>NC_090985.1:1237500-1837500 GCF_041146395.1 Eulemur rufifrons | reverse complement strand
AGAAGGGGGATGTCTGAGCAGAAGGGGGTGTCTGAGCAGAAGGGGGTGTCTGAGCAGAAGGGGGGTGTCTGCGCAGAAGGGGGATGTCTGCGCAGAAGGGGGTGTCTGCGCAGAAGGGGGGTGTCTGAGCAGAAGGGGGTGTCTGCGCAGAAGGGGGTGTCTGCGCAGAAGGGGGGTGTCTGCGCAGAAGGGGGGTGTCTGAGCAGAAGGGGGATGTCTGCGCAGAAGGGGGGTGTCTGAGCAGAAGGGGGTGTCTGCGCAGAAGGGGGGTGTCTGAGCAGAAGGGGGATGTCTGCGCAGAAGGGGGTGTCTGAGCAGAAGGGGGGTGTCTGCGCAGAAGGGGGTGTCTGAGCAGAAGGGGGTGTCTGCGCAGAAGGGGGTGTCTGCGCAGAAGGGGGGTGTCTGAGCAGAAGGGGGGTGTCTGCGCAGAAGGGGGTGTCTGCACAGAAGGGGGGTGTCTGCGCAGAAGGGGGGTGTCTGCGCAGAAGGGGGCTGTCTGCGCAGAAGGGGGTGTCTGCGGAGTGGGAACTGGCACCGCACACGGGCGGGAGGTCACGGAGGGCTTCTATCGCCACACTGCGGGGTGTCGGGAATCACACCGTGGCTGGCAAAATTTTGAGATATATTTTTTAGATGATTCATGCATTTTCACTACTCTGTCTCCTGTCAGAAAGCCCTTGAAATGCAAACAGTCCTGTTTGCTGGAATTCGGGGCCGTGAGGAGGGAGGCTCTGGGAGGGCTGTGACCGTCCCCGCCGCCAGCCGGGGGGCCACAGGGGAGACGGAAGCAGGCGGAGTCCTCGCGCCCCGTCAGGGGTGGACAGCCAGGGGGTGGGCTCTGCATGGACGGGGGAAATGCGAGCCCCTCCAGGACAAACACGCACACGCGTGTACACACACACGCACATGCGTGCACCCCTACCTGGGGCTTTTCTGACGCAGCTCACTGGGGTGGGGGAGGGGGCTGCTTTCATGGCCTGGAGTGCTGAGCGGAGCTGAGCCGATGGCCACTCTGATGGCCACACTGACGGCCACACTGACGGCCACTCTGAGCCTGCGAACTTTGAGGAGTGGAGGTCGGCCGGGGTGAGGGTGGTGAGTGAGGGCACAGGCAGAGCTAAACCAAGGGAGTCTGGGTCTCGAGGGGACTCCGGCATCTTCTCCGCTCACCCTCCCTCCCGAGGTGCTCAGGGCCGGGGCAGCCCTGTCCTCTCATCTCTGTGCACCCGGAGGCCTCACAGAGCAGCCGGCCCCGCCGGCCAAACGCTGCCCGCTCAGCACCCAAACCCGCGGCCCAAGAGCCGGGCGAGCTCCGACACACCCACGGCCACCCCTGGCCCCGCAGCTGCCCTGCCGGGACCTGCTCAAAGTGAGGGCTCCCTCCAGGCCTCGGGGGGCCCAGCCCTCGAGGGGTGCGGACGGGCGCTGGTCTGAACAGACCCAGAGCCTCTCCAGGGGTACCCTCTTCCACCTCCGCACAGGTCGGGCTCAGGGTCAGGCTTCTCACCTCCGAGACAGCCCCACACGCCGCCCCAGGCCTGCGGATCGTCACAGGGGACATTGATGCAGCTCATCAGCTGAGTGCCACTCCCGCCACGAGTCCAGGGGACCGCTGACATCCCAGGGGCTTGTCCACAATGTGCTGTCCCGGGAGACACAGAGTCACCCAGCACAGACCCAGGGGTCTGAAGTCATCGGGCACTTGCTTCTCTGGCTGCTTCCCACAAACATGGGGACGGGACGTCCTCCCTCGCCAGGGACACGCAACAGGCTTCTGCCCTTCAGCAGCTGCCCTGCACACTCAGAGCAAAGCCCCAGACCGCACCAGCCTCCGCCGCTCGCCAGCCCCAGGCGGCTCTCACGACCTCCGCTCTGATCCCCTGCGGCTGGGAGGCTCCCTGCTCCACGCACGGCGGTCCTCTCTGCAGTACTGCTCCCTCCTCGCTAGCTTGACATCCCTCTCTGCAGTACTGCTCCCTCCTCGCTAGCTTGACATCCCTCTCTGCAGTACTGCTCCCTCCTCGCTAGCTTGACATCCCTCTCTGCAGTCTTCTCCCTCCTCGCTAGCTTGACTTCCCTCTCTGCCGTACTGCTCCCTCCTAGCCGCCCCGACTCACTCGCTCGGTCCCCCGGGAAGGCCCCACGCCCGCTCTAACTCTGCCAAGTCCCCCTTTCTATGCCCCCAACGTCTCCCACGTTCCACTGTCACAGCAGGTGTCTCGGGCGAATCCCGACTGCAGTGACCCTGTGGTGGACGTCTGTTCCCGTTGCGGCATGGAGGGCGCCCAGAGGGCAGGGAGCCTCTCTGTCCCGCTCACCCGGTGACAGGCAGCCGGGCAGCCGGGCCCACACACGCGCACTCCGCCAGCTTGTTGAACAGACAATGACATGGTCCTGCCATGTCCTCATTTGTGCCTCGTGGAGGAAGGGCGGGGCGAGGACGCCTGCTCTGCCCAGGGTGCAGGGAGGGTGCGGCGCACACTCACGGAACTGGCATCCACGCCCGCGGCGCCGAGTCGTGCAGAGAGATGGCTGCCGGCCACGGCAGACCCGGGCACCGGTTCATCACAGTAGGAATGGTCTGCTTCCCGCCCTTGCGACACCCTCTCCTGCACGTCCCGGAAGGGCAGGGCCAAGCACCCACAAGACACACAGAGCGCGACCACTGGCCCGCGGCCGCGCCCTCTCTCCCCTTCCCATCTTGAAGTTCAGTTGCTGAATCATTGCACCCAATACGAACAATAACCGCAGCTGACATTTGTTGAGCACTTACTATGTGCCAGGCACTATTTTCAGTACCTCACACCTACAAATTCCTTTAATCTTCACAACAACCCCACGAAGTAGTTATGATCATTATCACCATTTCACAGATGAGGAAACTGAGGCAGAAAGAGGTTAAGTAAGTGTCTAAGGTCATGCAGCCGACAGCTGCCATTCTTGTCATTTGAACCCCACATCCCTGGTCCCAGAGCCTGTGCCCTTCACACTTTTCTGCCTCTACCAAGAAACCCAAAATGCTTCTTCTAAATGTCGTCATGGAACGTGACCCATGTCGGCACGTCCCGATCACGTTAGGTGTCCGACTGCAGACAGCCTCGCCCAGAGCCTCTTTGCATGGACTGCGTTCAGGGCTGCCCGTCACGGTGCCGAGCAGTGTCCTCTGAGTGTCCTGAGACGATCGATTCCCCCTTTTCCCGCTCATACACCCCAGTTTTTCTTTGGGGAATGACCCTTTCTCCACTTCCTGCGGTCTTAGGAGAACCGTGAGTGCAGGTCCTTGCCTTTCCTAGCCGAAGGGTGAGCACACGGGCCGCCCCCCATCACGCTCTCTCCCTGGGAGGCGACTTTTGAGCACCGTGTCCCAGGGCCTGAGCATGGTGCTTAAAGACAGTGACACCCTAAGGATGCTGCCCGTTAGCTCCTGGGATCCCCAAAGCTGCCCTGTTCTTGTCCTTTGCAGCCTGTTTGCTTAGCTTCAACTTTCGCTCTTGAAGCTGAATAGCCTCCCAGTAAATTCCTTTTTTGCTTAAGATAGTTGAGTTCTGTTGCTTACAACCAAAGAACCCCAATTGATACATAAGTCCCCCTGCTAAGAATAATTGACCAGAGTTATATTTGAGGTCTCTTTTTACCTCTAACAATCTATGATTCCAGTAACCCCACATAATATAAATTACAAGGCTTCTAAGTCAAGATTTAGGAGAAGAAAGGAAAACCCAAAAGCTATAAGGAGACAAAGTTTTGCAGCAGACTGAACTATTGCCTAACAAACATTCACTGCCCCCCGCCAATCCTGGAGGGAGAAACGAGCTTTGCCATCCCGTCTGTGTGAGCTTCACCGCGTGATCTGCTTTCGCCAGTGGAAAGTGGGTGCGAGTGCCTGCCAGTTCTCAGCCTAGGCCTTGAGAGTCCTGGTCCCACTCGCCCTTCTAGGAGCTTTCAACCTTCCCCACGAGAAGAACACGTCCTGGGAAGGAGGAGGCTTATGGAGCTGACCTGAACCAACTCCCACTCTGGAGCCGGGATCATGCTAGAGAAACTGAACCCTGGACACCTGCAGATGCACGAGAAACCAATAAACTCTTGCCATGAAATTTTATGGTTCTTTTGTTACGCAGCATTAGTACTGCCATAGCTGACAGATACAGCTTTGCTGTGATTTTAGCTTACTTTAAGCCTAACAATTTTCAGATTCAGCCAGCCTAGGGAGGGGTTCGTGGAAGTCCTACCTGCAACTTTGACCTGGTTGGAGGCACAGGTTTTGCAGGGAAGCACCTGGAACTCTTCCGCCTGGTACATGGAGAAATCAGTGCTGGCCATGACCAGAGTGTCTCCGGGCTTCCATGACTGCACATTGTCCTCCAGAGTCAGGATGGTGCTGTTCACGTTGGTGTCGATGGTGACCGTGAGCTTGGGCCTCACTGCGACAAAACAGGAAGGCCGAGATGCAGCCTCTGCCCTTGGCAAACTGTCGGCTGTCCGGTCCCTCCCTTCCCCTCCAGAAATAAGGAAGTGCAGGTTTGCCTATCCAGAACCCAAATCACTGGCTCATTCCCTCCCGGCCTTGGTTCAGGTTTTTGAAGTCAACAAAAACCCTACCAGAAAAGAGCCATTCATTAGCTCTGGGCAGAGGAATTTTCCACTCACTCCTTAGCTGTGGTTAAATGCGGCTGTCTCACCACACCCACTTCGCTAAGATATAAAACAAATACCGATTTTCTCAACTATTATTTACAGTGGCCGTAAACCTCTCCCCCCAAGCATCCCCATCCTAATGACGGCCTTCTGCAGGTGGCCACACCCACCATTTCCAGTCCCTTCTAATGACGACCTCGGCAACCAGGCTCAGAATAACCGCAGCCAGCGGGGCAAGGAGCTGCGCATCCCTGCAGGGCTGGGCTCTCTCTGTCCCTCTGCACCCCGCCCCTGCCCCCTCCTGAGACGCCCACGGGCAGGGTGGGGCCCCGCTGTCTCCTGCCAACTCCGCGGACCCTCCCGCTGCTCCTGGGTCACAAGCGCCCTCCGCGAGGAGCACCGTGTCCCCGAGATGCCGGGAGCAGAGCCGGGGCTGCGTTTCTGTCCCCAGCAAGGGGTGCTCACCAGGCTTCCCGCAGAGGAACCGCACTCGGTAGCTCTGGCAGGCCTGGCCGCGGTCGTAGCAAGCGAACCTGTAATCCTGGCCTTTCTTGTAGACGACCTCAGCGCTGAGGTTAATTCCATCCACTGTCGTGGCCTGGGAACGACACGGAAATGACAGAGCAGAGTCTTTTTTTTTTTTTTTTTTTTACAAAGAAAGAAGGTGGTGATTACTGTTCTAAACACACAGTCACAAGTCTAAAACTGTCCCTGCTGCAAAACTGTCGGCAATGGCCTCAGATTGTCATCCCAACGATTGCCCCGCCAGTTCTGTTATAAGAAAGACGGCGTGAAGTCTCGGAATGGATAAATGCCTTGCCTGGGCCCCCGGCACTCAGCTTCAAGCTAGCGATTTATCGCTCATCGCTGGTGCATGCTCTGCGGGCGTCCACAGCAAGCTCAGCACGAGCTCTCCGGGATCTGAGCGGCTGCTTCTCACAGCGGCTGCCGTTCATGAGGGCTCACCGCGTCAGTCCCCTGGCGCCCAGACACGGCTGCACATCATGTGGGGAGTTTGCATTTATTTAGTTACTTTTTATTTATTTTTGAGACAGAGTCTCACTCTGTTGCCCAGGCTAGAGTGCAGTGGCGTCAGCCCAGCTCACAGCAAACTCACACTCCGGGGCTCAAGTGATCCTCCTGCCTCAGCCTCCCGAGTAGCTGGGACTACAGGCGCACAGCACCACGCCCGCCTAATCTTTCTATTTTTAGTAGAGACGGGGTCTTGCTCTTGCTCAGGCTGGTCTCAAACTCTTGACCTCAAGCGATCCTCCTGCCTCTGCCAACAAGAGTGCCAGGATGACAGGTGTGAGCCACCGTGCCAGGCTGGAGTTTTTAAACAATACTCACGCCCAGGCTCCATCCTTGGAGTCTCAGATTTGACTGTGTCTGGGCTGCAGCCTGGGCTTCTGGACTTTTATAAGCTGCCCAGGTGACTCTAATGGACAATACAGTTTGAGCACCGTTTTTGGAGTTATGGAGCTGTTTATGCACACTGTCCCATTCCGTCTGCACAGCAAATCTAGGGGTCCGTTGTTAGTTTTACAGATAAGGAAAGAGGCCCTCCGCAAGGTCGAGTCACTTGCCCAGGGTCACGAAGCCAGTAAGTGGCAGAGCCAACCCTGGCACCCAGACTTGTCCCCCCCCCGCCAGGTGCTCAGAGCCTAACGTCCTCTGCTCAGATCCGGGAGGGCAAGGAGCAGGGTTTTGCCCCCGTCCCCAGCTTCCAGCCCAGAGCCTGGCACCGGGGCGGGGGTCAGTGGGTGAGGGCTGACTGGAGGCAGCTGCGAGGCCAGTGGAGAACTTAGGGAGCAGGATCCCAGCAGGGCAGGGTCCCTGCCAGCTGGGGCTCGTCCCAGAGCCGGGCGTGTCTGCATTCAGATGGTGCCTGTTGTCCAGAGACATGAGATTCAGACCGAGGGCTGCAGCCGCTGTCATCTTTGGCACGGAGACCAAAGGGACCAGGATGGGGTAATGAGGAAGGAGAGTATAGCCAATCAAAAAAAAAAAAAAGAGGAGCCTTTTTAGGAAACACTGTTTTGAACCCAGCAGACCGTTGTCTTTGGCTCGAAAGGAGGGCCGTGCAGATGTGAGCTCAGCCGCGGTGGAGTCCAGCCCTTTCCTGCGAGCCACGCACTCGCCCACCGTCCGGCCGTCCCCGCGGCAGCCAGAGAGACGGTGCAGACACGGCCGACGCTGATGCCCAGAGAGGCTCAGGTGCAAGCTCAAGGTCACCCGAATGTCGAATGTCAAATGTCGAGCCCAGCGCCTGGACCTCCTGATGTTTCCCCATTGCCGACAGAATGGTCTTCAGCGGGAGGTTCCGCGTGCTGGGAACGGAGCATGGAAACGCCGTCGGACGCGGCCGGACACTTTGCCGGGTACAACGTCCAGCAGTGCGTGGAGGGAACATCCACTCAGCTCTGCTTTTTGCTTTTTCTGACCTCAACAACGACCTCAGGTCCGGATAAGAAGAGCACAAAGGGTCCACCACCATCCAGTGAAACAGTCTCTCTAAGTTCACGACTTTATCGTTATTCACAATAAGGATAGTAAAATAATGAACATACTATAACTAATGATAAAATAATGCTAAATAATAAGGTTTATGGGCACTCACTTTGGTTTGGGGACTTCGTGTATTGTTGTATTAAATCCATAAAACCATCCCACGAGGGAGCAATTATTTTCCCCATTTGTGCAGGTGAGGAAACTGAGGCACTAAGTTAAATGACCTGACAGGTGACGACCAGGACCGCGGGTGAGGCTGGGGCACTCTCTCCTAGGGCCCTGCAGGGTGCGCACCTGGCCGGGCGCCGCCTCCCTGCTGCCCGGGCCCCTCGCCCGCTGCCCGCCAGGGCGCCCCAGGGCAGCTCTGATCTCTCAGGCAGACTCAGAGCTTTCTGGCTTTTTGTTTCCTTCTTCTTGTTTTTTGCAGAATCACAAAACATTAGATCTTGGAAAAAGTTTCCTGGAGGTCAACTGTGCCAATCTTGCTATTTCCTGTTCCTTCCCAACCGGCCCCTTGCAATCCTGCCCTGTCACAAACGTCCTTGACGCCCCTCCGGCAGCGCAGGGCAGGGGTCCTGGGACCCCCCTGTGCAGGACAGGGGGCCAGGCCCGGGCTGGTGCAGCCACACAGAGGAGCACACGGGAGAAGGCGGCACCAGGTGCCACAGCAAACTGTGACTGCCCACAGTGGCACCGTGGGCTCGTGGGAGTCCTGCTTCCCTTCCTTCTCTCCGGGGCTAACCAGGGCTTAGCTCCTGGCCCGTGTGCTGGGCGCCTTCCGGAAAGGCTGGGATCCGGCTTCTCTCGCCCCTCATGAGCACAGACGAGGCCGCTTCGCAGCTCTGGCCGTGGGAACAACCAGGAGCGTGTTGGCATTAGCACTGTCACCTTCCTGAGCACAAAGGGACGCTCCAGCTGGGTCGGGGCCGTGGACTGGAGCCCGGGGGCGGGGCGTAGGGGCCAGGCTGGCGTCTCAGGTGGCAGCGCCTGCTCCTTTCTCTGGAGACGAGGGCTGGATTCACCGCGGGGCACATGACCCTCCCCTCCTAGAGGACTCCCTCGCTTCGCCCGGTGGGCCTTGGTTTTGCCAAGGAAAAGCCAAGGTCCTGTTCTGGCATCAGGAGTTTGGAACTCACGAGGCGCTTCGGTGCTCAGCAAGACATTGTCAGAGGACACGTTCCTCGTGGGGGGTCTGGCGTAAGCGTCAGGATAAGGACGTCACGCTGTCCTTGGGCCTTTTACTCTGGACCTCACATAGTTCTGAGAATCAGAACTCAGGGGATTCATTACCAAGGCTACTTCTTTTGTTGGAAGGAAACTGGGCCCTGCGATATGGCAGCAGGCTGGCGGTTGCAGAGTTTGGGGCTGGGTCTTGGCTCACGGAGTCCTCGGTCTGGGCTTAACTGTGCTTTGGGACAGTCACGCCAGGGCCTGTCTGTGCTGGGAGCAAATACAGTAAGTGCAAGAGCGGGGACGCCTGAGGCCAGCTGATGTCCCGGCATAGGGAGGTGGTCTTCCGATCAGCAGTGGTCTGCAGCCAGACGCTGGCAGCGCAGACAGCAGCGGGATTTGCAAACCGTGGAAGCATTTCTCGAGAATTCCAGAGGCATTTGGAGAGGGGAGGTTGGTAAAGAACTACACTTCCTGTGGTCAAGTGAACTAGAGGGATGAGAGCATGGCTATTTCAGAATTAAAGCTGGAACGCTCAGGGTCGCAGGAGAAAATTAAAATTAAATCTGGGAAGGATGTGCCTTGGCGGGGGTCCGCGCTTTTTGAGTCTGTTGGACCCCAGGGAAGTCTGCAACTCGCCACCTAACCTGGGAAAATCCCTCTCAGTAACGCTGGAGCCCTGAAGGGGAGCGGCGGGGCCCGAGGATGGGAACGTTTTCCTTGACCTTCGCCACGTGCCGGACAGAGCTCGCCTTTGGACAGCGGCGCCTCCCGCGGTGCACTGTGGAGGGTGGTGCCCAAGGGAGGCCCGTGGGGAGGAGGCCCAGTCACATGACCTGGGACCCGCAGCTCCACCGGGAATAAAGTGCCGTACAAATCCGGCCACTGTTTGTATTGGCCAAAAGAGAACAAAACAGGCAGGGATGGCCTTTCTCGAACGACTTCAAATTCTGTATCAAGCATTTAAGCGTCTCAAGCCTTGTTTAAGAACAGGGCTGGGTGTGCGGAAATGAGCCCTGTTACCGTGCCCGGGTCCCCTCCCTCCTGCTGCCCGCGGAGCCCGGCACCCCACCAGCCGAGCTGGGGAGCGGTGCGGCCTGTGTCCTGAGCCAGCACTTCGCTGGTGAAGCCAACAAGAAAGTCGAGCTGTCTCCACTAGAATCAGCTGCGAGGGAAGCTCAAGCGCACCCTGTCCAGCCTGGGAATGCTGGCCTCGCGGGGCACAGGGCCGTGGGCGGGCTCCGCGTCGGGGCTGGCCTGGCCTGCGCCCCGGACCCCGGCTGCGTCCCATGCACGCTGGGCCCTGAGGAAGCCAGCTGTGCAGGCCCCGCCAGCCCTGAGGTGCGCTCTGCCCTGGCTGGAGACACGGGGCGGCAGGCAGAGAAGGGACTGGGGAGCTGGACCCAGGAGACAGTTTGAGTCCCCGCTTTGGGCAGAAAATAAGCCCCTGCCTCAGTCTCTATCGTGACAATGACACTCGGCCTCGCCTATCTCGTAGGAGGGCCGCGGGAATCGCGCCACCCACGTGACAAGACCACTGCGATCGAGTCTTCCTCAGGGAACAGCCCCGTCTGTCCGAGTGTTGAGTTCCGTACCTGTATGTCAATGGGACGATTGCAGATCTTCCCGGGGTGAGCGGCCCAGAGGTCTGAGATTTTCTCCCCGCCTTTAGTCTGGGGCACTTTGTCGTGGTCGAACCACTCCGTCCACTCCACGTCTAGCGAGAAGCAAAGAGCAGGGTCAGACGGGAGGTCGTCCATGACGGCAGGTCGCAGCCGGATGGTCCCCAGGCACAACAGGAACTGAGTGTCACCCACCTGTGCCTGCCCCCGGCTGAGGCATGGGTAGCCCTAAACAGTCTGCCTGTTCTCCTACCTCCCATCTTTTAATTAAAGACACCTCTTACTGAGTTTCTTGTTTTACACAAGCAGTACGTATTCTTTGTTATTGCAAAAACTAAGAAACGAAAAGCAGAGAAATAAAACCCCTCCGTGAACCCGTTATCCGAGGACTGTCTCTAGCACCGCCGCTCTCTGCAGCCCCGCGGGTGGGGCTGTCGGGAGGTCGGACCCTGTCCCTGCCTGCGTTTCCCGCTCGGTGCCCTTGCCTGGCACGGGAAGATACTCCGAGAACCAAATCGAACGGCACGACTCCCAGTGAGGTGGAATTCCAGCCTCAGCCGGGGCTGCTGGTTAACGCGGCTTGACTAATTAGACAGCTTGCAGCTGCAAAGTTTTAGCTGATTCTGCAGCAGTTACGTGGTTCCATTGGTGCAAGAGGAAAATCCTCGTTCTGCAAGGACTGATTCCTGGCCTTTTGTCCCACTGCTGGGTGTCACTAAGTTGTCCCACGTCCTCACCTTGAACCCACTCGCTGGACGAAGAGACGTTGAAATGTTCGCCGTGCTCCGTCCGGAACAGTTTGGACACGCGGGCAGCGGCAGAGCCTCGGTGGCCTGTGGGAGAGACCAGATGCTGCAGCAGCCGGGCAGACCCACAGACGCAGAGGCCGCGATGCCAAGGCAGGGCAAAGCCCTGCACTCGTGGACCTTGAGCCGTTTCTTTTTAAACACCCAATTTAAGTTGAAAAAATATCAGGCCATTCTTTTCACTTTGGAAGCAGCAGATTATTGTCCATTTTTTAAATTTCTGTTTAGAAAGTTTAGTTGGGGCATTGCAACAAAGCGGTTTTGGAGCCCTGTCATTGCCCACAATCCGAATTCCTCCCTGGGACTGGAACCAGCAGCGCCTCCCGCAGCCCTCGCTGGGCTGGGGAGGCCGCCTGCGTGGTGAAGGCCCAGCTACAGTGGCACTAGCTCGAAATACTGCCCCTGCCGACTCTGCCCCCGTTCTTATCTTCCTTCCTTCCTCCCTCTTTCTTTCATTTTTTGAGACAGAGTCTTGCTCTGTTGCCTGGGCTACAATGCCTCGTCAGCCTAGCTCACTGCAGCCTTAAAATCCTGAGCTCAAGTGATCCTCCTGCCTCAGCCTCCCGAGTAGCTGGGACTACAGGCGTGCACCACCATGCCCGGCTAATTTTTATATTTTTAGTAGAGATGGGGTCTCGCTCTTGCTCAGGCTGGTCTCCAACTCCTGAGCTCAAACGATCCGCCCACCTCGGCCTCCCAGAGTGCTGGGGTTACAGGCGTGAGCCACCGCGCCCGGCCATGTTCTTATCTTTTCTATGCCACTTCTGTGTTTTAGATTAAGTCAATGAAGACTTCTTTGAAAATGTAAACATTGTCGCGAGTGATTGGCCTTCGACCAGCATAGACCTTTGCCACTGCCACATGGCACGGCCAGGCCGCTCGCGCTGGGGGCCGGGGGCTGCGCTCCGAGGGGAGGGGCCACCCGGGGGCCCCGCGCCTCTGGGCCAGAGGGAAGCAGGCCCCTTGCCAGCTGTTCATTACCGTGGTATTCAATGTGGTCTTCAACCGAGGAAGAGGGATTCCCTTTCACAGTCAGAAAACTCCAAGGGTGCCTGAAAAAGACACAAAAGTCAAGTTCTCCGCAGGTCTGAGCCTGTGCTGGGGCAGAGCTGAAACACGTCACGTGGACAAGCAGCCGTCCCCGCGTCTGGGGGACATCTGTTCACCTGCCAGGCGTCCCCGCCCCGGGAGAAGAGCCGCCTGCGCAAGCTCTGCCGGCCCGGCGTCACCCGCCGCGCTCCGCGACTGCTCCCTGGCAGGAGCCGGGTGAGAATCGCAGAGACGCAAACAAGCCCAGCGGCCTCCCGTGCCACCAGCCAAGCTCAGTTATGACCCAAAGCAAGTGCTCGGGTGCCCTTAGGAAAACAAGGGACCTGTGTTCCAAGAGAGAAAGGCCACTCCCCTCACTGCCCGGCTCCCCTAGGGTCGAGCTCGGGGAAATCACCAGAGGCTAACGGAACCGCCTCCCCTTGCCGTCTGCCTTGGGCCGTGGGAAGGGGAGAAATCCCTCTTCCCCTTAGTGGGGAGGGAACAAGAAGGTTTAAGATTCTGAGATTCTGGGCCGGGCGCGGTGGTTCACGCCTGTAATCCTAGCACTCTGGGAGGCCGAGGTGGGCGGATCGTTTGAGCTCAGGAGTTTGAGACCAGCCTGAGCAAGAGCGAGACCCCATCTCTACTAAAAATAGAAAGAAATTATATGGACAGCTAAAATATATACATAGAAAAAATTAGCAGGGCATGGTGGCGCATGCCTGTAGTCCCAGCTACTCGGGAGGCTGAGACAGGAGGATCGCTTGAGCTCAGGAGTTTGAGGTTGCTGTGAGCTAGGCTGACGCCACGGCACTCACTCTAGCCTGGGCAACAGAGAGAGACTCTGTCTCAAAAAAAAAAAAAAAAAAAAAAAAGATTCTGAGATTCTGCGTTGACGTGTGCACCGTCGCGGAGCCGGGACGGTCTTACCCGTGTTTGCCCGTGATGCCTAAGGCGGTGCTGAGGTTCAGGACACGCGGCCCCAGAACTTGGCACCCTGGCATATTTTAGGCTGAAGGAATTTGAGAAACCTCAGGATGGATTCTCCGACCTCCCCTGGAGCAGGTGGCTAGACCCTCGCGGGAGAGGTGCCGCCGTGTTCCCAGGGCAACAGCACCCTCGTCTCCGCAGACAAAGGGACCCGAGAGGAATCTAGCGGAACAGGCCTCGCCGAGTGTCCTCCAGTTGACACACTTAGGTCGTGCGTCCCGTCCCCGTCACACGGGCCCAGGGCTCCCCACCCCTCACCAGACCTGGAGCAAACACTCAGGTCAACTGCTCCTTTGGGTCCTCGTTTCCTTGTGAGGCCGCGTCCCATCAAACCTACGGCAGTGAACGCTGTCCTGCGCTTCCTCTTGCTAATCAGCCGTGTGTGACAGGGGTCCCAGCGAAGGAGGGTGGGAGGTGACACTTCTCCCTCCCCTGCAGCAGCCTCTCTCACTGGGGGACGTCCTAGATGTCGGTGCGGAGCAGCTCGTACCACTTTGTTTGATCTCCTGCCTTGGGGAGTGAGTCCTCGCTGAGCGGGCTTTAGCTGGGGACGGGGACGCGGCCGTGCTGCTCTTGGCTCAAAACCGGCCCCTCGGCGCAGAGCCAGGCCTTCCCGCGCCCTCCCCAGCCTGGCCTGGCCCCTCGCCCGCTCACACCTGGGCTCCCCCTTCTTCAGGGAGGCTTTTGTCCTGAGCCCCCGCACCTGCTGGTCTCCGTGGGGAAGCTGCGCTGCCACGTCCTCCCCGGTAAGTGCAGTGACCCCCACGCTCTGCACCCTCGTGCCGTCAGCAGTGCCAGCCGGTGCCGCCTCCCCAGGGCAGCCGGGACCCGGCCTAGCCCGGCGCCTCCGCCAACGCCGGTAACCGTGTCCCAAACAGATGACCGAGCTAGAGGCCGCGTCCCGGCTCTTCCACTGGTTTTAGGTGTTTTGAGTTCATCACTCGAAGTGTGTCTCTACGCAGGTGAGGGGGGCGGTGTGGCTCCTGCCACGTGTCTCCTCTGCCCACGTGAACGGCCCTGACCAAAGGGCCACCTTCCAGCGGCTCTTGTTTATAAGGACGAAATAGTCGCTCACACGTGTCGGGCGCTTACTCTGCGCTAGGCAGGATGGCAAACACTTTGCT
Organism: Eulemur rufifrons; assembly: GCF_041146395.1. Taxonomy (NCBI): domain Eukaryota; kingdom Metazoa; phylum Chordata; class Mammalia; order Primates; family Lemuridae; genus Eulemur; species Eulemur rufifrons. The sequence continues at coordinate 1,823,610 of NC_090985.1, read as the reverse complement.
CACACGAGTGAGTTTAATTGCCCAGCGGTCCCGTGAGGCGGCTCCTGGACATCCCGTTTTGCAGACTCAGGAGCCGAGCAGACAGGACGAGCCACCTGCTTGCAGTCACACCGTGAGGAGAGGTGGCCCAGACCCAGACTCAGGCCACCGGACACAGATCGTGGCCTTGAGCCGTCACCTTCTTTGGACGAGGCCACAAGTAGCCAGTCCCCTTGAGGTCCTCTCTCTCATGCTAAACTAATAAACTAGCCTCTTGGTTTGTAGAACAATGAAATGGAAGTGCACTTAGCATTTACTAACAAAGGAGCCTTCGATGCCAAGGTATTGTCATCTTTGGCTGCTTCAGCTTCCTGCCTGAGTTTCCCTTCCAGAAGGAGCAGCCCCGGGCTGTCGGAGAACAGGTCCTGGAACGTGGAGCTCCCCTCCCAGGCCAAGGGAATCCCTGCCCAGCCAGCAGAACTGCTTGGCTAAAGGCCTCAACCTGCCCCCGACCTTGTCCCCGATCTGGAGAGCTGAAAGGAGGGGTGCCACGACCCCCAAGCAGCCATGGGACAGCCAGCCCTGACTCTCCACTGAGCTGAGGTTTGATTCAGCACAGTAAGAGCCACGGTTGCCATGGGCGAACAGCTTCCTCTTGGTGCCAAGGTGTGTGCATGCCAATGCCAGGCGTGACGCTACAATCCAAGGCAACAAAACACACATCAGAACATATCAAAGGGCCCCGTTTTCTTGGGAGTTTGCCTGGGCAGAGACACTTTGCATAATCTCTAAAATGACTGTCTGCCAGTCTCCAAGGCAAGACACGACCCCTTTGCCAAGGACAGGGAAGAGGAACGTGGGCGGCACGTCTGGGCCATGGCTCTCGCACAGTAGATGCTCACTTAACACTCTGTGAGCGGCTACTGAATGAACGAGTTCACATAAACAGAGAGCTGTTATGTTCTGAGAATGGACTGTACTTGTAAGAAAAACCAGGCTTCCTTTACGAACAATCCTCAAACACGTCCAGTGCAGAGGGACAGAGAGCTTGTGTCCCTCTAGGTTGTCACTTAGGTCGGCCTGGCTGCGGGGAGGGAAGGAGCAGCGACAGGGCTGCTTCAGCGCTGCAGGGGGAGGTGGAGGTGATGGGCCGTACCTGAATCCAAGGTGGAGAAAATGTTTGCTGCCCAGTTTGGTCATCGCCTTCCGGGCCGTGTCATCCAGGTTTCGAGAACCTTCGTCGTTCACTGCAACAGAAAGGATCCTGCCGTCCGGCACGGCGTTCAAATACTGGACCAGACGTTCGCTCTCTTTCTTGGACCGGTAGGTGTCGAACCTAAAACGGGCAGAGAAGGGATTTGAATAGTTTTAACAGCAGCAAAAAAAAGGAGACATCTAAGTATGTGTCCGTGTTATGACGACTGACACACCATCCAAAGATCCCAAGGGCTGTGACTTCTAAAGAAATAAGCCTTCGTTAAAAAGAGCAAATACCTTTAATTACTTTGCAAAGCCCCTTACAGTGATATTCAAGAAGGGATTTGACTGAACCAGAGCGATCATTCACTGGATAAAATGCCAAAGAAATCACTGCAGAAGCGGAGACCTCACGCTCCCGCATGTTGAGTGGGTCACACACTTGGGGTCTGGGACTTCTGATCCCCCTTCGTCCTGGAGCGCGGCTCATGCCTCTCGCAAGAGTTTGACTCTAGGAGGCAGTTCCAGGATCTAGGGCATCAGGAATTTCCCTCTCTCATCTAGACTAAAACATTAATTCCAAAATATTTCAAAAGGACATGGAGATTATCCCAAATCACTTCTCCTATCCCCAGAACCACCTACTTATAATAATGCCTCCTAGAATCGTTAAAACGTCTGATTTACACAGTGGCGGGGACATAACCGCTGCCTACAGTAAGTGTTGCATTCCTACTTTTTTTCCTGTTTACTTTTTTAAAAAGTATTTTACTTTACTGTATGAGAACATTTACTGTAGCGGATGCACCCTCTTCACAGGTATTCAAGTGCACAACGTAGTGTTGTTGTACAACGTTACATAGCAGATCTCTTCTCACCACAAGAACCGACAGCCTCAAAGCCGACAGCGACAGCTCACCTTCACACACACAAAATACAAATTTCAAAAAAAAAAGTCTATACCAATGGTGAGAAGAATTTACAAAGGAAAAACATCCCAACTCTCCGCTAAGTACAAAGATTTTGTGCAATTACGGTGGGAATTGCAAAAGAATGTGTCTTGGAACTTAAGCAAAATAGTTCTACAATGGATCCAGAGAAACCAGCCAGTGTGAACAGCCAACAGGTTTTGGAAAGAACAACAGCGGTGGCTGAGAGGTGGCCGAGAGGTGCCCTGAGCCCTCAACTTGCTTTCAGCTGTTTGCACAACCTGGAGCAGCCCCCCCAACCCTGCGTCCTCCACCGCCCGGCCCAGGCACCGTGGCTGCCAGCCTGGCGCTACCCAGCGAGGACAACGCGCCCACCCGGACGCCCACCTGGACGACCACCACCTGGATGCCCACCTGGACGATCCACCCACCTGGATGCCCACCTGGATGACCCACCCACCTGGTGGAGGCGACACAGCCTGAAGTGTCCGGGCACATGTGGGTCTCGATCCCGTCTCTGACACCAGCACTGTGACCCCGACCAGTTTAGCCCCACTGAGCCTCAGTGCAATCCGACAGCAGCAGGACCTGCCTCTCGGAACTTTTACGGAGATTCAAGTATGACACGTGTGGCAGGGAAAGTGACCAACAGCATTTCCCACCGGGTCCGGCGCTTGTGTCACTGCTGCTAGTAGTCCCTGAGGGTCAGGTGTGGCTGTCCACGAGAGCGGCAGGGACGCCATCTCCCGCCCTGCCCCGGCCCGGACTCAGCTGGTCCCTGCTGCCTTTACGGCGACACTCACGGCTTGTGGCCTGTTCCTGGGGAGTCCCGCGGCCCCTCCCCCAGCAGCCCCAGGACAGCTGCGTGTCTGTCTGCCCAGCGGCGTCCTTCCCTCTGAGCACCCTGGGACCACCCGAAGGGCCAGGAGAGCCCCCGGGGCCTGGAGGGGCAGGTCCCGCCTCTGCAGAACCCGGAGCAGGGACGAGGGTGACAGGGAGCGAGCGGGAGCCCTGCCTCCCCTGCCCCCCAGACGGCTCCCAAGTTCACGTGTTCCTACCACCGTTGCGTCTACCCGAGTCCTCATCACGGGGGTGGAACCAGTCTGGGCCGTTTCTTGCCTAGACCACAGCAGCTTCCCAACCACCTCTGCTGTCTTCACTTTGGCCTTCCACAATCAACCCCTTCTCTACACAGCAGCCAGAAGGTTCTTTCAACACACTGACTGCCACATAAGAAAAAAAAATTTCCCCGGGGCCACGGTGTTTTATTAAAACAAAACGATCCTTTCTAATGTGTTATTTTTTATTGTTTTCTGTGCATGACTTATATGCAACGCAATCACGTTTTTAGAATTAGATTGTCAATATTAGTTATAACAACAGGACCATCAGGTAAGATTTTCACGAACCACTGCAGGGTTTGGCTTCACGAGGCCCGGGGCTCAACAGTACAGCTCACGCGGCCGTCGGCGTGTATGATCAGATCGTGCCCTTCCTAAAGCTCTTCAGCGGCCGTGCGTCTCGCTTGGGACAGAACCCGCCTCCTCGGCATGGCCCTTGAGGCCCTGGCCCTGCCCGTGGTGCCCACGTCCCTGCCTGCAGCCCCCCAAAGCTCTCGGGACCCTGCCCCGCTGGTGGCTTTTCCATCCTTTGAGAACACCATGCCCTTTCACCCTCTGCCCTTTGCACCCGCTGCTGTCTGTCTTGAACACTCCCTGACTCGTCCTCCCTGGCAGCGCTCAGCGCAAACGCTGCTTCCCGACGCCGGCCTCCCCGACCACCCCGCGCACGGGGGTCTTCCCCGGTCGCCATCCCTGTCTCTTTTCCAGCTGTTACCAAGGTCACGTTAAGGTCACGTTCTGAAACCGTGCTGCGTGTGCGTGTGCGTGTGCGTGTGCGTGTGCGTGTGCCCGTCTGCTCCTGTGCATTCAACGTCGCTAGGCGAACGCCCGGGAAGGACAGGACCCCTCGAGGGCGGGGGTTCCGAGCCGCGGCCGTTCTCCCCGCACCTGCAGCGGCACCCGGCCGGGCACGCGCGGTCAGCGTGCGCCGAGTGGACGAGCATGTGCTCAGGCGGACGCGAGCCTTACCGGTCAGAATGGATGACTGTCCCTGACTTGGGGTCGATGACGTGAACGATGACTCCACGGTGGCCCCAGCTCCTCTCGAAGAAATAGCCTCCTTCCTGCATGCCGCCCGGGTGCAGGGTCTTGTTCAGAAATGTCCAGGACAGCTTTTTCTGCCCGTGCAGCTCCAGGGTGCCTCCCCGGCCAACGCCGATGTACTTCAGGCCAAAGTAGGGATCCGGCTGAACACCCTCGTCCGCCCTGCGGGAGACAACAGCGCCCAGCGTCGGCCGGCACGCCTCCTCGCTGGATGCTGAGCCAGAGGGGCCCTAGGAGTCACTCACTGCGCCCTGAGTCCCACCGCGGCCGCCACTGAGCCAGTCACACCTTGGTGGTCGCCCACGGTCAGTAAAAATGGCACGAGCAACCCGATCTCCACGCCAGACCAAAATGAGGCCCGGAGGGGCAAGTGGATGTTCCCATTCGTTTACATGTTGGCATCTCTTCTTTTTAGTTCTAGGTGTTTACATTTTGGTCCACATCAGGTGTGGGGGCCCCTGGGCAGGCACCGCAGCCCCCCCGACCCTGTGATCTTGGCTACCACCGCTTGGAGCTGTCGACTGCTTAAGGGGGCGCAGAGCCAGAGGGGACTGCCATGGGGTTTCCTGCGTCCCGTCCACCCATCCCGTGAGACAGACACTCGCAGACCCTCCCTGAACAGGACATGATCGCAAAGTGGCTGAAAGGCTGACAGGGACTTCTGTGCCACAGGACGGCACCCAGGCCGCAATGAATAAAAGCCTCATGGGCATCTCCGGCACCCCCCAAATCACCACCTGTCGCATTCTGGTCCCCCTGGCAGGACAGAACGATGGCTCCCACCTTACACTAAAGCCGGGCCTCTTGCCTCCTCCTCTGCTTTGGACGTGTCCCCCTCCTGACAGGTGCGAGCGCGCCGGCCCCCGGGAGGGGCCCACCCACCTGCCGTACAAAACGATGCTGAAACTGCCCTGGAATGGGCAGAGAGCACTGCCCGCGTGCAGCTCTCCGCCCTCGTCGATCAGGATGTGCCGCGTTCGCAAAACGATCGGCTCAGCGTGGTCCTTGACGACGAGCTTGCCTGGGGAGGAAGGGGTGCGGTTGGGAACACAAGTGTCACCGCGCGGCTGTCGCAGAGCCTGGGGCAGACTCCCCCCGCCCCCATCTCCCCCAGCAGGCAAAATGCACGCCTTCCAAACACGCGTGTGCTTGCTGTGCCCACGAGTACCCGGGTCCCCTAGTAACCATGGGGACTGGCTTTGGCGCCTCCCTCGGACACCGGAATTCGAGGACGCGGTGTCGTGTCTGCGTGTTTGCACGTGACCTACGCACGCCCTCATCTCTAGATTCATCTCTAGATTATTTATAACACCTAACGCAACGTAACTGCCACGTAAATAGCTGTTACGCTGTGTTTTTTAGGAAATGATGACAAGAAAAAGTCTGTATGTGTTCAGTACAGATGGCAATCTTTTTCCAAATATTTTCCATCCGCGGTTGGTTGAATCCACAGATGAAGACCCCACGGATACGGGGGCTGGCGATTCCTCCTCTCCCTGCTCTGCTCTGCGTGGTGAATAACGCCACCTGGTCGGCGGCCGCCACTGTGTGTGCCGTACCTGAGGGCCGAGGCCCCAAAGGTGAGCTCAGCACGGCTGCTCACCTCGCGGCACCGGGGGGAGGGGGGGGGTGTCCTCTCTAAATGCTGCCTTCACTGAGACTGGACCCCGAGAAGCCACCGCTGAGGCCTCAGGGCTGACGGTCGTCTCAGACAACCAGGTACCCTGACACGATCCAAAGCACGCGGCACTTGCTCTGTCCACGGAAGTCGCGGCCCCTGCACCCGCGAGCTCGCTCTGGGGCCGTGGCGGGAAGAGGGCGCAGCGGGGAGGCCGACTCACCTCCCTCGGTGACGTGGATGGAGTGGACCGTGGCCGAGGACGTGAGCAGCAGTGTCCTGCCCCGGCCAATGCGCACGTGGTGGTCCCGGTCGTGGCCGGGGGTCCAGGGCTGCAGCTCAGGGCTCTGGTCGGGGCACCCGGTGGCCACTGCCAAGGACAAAGAGATGTCACTGCTCCCACCCGCCAGCCTCCCCGAGGAAGAGTTGCTACAGAGCACACGGGGCCCCCACGTGCCTCCCCGGTTAGAACTAAGACTTCAGAGAGCCGGAGACCCCTGAGGCCGGAGGCAGGACCTGGGCCGGGCCCTCATCTCTCACTAGCTCATCCTGTGTCTGCCAACACGTCACTCCCCTTGTCTGGGTTCAGTGTTCCCATTTATAACACAAAGGGCGGACTAGACGGCTCCTCGGGACACGCTAAGATCTGAAGCTACGACTCACCCAGACGACGGGGATTCCGAAATACCCTGCCCGCTAGAAAGCAGCCTTTGAGGAATTAACAAAACTCTACCCACGTCTGCATGAGAATTAGACTTTTGGTTAATTTTCTAGCCCAGTTCCCCTGGAAACCGGAGAAGGATGGCATTTATATAAACTATGTTTCCTAGCAACACCGCCTGTAACGGAAGTGACCCTGGTTGGAAAGTGGCACCTGAGCTGAGCAGGACACACGGACACGTAGGGAGACGCCCCGTGGGCTGCCCAAGTGCGGCGACTCCCGCAGTGGGACGTTTCCGGGACCCTGAAAGCCGAGTCCCCGCAGCTGCTGTCAGAGATCCCAGGACAGAGCAGCCCCCACGCTGGCCCAGCGGCTGCCTCGTGTCCTCCCACCGAGCTGCCACCTGGGGACCAAGGTCAACAGCTGCCGGGTGGCCGTGCGCAAGGCCACCAGGACCGCGCCATGGATCGGAAAAGCCTGATGCTGCTCTGATGGCACCTGGGTATCCCGCCCCGTATTTCCTGAGTGACCCTGATGGCCAGTGGGCCTTTGTCACCCAGGGAGTCTGAACGTTTGGCTGAACCTAAAAGCCCCACGGTGGGTGCGGCAGAGGAATCTCCACTTTCGCGCCCTAACGGGGTCTACCCAGCAGGTGCCGCGGCGGGGGAGGGGGAGGGCTGCCACTGTCACAGAGCAGCTCCACGGAGAGCAAGAAAACATCCAGAGGGAGAGGGGTGAGGAGGCGCTGGACAAACAAGGTGGGAGTGGACGCCTGGCCGGGCCCCAGCTCCTCTGTGACTAGGAGGAAACAGCAGAGTTCAGAAAGCCCCGGGCAGGGCGAGGCAACGTGAGCAGGTGACATTCGGGCAAGCCCACGGCGGGGCCAGGCTCAGGTGGTGAAGACGCCGGCGTAGGAGCGGGAGGAAGCGGAGGCAGGTCCCCAGCTTGGCCCGGGAGAGGTCGTGTCTCCAGGAAGGGGGTGGGGCAAGCCACGGCCACAGCACGGGACGCCCCGGGAGGGCTCTGGGCTCAATGTAATTACCTATAATTACCGCGTGTCAGTTCTGCAAGTTGCTTGATTTGTATTCGGTTATCTCTGGAGTAAGAGCGTCTGTCCGTGTTTATGCACCTCAAGAACTGGAAGGAACTTGACCCTTTGCTCTTAGGAGCGCTAGATACGACCCCCAAGCCCGCGTTGAGTTGTCCTCTCTGCCCATCTGAAGGCAGCGACTGGCCCTTCTCTCCTCTGCAAAGCGGAGAGCGTATGCAGTGGTGCTCAATGTATGTTTGCTGAGTCTCGTCCGCATCCTCCCTGCCCAGCCCCGCAACTGCCCTGCTTCGTGCTCCATGGGCCTGGCCGCCGACCCCGGCTCAGCTTCAGATCTCGTCCATCAAGGAAAGAACTTCACGGTTTTGGGGTCTCAGCAAAGCAGCTCTCCAGCCACTGTGAGTGCCCGGAGCTCCCACGGTGGCGGCGTGATGACAACACGTGTGGCTTGCATGTGAGTGGGCTTCCCGCCTCAATGCAAGAGCAGAGCTGCCAGCAAAGGGCAGGGGTGCGGCGGGGACGGGGGGCTCTGCTTTGGTGCTGAGCAGTCAGGGTGGCCGTGAGGGCCCCGAGCCACCCCTGGGTCTGTCCCCAGGCGGCTCAAGCGCTTGGCTGGCTTCCAGCAGAGGCCCTGGGCTGCCCTCCGCCCAGCCCCGTATGAGAGTGTCAGTCTCCAAGGAGGGGACTCCTGGGCCATGTGGAGAACACACGTGTCAGCTGGGAGCCCGGTGGCCCAGGCAAGGAGCCATGAGCATGCTGGGAAGGCGCCGTCCCAGCTCCGCCGTGCAGAGCCTCGGGTCTCACGGCCACGTCCTGCCAGGACCGCCCCGACGGCCCCTCCACACTCCAGTGCACACATTCGCACCAGGCTTGGCACCTGGACTTGGCGTGGTCAGTCTGACCCTGCAGACTCTCCTGCCGTCGGGAACACGAGTCCCAGCTCTCCAGAAGCTCTGACACCCATCAGTCGCAAGACCAGCCTTGCGTGGACGCTCCCTGGTCGGAGCCAGACATTCTGCTCTCGGCGAAGGCCGGCGTCCGTGGATCTTCATTCGCAGGAACCAGTGGGTGGCTGACAAGGGCCTGAGCTTTCCCCGAGGCGTCACCATAGCAACCACCCTGACTTTCCCGGGAGGGGCCACGCCCAGCAGGACCGGGAGGGAACACAGGCGACCTACTTGGAGCCTGGACGCAGGGCTGGCCACCGCATCCCTCTGAGGTCAGAGACCACACACCAGCCCCTTTCCGCACGGTTGACATGCCACCCGCGGAGAGGGACAGGCCGTGGGAGGAGATGGTCAAGGGGAGCACCTGAGCACACCTCCCCCAGGAGGGTCACCCTGGAAGATAAGCCTAGGCCCAGCTCCTGGCACACAGCCCTGCCCCCTGTGTGCGCTAACTGACAAATGGCAGAAAGATGGATGAATTCAGGCAATACTGCCGGTCACTGCCTGGCTCGCTGTGTCCTCTGAGGGCAGGACAGATTCTATAGGAAATCGCAGTAAAAGAATTTCGCTAGTTACGATTACAGATTACCTTCCTCCGTCAGTGGGTTGAAAACACAAAGTGTAACACAATGTCGGGTTCTTTATCCTTATTGCAGAAAAGCATCAAACTCGATGGCTATGAGAATATTGAACAGTGTCTTTGAGCAACAGCCGGTGGTGGTGACGTCACAGCACAACCCCTCGTCAGTTTCCAGACTGTCCCCGGCTCTCACCACCTTCCACCACAGTCTGGTTTATTTCCTGGAAAACCGCTTTACGCTTCCGACGTTAATTCAGGATCACATGGGGAAAACGTCGACCACATCGAGACAGAAAAACAGACCTAAACCTCACTGGGAGCGTCACGGCTGGAAAGCGCTTTATGCCCGGATCTCACGACACCAAAGCAGAACGGGGTGGTGACATCAGGTGGCCCAGGAGGAGGTGGACCAGCTGACTCTCAGGTGGGGGGGCTTTTAGAATTTGAATTAGTTACTAATATGTAAAGACCAGGGAGGGCCGGGGAGGGAGGGAAAAAAAATAAAGACCAGGAAGCTTTTACATAAAAATATAGACTCTGGCTTCTCTTAAGAACTCAGGAGATCCCGCGACAGGGGACCCACCTTCCCACAGGCAGCAGGCGGCTGGAACCGAGAAGTGGGTGTCCCTCAGAGGGGCTCAGCTTCCCGGATGAACAGGGGCCCTGCCTGGCTCCCACAGACGCTGAGTCTGCACCCCTGATTCTAGTCCAGCCCCTTCGCTGTGTGGGCGCCGGGACTGAGCCAGGATGGGACTTGCCTGGGATCAGTGAATTTCGAGAGGACTGGCCAGGGCCCCCCAGGCCCCCGAGCCCACTCCACGGCCCCTCCTGGCCGCTCCCGCCAGCGACCTGGCTCCCCTGAGGGCCGTGCGGTGCTCACCTGTGGGTGCGGCTCCCGGGAGGCGGGCCAGGGCGAGCCAGCTGAGGGTCAGCACGGCCGTGAAGGAGAAGCGCGGCCTCTCGGTGGCTCCCATGCTGGCAGGGCACCCCTGAAACAGAGGCACAGCGATCAGACACGCAGCCTTGGCGGCCGCGACGAGCAGGCAGGGCGGGCGCTGAGACAGCACCATGAGCACACGGAGGCAGGGACGGGCGCGCGGAGGCAGGGACGGGCGCAGAGACAGCACCATGAGCACACGGAGGCAGGGACGGGCACAGGAAGGCAGGGTCGGGCGCGCGGAGGCAGGGACGGGCGCGCGGAGGCAGGGACGGGCACACACACAGGCCTCACTGGCGGCTTCCTCAGCTGCCACTGCTCAGGGCTGGGCAGATCGGGGCGCAAACCTCGCCATCGTCCCGCCTGTCCTGCAGCCCAGGGACCCAGCGAAGGCTGGGATTGCACCCTTGGAGCTCGAGCTCCCCCCACCTCCAGAATGAAGCTTTTTTCTTAAGAAACAGAGAAGAACTAAAATCCCCACTGAACTTGAGCTGGGAACGAGATGCCCCGACTGGCTGTGTGATCTCCGCCGACTTGCTTAACCCCTCTGGATCTCAGTTTTCGAATCTTCGTTAAATGAAATGAGGGTGTGGATTGGCTGATTTCTAACCTATACATTTTCAGTCTATGCTTCTTGAACCAGTTTCCGGTAATAACATTGGAAACCTAAATACAGACGCCTGCATGTTATAGCCCTTTTCATATTACCTGTCCAAGAGGAAGGTGGGGCAAAGATAGCTAATTATCCCTAATGTCCACTTTCTCCTTATTCCTCGTAACAGAACCCCTGATTTCTATCTGGGCACACAGCCACCTAGAATGAAGACTAGTTCCTTGGTCTGCCTTGTGTTAGTTGTGGCCTTGGAATTAAGTTCTGGCCAATGCAGCAGAAATAGAGTGTACATTTCAGAGAATGTCCTTAAGGGAAGGGCAGATTTTCTTCCTCCTTCCTTCCTCCTGCTGGCAGAATGCAGATGTGATGGCCGGATCCTCAGCAGCTGTCTCGGGCCATTAGTGGGAGCCACGCATCGAGGATGGCAAAGCAAGTAGAAGAACCCAGGCCCTGACCCTGTGTGGAACCAAAATCGCTCTAGATGGTGGACTTATTTTTATATGGGAGAGAATTAAACCTCTATTTTATTAAACTTCTATTCTGTTAAAGCCACTATTGTTTTTCCCTTTTATTCATATAGAAAGTGAGTATGGGAATCTATCTAGATAAACCTCAAGGTAGGAACGTTTTTAAAAAGATGTGAGATTTCCCTTTCTGAATGTAATGCCACTAGAGAGGTGTCTTTGTGCCCAAGTCCCCTGTGGCACCCGGAGCGAGACGGGCTCTGGGCGGGGCCGGCTCCAGCCGCTCCACCGTTTCCCCAGTTCCTCCCTGAACACGACTGTAGCTGTGCCCAGAGACAAACGGACATTCTCCCACATGCAGAAAGGGGCCAAAATCCATCTCACCCGACACAGGCTCCTCCCTTCAGCCCAGCTCCGTGACCAACCCGATCACCCCCGACCTTCCAGTCCAGAGTGAAGCTCTTTGTGTGAGCTCAGTGAGCTGGGGCAGGCACGAGGGGCTGACAGGGACACCAGGCGCTCTGCCTGGCCCCTCCCACACAGGTGTGCTGGGGAGGCCGGGGGAGGGAGAACACGACACCCTCAGAATCAAGGCCAGCGGTGTCCTCTTCACAGGAACCCTGCCTGACCCAGCCCGATCGGCGGGGAACAAGGGGGCCCTTTCTAGTGGCTGCAGCCAGACTGTGAGGTCACTCGTAGCAGCACCTGGGAACAGAGCCTCTCCCACGGGCCCCGAGGGAGCAGGGCCCGATCTCATGCTCTCTGCAATAGAAAGGAGGGGACCCCAGGGACGGGAGAGTTTTGGGGTCCTCAGGGGAAAACCAGAGCCTGCTCTCAACCTCAATGAGTTTAGGAAACCAAAGGTAGCTTGCTGTCTCTGCCAAAGAGCCCCAAATCGCCGTGGGGCTCCTCGGAAGGAAACCTGGACTCTCGGGCCACAGCGGCACCTTCGCTCGGTGGAGGAGTGTGACAGACAGCAAGGCTGGGGGGGCAGGCGCGGGGGGTGGGCTCCGGGGGGGGCTCCCCTGCTGCCCTGAGATGCCAGGTGGCCCCGTCAAGCCGTGGGCAGGCCTCTGACTGCCCAGGGACAGAGCGGGAAGGTGACATGACACCAAAGCTCCGACATCTTCCGATTATCACATAGGTCATTCCAAAGACAAAAAAACGTCGTTTCTGGATGGATGTAAAAATGACGATGGCTGGAGGACCCACTGCTCACATCCCTTCTTCCAAGCATCAGCGAGACTTCCATGGTGTCTCAGAGCCAGCCGGCGGAGCCAGGGGACAGAGGGTCCGCGCTGCCCGCAGACGCCAGCCCCACACTGCCACGCGGGGGCCACAAGTGCTCCCCTGCCCGGAGCGGCTTCCAGGCCCTGAACAGGCCTGAATTCGCCCCAGGAAACATTCTACCGCGGCGAACCCTGAGGGTTTCCAAAGTTCGCTTGGGAATTCTCCACCAGGGCAGGACGGCTTTCTCCACTGGCCTCGAAACACCTTCTGGCAACAGGCATTGGGATCTGGTTTCTCCGCTGGCAAGACAGTCTCAAAGCCGTTCCCAGTTGCTGGGGGCCTCAGAGGAGCACATGCTGGCGGATGATTCTAGAAGCCTCGCAGGAAGCTGTGGCTGGAGACTGGCTGCCCACTGCCCTCGCCGGGTTACAGGGCTGCTTGCAGATCGGGTCACGATGGCCTGAGCTGGCCTGTCCCTTAGAGGGCGTGGTGACCGCCTTCAGCAGAGCCTGTATGTGAAAGACAACGCTGACACCCCTCTCCGCAGGCCAGCACTGCGGGACACTCCGCACGTGCTCACAGTGACAAGCCACGGTCTTCCAGCAGCCCAGCGGTCCCCAAGTCCGGCTGCCGCTTGGTGCTTGTGGTTGCCGGGCCTCGCGGGCCGAGGACACACCGGAGCAGCCGAGGTGTCGCTTGCTGGCGTCTCTGCTTCTCCTCGCTGCCATCGCTGCCGGGCGCCCCAGCCCAGCCACACCGCAGTCGGGCCTGTCACCTGCAGAGCGAGAGGAGACGGGGAGAGGAGCACAGTGTTAGGGAAGCTTCCAGAGAGGCCCCGGAGCAACGGCACTTGCAAGAGCACACCCCGAGGCAGCCCGGCCTCCTGGGATCGAGCACTCGGGCGCCCAGGGGGGCGGGGACCCTGCTGCGGAGCCCAGGGCTGTCGTCAGGGATCCCCTGAACAGCGGAGAGGGAGGCAGGGAGAGCTGTGCGGCGGGGGAGGGACGAGATGTGGAGCGACAGCCACGGCCCTTCCTGTCCAGCCTGCACAGTGGCGCGTCAGCTCGGCCACGGGCAGGACCGCGGTGGCCCAGGGCATGGGCCATGGAGTCTCCAACCTCAGCCGCACGGCTCACAGGGAAAACCGCCAGCCGCCCGGACTCCGCTCTCTTTACTCTGAACCGGGATGACGCACCCTACACTCCAGGGTCATCGTGAGCATCGAGACAGACACTGTCTGGCCAGTGGCCAGTGCTCTGCCGGGGTGCTGGTCTCGGACACTCGGGGTCGGGGAGGAGAGCGGGCAGCTGGGATCTGAAGACCTGGGTTTGGGTTCCAGCTCTGACTCTCGGCTGTGTGACCTCAGGCAGGTCATGCAACCTCTCTGGGCCTTAGTCGTCTCACTGTTGAGTGGGAACAGTAGCACTAGTCACAACCAGGAGTCACTGCTGTGAGGGCAGCTGGGACGTGCTGGCTCGGAACACGCCGGCGCGTGCTGTTCACCCCGGTCTCTGTACCGGGTCCTTGGGGCACAGGGGACTCAGGTGTGACCCTGCCCAAGAGTGTCTTCCTGGGAGCCGGGAGAGACTAGTGCACAGGGAGCTACACGCCCACACGGCAGGGGACTGTCCTTAGGCAGCGGAAGGTGAGAGACGGCATTGTCAACCAGATGTTTAGACAGTCACTTTGCCTCACTTAGCGGAGTTCAGGGGAAATACTGGATTTGAGCCTAATAAATCTCGACACTTCCCTAAGGATGACGCATGTGTATATCAGTCACTTTTTCTCCTGCTGAGAGGTGGAGGCGGAGACAGGGCAGCCCAAGCACCTTCTGGACCCTGGGAACCATAGGAGGAGCCCCAAGCCCAGGGCCCTCCCGCCAGCCCTGTCTCGGGGGGTGGGGGGCTGCCACCACACAGTCTCCCTGGGCGGAACATGTGGGCTGCTTCAGGGACCCCCGGGCCAGGCGCCCCGGTGCCCTCCTCAGAGGGAAGCACCTGGAAGACCCTTTGCTTCTGCAGCAGGAGCGTCCCAGGGCGCAGAAACAGGCTTCTCCAGCACGAGCTCCTTTGCCTTTTGAAGACACACCTGCCCCGACCCCTGTCACTGCGGCAAAGCCCCCCAAACCCAGAGACACTCCAAAACCTGTTCTCTTTTCCAGAAACTGTGCTTCTAATTCCTAAAGATGAAACAACTTGTGACCTAATCTCAAGCTCCCAGCACGCAGGAGAAGAATGAGACGCCGACTCCACCCTGACCTGCTACCAGCGCTGGGGGACTTGTGAAAACGCAGACTCCGACCGGGCAGGGCTGGCAGGGCCCGGCTCTGCGTTCGCTCCCAGCCGAGGCCGATGCTGCCCGTGGGCAGATCACACCTTGAGCTGCAGGATCTAGTCCCACCCCACCCTCCCGCTTCACAGATACGCACGCTGAGGCCCACGGAATCGAAGAGAGCTTCCCAGGTCGGTCAGGAGCAAGTGAACCAGCGCGTGAGGGGGGGACTGCTGTGTGAGCCCCAGTATAGGCCGCGCACCCTCTCCGGCACCCTGCTTGCCTGGGAGAAGGGTGGGAGCGGATGGGACTGGGCCCTCCCTCCCGCCTGTCTCAATCGAGGCAGCTGCCAGCCACGGTGTGGGCGTCAGCACCTGCCTCAGGACTTTGCATGTGCAGAGTCCTACATTCTCTCCCTCCAAACACCTCCTTTGATGCGGGAAATTCCCATATCCAGGAGCCACCTGCTCCGCCAAGGAGGAGGGAGGTCCCGCGTGGTGACAGAATCCACGCGGTGGCCTGCCCCGTGCCCGGCACGTCAGAGGGGGCCCTGTCGGATCCGCCAAGTCCAAACCCCTCGCCACACCCCAGATCAGGCCGGTGGCTGCGAAGCCTTTGCCGGTGGCAGCTGGGAGAAGGCAGCTGTGACCCCGTCCTCCCGACAACTCACCCGACCCACACGGTCCTGGCGGCCCGCGGGGGGCCCTGCGTTGGTGCCGGGGGAAAGGAAGGTGGGACCCCTGACCTCAGGGCTCCCCAGTCCCACCGCCCTCCACGACAGGCCCCGAAACCTAAGTGGCGAGTGTGACTCCCCCGCCCAGCAAACCGGGGGGCTCCTAATGAAGACTCAACTCAATTTCTCACTTGAGATTAAACACAGGAGTAAATAATTTATCCACAAAAATGAATCTAGCTTTCCTTTTTGCTCAGAGCTATGCTGTCCAGGACAGTAGCCACATGCGGTGATGCAAAGTCAAATTTAGTTAAAACTAGGTAAAATTAGAAATTCAGTTCCTCAGTCACACCAGGGACATTTTGAATGCTCCATAGCTGTGTGTGGCTGGTGGACATCACAGATCTGGAACATTCTCATCACTGCAGAAGCTTCCGCACTTCTGTGGCTGAGAGCCCCAGTGCTTAAGGAGTGGTCTGGAAGATCCAAACTGAGCCACAAATCCGCACAGAGCGGCGGTTCTCAGGGGGCGTCCCAGGCCGCAGCCCCAGACCTAGACCTGCGGATCGGAGAACTTGGGGTGGGGCCGGATGTGTTTTAACGAGGCCTCCAGGCGACGCTGCTGTGCGCTTCAGTCTGAGAACCAGGAGTTCAGAGTGTTAATCAAATTCAAAAGAGTCACTTGTCAACCATCAGCTAAGCGTCAGCCTCGGAAACATCCGGCAGTTCGCTGGCTAAGTGCTGAGCGGTCAGGCTTTGTCGTGAGATAGATCCACATCTAAGATGCAGAGTTGCCGCTTGAGAGCCGCATGTGAACTTGGCCACTCACTTGACGACCTAAGCCTCAGTCTCCTGCCCGGTAAAAGGGGGAACAGTAGGTCTGTGGGACGGGGTGAGATGACACAGGTGACGTGTTGCACAGGGACTGGCCCAGAGTCACCCTCCATCCAGGTCTGCGGCCCGTGCAGGGACTGGAGCGGCGACCGCCAGCCTGACTCACTGGGTGGGGCCTCAGGGAGCCTCTGTCACTAACACGGTGACACCACTGCGTGGGCAGTCGAGAGGTGCCTCCAAGCGAGATGATGCCTTGAAAGCCCCAGAGGACTCTATGCAGGAAGCTCACCCTGGGGGGCAATTTATTCATGGACGGGGCGACACACAAACGCGACCCGGCGGGGGCCCCTCGCTGGGCTCTGGGCAAAGGCCCTGCCTGGTTACGTGGAGCCAGCCGAGCGCCAGGCCAGAGCCCCGGCCGGAGCGGGGAGCCTCCTTCTCGCAGGGAACGCAGTGGGGAGCGGGGAGGTTCCTTCCACCTCGGGGGCAGGGGCCGGAGGGGGTCTCCTCTGCCCGGCAGCGGGGCTCACGGCGTTGCTTGTCTCGCGCTCAGGCAAAACACAGCCCCCAAAACGGGAGAGGAGAGAGAGAGAGAGGGACGACCTCACTGACCCGCCGCAGTGTCAAATTCCCGCCCTTCTGGCGGATTCCGTGGATGGAGACACAACACCTGCCAGCAAGGGGGGCTGTTAGGCAGGTGGCGAGAAGGGGGACAGGAAACAGCCCCCGGGGAGCGGAGCCACCCTTGGTCCCGGACTGCTGCACGAACTTCCCCCGGCCCCCAAAGGACCTGCTCACGTCCCGCCGTTTCCTTCCTCAACCTAAATGTTCTTTCCCTGCACTGTCCCGGCTGCCACTCTCAGCCTTTTGAAATTTACCATTTAAGATTCAACTTCTGGCCCCCAGCGGCGCCTCCCCTGACCCTCTGTGACGGCACTAGCCTCACCTCCAGGGACAGGGTGAGTCTGCGCTCAGTCACCCGTCCCCAGCCAGGTGGCCTGGCTCCCGTGGCACCAGGGAGGCCAACAGAGCTTCACCCAGAGCACGAGGGTCCGAGCAACGCGCACCTCGAGGGCACTGGGCCACCCTCCACCCTAAACCTCGCCCGCTCTCTCCTGCCCCAGCCTGAGCCTGCCTGGCGCGCGGCGGCTCCTTCCGCCACGGGTTCCTCTCCCCGGAGGCTCGTGTCCTGCCCTGGATCTGGCCTCTGTCCGGCCTTCCAGTCCACGACATGGTCTATAAATAAGTGAGCCTCCTCTGGAAACACAGTTTTCCTACCGGCTCAACCCTGGCTCTTCAGCTTAATAAATCATTGGCCACAAGTAGGTGTTTTGGGACAAGAGCGGCCACCTGACTTCCAGGACAAGTTGACAAGGGTCCCGGGCATCGTCCGCAGAAGGCCGAGCAGCCCTGCTGGCGGGAGCTCCGTGGGGCAGGGAAGGCCAGGGGGGCTGGGGGTGCCCAGGAGGCGGCTCCCCGGGACCCGCCACTGCGGGGGCACACGATGCCGAGAGCAGCCAGATCACAGGGTTCGGGGACCTCAAAGGCAAGCAGAGCCTCTCCTGAGATTCTCCGCTGGGCTGCCCATCTCCCCGCTGGTTGTGTGCACTTTGCTGGCACCGCAGCGATGGTGGCAATAAACACTTCATCAATTGTGTTTGTAACTGAAAACACCGGCATCAGCAGCTGGCTGGCATTTCCTCTGGCCTGAAGTTGCTCCATGCGTGCCCACTTGTTCCTGCGTCTGAGGAAGCATTTCTGCTGCCAAACGCCCCCGCCCTCTCCCCACCACCACCCACCAGGGTCGAGACCCAGGTCACTGCTCACCAGGTGCCCCTCAAGGGCCCCTCCAAGCCATTCTCCCCGCTGAGGGTCCTGCCCAGTGCGGGGAGGGGTGCACAGTCCCAGAAAGAGCTGCATTTCGGGAAGGCTGCGACCGGTGCTGAGCGGGCGAGGGTGCACAGGGCGCAGGACGGCAGAGGCGCGAGTACAGGTGAGTTCCTGAACTCAGCAGCGCAAAGGTAAGGGGTCTGGACTGCACCCCGAAAGCCTGCAGGGGCGCCGGCAGACAGGAGGGGCCAGGAGCTTCATCATGACCCCCCAGGGGCAGGGAGCAGGGCGGGAGGGAGAGGATGGGGGGGGGTCCCCACAGGAGTTTCATTAATTCAGCCCGTGGTGGCCATCGGTGCCCCCCACAGGGTGTCCCAGGCCCTGGGACACAGCGGGGGACCAGGAACAGCCCTGCGCTGGACCAGGCTGGAGCCCACAGTCCAGGTGGGGAGGGGGTTGAGGAGGAGGAACAGGGCAAATAAGCAAGAAAATGCCCCTCTGCACGCCTGGGCGCACCGAGAGCTACGGAGAGACACGGAGCCGCCGAGAGGACCTTCTCTGCGTGGGGACGTTTGAGCAGAGGCCTGAAGGAGGGTGATGGGGCGAGGGACACACAGAGGGAAAGCACGAGAGGAGGGGTGGGGGTGAGGGTGCACCCCCAGGTCTCGGGCCAAAGTCTTGTCCTCAGAGAGGCGTTTCCCTTCTGACGAGGGTCCTCTCGGCGACGCCTCTGTCTTCACTCCACCCGTTTGCGACCACATGCGTTTGCTCGCCGTCCCCAAGCCCCACGAGGGGATGCGGCCGTCGGTAACGCTGCCCAGAGTGTGGTCCAGGGACCAGCAGCACCGGCAGCACCTGCGAGCTGGTCAGACCCGGGGTCGTGACCGGGCCGAGGACCGGCCATCCCCAGTGACTGGCGTGCGCAGCAGTTGGCGAACCTTCACTTCTAAGGGACCCCGCTCTGCTGGGGGACACCTGACCTGCCCTCCCCTCGCCGGGAGGGGAGCCAGAGCCGTCCTCCCTCCCTCTCCCCGCAGTGTTAACGTCAACCAGGAGGTGCCAAGCACGTGACAGAGGAGGCCGTGCACAGTCCCCCAGACTGTGGCTGGGGGGGGACAGGGGCTTACGTGGGAGCCCGAGACGGCGTGTGGCCCGTGAGGGAGCCCCGGGCTCGGGCACAGCGAGAGGCCACTGTGCTGGCACTTGCTGCGCCTGGCGCTGGGCTGGACCGTCACGGGGCCGGGCTGGCAGCAGCTCAGAGCGCGCGGCACCCCCGGCTCCTGCTCTCGGGCCCACACAAGCCCAGGAGGGGCAGCGCGGGCAGAGTTTGCACAGCGGACAGACTCCTCCGCCCACCCCTGCCCGGCCACGCCTGACTGTGGTTCAAGTTTGGGCCGGAGTCCTCCTTTGATCCGAGAGGCCTGTCTTTTCCTGCGTTATTTATTTGTAGAAGCCACTCCGGTTTCCTGCTGCTTCAAATACGCCCACAGGAAGCCGCTGGCAGGTGGGTTCTAACGCACGGGCCCGTTTCACTGCCCCGGCTGCCGCTGGCGCCCGTGCTGGGACCAGTCACCTGGACCCCCGCACGCAGGTGCGCTTCAGGGCGCTGAGCTCGGGAACAGAAGCCCAGGCTCTTTGGAGGAACACGGGCTCGGACAGAGCGAAGGGGGAGGAGCGGCCGGAAACAGGGAGTCCTGAGTCTAGTCCTGGGAGGCCTCGGTTTCCCTCCGTAAACTGAGACCTGGGGAAAGGAGCGTGTTCGCGCTTCCTCAGGGCACAAGGGCTGTGACAGAGCGAAGGGCGGACGATGACGCCCCTTGCGCACGCTCACCTCCCGGCCCTGAGCCCTGGGACCCCTGACTCACCACTAGGGGACCCCAGGGCTCCACACAATCGCTGCCCTTGCCACCCCACACTGCTACAGAAAGTTCCGGACAGACAGCCAAGCTGAAAGAATTTCACAGCAAACGCTCATGGCCCACCACCCAGATGCCACCGGTGCCATTTTTCTACAAATGCTCCGTCACAGAAGTATCCGTCCGTTTCTCTGCCCACCCGGAAATCAGTCCTCGTGTTCAGGTACGTTCCAAAGTGAAATGACGACACCAGGACATTTTCCCTCAAACACTCAGCTTGCATGCTGTTCACGAGAGCTCAACATGCATTCGATTTTATCTACTGAGGCAAAATTTGCATGCAGTGTGACGTGCGAACCTTAAGTGCACGCTTGCTGAGCTTTGACAGATGCCTGTGTCTGTGTAGCCCACGCCCCCAGGAAGGTGTCCAACATTATCATCACCCCAGAAAGTTCCCTGGTGCCCCTTCCCAGGAAAGTCCCCCCAGGGGACAACCACGCTTCGACTGAGAAATATCGGAAACGTCCCGCAGACGAGCTGTGCCTGTGCTCTGGATGACCCGGTGCGTGGTCTCTGGTGCGTGGCCTCCTCCCCTCAGCCTGTCTCTAAGGTCCCCCGTGCCGTGCGCACCGATCGTTGCCAAGGAGTCTCCAACTTATGAATACGCTCCACCACGAACTGCCTTAACACGACCGCTCTGGGGAACCCTGAACAAAGTAGGGCTCGGGAGTAAAAAAGCCGAGTTACCAAAACACAGCCACACAAAGCCGTGTTTGCCCCTGTCCCTCCCAAGCCCAGCGAGATGCTTCGGAGGCAGATGCTTGGTCCAAGCCCCCGGCCCAGGTGCGGGCGCCGATGCCAACAGGACCTCCCCGGGAACAGCGGGGCAAAGCACAGGTAGCGGTCAGCAGGTGGCCGGCACGCAGCAGGTGCTCCGTAAATGTCACTGCACGTTGGCCGGGGGACCTTCGGCTTTTAAGACGTGAGTTTGCCCCTGCACTGGCCACGCTGGCTCTGCGAGTCTGGGAAATTCCTGTGGGTTCTTTGTGAAACGGGAGTGGCTTCATAACATTTTATGACATTATCTTGTGGGTTTGTTTCCTCTTCCTGTTTTCCCTTTCTCTCCCCACCACCCCCTTGAACTGGAGCACATAGGGCTGCTCCTATCTTCCTCCCCACGAGGGTTTGAGAGAATTCGGAGGTGACGTGCGCGCAGTGTTGGGGACGGCACCTGGCAGGCAGTGCGTGCCCTGGTCCCCTTCCACGGCCAGCTGGGCTCCGAGAGATGCAGAGCAGACACGACTCATCTTTGCTGAAAACAGACGTGGGAGCCGAGGGAGCAGCCGGGCTCCCTGCCCTGCAGATGCCATGAAAGCGGAATTCCAGGGAAGCAGCTGCAAAGCGCCCGGAGCGTCTCCCGGGCCCTCAGCCTGGTCCCCGGGGGCCGCGGCCCACGCTGGGTTCACAGCCAGGAGCCCCAGCAGTGAGCAGAGCCCCCGCCCGGGCTCCGGCCGTTGGCTGAGCTGAGCGGTGGCTGGGATGCTGGCCTGGGCCCAGCCCACGCTGGCTGCGTCGCCTCAGATCTTCAGCTGGAAAAAGTTATTCCTCACTTTTCACCATAAAATGGGAGAGAGTGGGCCCGGCTGAGAGGAGGCAGCGCCGTCAGCCCAGGGCAGGTCTCGCTGGCTCACCGAGGGCCTGCGGACGCCCGGGGGAGGTGCCTGGCTGGGACCCGGACCCAGATCTCTCCGACTCCACCCGTCCCTGCCCCTGACCGTCGTTTTGCTTCTGGGAATTAAATCCAGCAGTTGTGCCTCCAGCATCTCGGTGCAAGAGGAACCTTAAAACATCGATCCCATGACTTGCCCGAGGTCCCCCAGCAAAGATCCAGCCAGATCCCAACTCAGCTCAACACACGCGCGTCACGCATTACATGGAACAATTCAAAATTGCTCACATTCAACCGTTTGATCTACAAAAATGCCAGTTCCATATGATTCAACCTATGTGTTTATTCAGCCCTTCTAATGTACACACCATTGTCCTGGAGTCCGGGAGTGGGGCGGAGGGGCCCAGCGGTGAGGAAGCAGCGTCTGTCCTCAGACCCGATTCCCGGAGCCCACTCCCCTCTCTGTTCCGACGTCTCTCCCGAGTGGTCCTGCCGCTCACTGGCAGCTCCTCCACTCTCATTGGGTCAATCCCCTTCTCAGGGCTCCGAGGACGTGAGGACTCCGCATTCTGAGACTTCCCACACCTCTGCCTTGAGCCACGTTCTCCGCCCTGTTCGGACCCGCTGTGATCTGCCCTTTCGCAGAACGGGCCTCCTGGGGTCCTTTTGTTCCACAGGATTCCGGACTCCAGGGCCAAACGCACTGGGCCTGGGCCGGGGGCACAAGTGACCGGAACTGGGCTGACCATCTTTCTCCTGGTTCCAGTCCCTTCTTGTGGCCTGGCTTCATTCCTGCCTTTGATGCTAAGAGACACCCCCCGTGTCCCTATAATAAATCCAACCCGCTTGCTTTTTATCGTCCTTTGGCTAAACGTAGCTCAGCTTGGTTTCTGTTCCTTGTAGCAAAGTGCTAGTTCTTCAGCCCACACAGGAATGATCGGACGTTTCTCTCCCAGAGTCTTAAATGGGCATCGGAACTTTCAGACAGAACGAGCACATTTTTCCGCGTGGATTTCTGCCCTGCTCTCGATGCTGCTGTGTGGGGACAGTCCCTTCTCTGGCGGCCAGGACTTTGTCAGAGCAGAAGGAGCGATTCCCCTGCCCCTCTGCGTCCCAGGACTGTGAAGGACTCGTGACAATGACACTTAAGGACACGGGCCACAGAGGCATTTTGCCCCTCAGCTATTCAGGCACCTATGAGGGGCTGCTCTCAACTCAGTCCATGTTGGAACAGAGACAAGCTGAACATCAAATAAACCCCTTCCGGACACTTGGCACCGCACACCTCGTCTCCCCTCCCT
This sequence comes from Eulemur rufifrons, assembly GCF_041146395.1. NCBI lineage: Eukaryota > Metazoa > Chordata > Mammalia > Primates > Lemuridae > Eulemur > Eulemur rufifrons. Next base: position 1,800,808 of record NC_090985.1, on the reverse strand, counting down.
CAGGCTTGCAGGTGAGACAGCCCCACCCTGCCGGCTGCTCTCCGGGGTCCTGGCACGAACGGGGGGAAGGGAGGGGGAGACCACCCCCCAAGTGTGCCGAGACGTGAGAGCAGGGTGCAAACCCTTCCTTGGATGGGGACAAAACATATTAAAAAAACACGTTTCGGCATAAAAGTCCATGCCAGGAGAAAGGTCAGCAACCAAGTCAGACGCTCCTCGTGCCATAGAAACAATGTTGCTGTCTTCACTGCGAAACTGATGTTGCTGCTACTAGTTATTCACCGCACCTCTCCAATTAGGAAAAAAAAATTGGAAGTAGCCACGGATTCCCAAAAGGTCCAGATCCTGGTTTCAAACACACACTTCGACGGCCTTCCGTGTGCCAGGCACTGGGCCATTTACTTGCTGCCTGGTCTGACTCCGGCCACGTCCCGGAGGTTAAGCGATTTGTACCCACTCACAGAATCAGCAAGTGACACATCAGTTCTAGGGGCCAAACCACTGGACTTTCAAGCCACTGCGCTTCCTCTGGCCACTCTGCTGGTCAAGGAATGAACGTTCCATCAGGGACAGCAGAGCCCCTGACAAGTGTCCCCTCCCACCAGGGCTCGTGGACTCAGCCCGCCCCTGTGACGTTCCACCCACGGTCTCCCTCCCGGTCACGGCTCCTCTGCACCTGACGCTCACGGTGGCCTCCAATGTCCTCCTTCCTCCCAACCTGTCACCTACGCTGGTGCCAGAACAGCCTTTCCCAAGGGCAGAGCTGGCGTTTTGCAGCCGTGTAAGACCTGTGACGCCCCGTGAGGTCCCTCAGGACTGGCCCCTGGACGCCTGCCTGGCCCCACCTCTTGCCACCCTCCGTCCCCACCGCTCCTCTCGCTACAGTCTGGCCACCCTCTACCACAGAAGACGCCGGCCCACCCAACGCGCCGCGTGGCTCACGGTCGGCACCTTTGCGCAAGTTGCCGTCTCTGCCTGGCGGGCTCTTCTCGGGCAGCGCCGCCTGCAGGAGCCCCGCTGCCCACCAGGCCTCCGATGGGGTCCCAGGAGACCACCGCTGTCATCCTCATTCTGAAACTGCCCTTTATAAATGAATAAGGGGCCACAGGCGGGAACTGCGGTGCGGGAAACACGTTTATCACGGCCACCGTTCCCTAGGTGCTCTCCTGCGCCTGCTCACACTCGGGAGTCGCACAGCTGATGGGTGTAAGGGTTCTCAGCGTCCTCTCTGCTGCCGTGGTAACGTCACCCTCCTGAAACCTGAGGCCTGAGGCCGGTTTCTGAGGTACCTTCTGGGCCCTGCATCCCGGTGTGACGGCCAACCCGCCCAGACCCGCCCAGACCCGCGGCCCATAGCGAGGAACCGACTCAGCTGGTCTTGTGACCCCCCTACCCAACAAATGACTCAGCAAAGACGATTTCCGCACCCCTGTGGTTCCACCCGAACTCGCCAATCAGCAGACCCAACTGCCTGGCCCTCTGCCCACCAAACCCTTTAAAAACCCTTTCTCCCAAATTCTTGGGGAGACAGATGGGAGAACTTCTTCCTGTCTCCCCTCAGAGCATCTCAGCTCTCTCTGCTGCCTCAGCGTCCGGGCTTCCTCTCGAGCAGCGGGCAGTGGACCTGGCAGGGTGTAAGTCTCCCGTCTCCGCCTAACACGTGTCTGCTGGGACTGTTATCACACAGTCTCACCGCACGGATCTCCCGTGCTCCAACACGCACCGCCGGGGGGCAAGGAACCTCATCTCCTCCCCTCTCCGTCTCGGGTCCAGGGCCTGGCACAGAACAGGGACTCAGTACTTGCTTGTTTGTCTGAATCACAAAATCAGTGCTCAACAGATCGATGGGCAGTGACTCATGTGAACTCTGAAAAGAACCTCACCTAGAGAGGGTGCAGCTCGTCAGCCAATCCCTGGTCACGCCGCCATCTCCTGCCCCCCGTCTGCTCCCCGGCCCTGCTATGCGGGGACTGCGCACCCGGGGGCTGTCTGCCCACCTCCCCTCCAGCAGGACCCGTCCCTCCCCTCACAGGGCCACAGGCGGGGCTTCCAGGGAGTCAGCACCGCCTGGCACTGCCCCGCTGACGGGCTGCAGGTGAGCCCCCGACTCGTGCCACACCCCTGAGTCAGCGCCGGGGATCCTGGGCTGGCGGCTGTAGTGGGGGTTGGAGTCAGCCTCCCTGCCGGGCGGAAGCTGCTCTACACGAGGCCCAGCCCTGTCAGCTCTCCCGTCCCCTGGGGCCCCACGCGCTGTGGCTCACTGCCCTTTGCGCGGTCCGGCCTTGCGACCCCACCTGGTTTCCCTGAGCCTCGTCTTCTCCCTTGGCTCACGTGGCTTTTGAGTTGGGTTTCCGTCACGGCTCAGCCCGGCCAGTGGGGGCAGCCGTGGTGACAAGGGGCCTCCCCACCTCAACGTCAGTGGTCAGCAAAGCCCCCGACAACACGGCTCCTGCTCACGACCCTCAGGACCCGTCTCCCCGGGGAAGTGAAAAGACACCACAAAGGCGTTGTCACACTCTGTCCTCAGCACACGCCCCAACCCCCCGGGAATCAGCTCCCGCCAAGGACCCTGCTGCCCTGGCCCCTGACGTGGTCCCCTCGCTGCCCTCCCGCCTGGACAGCATGACAGCCCCCCCTCCCCAGCCCGTCTGGCAGACTGCACCTCCCCGAGATGCATCCGCCACGCTCTGGTCTTGCTCAGCAGCCCTGGTGCCGCCTACACTCTCGACGGCCCCGCAGAGGTGGCCCTTGCCTAAAGCGTCCCAGCTGTGCCAGCTGACCCCCAGCATGTGCCCGACACAGTGGGCCACGCCCACCGCTCAGGGCGTCCGCGAGCATTTCTGCCTCTCTGCCTTTGCTTGCTCAGCGCCCGGCCTGGAGTCCCCTCCCCTCATTCAGGCGTTTTGCTCTCTCTGGCGTGTTTCAATCTGCCTCGCTTCTGAGGGCTCCCTGCTAGCACCGATTCACGCGGCGGCTCGACTCTGGCTCGCCCTGGTGCACGTGCGCTCGCTCTGGCGCTCGCTCCACTCAAGCACACGTGACCTTCACATTGAGAGCAGCTCCCTGCCCCCCACCCCGTCCCTCCTGAGCCCCCGTCTGCCGCACACATCCAGTGCACGAGTGACTGGAGCGGGGCCCAGAGAGGTCAATGACGCAAGAGTTCTCAGGTCACCGGCAGAGATGGTGACTGATCCTGCCACTCGTGAAGGGTGAGCGAGGGGCGGCGGCCGGGGTGACTCGGGGATTTGTGGCGGGGGTGGCAGGTGGGTGCCTCACCAAGACAGCGGCAGGCAGAATTCCCGCCGAGAGTGCGATGCCATCGGACAGCCAGGCACAGAGGAGGGTCCCGAGATCAGGAGAGGTGTGGGCTGTGGGCATAGTTTACAGAGGTCTCTGAGGCCATGGTGTGTGCACCTGTGTGAACCCATCAGGGGACACTGACCGTGAGGAGGCTGCAGTCTGGGGGCACAGAAAGGATTCAGCTGGGGGGACCCTGCAAATCGACTCGGCCCCTCTTAGGGCGCTGCACCCTGCACCGCGGAGCTGGCGCTGCTTTCAGAAGCCGGGAACCTGCCTCTGGGGTGCAGCTTCCTGCGTCTCTCCGCCCACCTGGGAGCCCCCGCCCCTCTGGGCAGGCTGCAGCCCTGGAGCCAGCAGAGCTGTGGGAGCATTTGCAGCTGAAGCGTCTGCCTGGCGCATGGCGGGTGGCAGCCCAGCCCCAGAACCCAGCCGCCAGCCAGGCCCGACACCTGCTGGGTCAGGTGCTCACCGTCCTGTCACCAGCAGCTGCCCACACAGCCCCACCCCCATGGGCCCAGCCGCTTGCGCTCTCCGAGGAGTCTTCCTCCCTAGGAACACCAAGAGGTGGCCGCCTTCCTTCCCTACGGACACCTGTTGGAAGAACAACCTCCAAAGAGACTTCCGGTAAAGAAATGATGTGAACTGAACTCCCTCCCTCTCCCGGAAGGGCCAGCCATGGCGTGACCCCACGCCGAGGAGGAAAGGCCCTGTGAGCCGGGCCGTGGCCGTCTGAGGCTCTGCCCTCCCCACCCGCTCGTCCCCACAGGCCTGTGCACGTGTTGCAAGGTGCCGAGTGGGCTGTCAGGGGTGGGCTGGGGCCTCGGCTCTCTCGGGACCACCCCCGGCAGCCCCCAGCTCACGCTGCTGTCCTGGTGGTGTTTTCATTCTCCTGGGCCTGAGGGTCACGCCTTGCTAGTTCCCAAAAGCTGTATGAGAACCACCTGGGGACCCTAAAATACACAAGCCCCTAAGCCTTTTCCCAGAGATCTAGATTCTGGACATTCTGGGATGGGGCCAGGACACGGCCATTTTAAAATGTTTGGGGGCTGCTGGTGCACAGTGGGACACCAGCTGTGACCCCCGAGGCCTCCTGCTGGCACGGGAGTGACCGTTAGGCCTGACATCGGCTGCGGCGCTGCTGACCCAGGATCGGGGCTGTACACGGATGCTCGTTTCAGCTGCCTGAGATCTGTCAGATCTCCAGCTCGTCACCCAAACTCTTCCCCCCAAGTGACATCGGGACCTTGGGCGGGTGGCCTTCCTCACTGCCATGCACGTCTGAGAAGAGGGACGAGCCGCTCTCCAAGCTGCCACAGTCACCAAGCAGCAACGTTGCCCCGGTGCCCTGCCAGAGCCCAGCCCGGGCAGTGCGGTGCCACCCCAGAGGGACAAGCTTGCACACGTCCCGTCTGAATGGCAGCTCCGTCGCCCAGACGGCCAAGCACAGGGACAGCGGCCCGAGGCCTCTGCCCAGAACCCCCAGCTCTGCTCAGAGGCGAGCACAGGCGGGCTGCGAATCCGAGCCCTCAGCCTCTGCTGCAGGGTGTAAAACGTGTGGCTCCTCACTGCGGATCAGAGTCACCACGGGACCCAGCGGGTCCACGCTCAGGTAGGCGCCCAAGGAAGTGAGAACATGTGTCTGCGCGGAAACTTGCGTGTGAAAGTTCATGGCGACACTGTTCATCACAGGCAGGGAGTGGACACAACACAAATGTCCTTCACCTGACCGAGAGGTAAACAGGCACCGAACCTCCATCCCCGCGGCAGAACACCCAGCACAGAGCGGAAGGCGGCAGAGGCCCACTCTGCCCACAGCGGGTATGTTCCAAGACTCCCGGAGGACGCCAGAAACCTCAGGTAGTGCTGACCCCCTTACAGTTGACCCCTGGACAACACGGGCGGGGGGGGGAGGGTGCCAGTCCCTGACTCCCACTCAGTTGAAAACCCACCTACAGCTTCTGAGTCCCCCACGCTTAACTACGAATAGCCTGCCGCTAACCAGAGCCTTACCCACAGCATCAACAGTCGAGAACTCATATTCTGTATGTTCTGCACACTGTGTTCTTACAATGAAATAAACCAGAGAAAAGAAAATGTTAGTAAGAAAACCACAAGGAAGAGAAGACACGTTCACTGTTCACTAAGGGGAAGTGGATCATCATAAACACCTTCACCTCCTTGTCCCCAGTTGCTGCCCGGGGGTGGGGCAGTGGCAGATGGGGGGGGAGGGGCAGGAGAGGCAGCCAGATCCCTGCAGCTCGTACTGAAAACACCAGCACAAAGTGGACCCACACAGTTGAGACCCAGCCGTGTAGTTCAAGGTTATGCTATGATTTTCCCTACACACCTCTGATAATGTTTGATTTATAAATTAAGCGCAGTAAAGGTAAAAACAATAGATAAACAACAATAACCAAAAATAAAACAGAGCAATTATAACAGTACGCCAGCATCACTGGGGTGACTTGAACACAAGCACTGCGGTGCCCCGACAGTCCTTCCCATCACCCACAGCTCCTGAGTGGCCGGGGGCGGGGGGGGTGCGGACGCAGCGTGGACATGCTGGACAAAGGGGGATTCACGGTCGGGCAGACGGAGCGGACGGCCCGAGATTTCACCATGCTAGTCAGAGCAGTGCGCAGTTTAAAACTTATGAGTTGTTTATTTCTGGAATTTTCCATGTAATAGTTTTGTATCATGGTTGCTGATGGATGGTAACTGGAATTGCAGAAAGGTGAAGCTGCAGATGGGGGGCGGCCACGGTACCGATCAGGCTGAGAGAAAGCCCGACGCAGAAGGCCGCCTACTGCGCGATTCGCGGACCTGACGTCTCCAGAACAGGCAGATCCGCGGAGACAGAGTGTCTCTGACGGTCGTTAGGGGCTGGGGGCGGAGAGAACGGAGAGTGGTTGCTAATGGGTAGGGAGCCTACTGATGCTTCAAAAACAGACAGTGGTCTCACAAACGTGGAACAATGCTCAACATCGCTGACCCTCAGGGAAATGCAAATCACACTGCAGAGAGATACCAGCACGCCAAACAGCAGGTGCTGGCGTGGATGCAGAGAGGAAGGACACGTACAGGCTGTGGGAGGGACTGCAAGTTTGCACAGCCTCCGTGGAAGGCAGCATGGAGAGTCCTCAAAGAAACAGACGTGACCTACCCTTTGATCCAGCAATCCCACTGCTGGGATCCACCCTAAGGTAATGAAGTCGTTTCATCCAAAAGACACCTGCACTGAAATGCTTATCACAGCACAGTTCACAATTGCAAAGACCTGGGATCCACCTAAGGGCCCACAATTCATGAGTGGATCAAGAAAATGCAGATTATATACACCAGGGACTATCACTCAGCCATAAAAAGGAATAAAATAATGTCATTTGTAGCAACTTGGGTGGAACTGGAGACCATTACCCTAAGTGAAGTATCTCAGGAATGGAAAACCAAACGTCGTATGTTCTCACTAGTAAGTGGGAGCTAAACGGTGGGTGCACACGGGCACGAAGCCATACAAAGACGTGGAAACCGGGGAGGGGGCAAGGGGTAAAAACTTACCTATTGGGTACAGCGAACACTATTCTGGTGACACACACACCCAAAGCCCTGACTTAAGCATTACACAAGGTATCCATGTAACAAAAACCCCCTTAATATTTTAAAATTAAAAAAAAGACAAAAAATGGTACACCTAAAAAAATAAAAATACAAAAATAGTGGTGGAAACAATGGCTGCGCAACTCTGTGAATATACTGAAACTCCTTAATCACATGTTTTAAAGGAATGAATTTTATGTCAATTATGTATCAACGAAGGTGTCAGAGAAGGAAACCCAGGCGCTGTCACTTGTTTTCCGTGTGCCCTTGAACCAGGCGCTGAGCCCCTGTGAGCCTCAGCGGGCTCCTCGGCGAGGGGGCACGGGGTGGGCGTGGGGTGGGCACGGGGTGGGCGTGGGGTGGGCACGGGGTGGGCGCGGGGTGGGCGTGGGGTGGGCACGGGGTGGGAGTGGGGTGGGCGTGGGGTGGGTGTGAGGTGGGCACGGGGTGGGCGTGGGGTGGGCGCGGGGTGGGTGTGGGGTGGGCGCGGGGTGGGCGCGGGGTGGGCGTGGGGTGGGCGTGGGGTGGGTGTGAGGTGGGCACGGGGTGGGCGTGGGGTGGGCACGGGGTGGGCGTGGGGTGGGCGTGGGGTGGGCACGGGGTGGGCGCGGGGTGGGCGTGGGGTGGGCACGGGGTGGGAGTGGGGTGGGCGTGGGGTGGGTGTGAGGTGGGCACGGGGTGGGCGTGGGGTGGGCGTGGGGTGGGCGCGGGGTGGGTGCGGGGTGGGCGCGGGGTGGGAGCGGGGTGGGCACGGGGTGGGCACGGGGTGGGCACGGGGTGGGCACGGGGTGGGCACGGGGTGGGCGTGCGGGTGGGCACGTGGGTGGGTGTGAGGTGGGCACGGGGTGGGCGCGGGGTGGGCGCGGGGTGGGTGTGAGGTGGGCACGGGGTGGGCACGGGGTGGGTGTGAGGTGGGCGCGGGGTGGGCGTGGGGTGGGCGTGGGGTGGGCGTGGGGTGGGCGTGAGGGCGGAACCAGCGCACGAGACTCCCTGGCAACCACGGGCGCTGTCAGTCACCATCGCCACGAGGAGCCAGGCCCCGTCTGCACAGCTGGCGAGTGACGTCGCTTGTTTGCAGGGGAGACTGACACTCAGAGAGGTGTCACAGTCCTACTCCTGAGCAGCTGAATCGAGGCCCAAATCGTGATCTGTCTCCCTCCAAAGTCTATCATTCACTCATTCATGCCTTCAGCAAGTGCTAACGGGCCGCCTACCACACGCCGCCCTCGGCCGGGCGCTGGGGCTCAGTGTCCCACACAACAGCCACGTCCCTGCCTGCTTCTCGGCGTTTGCAGTCTACGGGGCCGCCAACGTTCTCCGAGTGGTCCTCCAGACAATGCACAATTGCAAGCGATGTCATACGTCACACCAAGGGCATTGCAGGACGCCATGAGAGAGCATAGCAAGAGAAGTAGATTTCCGCCGGGAAGGGGTAGGCGGGGGCAGCCTGTCTCAGGCATTTGGAGACCTGTAAGATAGGTGTGACTGGCCCAGGGGGACAGAGGGGAAGACTGCCCTGGTTGGTTGAGTGACTGTAGGTGAAGAAACCAAGGCACGTCCTCTTCCGGCCTGTGTGCGTGAGCTTGCTGGGGTGGGGAGGCACGCAGCCCGGCTCCGGAAGCCTCTGGGCAAGGGTCAGGCAGACCCCGCTCTGTGCCGCCCTTCCTGGCTGTCTCTGCCTCCCTCTGCCCCCGGCCTGGCCCAGAGCAACGCGGTCCGTATGGGATTCACACTGGTGTGGCCGGGTCAGGGAGGAACCGGTCCCTCGCCCTGGTTTCAGGGTCGGGGTGGGTGCAGCAGAGGGTGTGCCCGCCCGGGACAGGGTCACGCGGGGCGTAGCAGGGCAGGTGGAATGGGGTGTGTCGCAGGACCCTCCCAGACCGGGATGGAGAAGACAGGAGGGGCAGGCCTGGAATGTCGGCTGGCTTCGCAAGGGGTCAGGTGTGTCGCTGCACGGGACTCTGGGGCTCAGCCCGCCCCCATCCTCTCCCGGCTAATCCAGCCCCGCCTGGCGACTCGGCCCAGCTCACCAACAGGACTTTCCACCTCGGCGTGGCCTGTCTGCCCGCCCCGTCCCAGGCCGCGGCCAGAGTCACCATGGAAACATTACCGGCTGGAATGCGGGCTGCCCTGGACACCACCACACCAAAACCAGTTCCTGGAACTGTCACACTCAAACACCTGTCCTCCCCGGGCGACGGCCAAGGGGAAGGGGACAGAACGAAGGGAGGGGACCACCAGCATCTCCCCCACGCACTGAACTGGGTACCACGGACAGTGTCTTAGTGCCACGGTCATACAACACCCTCAGCATCCGTACTGTGTGAGCCAGTATTTGCCCAGTACATTTCTCCAACGTATTCCTCTTCAAATTCTAGCTTTATCCCCAAGAAATAATTGTCAAAGCACTGGCTACACATAAAAAAATGTTAGGTTTATCCATATATGAGTTTAGAATCATTTCATAAGTCATGTTTAGGACACTGTGGGCCAGCTGACCTGGAGGTCCTTCTGACACTTAAGGGATAAATGCTCCCTGGGTGTGTGGCGTGCTGCGTTCTGGGCCTGACCCGCACCCGGGTGGCCCGGCCCTGCTCTCCTCGCCCTGGGCCGCCCGCCCGGCTGCGCTCGTGCTCCCTGCCCTGCCCTCGCTCCCTGTCTGGGCACGGCTGCGTCATTCCACGCCATCCTCCGTCACCGGGCACAGGGGTGGGGGACACAGGAAGCGGGGGTCCACCCCACGTGGACGCGGGAGCAGCTGGTCGGGTCCGACTGGTTAAAGCGCCTCAGTGCGATGAGCGCACATTCCTCCCGGGGCCGCCACGGCATGAGTCATGCTGGGTGGCTTTCAGGGACACACTCCTCCACGGAGGCAGTGGCCACCCAAAACTCCGGGGAGGAAGGAGCCGGGTAAAGCAGTCACCTGGCTAAATTTGGAAGAGGGGCCTGCAGCTGTTCCCACCCCCTCCTGCCCCTTCATCCTGGCATTTTTTAATGGCCTTGGCTCCCAGCCTGAGCACTGCCAGCTCCCCCTCCCCACCCGCCACCAAGGCAGGGGCGCAGGCGGCTGAGAGGCCCCGAGGCAGCTGCAGCTCCTCCCAGGCAGGGGAGGGTGTGGCAGGGCTGGGGTCACATGAGCAGGAACTTCTCGCCCCCTGACCAGCTGCTCTGGGGCAGTGGTGGGTGCCAGGGTGGCTGGCTCCAGGGCTGGGTGGGCCCCCGGAGTGGCAGCCTCGGCGCCAGGCCTTCCGGGGAGGTGAGCATCTGAGGCCGGCTTCCCCGACAGCAGGCCCCGTGGAGAGTTAAGGATCTGGGACTGGGTCGAAGCCACCAAGCAAGGCACATGCTCCCCTGGCTCTGTCACTAGTTCACCAGGAGGCTTTGGGCAAAGTCCGGTTCCCCCCGCCTCAGTTTCCCCTTCTGTAAAATAAGGGGAGATCTCATACTTCCCCTGGTGCCATGCCACCATGAGCCCGGCTTTTCTCCAGAGTGAGGGGCAGGCTCTCTCCTGCCCCCAGGCTGGGCCGCTGGGGCAGGGTGTACCCAGGGGAAGAGCCCCTCTGTGACCGGCACACCTGTGTGCTGCAGCACTCCCCGCCCCCGCAGCCGGAGCTGTCACGCCATAGCTTCGCTGTCTCCGGGCAGCGGCAGCGTGTGCGCCAGAGTGGGAGCCCCCGAGGACAGGTCTCCCTGGCCGACACTCGGAGCAGCAGCCCCAGCCTCCGGCAGGCGCCTGGCAAACGTCAGCCGGACGAATACGCGCACGCAGGGTAAGAGAGCGGGCTCTGCGGTCAGACTAGCTCTACCTACGCACGAGCTTTGTGGCCTTGACCAGCTGGTCACCTAACATCACCAACCCTCAAACAGTCACCTGGACGCTGGGCAGCTGTGGCGCCTGCCCCCAGAAGGCCACCGTGAAGATGACGAGCTGTGGCCCTGAAGACACTTCCGATGTGTCTGGCGCACAGTAGGTTCCCTGCTGTCCCTGGCAGGGCCGTTCCCCCTGGGCGTCCTGCCACAGGTCACCTCTCACCGGCAACGTCCCTTCTCTGCTGCTCCCACTCCCGGTGGGTGGCATCCGCCCACCCAGTCCTCTACACGGAGGGGCCCCCCCTGGCTCACGACGTCCTTCCTGCCTCCCTCTGCAGGTCCTGTGACTCTGTCCCGTCCGCGTTCCCGCGGCCCTGACCCTGTCCCCCCTCAGGATGGGCCCAGCGATGTCTTCCCGCCCCAGGCTCTGCCCTCGCCCTGGTCCTCCCTTCGTCCCCTCGCTGGCTATCGGCCCCTCGGGGACAGAGAGCGAGTCCTCATGCTCAATAAACATCCACGAACACGGCAGACCGGGGTGAAGGCCCCGCGGGGGGAGTGGAGCGGAGCAGCAGGGGGAGGAAGGGCTACGCGGCTAAGAAGCTGCTCTGTGCGCAATTCATTAATCTACCACGACTGTGTTTAAAAGATAATAAGGTGAAAGACGACAAGGAAATACACGTGTAAAACGTGTGCAGAGGGTCCCCACCTGTCCCTTCGCCGAGAGTGTGTTCAGAAGTTGCTTGCTGGGATCTGGCACTGCACCTTCCCGCAGAAACCCAACCCAGGAGGCGTCTCGGATGAACGGCTATCGATCGGTTTCCTCCTATCGTAGAGCACTCCAGGCACCGTGCAAGGCACTTTCTGCGCGTCTTTGCACGTCGTCCCTGCCCGGAAGGAACGAGCACCCCCGATTTACAGCTGAGGGAACAGAGGTGCAGGGGGTTGGGCAGCCGTCTCCAGGGCCCATGGCCAGAGAGGGGCGGGGCTGGGAGCTGGACCGAGTCTGTCCGACCCCAGAGCTCCCACTGCCCCGTCAGTTCCCGGCAGGACAGCCAGCTGCTCGAGGGCCAGCCCCAGCCTCCCCGGCCCATCACTGGCCAACGCCTCCTGGATCTGGACGAGGGCTCTGGTGGCCACCAAGGACCTGGGAGGGGGAAGCCAGGGGCAAAGACGGGAAGGAAACAGAAAGAGCCCCTTCGCGGACACACCTGGTGGGCGGAACCCGCAAGAGACAAGGCCCAGAGCAACCAGAAACGCCTGAGAGAGAATCAGGGTCCAGATTCCGGAAGTCACACCCCCTCCCCACCCCCACCTCTGCGCCAACATGGGGGGACGAGAGCCCAGCACAGCCCAGCACAGCCCTGCCCTTTGGGGCGCACGGGGCAGGGTCACGCCGTGGCTTCTCGCCGGTGGATCTGGGGCTCCTGCTCCCACATCCTGCCCCTCCCCCGCCACTGCCACCGGGGCCCTTTGCTAGGTGGCTGGGGACTCTGCCTGCCCGAGCGCAGGGGCCACGTACTGGCCTGCAGATGTGTGTAGTTCAGCCTGATCGTGTTTTTAATTTCTTTTAATTGGGCAATTTCACACAAATATCTGGATTTCCGGCCTTGCGGGAAGATCTGGAGATCCGGCAACCTGGGTCCAAACCACCACCTGGCAGTGACCAGCGGCGCAAGTTGCAGCCGCCCGGTGGGCTGGGGCCCAGCCTCCCCCGCAGGGCGAGAGGAGAGGGGAGGGGATGCTCAAGCTGTCCCTGGCCACGGCCACAGGTTCTGGGAGAGCAGCCTGGATGTTTCCAGAAGCTGTGTCCTTCTCCACTGTGGCTGGAGAGGACAGAGAACTGCTTTGTCGGCCGCCGGAGTCGCAGCGTGGCAGCCACACGCTGGGGGCCGGGCAGCGCCGAGCCGCCTGCTTCTCCACCGCCAGGCCCCGTCCACTCCAGGAAGCTGGTGTTTCCGATGCAACATGAGACTCCTCTGGCTTCCCGGCTGGGCCCCCGGGACTGTCTCTCAGGCGCTGTGGCCCCCCTGCCCCAGGCCAGCCTGTTCAGGGCACCTGGGCAAACACCGGGGCCTGTTGGGCCTCCCACCCTGGGCTGGCGGCGCCCGGCAATCGCGGCGGCGTGGCCCGGGGGCTCGGGCCTGTTTACTTCCTCCATGGTGCAGTGGGAGACAGGCCCTCTGACCGCAGCAGCCCGTCTCAGAACCACCGGGCAGAGTTTTTCATTCCAACTTCAAGGAGCTTCCGAAAAACCCAAACAAACATTTGAGAACGGCTGCCTGGCCACGGTGCTAGAGACAGTGCCAAGGAGAAGGGCGCAGCCAACAGGCCAGCAGGGTCCCGGTTGGGAGGAGGGTCCAACAGGCGGGCTGGCCCGTGAGACCCGGCTGCTCCAGCCACCCGGCTGCGGAGTCCGACCTGCACGTGGTTCCCTCCGCCCGCGCTGACCACGTGGCCCGCAGTGCACGGCCGGCCACGCCTCCGCTCTGCCTGGAACCCTCCCTCCGCCTGGTCCCCAGATCCCACCTGCCCTGCGAGGCCCCTTGAATGCTGTCCTGAGGTTTTCCGAGAGCCGCCCTGGGAGCCCTTAGAAGTCCCTCTGGACATCCCTCTCTGCTTTCTACCCTTACAGAACCGGGTGCTTATGACGTTCCCTTCCCTGCTGACCCCGGACCTCTTAGAAGGGGGTTCAAAAAGACCCAGCGGCAAGACCCCACCCCGCCTTTTCCAGGCAGGTGACCTTGGACCTGTCGCTTCTCCACCTTTTACATTCCAGTGTCCTTATCTGTAGGACGGGTGAAGGGTGCCTGCCGGGCAGTCACTGTGAGGAGGAGGAGGGGGGGTAGGAGAGAGGAGGGACATGTGTGTGCCTGGGGCATAACCGAGGCTGCAGGAACACAGGACACCCAGAGAGCCAGAAGGGACAGCCGCCCGGGTGGGGGTCGCCCCACACGGCCCGCAGCCCGCAGGGGGCACGGGGGGGGCGGGGATGCACAAGCCTTCGCACCCGACTTCCTGGGATGCTCCGTTCCCAGCTTCACACCTGACCCTCCGCAACCTGGGACAAGTTGCCCTTGTTTGTCTCCTTAGCTCATTCTGAAGTCTGGCCTCCGTTGAAGCCACACATCAAACACACATAGTCATGATCACACACATGCACCCACACGCACACATGTGCACACACCCATGCGCATACAATGCACATACGTACACACATACGCATGCATGAACACACGCACACACATATGGCCTGGACACTCCCTCTGGTCTGCTCTGAACAGGGGTTCCTGCTGGCACAGGAGAAAGGGCCTTTGGGCTCCGTCACCTCACCGAGTGTGGCTGTCACCCGCCAGCAGCTTCTCTTCCTCTCTTCCTCCCCGACACCTTAACCCCAGTGCTGGGGTCCTGCTGCGTCCCTTTCCTGCCCCCTCAGAGGGCTCACTGCAAACCAAGACGCCTCAGAGTGGCCTCAGCCCCTGTGCCTGAACCCCGATACAGCGGCACCAAACGTGGGCGGAGCAGGCTGCCGTCCCGGGGAGTGGGCGGGGGTGGGGAGCGCGCACTTTGGAGCCGACAGGCCCCGGGCAAACGCTCGCCTGCCCCTTCCTAGCTGAGTCACCGGAGCAAGGTGCCCACCCTGCCCGGACTCAGCGCGCTCCTCTGCGAAGGGGCAACGCCTCCCGCAGACACCCACGGAGACGGCGTGGACGTACTCAGTGGAGTTTAAGGGGCCGTGTGAATGTGGGTTACCATGGAACACAGGGCCCTGGGCAGGTCTCAGGAACACGAAGATAAACCAACCACACAGGGCTCCTGCCTGCGAGGACGTCCTGGCGGGTGGGGACCAGTGGGAACTGGAGGAAAGAGGCTCCTGGGAGGGTCCAGATAGCAGGCCTGGGGTTTCAGTCCAACCGAGCGCACTGGGCAGTGCGGGGCGGCGGCAGCGCACCTGGGCGGAGCTAAGGTCAGGGTCGGGACATGCACAGGTGACAGGCAGGGAGCAGCAGCACGGAGATCCGGAGGTGCCGTGGCTCGGAGAACACGTGGGACGGTCGGAGGGCACGGAGAAGGGCAGTGAGGGCACGGCCCGCGCGGAACGTGTGTCTCAGACCCTCCTCCCCACGCAGCCTCCGGCCAAACGCCTGCCGGTCCCGGCCGCGCTGGGGCAAGTGGACGAAAACCAGACAAACCCACAGGAACAGCCAGAGACGCTGGCAAAAACAGTGTGTTTTAAATCACTGCCTTGATTTCTCTCAGAGGAAGGCATTTTCCTGCCCCCCAGAACTCCGCCCTCCCCGGCCAATTAGCAGCACCCGTCCCGTCCAGAAAAGACGCCTTTTCTCTCTTCACGGGAGAAGCAGAGCTCGCGGCGTAGCAAACTCGGGCCTTTAACTCTGCAGTTTGGGAGACAGAGCCTGAACCAGAATTGCGAGGCCAGGAAAATCCACCAGCAGTGGAGAGGGTGGAGGAATTTTCCAAGCCCTTTTTGGTTTAAAAAGAAAAATAGAGAAAAGCTTCATACGAAAAATCACTTCCCTCTCCTCTCTAAACATACCAAGTATGAGCCACTTTTTACGAGCAAGCCCAGTCACACACGGCCCATTTTGATATTTCCCAACCAACAACAGGACTTCACATTTTAAAAGGACACTTAAAAATAAACATGGAGATATTTCCATTTTCACCTAAATTTTATTGTTTTGTTTTGTTTGTTCATAACCCCACGGTCCAAGCAGGGGCGAGGCCCTGCTCTGCCCAGACGACCTGCGGCAACCTCGGGGTAGGAGGAGCGGCTCGTGGGGGGGAAGCGCGTGTGGTCACAGCAGCACCCTCAGGGTCCCTGGGGAAGGGATGCCCCCAGGAAATCCCTGTGCCCACGAATCCTGGAAACGCAGGTGAACACACAGTGTCTCCACAGACATCTCCAATACGTAAAGAGTGAAATAATGTCGTCTGTTTCCAGACTTTAGGGACACCCTGAGGATTCAGACCACCGAAAGACAGGCCGGTCGAGTCCGCATGCTTAAGACAAACCAGTCCCTCCTATGAGCCAGAAAACCACAGACTGGATGCCCCTGCCCCATGCAGGCCCCCAGCCTGTCACCCAGGCTCGAGACATGACAAATGTCACAGGTGAGCAAATACCGATTGAGTTCCTGCTCCGTCTCATGCCTGGGTTGGGTGCTGGTAGGGGTGGGTGTCCCTCTTCTCTGTCCCCACTTGTTCTTCAGGACTCAGCGCTGGGGCCACGTTCTCCGTGAAGCCCTCCGTGACATCTGCCCCAGCCCCTAGCTCTGGGCCCAGTGTTAACACCCCCCATCTACGCCTGCCTGTATCACGGGGTCCCACACGTGCTGGGATTGTCTGTGTGTCGTGAGCCCCCTCACGGGCGGGTGCATGATTTCATCTTCTCTGTAACCAGGAGCCCAGCAGAGGGACTGGTGGCTGGTGGGACCTCAGGATACGACATGTTTGTCATCGCGGTGCCGTCCCACCCTCTACTGCAGGAGCCAGCCCAGGACAGAGCCAGCCCCTGGACAGAGGGATAACTACGTGGGTGTAGGGTGTGACGAGGCGGCCAGGGGACACGGAGGAAGAAGCAGCTCATCCAGCCTGGGCCTGGGGCGCACGAGAATCGCTTAATCAGAGCCTTGAAATCCAAGTGGGATTTTACCGGGGACTCACGGGGGCAAAGGGTGTTCCAGGCAGAGGAAGCAGTCGGAGCAAAGGCGTGGTGAGTCGGGGGACCTGGAGTAGCCCCCCGGGCCAGGAGAAAGGGCAGGTGAGACGGGAGGGGGAGGCGGGAGCAGGCCGGGCCGACTGCCAGGCACACCCAGGGCCAGGCTGAGAAGCCTGCTGTACGCTCGCTTTCCCTCTTTCTCTGCAGTGAGGACTTAGAATATTTTTTAGTCCAAGAAATATAATCTAAAAATGCAAACAGATCCCTATTTTGAAAAATAACAACACCTGATTAATTTAAGCCAACACATGCTCTTTCCACTTAAACCTTTTTTTTTTTTCTTTTTTGAGAGAGAGGAAAAATTTTAAAAACCTAAATAATGGAGAGATACGCTGTCTTCATGAATTGGAAGACTCAATACTGTATGTATTTGTTTTTTCCAAATTGACAGAGAGAATCCCAATCAAAACCCCATAATGTTTTTCTTAATGGAAACTGACAAGGAGGTTTAAAAGCATGAAATGCTAAGGCCAAGGCGGGAAAGACAATTCTGAAGGACAGAGTGGAGGCCCTAATCTGCTGGGTGTTGGGACATGCTGTAAGGTGCAGCCGTTGAGACGATGTGTTTTGCTGCAGGGACAGAGAAACAGACGAGTGGAGAACAGAAACCCGCTGAGCACGCAGACACCGATTCCCCACAACGGCGGCACCCGGGGCAGCGAGCAGAGTGGCCTTTGCAATAAAGGCTGCGAAGCCAATTGCGAAGCTGTATTTTTAAAACGAAGCCTGACTCTACTTTTTACCATACAAAAAGTCAATCTCAATGTAGATTGTAAATCTAAATGTGAAAAAAAAAAAACCCAATAAAGTTTCCAGGAGAAAACGTAGGATGGCACAAATGTCTAAAACAAGAATAAAAAAGGACTAACTAGAAAGAAAAAGGCTGGACTACATTAAGAACTTCTGTTCATCAAAAACACGGATGAAAAGGCACGACACGGGTGGGAGAGGAACCTGCAACACACGTAGCTGCAAAGGCTCCTGCCCGGGACGCGAAGAGCTCTTTGAATGAGTGTTCTCCACTGGGGGCGACTTTCCTGTTTGTCCTCCCCCTGGGGACATTTGGCCAGGCCTGGAGATATTTTGGGGGACAACTGATGTGGGTGGGCATTGCTGCCGTCTGGTGGGTGGACATTGGAGTGCCGCTAAACACCATGCAAGGCACGCACAGCCGCACAGCCACACACACACACACACACACACACAGCCCTATACACACACACACACACACACACAGCCCTATACACACACACAGAGACACACAGCCCTATACACACACACACACACACACACAGCCCTATACACACACACACACACACACACAGCCCTATACACACACACACACACACACACAGGGACACACAGCCCTATACACACACACAGAGACACACAGCCCTATACACACACACACACACACACACAGACACACAGCCCTATACACACACACACAGAGACACACAGCCCTATACACACACACACACACACACACACACAGACAGAGACACACAGCCCTACATACACAGACACACACACACAGACACAGAGACACACAGCCCTATACACACACATACACACACAGAGACACACAGCCCTACATACACAGACACACATGCGGCCCTACACACACACACACACACACACACAGCCCTACACACACAGACACACACACACAGACACACACACAGCCCTACACACACAGGGCCCTACATACACACACACACACACACACATACACGCAGCCCTACACACACAGACACACACAGACACACACACAGCCCTACATACACACACATACACACATACACGCAGCCCTACAGACACACACACACACACACACACACAGACACACACAGCCCTACACACACACAGGGCCCTACATACACACACACACAGACACACAGCCCTATACACACAGACACACACACACAGACACACGCACAGCCACACACACACAGACACACACACAGGGCCCTACATACACACACACACACACACACACACAGGGTCCTACATACACACACGCACAGCCCTACACACATGCACACATACACATACACATTATCTGGCCCAAAATATCAACAGCGCCAAGGCTGAAAAACCTTGCTTTAAATTAATCAGGAAAAAACATACAATCTGATAGAAAAATGGTCAGAAGACATGAATAGGGAATTTACACAAGAGAAATCTCAATGTCCTGTCAAGAGCATCAGTAATTAATAGGAAAATACAAATTAAACCCCATGACCTACTATAACACCCCATGCATGGTTAAAATCCAAAGCTAACAATGACAAGTGTTGACAAAGGTGCAAAACAATTAAAATTTCCATACGCTGCCAGTGGGGGCGTAATCTGGTACGAACACGCAGCACATAACACTGAGCAAGAGAAGCCAACCCCACAGGGTCGTACTGCAGCTCTCCATTTAAGTACAGTTTGCTTAGAAACAGGCAAAACTCAAGTACGGCATCGAAGGTCAGGGTGCCATCTAAGAGCAGGAAGGGGATGGTGACTGGGAGGCCCGCGAGAGGGTGCCGGGAGCTGGCGATGTCCATTTCCTGATGGTGTTTTGGGCTGTGCTTTGTGATTTGTGCACTCCAATGTATGTTATATCTGCCTAATAAGGTTTTTTAAATAGAATTTAAAAGGCTCACTCCTCAGTGATCTCAGTTACTGAACACAAGGCATTCCATAAAGGTGGATTTTTTTTTTCTTGGATACATAGTCTCCTTCCTTCCATCCTTTAGAAAGGAACTTGTGTCTACCACGAATACCAGGGATCCATCTCAGCTGCCCCTGCCCACGGCCCACACAGCCCTCCAAATTGCATCTCCGACACCCAGGGGAAGGATGAGTAAGGAGTTGCTTATTTCTTAGAAAAATTATGTGTTTGGATATAATCTGACTTCCTTGGAGAAAAAAAATAATTTACTACATTCTGATATCTGTTGTTGTTGATGTTGTTGTTGTTGTTGTTTTTTGAGACAGAGTCTCACTCTGTTGCCCAGGCTAGAATGCCATGGCGTCAGCCTAGCTCACAGCAACCTCAAACTCCTGGGCTCAAGCAATCCTCCTGCCTCAGCCTCCCAAGTAGATGGGACGACAGGCATGTGCCACCAAGCCCGGCTAATTTTTTTCTATATATTTTTAGTTGTCCAGCTAATTTCTTTCTATTTCTGTAGTAGAGACGGGGTCTCGCTCTTGCTCAGGCTGGTCTCGAACTCCTAAGGTCAAGTGATCCTCCCGCCTCGGCCTCCCAGAGTGCTGGGGTTAAGGCGTGAGCCACCGCGCCTGGCCCTGCGATCTGTTCTTACATTCGGAATGAGACGTCCTTGCACAATGCAGGAACTGCAAGGTGAGTCTGCAACGCTGTGACACTGGGAGCCGGGAGAGGGGGATCCAAGCTGAGAGGCCTGGAGGGGCCGGTGTGACGCCTCAGGGAGTGGCGGGACCAGCACCTGGAGGGATTATGCGCCGTCCGCAGAGGCAGCCACTGCTCAGGCCCAGCCTCGCCAGGTCATCTGATTCCCAAGAAAAGTGAGAAATTGCTGTGTTGGCTTTAAAACACGTCTGAGTTCTTTGAGAGTCCTCCACGCGCAGGGACCGGCTTCAGGGACGCAATTCTCATAACCAGAATGGAGCAAGAGAGCAGCTGCGGAACTGCCAGGAGGCGGTCAGCAAGGGGATGACCTCCCACGTCGGGGGATGGGGTGGGGGTGGGGGGCTCTCGCCCTTGGAACGTGGCCCCCTGCTGCGAGGAAGCCACGCACCGACTGGAAAGGCCCCATATCCCCGAGAGGTCACAGCAGGGGCAGCATCGGCTGCCAAACTGTGCGTGAGTGGCCTCCGCGGTCCAGCGCCAGCCTCTGAGCTGGTGCAGAATAGATCAGCTGACCCCGCCCGGCCCTGCCCACATTGCAGATTCCTGAGAAAAATACATATTGCTAAGGCTGTTCTTTAAAATCACTAAGTTTCTGAAAAGCTAGTTAAGCAGTAACAGATACCTGGAATCTCTAGATTTTAATTTGAATTTTCCAGGTTTTTAAAATACTGCTTGGTCTGAACAAAACAACTGCAGACGGGTCTGCCCCGTGGGCTGGGGAATGGACAGAGAGCACCTGCCGCCAGCCTGGAAGGCGCCAAGTCCCGGCAGGTGTGAGTGCCCCGGCCGGACCCCCAGACTCACTCCGCCCCGACTCTGACGCAGAACACGCGAGCATCTGAACATCAGAGTGGCAGCCGTGACGGAACCCTGCTCATCCGGAAGTCTGCAGTTTTGACCAACTCTTGGACCAAACAAATCACGAGCAAATTCCACCAGCTGGAACTAGCAATACCTTGGGTCTGTCTGTCCGTCTCTCTTACACACACACACACACACACACACACACGCCCCGTTTATTTTAAACCAAAGCTTCAGAAACCTGAAGTGGTGTCTCATACAGTAACTGGCAGGCAACATAGATCAAAGAGTGAATTACTTGCGGCCATGACTGTAACAATATAAGTTCACACCCACTGAATGTTGCTAAATGTGGAAAGTGCAACATTGTCTAACCTGATTTTGCAAAACAAAAACAGGCGGACTTGGAAGGGTGCTTCCTGCACGGTGTATGCCAGGCATCTCAGAATCTTCTGTGAACACATTCCTGTCTTCTGCGGCCAGAACAGGTGATACTTAAAACAGGATCATCTGAATGACAATAGCCGGGAAATGGGCAACAGGTTCTTTCTATCTCTGTCTCTCCCTCCCCCAGGCTCCTTTTCTAAATCCACCTTTCCCTGGAACTCCATTTGTACCCGGAGCAGCCTGAGGAAGGCCGGGGAGAAGAAATTTGGCACTTCCGGCAGCTGCACCCAGAGGCCCTCTGAGAGGAGGGACACAAGCTATGACCCTGGTTGGCTGGAGGACCCCACGGCTGTTTTTGTCCAGCACGAAACCTCTGGGTGCAGGTCTCTGCAAGGAGAGAGAGCAGGAGCCCGGAGGCTGCAGCTGCGCTCGGACTGTCTGGAGCACACAGTGCCCTGCGCCCATCTCCCCAGGGACCCCACTGCGGACAGGCTGTTGACCCTGGAAGTCCCAGAATGAGCCCAGGCCCCAGCTGCCTCCCCCTAGAGATCCTGAGTCGACACCCCCACACGCTGCCGCAGCTGAGCCCTGACTGGCCTCCTCTGCCCACGAGGAGTCGATAGTTTGGGAAATGTTGCAGCCTGTGGAGCCACCATGCAGGCCACCTTGGACGTTGCCAGAAAGACGTCCCCGAAGGCTGCCCCACGCCTTTTCTGAGCCTCTCCCAGAACCTTCCCAAGCTCCTGTCCTACAACTCACAGCCTTGCTGACCCTCAGCACCTTCACGGGAAGTGCCCTCCGCCTCCCGGCTGGACCCCAGACCAGCCCCTCCCCAGCACACAGAGTCCCCCAGCGTCCTGCCAGTATCCCCAGCGTGCGGATCTCTGGGCCCGACGCTGAGACCCAGGCTGCTCAGGCTCACGGTGCACAGTCCCCCCGCCTGCCAACTGCCGCTCGCTTCACTTCCCGACACGGGCACCCCACGAGGGGTCGGTGCGGGCCGGGCACACGGTTAGTACGCACAGAAATGCTGAATGACTTTGTGAATACAAGGCAGACGCTGCCGCCCCCGTTGTGCAGATGAGGAAACTGAGGCTCAGGGAAGTCATACAACTAGCAGGTGGCGGAACCGCAGCCTCAACCAGGTCACCTGCGGCCTCCGCATCTTGTTGCCTAGCAACATCACTCAGCCCATAGGGTCCTGATCGGACAAGCTAAAAAACAGCTTAAAAATAAAGATGATTTTGTTTCCAGTTAACACAAAGACTTCCAAAGAACTCACAAGCTGGCAGAGTTAAGTGTAGGGAACCTCCCGATCAGATCGTCTGCAAGGCAACCCCATGGGACCCTTTCCTGCCCACGCTGCCCTGGGGCAGGAGGGAGGGGCAGGCAGGCCGGACCCTGAGGCCCCAGGACCCCAGGGCTGGCCTTAGCCCCGGGCAGAACAGACAGGTCAGAGAAATCACCCTTCTAGAACAAGGAGGACACCTCAGGGGTGACCCGGGCCTGGCTCTGACTCCCTGCTGGAGTCGGCGAGGCGGTGAGGGACAGAGAACTGTGGGTACAGGCGGCACAGGACCCGGCTCGCAGACACGCCGGTGCTCTACGCTGATTACAGTAAGTACCGCGCAAAGTTGAATTGTGTCTTGTTGCCAACAGATAAATATGAAATAAAAACTAAATTACAAAACCTTGAGCAAATGACTAATAGGGTTGAACAAAAAAAGTTTATGGGCGGATGCGAAAGTGACCAGCCCTCAGCCCAGACCGGGAAGCCTGGCCCAGGAAGATTCGGAGACAAGGAGCCTTTTGTGTCGAGCTGCCCCAGCTCCCTTTAGAGCATGAGCACTGGGTTAGAAGTGGCCAGAACCTCTGCAGCAGTGGCCTGGGCCCACGGGAAGAACGTGTGCCGTGCACGCGTCGCACACAAACACACACACACCCCTCCCTTCTGCCGTGCTGGTCAAGGTGTGTCAATTCCCAAGAGGCTTCTAACAGAAGATGACCGTGGAGACTTATGAGAAGAGACACTCATGCACGATAGGGTCTGGGAAAACTGCACGAATGAAGTGCTGGTTTACAGCCTTCCCAAACCCCTACAAAACCCAATACTTCTTGGAGATGTTTCGTTAACCTGTGGAAATTCCCACCTCTGCTGTGCACTATCCCAGGGCAGGCCTTCTAGGTCCTTCCACCTGGGGACCAGAGCATGAGCCGCAAGCTCCGACTCTAACGCCGTCTTCACAGGCCCCAGCGCTACACCCCCGGGAGCAGAGCTGCTCTGGGCGCAGTGGGGTGGAGGCCGGCTTGCGACCTCCTCTCCTCAAAACACCTGAGAACACTGTGAAGCCTGGGGTTCCACGGAACACAGTGTGAGAACTGCTCTAACGTGTGCCTCCGTGGCAGGGTGGCCAGCAGGATGAAAACCACGGTGACTTTTGGAGGCAGAGCGTCCGTGGAGCAGGGAAGGTAGAAGTGGGACGGCAGGAGCTGACGAGGGCCGGGTGGCAGGGAGGTGAGGTGGCCGGTGCAGGTGTCTCACTGCCAAGCGTGTCTGCTGAGCAACGGCAGCAGCTGGACGCGGATCAGGAGCCACACGGGGGTGCTCAGGTGTCAGGGACCCAGGGAGGAGGTGGAGGGGAGGGCTCAGGTGGGAGGCCGAGCCCTGCAACCCGAGAGCGAGAGCGAGGGGCCAGGGGTGTGGCAATGACAGGTGTGTCTCAAGGTGGGGGCTGAAGGCCTCCCCAGGGCAGGGCACCAGGTGAGCAGAGGGTGGGGGCGGCCCTGAGGTGCCTGAGGATCCCTCTGGAATCTCGGAACATGGCCTCCACGGGGCCCCCGGCGTGCGCCCCCAGCGGCTGGTCTCCAGTTTCATAAACCGCTGTCTGTGGAGGGGGTGGGGGTGTGGGGCTGTTGCAGATGAGCCGTCCGGAGCCCAGGCAGAGACCCCATCACTGATTTCCTCCCAGCTCCTGCTCCCCCCACAGCCACCGTGAGGCCGGGGCATGTTTCAGTCCCCTACAGGCCACCCCTGTGTAGACCCCCGCGCTCGTCTGACCTGCTCCGAGGCTGGTGTTAAATCATGGAGGCTGCAACACACACGGGGACAGAGGAAGAGAACGATCCCCCTCGTCTCCAAGCTACTGTTATGTTCATAGAAGATTCAATTCCGCCGCGCCCTGCTTTTAGAAAACCTCGTTTGTGAATTTCATAAATAAGCTGGAGAGGAGACATTTATATCTCCAGGAACGTTCACTGTATAAAGGAACATTCACATTACAAATGATTCACCACAGGACGCTCGTAACGAGTCGGGTCCCGTGTTCAAAACGTGTCTTTGCAGTCAGGCTCAGCGGCACAGGATTCGAGTGGCTCCAGCCTTATTACTGTGGACGATGCGAAATTCGGACCAGACTTCTCACCTCGAGACCCTGGAACTGCTGTCCGGGCACTCGGTGCCCGTAGGAAGCCTTGGGGCAAACAGGGCACGTTTTGTTTTGCAAGGAATCCTTTTTCTATCAAGCCTTTGATGAAGACCTTTTCCCCTCACGCCTCACACGCAGAACTTTCAGCCGGAGCCCCCCGTCTGGGAGCCGGCAGAGGCGGCGAGAGACTGCTCAGACCTCGCGGGCAGGGCAGGGGCGCCGGGGGCAGTCTGGGCTGACTGTAGGGAGGCCAGGCTGGCAAGCGGACAG
This sequence comes from Eulemur rufifrons, assembly GCF_041146395.1. Classification (NCBI taxonomy): domain Eukaryota; kingdom Metazoa; phylum Chordata; class Mammalia; order Primates; family Lemuridae; genus Eulemur; species Eulemur rufifrons. The sequence goes on along the minus strand of NC_090985.1, from coordinate 1,776,096 downwards.
TGCACGAATTTTGCCAACCTAGAGACTGCGGTTTGGAGGGCCTGGAGGGGGTTTGCTCTCTAGCCCCCTGCACGGCATCCTGCCAAAATCCCTTGAAGTCTCTCCCCAGTTCTCAGTAGCAAAGTGACGCGTTTTATAATCTCTTTGGCTGTTTCCATGGGATTTTCCTGGGGGGAGGTTTGATGTTCTGTTCAGATCACCAGCTTCGGACTGGAACCATGGCATATCTCGGCTGTGCCGTGGTGTCTGCTCCCAGGCCGCTTCTCCCTTCCCACCACGCGCGCCCACGGGGACCACCTGGCTTCTCCCTTCCTGCCACGCGCGCCCACGGGGACCACCTTAGAGCAGAGCTGTCTCTCTCCCTCCCTCCTCACTGAGTCAGCCATGTCATTTGGGTGATGGAACAAAGTCATCACCCGGCCGCGCCTTCCCACATTCTATTTCCAGGCCGGACCCGGCCCGCCACGGCGCGTGACTGGGCTTTGGCCAATGGACGGAGGGACAGGGCAGAGCAGCACGTGGAGTGGAAGGGCAGGGACTGTGACGTCAGAGAGACGCAGCCCATCCTCCGTCCGGCCTCTCACTGTGGGTTCGGGACAAGTTACGTAACCTCCAAGGAGGCCTCGGTTTCCTCACGTATAAAATGCTCTTCATCATGTCATTAAATGAGATGAAATGAGAATGTCACGTCAAGCAGGAGGTGGAAACCAGACCTGCCAGGGAGGATGGAGGGAGGGGTGGGTGGGAGGCAAGAGGGAGCAGGAGGGGCTGCAGCCAGCACAGGCCCTGCAGGCTGAAGGCCACCCTCAGAGGCGTCCGAATGACAAGAGCAAAGGCCAGATGCATCACCTCTGTGGGCCGAATCTTGCCCACGGCTGTGACCTCTGCCCCGCAGTCTGGCACATGCTGCACCCTAAGTGTGACAGCCAAGGGCAGAGGCTCTGTGATTTGAGGCCTGCATAACTTAGAAGCCAAAGACCACAGTTCAAGTTCAGGTCTGAGTTCTCTGTCAGCCCCACCTTGAACAACCAACAAGCTGCTGCAAAAGCTCCGACTCTTTGCACACTGAGAACCCGGGAAAATCCTTACTATCCGCCCCGGGGACGGCAGCAGGAGGTGCTAAGTGACATTCTCGATGCTCAGCCAGCTGCCTGAAACAGCCCTCTGCTCATCCTAAGGCAAGTCCTGGAAGCGTCCCAGAATCCAGGGCCACGAAGATTGCCGTGGGCCAGGGGGACTGCCAGGGAAACCGGAGCAAAGAGCTGTGTGTGGCAACAGCCCCAAGGAGACAGCAGAAATGCCCAGCTGGTAACTCGATAGCAAATGAATTCTGTAAATAACGCAATATCTGCAGCATCTGGGGAAAATCAGTATTATGTAAAATATAAGGCCTTGGAAGGAGGGATCACATGTCTTTTTAGTTCCCCTACTGTGCACAAGGCAGCGTAAGCATGCAGAAGGTGCTCAGCACCAAGGGTGTGAACGTGATTGGAAGGCATTGCTGGGCAGAAGGAAGGACGTGGGGACAGTGACGTCTCCTAGTGACGGCTTGTGCAGGTGCCGGGGGTGAGTCTGTACCTCACATAACAGGGAGGAAGGCCAGGTTGCCAAGGTCTCTTCTTTTATCGCAAACATTTCAGTTGTCTGCACAACAACAGTCACGAACGTGGCCTCAGGCAGCCTGCAATGGCCAGGCTTCCTGGGAGGACCACCTGCAGATCTGAGCTGGGGAGAGGGGAGCATTGTTAAAGCCTGAGGGGTCTCCCTGCGTCCTGCCACTCCTCCTGTGACCGGAATGACACCTTCGAGGTCTGGCCAGCCGCGAAGCCAGGGGCTGGTGGAGACTTCAGTTCCCTCAGCCTGTTCTCCTCCCAGACGCTAATGAGAAGGCGCGATGGCCTTGCTCACTCGTTTGAACCATGGCCACGTACGCTGTGGCTTGGCGGGCGCTGAGCAGCTGGAGCGGTTGAAGAGCAGGTCAGACAGAGGCCTGCCCAGCCCAGCCCCGTCCTGGAAACTCTTATGAACATTTACAAGAATAAGAGGAGAAAATAAAGCCTGCTTCACGGAGGGTGGTGGACAGGGCTTGGGCTTGGAGTGAAGAATTTTACATGCTGACCCTGGTTCAGCTGTTTCCCAGCGGTGTGCACTTTGATATGTCATTGAACCTCTCCGGGGCTCAGTTTCCTCATTTGTAAAGTGACGGTAATGCCACCATCGGTTTGCGGTGAGAGTTAGTGGACGGAGTCACACACACCCCATGGTGACACAGAGCCACACGGTGCACGGTGGGCGCTCAGTAACGGTCTTCACCTAGCAGTGGGGATCCCAGGACCTCTCAGACCTACGTCACCGGTGTGCTGTGACAGCCCATAGCCACGTGAGCAGTTTGAGGGGGACCAAGTACTCCTTTTTCCTTGGCTGATGGGGAATACATGCAAACCCCAATGGTGATCAAAGGATGCACTCCACTCAGGCTCACACATAACAGCTAGTTGGAGAATGTTCCAGAATGTCCTATGTTCCAACCCAAATTGATAAAAGCCGAGCCTCCAGGTAGGACCAACCTGCTTCTTCCCTAGGTCCAGGGAGGCTACCTTTTGATCTGGAGGAAGGCGGCTCCCTGAGTCTGCCCAGCGGGGCTCTTGCCACAGGGGAACTGGAAACACAGGCGCCCACCCCACCCAGCTCACAGAGGTCAAGAGTCAAAGGTGAAAGGCAATGAGTCCTTCCTATTTAGCAAGGATCCTTCAAACCACTACTGAAATGCAAACTAGTGAAACAAGGCGAGGTCGAAGGGCCTGCTCCCTGCTGGCCAGCTACTGCCGCCAGGGTCGGGTGCCGACCTCCTGCCCTCAGACAGAGAGGCCAGAATTTCCAGATGTGAGTCACAGTGCAGCAGCTGGGGACACAGAGCGCTGCGGGCAGGAGGCTGCCGGTCTGGAGCAGAGGACGCTGGGGACGGCCCACTTGGGTCTTGGGAGGCCAGATGGAGCAATAGCGAATTCCTGAGGGCAGACACCAGGATGCCAGCCGAGACTCTGACGGAGTTTCACCCCGAAACCCCAAAGACGAGGCTCTGAGGCACAAACAGGAAAAGACCACGTGCCTCCAGAGGCCAAGAGCGGGCGGGCGGCACTAACGGAGAAAGCTCCGGAGGAAAGGGCGGCCCCGAACCCCTCAGGCAGAGCAGCAAGACAGAAGGAGGACATCCCTCACTTCCGCTTTGCAAACTCCTGGCAGATGTCACCAATGAGGCACAGCTCCTTTCCCTGGGGACCCCAACTGTGCCTTCACGTCCTTCTTGCCTGAATTGATGAGTGAGACAAAACCTAATCGCCGTTGCAGGCTGGAGGAAAGACCTGCAGCCCCAGCAGGAGGGACAGCCCAGTGCTTGGGACGCACAAGTCCGGCCCCTTTGTTACGCTGTGCTGGAGTCTTGGAACCTGCACACTGGGGGCCACTTAGCAGCTGTGCCTCAGTTTCCCATCTGTGCGAGGGGGAACCCCGCAGGTGTATGTGAGGAGTGCCGCACTTGGCCTCCCGGTCACGCACACGTAGATGATCAAGGAGGGCTCACCGCCTTTCTTACACCCACGATTCCGCCCTCTGGGGGTGCCTTCGTCTTGGCCTCAGCCCAATGACACAGCTCACAGAACACCCTTACCACCTCCCCCTGTGTCCTAGACATTAGTAAACCTGTTAAGATTCACCCACACCTGGCTTGGCTGGAACCGCCAGCAGCCTTGAGACAGGAAAACGGGCCTCGTCACACCTGGTCTCAGGATAGGTGACCTCAAGCGGCGGCGAGCGTGGCAGGAGGATCACAGAAGAGAAAAGGGCCCCAACTCCAGGGCCTGGGGCTGAGAAGTCCCAGAAGGACCCTCATCCCCACCCCCACGGCAGGCAGACCCCATCACCGAGGGCGACATCTCCAAAGGCCGGTTCGACGCTTTGCTCCGGCCAGCCCTCTGGGGAGTCCCGGCGTGTCTGAAGCCGGGGGCAACGGTGGAATAACTTGCACTTGGCCGGAGGGGAATTAACCCGTAGGGGCGTCTGTAGAAGCCGCACAGGCCGACGCTCCCCAGCGTGGTGAGCAGGGGCGAGCTCTCCCTGCAGCAGGCCATTCAAGCAAACCCGTCCCCAGTTCTCCCCTGGAACCTGCTCCCTCCCGTTCCAGTCTCCACATACGGGTGGTTTGTTGTGTCGTTTTAACGCGCAAGACAGCTGAGGTCCAGAAAGCTTAAGCACGTTTTCAGGACCACCCAGGCAGCCGGCAGCCCACCCCAGCCTGGACTCTGACCCCCGACTCCAGCCCCGTGTCCTCGCGGCCTGTCCCCGAGCTGGCTGTCCTCCCCGGCCATCTGTCTGAGCAGCAGCAGTGAGGTGTCCTGGGCGGCAGCAGATGGAGGTGGATCAAGGCGCGGGAACCAAATGGCACCACGCTGGGGAGGAGAACTCTCCAAGTGGAAATATCCTCGTTTGAGGCCACAAACAACTGAAAGGAAGGAAATAAAAGCAAACCGCGGGCCAAGCAGCTGCTCGGTTCCGCAAGCCGAGCCCCGATAGGGCTCGTCACCCCTGGCCGGGCAGCCGCCTCCAACGTGGCACAGACGCCACTCGAGCCGGGCCAGCGCTCTCTGCTCTGCACTGGGTCACCATTTCTTCTGTCCTCCCGTGGAAAGTGGAGGAGACAGACCGGGCTTGTGAAAACAGAGCCTGCCCCGGAGCCGGACGGCGGGCGCTCCCAGCAAGGGCGGCCGGGTCCCCAGTTCAGAGACGGGAGCCTGGCACAGGCCGGGTTTGGCTTGGGAAGGACGGAGCAGGGACTGCACACGTGAGAAGACCATCCAGACACCCTGAGGTCATCGCAAACGTCAGTCACCCTCACCTCCTGCAGGTCTCTGAGGTGGTGGCCCCCGGGGCAGGCAGGGGGGAGCCCCCGCCTCCAGCCAGCAGCTGTGGGCTCTGGGCGCGGCCCTGGTGCTGACAGGAAACGTGTTCACGGAGCTCTGCTCAGGGGCACCAAGGTTTCAGCCCCGACCGGGAGCACCTGTCGGAGCCACCTGGGCGCACAGTGGCTCCCAGCACTGTCAGGTCCCAGGCAAGATGGGACAGTCGGCACAACCTCCACTCACTCTCCACGCGGGGCTCAAACCCCCCAGTCGTTGGACCGGAGCCTCCAGGTGCAGCAACCAGGCGGAACAGGGAGCCGGCTGCGTCACTGCTCAGGTGCCCCACGGCGAACGGCAGTCTCCCAACTTTCTGGAAAGCTCGAGAGCTTACAAGAGCTCTAGACGTGCATCGTTGTCTAATCCCAAGGGGAGGCAGGAAGGCCACCTGGGGACCTTCCTGAGAGTCCCTTTCCGGGCCTGCCAAGCAGAGCTGTGCCTTCGTGCAGCCCCTCCCCCTCCTCCCAGCCCGGTCTGTCGCTGGCCTGTGGCACATCCAAGTAGCCCAGCAGAGCAAACTCCACGGGCAGGAAGGAGACCGAAGGCACGTAAGACCCGCTCGTCCCCCAAAGACCTCAGCCTCACGCCCTGGCTGAGGGCAGCCTCCAGCCTGTCTTCCTGGGGACCCCTGTCTGCTCACCTACACACCTCGCCAGTCTGCCCCCTGCTTTAGGCCCCTGTCATTTTCACCTGGTTGACGGAAAAAGCTTCCACGCTGGTCTCCCTGCCCCGTCTACCTCCCTCCGCCCCATCCGAGGGGTTGGCCGAGTCGTCGTCCCGGGGGGAGGTTTACACCCCCCCCCCCCCCCCCCCCCCCCGCTGCTCAAGCTCCGTCCGCTGTCCTCGGTTGTACGGGGTCGTAACTCCTAGCATGGCCCTTCCTGACCTGACCTCTGCTCATCTGTCTGGGCGCTGACAGCGCTGGTGGATGACACCAGTGGGACAAAACAGAAACTGAAGTCTCTGAACACAGTCACCCCGAGGGACAGGGTCGTCCACGCCCCGCGCCCCTCACGGCTCCGGACGCCTCCCATGGCCCTGCCTGCGGCCGCTCCCGTGACACAACATGCTCCCAGGGGACGGCGAATTTCACCTCTACGCTCTGAGCACCCAGCACGGCGCCTGGCATCTGAGCAGTTCCTGTCAAAGGCTTCACACCTTTGCGACAAAGTCCAAATTCTACTGTTCTGAAGCACCTACTGGGTCCCAAACTCCGTATCAGACACTGTCACTTTCTCCGCCTTTTTGACTCTCACCACAACCTTGAAATCTAGACAATAACAACGGCAATAAAATAGTAATACCCAAAATTTATTTAGCATTTATTATATGCCAGGAATTGTCCTAAGTGTCCCCATGTTTGTATTCACTTACTGTGAACAACATCCCGATGAGTTAAGTACTCTTGTAATGTCCCTTCTACAGCTGAGGAAACTGACATTTGAAAAGGATGAGGGACTTAACTAAAGTTACCTAGTTCCCCAAATCTTTAAGAATTAAATCCAGACTCATCAGCTTCTACAACCTGTGTCCTTAACAACTATAATGACCCCATTTTACAGATGAAGAAACTGAGGCTCAGAAAGTTTAGGGGGTTGCTCAGGGCTGCCCGGCTAGCAAGTGGCCACGCCAGCCCTTCTGGCCCCACGTCCCGCTCTGGAGACCCCGCTGCTCCCTGCACCTGGAGATCCTCACTGTGGTTCAGGTGGGCTCAGGAAAGAACCTTGGCCCGTGAAAGCCAGGTTCCCGAGACAAGAAGCCCCCAGGAAAGCATGGCGTCCGAGCATAAAGCTGGCACTGTGCACCCGTCCTCGGGAAGTCCGTGCAGCCAAAGGACGCTGGGCTCTGCCTGAGTGTTGCTGGCAGTTGGGAGGACATGTGACTCATGGTATTTATAAGGAACACGCTGCCCACTTTCCTCTGACTGTCTGGGTAGCAGCACTTCCATGGAACACACTGCCTGGAGAATTCCAGATTAAACAGAGGAAAAGCAATCAGGGAAGGGAAACACACAGGCGCACACACAAACACACAGAAAAACGTGGCGTGTCTTGTGCAGCCCCGCAGAACTCCAGGAAGGCCCAGCACAGGCGCCGTGACCACAGAAGGAAGGATCAACGCCGGCCGGGGACAGGCTGGGGGCGTCACTCCCCCCTCGCGGGGGGCGGGGGGGGCAGTTCGAGGCGTCTCCAGCTCAGCTCTCGGGCTGCCTGCGGGGCCTCCGGGCAGGGTCGCTTTGGGATCCCGACTCTGCTAACGTGGGCGAGTGACCAAGTCGTTCACTTTCACTGGGCTGCCCCAGCCACAACATCGGGCCATCCAGGCCTACGTTCGCGGATGGCCGTGAGGACCAACGAGGTGACGCACAAGAAGGACTTGGCACTGGCCCAATCCACGGTCGCACCCAGTAAATGTTCCTCCGACCCCCCCCCCCCCCCCCCGAGAGAGAAGGTCCTGCCCCTCCCCTCGCAACAGCAAAATAGGCGGGAAACGCTCCAGCCATCGGTTCAGAGGAGCGAGTCCCTAGTTTCTGCTGACAAATGACATAGACAGTAAAGAGGGATGTACAAGCCATGCTGTCGGTGGCCTTGGTGGCCGCATCTGAGGAGCTGTACCAATGTCCCCACTCCGGGTCACAGCCTGTCACGACCAAGACACGAATGGGCATGACACAGATGCCAGATGAAAAGCCACTTCTGAACCGCAGCCACCGGCCTCCTAATGACAGCAAACACAAACGAGCCAACCCAGCAAGACATCTGGGACCATCCCCAAAAGTGACCATCCCTCCAGACAGGACCCAGCCCTGCCCATGAGTGGGATCTGCTTCCTGTCTCCCGAGGCTGCCGGCTGCAAACCCTGTGCCCGTCCGCGGCTTCCTGAGACGCCAACCGCACGGTGACAGCCATGGCATCTCAGCAAGAAGGGAAATGGGAGAGGCCGGTTTAAAAATTATATAATCCTCCATTTTTAAAATAGGAGTGGGTATTTTTGGAAAGAACTGGCTGGGTGAGTCGTTTACCAGCCCTGCTGGCCGGCCTGCGGGGACTCAGGGAAAGGCCTCAAATCCGTCTCTGGGAAGATGCGTCCCTGGTACAGCCGAGAGGAGAGGAGACCCGGGCTGGGCGGCACCGACAGAGACGGGCTCTGGGACCAGGGACGGGGCAGACACAGTCTGACCCTGCGGGAGCCGAGGACGGGCTCGGGCGCACAGTGGGGGGACAGCAGTTTGGACGCCAGTCCCCGGGATGGATCTCCGGGGCACAGCCCTCCACCAGCTACCCAAGCCCTGTGAGCGCGGCCACGCCCCACTCCTTGTTCCCACATTAGATGTTATCAATCAATCGCAACTCTCTTTCCCTACGAGCCCAGACCATCCTTGACACAAGCCTTTGGGACGCCACCAGCCACCAGTGGGGGTCGGCATGCCACGAGACTCCACCCTCTCCGCAGTGGCCTGCAAGTGGCCGCAGACGTGGTGTGGACCCTTGCTACGTCCTGGGATGGGCGTAACGAGACCCCTGACGCTGAGACACGCTCCCTGCAGCCTCGAGTTCAGGGCACCGTTGACACAAACACAGCTGGTCGGAAAGTGAAAACACTCATGTATTTTCGGAGCAAATAACGAGGACTTTCCAATCTACAGCACCTCACTGTGCCAAAGCCAAAGCCGTCCACAAATACTCTGGTTCTCTCCCCTTTTCAGCCGTGAGTCTGCACGGCCGTGTGGCCGGGTTTGGCCAACGCCGTGTGGGTACAAGTGCACACGCCACACACGCAGGCCTGGAGCCAGGGTGTGGCCGTGTCCCTTTCCCTCCACCCTGAGCCACCGTGAGGGAGCAGCCCTCGCTGACCCACGTCGGACCTGGGCACGCGTAAGAAGTGAACCTTTTTGCTACTCAGCTGCTGGTATTTGGGGTGTTTGTTTCTGCAGTGAGGCTTTGCGCGTCTTGACTCACAAAACCACTTCCGGCCAACCATTCTGTGGGCCCTCTCCACAACCTCGTGGAAGAGAAGAAATGTTATATCCACACTGCATACAGATAAGACAACTAAAGCCTGTTGAGATTAACATTTAAGGAATAGCAAAACCTTTTGCATCAACTGACTGGCTACCTTCACCAAAAAGGGAAATTCATATGCTCTAATCATGCAATTTTTACAAGAGGTGGTGTGCAGAAGCAAGTCATAGATCTCACTGAAAAATCAAATATTATCTGAAAATTGACCCAGAAGCACAAAAATTATTTCCAAGGTGACCAAACACAATCATCTGAGATTAAAGCCACCATCTGCCACACAGCCTCCCACACTCAGGGTTTCGCTTGTCTTTGGGACGGTGGCTGGAACCCTCCCATCCAGCCGCAGCCCACCCCAGATGGGAACGTGGTCTCCTCCGCTTCTCCACACAGGTTATCTGTGCAGATCCTACGCTCCTGTCAGCAACCACGCTCCCCCGCTCCTGCTCCTTCACATGTCAGACACGCCGTGCTCCAGGCCCCTGCCCCGCGGCCCCATGTCCCCAGCTCCAGGCTATAGATAATCACAATAATTACATTAGCCAATGAGTCATCATTTTAGCTCCTTCTTCCTCCAACATGGCTTTCAATTTCTATTTTTACATAAATGGCCTGATTGTAAATTCCTTAACGTCAGCCAACCCCACTCTTTCCAGCAGCAGGCAGAGTGTGCATTGCAGACATAAAAATATCACAATAGATTTCTCTTCACTCTCTCGAGGCGTGTGAATAACATCCCTGAGAAGAAGTCGCGGGCAGAGGGGACCATGTTCCGCCTCGTCTGTGGTCACTGTCCTGGGGGAGGGCCCACAGCAGGCTCCTGATCACAGGTGTTAGTCGGTCACCCAGTTGGTGCCGTTGCTGGGCTCGGGGCTGCGCAGACACAAGGACGTGACGTCCCCCCACCCATCTGACCGCTGTCTCCTCTCCCAGCGTCCTGCCCCGAGGCCCCTGCCAGCCCTCCCCACACAGACGTGCATGAGCAGAGCTCTAATCCAGCTGGCGGGGTGAGGGTGAGTTTCGGAGGCGGCTTTGGAGCATTCCAGGAAAGGAAATTCTGAGATCGGAGTGATCAGGGAAGGCTTCTCAGAGGAGATGCAGCTTGACCGGGACCAGCAGTCAGAGGCCCAGCTGTGGGACGGCGGGAGGACTGGCCCAGGTGCAGCAGGGGCAAGGTGAGGAGGGCAGGGGCAAGGTGAAGAGGGCAGGGGCAAGGTGAGGAGGGCAGGGGCAAGGTGAAGAGGGCAGGGGCAAGGTGAGGAGGACAGGGGCAAGGTGAGGAGGACAGAGGCGATGAGACCTGATGGTGGAGTAGACACCTGCCTGCAGCGGCCCCAGAGCAGGGAGCGGACGGGGACGGGTCAGAGGAAGTGCCCAGACCGGCAGCTTCCTGCCCCCTCGAGCCCTCTGGCTTGGATTTCAGGGCTCCCCTCCCTGGGCACCGCCGGCGGCATCCAGCCCCGCTCGCCCCAACCACCACCATGTGGCCACGTGGAGAAGGGGAGCGTCGGACTTAGGGCTCCCACGGAGACGGGAGAGTGCGAGAGAGGCTCCTACTTCCCCTCCTGTTGTCGCGGCCAGACGTGACTCCCAGGGTCTCCACACACCCTCGCACTGAACCCACATGCAGTAGCCTCGCCAAGGGTTTGCTTTGCAAAGTCACAGTCTTAACTCGCTTGGATTTTTAAGCCTAGGTTTCAGTCTGGAGGAATATTGGACAGAGGGCGCCGGTCGTGGACTCATCCCAGGAGCAGTATTCATCCTCGCCTCTCCTCGGCCAAGGAAAGCTCCTGTGCTGGAAAAAGCACCTCACCGTCCACCGAGCCGTATGGCGCAGACTATAAATAGAAATAAAGAAGCCATTCTGACACGTTTGCCATTTTGCCTTGAGCTCCCAGAGCTCCCAGAGCAGGAAAAGAGCTGGATATTTTCCCTCCCACTTGGAAAAAAATCCTATTTCTTTAGGTTTCCAAATAATATCGCACTAATAAAACATGATCGTCTATTTTTTTTTTAAAAGGCACAGACTCAGACTCTTTAATGAGAGGATATTTATTCTAACCTGTCGTTTTTATAACTAAGAAACAAAGGAGGGAGGAAGGTTCACTGAATCCCTGCCGCGCACCAGGCACGACGCTGCGTATTTCCTACGTGTTGCCTCATGCAATCCTCACCGCCATCTGGTAAGCATCCTCGGCCTCACTTTCATGATCAAAGAATTTGAGGTACAGTGGTGAAGTGACTTTCCTGATGTCACACGCTAGCTAGGGGACTTGGGGGACTGGAAATTCTCCCTCCTGAGCGAGGACAGCCTCACTGGGGAGGAAGACGAGGCTGTCCCAGGCACCCCCACCATGTGCTCTCGGGGGAGGCCAAGGAGGCTGAGACACGACTGAGGGACGGGCCACGCACCCCATTTGCCCCTCAGAATCTAAGGACTGCGGGCGCCGGAGCCACACGGCAGGTGGAAATGGACACGAGGCCGTGAGCACCCGCAAGGAAGGGGCGGCCGTCGGAGGTGCACCTAACAAGGAGGCCGGGCAAAGCCCAGGGCAGGACACACAAACTCTGGCCATCACAGTGGGCCAGGCAGAGAGACAGTCCCCCTGGCGGAGGCCGCCCCGGGTGCCACCTGCTGAGCCACTGGACACCCCCCACGCTCGGCGAGAGCCGCAGGGGGCTACAGCTCACTGTGTCCAGGCCTTGATAAACTTCCCATCATTTAAAAATGAACAGAAAGTAAAACAAACCAAATTTAAAGGAGCCAGTGAAAGGCTCCGCTGACATAGAGGATGAAGATCCCGCCAGGGGCCGGGAACAAGAATAAGCTGAACAGGCGCCCAAGGCACAGTCTCAGCCCGCGTGCGGGGCGCGGGCTCCACGCACCCAGACACGGACGCTGAGACCGCACGGCAACGGCACAGGCGAGGTCGACGCTGAAACCCGGGAGGTTATGAGGAAACAGGGCGCAACGGTGTCACTTAAGTCTGCCCCGGGAGGAGGGAACAGCACAACTGACACCGGAGAAGCCAGTGGTGTGGACGGAGTGGCGAGTCCTCAGCACCGAGCGTTTCCAGGTCTGTGTGCGGCCACGCGGGGCCCTCCCCGCCGTCTCAGGCCCGAGGCCGACCCGTCCTGCAGGGACCAGCCAAAGACTCTCGGTGGGCGATGACGTCTTCTAAGGCACCCACACGTTCTGCCCTGGGCTTTGGGGACTGGAGAAGATGCGGAAGGACGCTAAGAGGTGGGGACATTGAGCTGGAACCCGAAGGATGAATAGGAGATTCTCAGGGACACACAGAGCTTGACCGGAGTCAAGCCAAGGAGTAAATGGCCAGTGTGCTGTCCTCGCTGGAGCACAGAGAGGAGGGGCCGGGCCTTGGGCTGCTCTGAGTGTCACGCCAGAGAGTTCACCCTGCTGGGGGTGGGAGAGGGACCTCAGCTCTGACCTAGAAACCCTTGCTGCTGCCAGGCACCGGGACACTCCAGTGAATGAAACATGCTCTCCCCCCTTGAGAAGCCCAGAAGCTAGTGGGTTTTAACTGTGGGAAAAAACAGCAAAATTGACCTTTCAGAAAGATATTTGGTAATTTATATAAATCTTTTTTTTTTTTTTTTTTTTTTTTTTTAATGTGAGACAGAGTCTTGCTCCTTTCCCCAGGCTGGAGAGCAGAGGTGTGATCACAGCTCACTGCAGCCTCCAACTGATGGGCTCCAGCCATCCTCCTGCCTCAGCCTCCCAAGTAGCTGGGACTACATGCACGTGCCACCACGCCTGGCTAATTTTTTTATTTTTTGGTAGGGACAGGGCCTTGCTATTGCCCAGGCTGTTCTCAAACTCCTGGGCTCAAGCAATCCTCCTGCCTCGGCCACCCAGAGTGCCAGGATTACAGGCGTGAGCCCGGCCTGATACAAATCTTAATTCTTACTTGTACAACCATCAAAATTATTTTGAAAAGCATAATTCAGAGTGTTGGCTCCAAAATCATCTGCATGAGTTCAGATTTGGGCTGTTGGGTTTGCCGTGTGCCCCTGAGGACATGATTTCACCTTGATGGCGCGTCAGGTTCCTGCCGCCCCGACAGCAAACAGTGGCAGTGAACAGGCAGGAACAGCCGCCGCGGCAGCCGCCGGGCTGAGCACGTCGGCATCAGCTCAGTCCTCGCCAAGCGCCGAGTGCCTTGCTCAAGGTCAAGTGAGGACAGCTATTATTAGCTCTCACTTTTATCCTGCATGATCTCCTTTTATTTCCAAGAGACAAACGCATCAGTGAAATTAAAATCAATCATGTGTGTAAAGGGAAAACACGGCAGTGACGTGCGACGTGGGTTTCTCTGGAAGTCCCCCCTCCTCCAGTCCAGCCAGGCTCCCAGGCAGGGATCTCGACGCCCAGCTGAGGCCGCCACTGGCCCCGACCCCCCCTTCCGCCAGGGTGTGCCACCCTTTCCAGCTGCCGCACCTGCGCTGTGGGTACGGCCGGCCTGCGCTAGCGATCGCTAACAGCATGCTCGTTCCGGTATTCTCTCAGCCTCATAAATTAGACCTAATGATGTGCTTTCCTGTTGCATTAAAAAGGCATGACTACATGTTTTTATAAACATGTTTAACCATAAATCTGGTTAGTCTGATCAGCGAGCCAATTCTGCCTGTGAAAAAATATGACAAATCTTCCAATACAACTTAAAAAACATACAGTGTCCCTGGGAAACCTATCATAACAGCGAGGACAAAAGCAGGTCCCGTTTCCTTGGCGTGTTATCATGCTTTGTGCTGGCACTCCACACGCATGTGTATCTGCAAAACAGCGTTGCAAAGAAAATGCCAAAATAGTCCTCCCAGCACGCCTACGAGCAGGAATTACTAGGTGCACCACACAGGCGAGAAGCCTGGGGCTCAGGGAGGGTAAGTGGCTCGGGCAACGCCGTGCGGTCACTTCATGGCCGAACTCGGATTTGAATACAAGTCTCCGTCTCCAAACTCCACACTCTTCTATGTCAGCTTGTAATACACATAAAAGAAGGTAAAAGAAGTCTATGGAAATGACATCGAAACCTCCAATTGGAATTTGCTTCAGATGGACACAAAGACAGAGGCATTTCAGTGGCCCCTGGACACTGGCCACAGGTGATCTCGGTATGGTGGAACAATACGCTGACGAGGGCTTCACCAAAGGTGGCTACAAATAACTTGGATTAAAATAGGACACGAAGCTGGGCGTGGTGGCACCTCCAGTCCCCGCTACCCGGGAGGCTGAGGCAGGATTCTCGCTTGAGCCCAGGAGTTGGAGGCTGCAGTGCGCTACGATTGCACCTGTGATTAGCTTCTGCATTGCAGCCTGGGCGATGTAGCGAGACCCCACCTCTAAAACAAAACAAAACAACAAAAGCAGGAGCTGGAGTTAAAGTGAAAAGCGTGCTCATTATGAACTCCCAGGTACAATGACGTAAATTCTTGGCACTCAAAGCTGCTGGTCAGATTATGCCAGAGAAAGCCAGGTGTTCGTGGACCGTGTTTAAATCAGGTTCACAGAAAGTGTGATTTAAAATGAGATGCTCATCATCATCAGTTTGGCAAGATGGCCTCTGGCGTGTCTTGGTTTTCTATGTCATTATCGTTTGGCCGTGTCCAGGACAGAGTGAACTCAACGGCATTGATCGAGTGCTCTAGGACTGTGCCCTGTGGTTCCTGCAGTGTGTCAGCCACATGGGGCAAGTGTCACCCTCACAGAGACTGGGAACACTCACAGCCTCCAGTCTCTGTGACGGACGCAGCAGGTTCCCATTCAGGGACTGACAACTGCTCATCCTCCAAGAGCAGTTTATGCATCGTCTTTCCTGATTTCCCAAGACATTTCCTACTCCCTTTGGGCTCCTAAACCACCTGATATATTCTTCTATAATAGTAGCTCATGCTGAATTGTACTTGTTTACTTTTCTGCTCCACTTCTCCACTAGACTATAAGCAGGTTGAAGGAAGAGGCTTTATCCCACTATCCTGGTGCCCACTACAAGGCCTAGCAGGTAGTTAGTGTTCAAATAGGTTTATCAAATCAATGAGAAAGATGACGTCTGGATGATGGTTGGGCTGATGAACAGATAGGTGAATGAATGGATGGAAGGTTGAGTAGGCAAATGGATGGGGAATGTAACTGAATGTCTTATTTGATGAAGAGCTAGATGGGTGGGTGGATGGATAGATGAATAGATGGATGGATGGGTGGGTGGATGGGTAGGTGGATGGATGGGTAGGTGGATGGGTGAGTGGATAGATGGGTGGATGTGAGCCTAGATGGTTGAATGGATGGATGGATGGGTGAGTGGATGGATGGATGGGTGGATGGATGTGTGGGTGGGTGGGTGAGTGGATAGATGAGTGGATGTGAGCCTAGATGGTTGAATGGATGGATGGATGAATGGAAGGATGGGTGGGTAGGTGGATGGATGGATGAATGGATGGATGGATGGATGGGTGGGTGGATAGATGGGTGGATGTGAGCCTAGATGGTTGAATGGATGGGTGGATGGGTGGATGGATGGATGGGTAGGTGGGTGGATGGATGGGTGGGTGGGGGGATAGATGGGTGGATGTGAGCCTAGATGGTTGAATGGATGTGTGGATGGGTGGATGGATGGGTGGGTAGGTGGGTGGATGGATGGGTGGGTGGGGGGATAGATGGGTGGATGTGAGCCTAGATGGTTGAATGGATGAGTGGATGGGTGGATGGATGGGTGGGTAGGTGGGTGGATGGATGGGTGGGTGGGGGGATAGATGGGTGGATGTGAGCCTAGATGGTTGAATGGATGTGTGGATGGGTGGATGGATGGATGGGTGGATGGGTAGATAGGTGGATGGATGGGTGGGTGGATGGGTGGATGGGTGGGTGAGTGGATAGATGAGTGGATGTGATCCTAGATGGTTGAATGGATGGATGGATGAATAGATGGATGGGTGGGTGGATGGATGGGTGGGTAGGTGGATGGATGGGTAGGTGGATGGATGTGTGGGTGGGTGGGTGAGTGGATAGATGAGTGGATATGAGCCTAGATGGTTGAATGGATGGATGGATGAATGGAAGGATGGGTGGTAGGTGGATGGATGGATGAATGGATGGATGGATGGATGGATGGATGGGTGGGTGGATAGATGGGTGGATGTGAGCCTAGATGGTTGAATGGATGGGTGGATGGGTGGATGGATGGGTGGGTGGATGGGTGGGTGAGTGGATAGATGAGTGGATGTGAGCCTAGATGGTTGAATGGATGGATGGATGGATGGGTGGGTAGGTGGATGGATGGATGAATGGATGGTTGGGTGAGTGGATGGGTGGATGGATGGGTGGGTAGGTGGGTGGATGGATGGGTGGGTGGGGGGATAGATGGGTGGATGTGAGCCTAGATGGTTGAATGGATGTGTGGATGGGTGGATGGATGGATGGGTGGATGAGTGGATGTGTGGATGGATGAAATGGATGGACATAACATAGGTGATTTGGTAGAGGGACAGACCAGTGGGTGGACAGATGGACAGACAAGGAGCAGACATGTTCTCAAGAAGCCAAGTCACTGAGCCATTTTAAGTACAAGTTTAAAGAGCAAAGATGACTCAAAAATGAAAATGGAAAGTTGTTCTTCAGGAGATTCCAAAGCTAATCTTACTTAAATCAAAAAGGAAATATAGTTTCAGGCTATGTTTATAAGACTTCTTTTGATTTACAAGACAGTAGGACTGATCTCAATAATGTCACATTGTTGTACAACCTTATTATCATTAAGAAAAAAATCAATTTATCAACTGTGTGGTAGGTAGAGTGCTACTATCACTCCACCAAGACAGCACCTGGCACACGCATACCTACCCCTATTACTCAAATACCAATGTAGGTTCTGCAGTATAGAGATTCTGCAGATGTAATTAAGGCCCAAATCAGTTGACTTTAAGATAGCTGGACTGTTTGGGTGGGTCTGACTTAATCACATGAGCCCTTTAAAAGCAGAGAGCATTCTCCAGTTGGTTGCAGAAAGAGAACTTAGATATTCAAGGCACAATCAATCTTTGGTACACTAATCAATATTTGGTACGCTATTGTTGGCTTCAAGATGGAAGAGACCACAGGGCAAGAAGTACAGGTGGCCTCTAGGTGCTGAAAGCAGCCCCAAGCTGACAACATGCAAGGAAATGAGGACTCCAGTCACACGGCCTTAAGGAAGTGCATTCAGCCAACCACAGGAAGGGCTTGGAAGCAGAGTTTTCCTCAGAGCCTCTGGACAAGAACAGAGCCTGATCAACACCGTGATCTCAGCCTCACGACCCCCTGAGCACAGACCTGTCAGCTGCGTCAGGCTTCTGACCCACAGGACTGTAAGCTAATAAGCAACAATAATAAATGGGTGTTGTTTTAAGCTGCTAATGTTGTGGCAATTTTTTTATGCAGTAAAGTTAAATTAATATATCAATGTCCTGCAGAATAACTCCACAAAGGAAATTCATTCTTGATATAAATTGAATTGTTGCCTTTTCTCCTAATCGATTAAGGAACTATTTAACAGCAACATTCTTTCTCAGATCGATTCAAACGCTGACTTCACAATACAAACATTTTCCCATATAAAGAAATGTTCTTTTGCAAGATTTTAAATAGCTACATACTATGGCATTATATGCAGACACAATAATTGATAGACTCTTTCCCCTACTGTGGGGCATTTGGAAGGTTTCCAATTTTTCATTATTGGAAACATCATTGTTACAAAAAATTCTTATAGATGCATTCTTGTGCTCTTCTCTGATAAAGTCTTTAACATCAGGTCCCAGAAGTGAAATTGCTGGCTTAAATAGGTGCCTATTTTTAAAGCTTTCAATACAATTCATACTTCTACCATTATACAAGACTGTAAAGTCCTCACCCGGCCACAAGTAGGTAATTTAAGAAACACCAATAACTTATTCTTGCATCTTCATTCTCTAGCATTCATATGTATCATCTCGCCCCTGATTACTGGCATTTCTTAGTATCTCTCTGCATCTTGGGATGGTGGCATATGTTATTGATCAATTAAATCACTGACAATTTTCAGCAAAGTCAGTTCTCTCTAATATTCTTCTAATTCTGCTTTAAATCATCCTAGTCCATTGTTGACTTTGTTACAGGTATTTTTTTAGCTTTCTCATATGTTATTTCATTGCAAGCTGTGATCTCTTATTTCACAGAACTGATTTTCTTTTATTGCAGGGAGTTCAAAGCAGATGCTACCAACAATTTTACTTCTGTTTCCTGTAGCAATTTTCTGTATTGTTCTTTCTCTACTCCTTCAATGCCACGGCTGCAGTCGGCTTCTCACCCATCCTGCGCCCAGTCCCACCTCTTCTTTAAACCTGCCCTGAGGAAGTCCAGCCCACAATTTGTCTCTCATCAAAACTCAGCCTTTCTGTTTGTGATGCTCGTTGAGCATTGATCACCAATGACTCCCATGTGCTATTTTTGTGTTGCCTTGTGTCGCAAACTGAGTCTCTTCTGTTTTAAACAGACACACCAGAACTTAGACCTGAGAGGGTTATCACACCCAACACACCCTCCGGAGGACGGGGGACTTATTCTAATGACGTTCTGGAGGGAGTGGCCTTCAAAGCCTGCAGCTCATCCTCAAGACTACTCTTTTTTTTTTATTTTTTGAGACAGAGTCTCACTCTGTTGCCCAGGCTAGAGTGCCGTGGTGTCAGCCTAGCTCACAGCAACCTCAGACTCCTGTGCTCAAGCGATCCTCCTGCCTCAGCCTCCCGAGTAGCTGGGACTACAGGCATGCGCCACCATGCCCAGCTAATTTTTTTTTTCTGTATATATTTTTAGCTGTCCATATAA
Source organism: Eulemur rufifrons (assembly GCF_041146395.1). Taxonomy (NCBI): domain Eukaryota; kingdom Metazoa; phylum Chordata; class Mammalia; order Primates; family Lemuridae; genus Eulemur; species Eulemur rufifrons. The sequence continues at coordinate 1,757,269 of NC_090985.1, read as the reverse complement.
TTTCTTTCTATTTTTAGTAGAGATGGGATCTCACTCTTGCTCAGGCTGGTCTTGAACTCCTGAGCTCAAACGATCCTCCCGCCTCGGCCTCCCAGAGCACTAGGATTACAGGCATGAGCCACCTCGCCCAGCCAAGACTATTCTTAAAAGTGGCAAATTTTTATCCTTCTTAGGATTTAATTCCCGGAAATGGCCAGAGGTCACTTGAAAAGAAAACCAGAAACTAAGCAGGTGACCAAACAGCATAACACTTTGCCAGAGATGAGGTGTAACTCCAAAGGTAAGAGATTAATTTTCTTCTGGGGCTTATAATCTGGTTCAGACAGCAATTCCCAAGACTCTTTCAAACTGTCCAAGCAGCTGTCCAAGGGGCAGTTATACTCAACGTTACTGCTCCCCTTTCCCCATCCCCTCTGCTAGGTATATGAAAAAGATGGAATTCCATAAATATTTAGAAAATAAGTGATCAAATGGACAAACTCCTCCCCATTTCCTCTTTCCTGGTTCCTGGAAGAAAGTTGTTCTTTCGGCCCCGCCCACGTGCAGGGAGAACTTCTCCCTCTGTGTCCACTCAGCACGGGTTTCCCTCCAAAAGAATATTTTTCAAAACTGGGGTCCAGAGACCCCTGTGGACATAGTCTTAGGGGCTCTCTGATACTGGATGAGCACCTGACAATGAATGAAACGCCGCACACAATTTCACACATTTGCATTAGTGAGTACCTTGGACAAAGTCAAGGTCAAATAACGTCTAGAGGCCCTCTAGAAAGTTTTCACAGGAGTTAGAATAAGTGGTAGAAGAACCAAGTCATCACACGGCACCGGCACGTGTTGGTGAGGCCTGCCAGTCTCCCCGGTATAAAGTGTTTCGTGGAGCATTCTGGCTGCTAACAGATGCATTTTACAAACCTCGTCTTCACCCCCACTGATATTCAGTTGTTCAGCCGCAGTACGTAAACACACAATGAGGAGTGTCCATCAGCCTGCATGTGAAATTTGTTTCGGTGTCAGATATCGGGCATTTCCTTTTACAACAACCGCTTACTAGAAGAATGAATTAGTGGCCCAAAATGAGTTCATTGCTAAAAAGACACATGATGACTCAAACAATAGTCCTTTACACACAAAATCAAATAAATCAAGATACTAACAAGCGAAATATAAACCAGAGAGAGAAAACTTCTTCCTATTAAGCCCAACATCAGGGATTTCGATGTGGCATATCGAGTTTATGTTGACAATTTGAATGTTACTCATGCGAGAGTTTTGTTTGCACCTCATTCGTAAATTTGTTCTACATTTGTAGTCGTGTAGGAACGGTAAGCTGAAGGCGTCTACACCTAGTTTTATGTTTGTACATACTTAGGTAACATAATAACAATGGTAATCTAGGTCAACACGGGACATCTTGGGAACGTTTTCCCTTAAAGAGAATCTGCGTCTTGCTCGGGCAAGAGCGGCACTGCCCAAGCTCACAACCACGGTAACCACCAAAGGAAGGCGGCCGCCGCCAAACGCATTTTTTAAACACCTACCTTGGTGCCGGGCAAGGGCTGCCGCGGGAAGGGCCTGGCTCAGCAGGAGACTTAAACCTGAAAAGAAGCTCTGCTTGTTTGGATTCTGCTTTGTAAATATTGTCCCGGCCGGGCAGGAAGGGGCAGGTTTTAAAAACAGCCATAATCATCCTCTTCTGTGTATTCCTGTTGCTTTGGACCCGGCTCACAGAAACGCAAACAGCCTTCAGCTGCCTCCTCAGATAATGAGGCAGTTTCTCCGGGGTTGATGGGATCTCCAAGCTGCTGCTGATTTTATCAGCGCACAGAGCTTGTTCCTTGGGCTGTTAAGAAATAAATCTGCCCCTGCTGCTTTCATGCAGCTGTGGGAGTGGGGGAGGGGAGGGGCTGGCCCGGCACGGGGTCCCCGTGCGAGCTGCACGGGCGGACAGGGGAAAGCGCGTGAGTCCAGGCAGCCGTGGTGGCTCCGTGCAGCCACGTGACCGCTCCCAGCCTGGCCGCTTCTGGAAGTTCAGGCTCGGCAGCCTCCTGCCTCGGGGATGAGTCACAGCCTTTGCTCCAACGACAGCGAAAGCAACAACCAAAAACCTTCCCCACGTGGCCCTGCTACTTGCCACCTGGCTCAGGTACTATGACAAGAGCTCTGTCCCAGCTGGTTACCGACGGCGGGAAGATCTTCGTTTTATTATAAAAGGAAGATACGTCTGCTCTGACATTGCAGCCTTTCCCAGAGGCTTTGACATTTTCACCTGACGCAGAGGAATCCCAGCCGTCCGTCAGGACGGACACGTGCTTCCCGCAAGTCCAGTCCTGCGTGGGAACCTGCCCTTGGACGCCCAAAGCCCCAGGCCAGGGGCCTCCAAACAGTGCTGCTCAGGTGGGGAGGCTGAGGCCCAGAAGGGTCGGTCTGCCTCCAGTCCTACGGCCACTTGGTATCGAAGCTAAAAGCAAAACTTAGGGCTCCTGTCCCTTAGTCTAGAACTTTTCCCACCAAACCACAACTTTGTCCTCAACAAAACAGACGCTGTCTCACAAACTCTCAGACTGTGCGGCAACATCGTCTGCAAACCAGGGCCCGAAGAGGCACCGTTGTCCTCAGCAAGACGCAAGTCACAAGGGTCAGAGTATTTCAGAGCTGCCGAGAGATCTGGGGTCCAGCTGATTTACACTCCACGTGGGGTAACTGCCGCTCACAGACAGCGCCAGCAACGGCAGCACCGGGTCAGAGGCAGAGCGGGGACTGTGGGTCTGGAGCCCAGGAGAGACCTGAGCTCGAACAGCCACCCCACGGAGTAGCTGCGTCTGTGGGACCGTCGCTGACCCTCTCTCGGACCCTTTCCTCACCCAGATCGTCCAGACGGTCTAGAGCCGACCCCACGGAGCTGCGGGAGGCCTGAAGGGGACAACGAACACAAGCGCTCCTCACAGCACCTGGCCGGCATGGCCTTCACCATCACCTTCACCATCACCTTCACCATCACCTTCATCATCACCTTCACCATCACCTTCACCATCACCTTCACCATCACCTTCACCATCACCTTCATCATCACATTCACCTGCACCTTCATCATCACCATCATCATCACCTTCCCCATCACCTTCACCATCACCTTCACCATCACCTTCACCTTCACCATCACTTTCACCTGTACCTTCACCATCACCTTCACCATCTCCTTCACCATCACCTTCACCATCTCCTTCACCATCTCCTTCACCATCACCTTCACCATCACCTTCACCATCACCTTCATCATCACATTCACCTGCACCTTCACCATCACCTTCACCATCACCTTCACCATCTCCTTCACCATCACCTTCACCATCTCCTTCACCATCACCTTCACCATCACCTTCACCATCTCCTTCACCATCACCTTCACCATCACCTTCACCATCACCTTCACCATCACCTTCACCATCTCCTTCACCATCACCTTCACCATCTCCTTCACCATCACCTTCACCATCACCTTCACCTGTACCTTCACCATCACCTTCACCATCTCCTTCACCATCTCCTTCACCATCACCTTCACCATCTCCTTCACCATCACCTTCACCATCACCTTCACCATCACCTTCACCATCACCTTCACCTGTACCTTCACCATCTCCTTCACCATCTCCTTCACCATCTCCTTCACCATCTCCTTCACCATCACCTTCACTATCTCCTTCACCATCACCTTCACCATCACCTTCACCTGTACCTTCACCATCACCTTCACCATCTCCTTCACCATCACCATCACCATCACCTTCACCTGTACCTTCACCATCACCTTCACCATCACCTTCACCATCACCTTCACCATCACCTTCACCTGCACCTTCACCATCACCTTCACCATCACCTTCATCATCACCTTCACCATCACCTTCATCATCACCATCACCTTCACCATCACCTGCACCTTCACCTGTACCTTCACCACCTCATCTCCAGCCCAGGGCACCTTCCGTGACAATATTTTGCTTCTTATAAGATTCTTCTCTGTTTTTTTTTGTAATAAATTCTAAAATTAAACCTTCTTGATTTGGCATTTCCTAATCTAATGCCTAAAACTTTGAGTCAAAGTTGAACGGGATACTTCCCACACTCTAGCAGGAGAGCAGCACCCCTGCCTGGTCACTGGGCGGCCACGTGTGTCATCCACGGCCTTCTGCAGTACCCACACTCATCCCACGGAAGAACGCCGTCCCAGCGACCTCCTTGTGTGTGGTGGACAGGAGCAGCCGCGCCGTGGCCCAGGGGAGGCTCAGAAGGGCACCTGTCGGTACAGCCGGGTTCCACCCCCGTCTTTGCGGACCACCCAACCTCGCACTGGGCAGGGAGGCAGGCGGCAGCTCCAGCCTCCCGACCTGAGGAGATGCAGGAGGGGCCCTGGGGACAGGAGCAGGTCACCCTCTTCCCTGGGGCTCTGGGGACAATGAGCTCGGGAGCCGTTCGCATGAGGTCTGTGCCCAGTGCCCTTGCAAAGGGCTTCATTCCATAAAAGAGCTGCCGACACTCGACACGTCCCCTTGCTTCAAGAGCCTCTGCGTAGGGGACTCCGCTAGTCCCCTCACCCCGGCCAGGCCCGGTGAGGCCACGGCCCCCACAGTGGAGCCGGCACCACACTCGGGTCTCCCCTTCTTCTCTGCAACAGTAGCAAGAGCTACCGTTACTCGAGTTCTAATTTCGTGCCGGCCACAGGGCTAAGCGTGTGCTTCATCTCATTTTGCCCTCACAGTAACCCAAGAGGTAGTGGCCGTGACTGTCCCCCACTTTACAGTCACAAAACTGAGGCTCCAAGAGGTTAAGACACTTGTGAACAACCACACAACCCCGTTGGTGGCCGGCCAGGATGTGAACCTGGGTCCGACTCCAGAGTCCAGAGGCTCAGCCGCCTCCCTCTCTGCCGGCTCCCCGCCCCGCCGCGGCCCGCTTGCCGCCCCACCCCGCTGCCCGCGAGGACGAGGACAGACCACACGGTGTGGCCGTGTTCTCAGCATCTCTGGGGTCTGCGTCAAGGCAGGGACCAGCTGGGCTGCTCTAGGGATGCCGCCTGCTGGCCCCACGTCCCCTCCTGCCGGAACCACACGGAATGCTGGCTGTCCACGGAAGGGTGGAGAGTCTCGGCCACCTTTGCTCACGGAGAAGGTACTACTGGTCACCCGTGAGGTCCCCTCCAGGAAAAATCACGGTGGGCGGGAAGGAAACGCCCAACTGGAGTCTCCATAATCCCAATCTGTGACGCAGGGATGATCCTCTCTTACCATTTACGTATTTGGGACTCCAAGGTTTGTTAAAATAGTGACACTCAAAGCCAAAATTGTTCTACAGAGAGAAACCTTCACCCGACGGCAGCGAGCCTGGGCCCCTGTGGGAACACGCTGGACGGGGAACCGCTGGGACCGGAGGCCTCACGGGCACCTTGTGAGCACCCAGAAAAGGCTCCTCTAGGGACTTGGGCAGCCTGAGAGCACACGGCATGGCACGCCGGCAGTGTCATTGCAAAAACCTCGACCCCTGACACCAAGGTGAGGGGACTAGGAGGCGGGGCCTTCGGCAGGCAGCTGGGTCAGGAGGTCAGAGCCGCCGTCAATGGGACCAGTGCCCTTGCCGGAGACCCCAGGCTCTCTGCTCTCCAGCCTGTGAGGGGACAACCAGGAGGTGGCTGTCTGCAGCCCAGGACAGAGCCCTCCCCACAGCCCAACCGCGCTGGAGCCGGACCTCAGACTCGGCAGCCTCTGGAGCTGCGAGGGAAGATTCCTGCTGTTCGTAAGCCACCCCGTCTACTGTGTGACCGCAGCCCAGGGTGACCAGGATGGTGGCTCTGATAGGAGATCCCCGTCTGCCCTGACCGTTTCTTACAAAGCCAAGGGTCGCTCCCACCACTGTACAAACGAGAAAATGCAGGTCTGGAGAAATCAAGCCGTGAGTCCGAATTCACATGGCACGCCAGTGGCAGAACCTCGAACCCAGGACCTCGGCCTCACTGCAGAGCCAATGCTTTCCTGACCACATCCCAGCATGGGTATGTGACCATGTCAGAACCTTCCAGGACACGTACCCAAGCAGCAGATTTATTTCAGTCATGCAGAGATGTAGGGAGCAGCAGCAGGAACTGACCCAGAATTGCAGGAAAGTGAAGTCACTGCTCTCAGCCCACAGCCCACACCCCACAGTCATTATTTTAAAAGCACCGAGACCGTCCATTAGAGCTGGCGCTGGCGCTGTGCCCCTGTCAACATCCGGGCGCGTGGGCAGGGCCTGGAGCAGACCCTCTGGGGCTGCAGGGCTGACACTGGGCGAGGGCTGGAGTCCCAGCGGGGCCACCCACGCCCAGCTGGGGGCAGAGGACCGGGAGCTGCCAAAGGGGTGACGGGGCTTCCTCTGGGCTCTGGCCCCGCCCTGCAGCCGTTGATGGCTTAAGCCACCCATCTGGACATGCAGCCAAAACTCTGTGTGTCCCCTTCCTGCCTCAGGGTCCCTGTCCCCTGGGCACTCCCACTGCCAGGTGCCAGCCCTGTGCTGGTCACTGCACTCTGAGGACGGATAGCGGACACGTCCCAAGGAAACAGACAACTCCGATGCCAGCTGAGACGAATGCAGGTACCAGGCCACAGAGGCAGAATTAGGACTCAGGAAAACAATGCAGTGTGACACGTTTGAGCATGTCACATACGGCAATACCATCATCTCCCCGTGTCCGCGGGGGACCGTTCCTGGGACCTCCGTGAGATACCAGACTCTGGGATGCGCAAGTCCCTGACAGAGAATAGCGTAGTGTTTGCGCATAACCTGTGCACCTCTTCCCATCGCTCTCGATCTTCTCTAGATGACCAATAAAGCCCGATGCAACAGAAATGCTGTGTACACGGTCGTTAGACTGTGCTGTTTAGGGAATAAAGACAAGGAGATAACGTCTGTGCATGCTCAGTGCAGACACAGTTCTTTTTAGTGTTTTCAATTCACTGTTGGTCACATCCGCAGACGTGGAACCCGCAGCCACGGAAGGGCTGCCCGCACCGCAGCGTAAGCGACTCTATCAGAGGGGGTGTGGTGGATTGACCACACGTATCCGTCAACCGTTCCCCTCCTCTCCTCTCCTCTCTCTAGAGCCAGGTCCTTTGCATGGTGACTCTGCAACATCTCCCATCAACCGAGTCTAAGTCTCCTGTCCTCGGTATGAACTGGACTGGCTCCTGGCATAGCTTCCAGCACACGGACTGGCGTGCCACCGGGCTTTCAAATCCAGGCCTCAAGAGGCCACGTGTGCCTTCCCTGCCTCTCGCAGAACAGCAGCAGCCCTGGGCCACTCTGAGAGCTGATGAGAGACACGGGGTCCAGTCACCCTGGCCCCCAGACAGCCACCTCCAGACACATAGGTGAGGCCAGCCTAGGCTAGCCAGCCTCCAGCTGTCCTGCCACTAGGGTGTAGACACAGGAGTGAGCTGGGCTCAGCCAAGCCTGCCTAGATCAGTGGAACCAGCCGGCTGACCCACAGGACAATAATACATGGTGGCCATTTCTAGCCACAGGCGTGGGGGTGACTTGTTACACAGCACTGGCTTGCTGATACACTGGAGAAGGAGAGCACAGACCCGTCACAGAGACGGAGAAGCCCACGCAGGGTCAGGAAGAGGGAGTGAGAGTTTGCCGGGCGACTGGGCAGAGGAACAGCATCTGCAGCAGCACGGTGGCACAAAGCGGCACGGGGCCAGCAGGGCCGTGACGACCCTGGGACGCTGCCGGGCCCAGAATGCAAGGGGGAAACAGCAGGATAAGGAGCTGGAGAGGAAGGGACAGCCCAGCCACGGGGGCCTGTGCACCGGGCTCAGCTGTGTCCCTGGCGGTCCCAAGTCTCTGGGCCAACAGCTGCACTTGACGACAGGTTTCCAGGAAGTCACCAGAAGGAGCAAGCTCTACACCAAGCACTGGATGTTTCAGATATGACCAGGTGGAAATGTCAATTACCTGCAAATCTAGCGAGAGTGTAAATTCTTTCCCAATTTTGACATAAAGAAAGGTTTTTGAAAGACCCCTCAGGAGCCTGACTATGAAAAATGAAGCCTGGGCCCGGCGCGGTGGCTCACGCCTGTAACCCCAGCACTCTGGGAGGCCGAGGCGGGAGGATCGTTTGAGCTCAGGAGTTCGAGACCAGCCTGAACAAGAGCGAGACCCCATCTCTACTAAAAATAGAAAGAAATTATATGGACAGCTAAAAATATATATATAAGAAATTAGCTGGGCATTGTGGCGGATGCCTGTAGTCCCAGCTACTCAGGAGGCTGAGGCAGGAGGATCGCTTGAGCCCAGGAGTTTGAGGTTGCTGTGAGCTAGGCTGACGCCATGGCACTCCAGCCCGGGCAACAGAGTGAGACTCCGTCTCAAAAAAAAAAAAAAGCAGCCTGGATTTGGGGTTTATTTTTCATCAAATTTGGGGACTTGTCACAGTCCCCAAATGAGATGATGTGAAAGTCAAGGATTTCCGGGATTTCATTAAAGGGAAACATCAGCAGTTTGAAAGGAGCCGCCTCAAGCAGTACCAAGTGACTCAGCCGGGGGAAGAGGAGGAAAAGCCAGGCGCGTTCAGCCACTGACCATTCATTCCAGGAAGGAGCAAGCCCGACCCCGTGGGACCCTGCAACAGGCCAGAGGCTCTGAGGACGAGCAGGACGTGAGCCGGCTTTCTGGGCTGTCCCAGGTGGGGGAGAATGGCCGCACAACCAGCCCCCCAAACATTGCGTGTGGCCTGCAGGGACCGAGGTGCTCTGGAAGCCCAGGTGATGGGGAGGCCACTGCAGCTCCCCCTTGGATGTGGGTTATTAACAAATTTCTTCACGCTTTTTGTCAATAAACCTGGAGTAAACTCAATTTCACAAGAGACACTGCGTGAGATGCTCCAAATTGTGACTTGAATCCCAACCAGCCCCCCGTCTGGGCGCACGTGGTGCCCGACCCGGGGTCTCTCTCAGCCCTTGACTCGCTGAGACGCAGACGAGGCTCCCAGGGCAGAGCTGTTTCCTCCCTGGCCAGCGCACGCAGGGCTGCCTGGATCAGTGTCCCCAGGCTCCTGGTGGCCCAGGGTGCCACCGCTGACCCCCACTGGGCTAAGTCCTCAGCCCTGACCTGGCCGTGACTCTGCGGGGCCTCGGGACACCCAGGCCTGGCCTGCTGGGACGGTCTCTGAAGTTTGCGCAGACGGTGGGCCGAATCCCTGCCGCGCCCGCCTCACCGCGAGCCTGTGTCCTCCACGCCGGCAGCGGGAGATGCGCCTTGGCTGGCGCCAACCGCGGACGAAGCAGAGACGGTGCAATAAAACCACGCCGGGTGACAGGTTAGTCAGCTGAAGGGAAAGCTGAGATAGGGTCTCTCCCTGCACGGTGAACTGAAATACACTCAACAGGGCAAAGAGCTTAAACCAGTCCGCAGGACCACCAGAGACCCTGGGATCGCACACTGCAAAAGAAATCCCAGGGGTACGTGACCAACAGAGTGGACCGCACGGAAACACCTCACGTATTTTACAAAACAAGCAAAGGGAAGAATTGGAAGAGAGAACCGTACAAATATGTAAAGAGATCAGGTAGATGGATAAGAAAAACCCGACTACCTTATAAATAGGTACATGTTATGAATAAACAATTTCAAAAAAAATAAAAATAACTAGTAAACAAATACATGGATAGTCTTCAATCTCACCAGTATTCCCAGCAATAGAAACTTTAATATTAGCTATGATTTTTCACTTATTAAAATGATTTATTTCAATAATATTAAATGTTGACATAAATAGCACCGTTGTACACAGTTGGTGCTAATTTGAAGAAATCTCTGGAGGCCATATGGATTTTTAAAAATCATTAAAACGTCCATAAACCTTTATCCACTTAATTCCACTTCCAGAAATCCTTCCTGTGGAAATCAGCCAAAGTTGGGAAAAATATATATATATAAAATGGTCACTTTTAATTTTTAATAGTAAAAATTTAGAAAGGAATTTGATGTCCTTCTATAGCAACTAAAATGATGATTTTAAAAATTAAAAATGCTTATGAAAAACTTAAAAATCCTTGTAAGGTAAAATTCTATCAACATTATACAAAAATAATACAGTAATAGCACCATAAAAGTATTCACCAAAATTCTCATGGTGGCTATCTTAAGTGGTAGGATTATGGCACTTTTCCCCTTTTTCTTTTCTATAATTTCCAAGTGATAAAGAAATATAATTATATGGTTCTATTACTTACGCATTATGTAAGCAGCATGACCTTTAACTATTGATTATAGCATAATGGAAAACTATGTTACATGCACGTACACAAGGACCATGTATATTCTTCTTTTTAAAAAAACTATTATAATAAAATGCCTCCCTTGGCCACTCCGACCCCAGCTGCCGCTTCTTCCCCCAGAAGCCTCAGAGCCGGTGCAGTCGGGTACCCGGAGGGCAGCCCCAGGCGTCTGTGGGGTGAAGGAGTGAAGGAATGAAAGGGCTGCCGCGCTGCGGAGGGCCCGGCACTCGGGGACCGCCTGGCTGTGCCCCGTCCCCACTGCAGGCCAGCTCTGCTGCAGCGGCAAAGAACCCCACGCTGCAGGGCTCTTGCTCGCCTTGTCCACCGTTCCTCGTGGGGGTGGAGGACCCTGCGCTGCCGTGTGCACTTAGGGCCTCGGGCTGACCCTCCGCCGAGACCACGGCCAGTCACCGCCGAGGAGAGAGGACAGAAGGAAGCAGGCGGTCACGTGCATGTGCTCCCTCTAGGGCTGCCACACACGCTCCGCTCACGTTTCATTGACCAGAGCCAGACCCTTGACCACGACTAACTGCCACAGTGTGGAATGCGTGTCCTCCCTCGTGCCCAAAGAGGGCCTGGGTGTTGGTGGACAGCGGTGACTGTCACTTAGCGTCTCACGCGTCACACCTCTCCAGCCCATCAGCCTGTGGGCACCTGGCGGGCAGCCGGGCCTGGTGCGTCTTTGCCCGTCCTGGGCTCCCCCTACGTGTGCACACCAGCGCTGCCCACGCCTGGCACCAGCGCTGCCCACGCCTGACACTGGCACTGCCCACCGGAGCGCTGGACGCTGCCCACGCCTGGCACTGGCACTGCCCACCGGAGCGCCGGACGCTGCCCACGCCTGGCACCGGCGCTGCCCACGCCTGGCACCAGCGCTGCCCACGCCTGGCACCGGCGCTGCCCACGCCTGACACTGGCACTGCCCACCGGAGCGCCGGACGCTGCCCACGCCTGACACTGGCACTGCCCACCGGAGCGCCGGACGCCCTGAGTGCGAGGAGGCTGTGTCCGCAGCAGCCGGGACACAGAGATCTCGGGTTATATTCAAATGCTCGTTGTGCCCTGTCTGGAACAGTCTGGAACAATCTGCAATCCTCTCCACTTCACAACTCCTGAGGACCACGGGCTGCTGCCCACAGGAATTCTCTGGCCGGCCGCCTCGGGCTGGGGCCACCAGGAGCCACAGAGCCCTTTCAAGCCTGGCCTCATACGACCTCTCTGGGCTGCTCTCGCTGCAAAGCTCTACCTCTCGCCACAGTCGGCTTCACTCGTGTGCTCCGGCCACGCCGAGCCGCCCGCAGCTCCTCCAACGACCAGCCTCTGATGGCCCCTGGCCCAGACGGCCCTTCTCTGATCAACAGACAGACTCCACTGCACTTTGTAAGGCTCCCCCGGGAATAAGGGGGTTCCCCCACTTGTCTGCCCCTGTGTCTCAGTGGACATAGACTCTGTCACTCTCATTTGTTCACAGGTCGTACCTGCCCACCCCGCTACGTAAGATGGGGGCATAAATCACTGCTTTTGTACCCTCCGCGTCTGGTCTGGAGTGGCTGATTACTAAATGTTTGCCGAATACACGGTCTAAGCCACTGCAATATTCATGGCTTTATTGATCCACCTGGTAGCGACTCAGAGCTGCCAAGCGCTGAGATCGTTTTCAGTAAACAGGTCAGGCCGATGGAGGCCCTGATGGCCCATCACACAGTGGGACGCAGAGCACGCGCCAAGCGTCCTGTGACGAGAGCCTTTCGACCGGAACACCCCAGTCTGGCGTCCGTTGCCTGGCGGTCTCCCGTGCGCGCATCCCGGGTTCCAGGCTCTCGTCATGGAAACCGGCCACGGAGGGCGCGTTGGCAGCGCTGGAGTTCACGGCAGCCGCTCCATTACGAACCACCCTGCACCTCTGAGCGTGAGGGACAAAGAGAAGTGAATCTAAATCTCTGTTTAAGATCCTCACTAAATTCTGTTTAAATTTCGGTTTTAAAGTTTGTTTTGGGAAATGGAAAAAGTTTCTTGGTACAAACTGTGTGTAGCCACAACAGCAAATTGCAAAGAGTTAGAGGCCGTTTTGTGCCCTTTCCTCAGTTAGAGAAAGCAACGAAAAACTCTACAGCATGTAAAAATAATTAATTTTTAAAAAGCAACGGACAGCGCCTATTGAAAGGATGCAAGCTTTCTCGCTTGGCTGTGACCGGTGTCCTGGTATGTGACCTCCAGCAGGGACCCGCTCCCTGCCCAGCACCCACCTGGGTGCTCAAGCCCCAACCTGGGAGTTCCCCTGGACAGCGGCCTCTCCTCACCCTGCGTCCAGCCGTCCACCCTGTTCTGTCCGTTTGTCTCCTGCCTCCACCCTGGCCGGCACCGCAGCAGCCTCTGCCCTCCCGAGTGTGCGTGGCCGACCCCTGCCTGTCGCCCCTGGACAGAGAGTAGCCAGGGGAGCCTTTTGAAAGCAAAACTCATGCCATGTAACTCTCCCGCTTACAGCCACTTAATGACTTCCCACTGCTTCCAGGGTGACGTTCGCAGTGGTGAGCGGGGTTTGAAAGACGCTGCCTGGTCCCTCCGCTGCGCCTCACCCCTGCCTTGCGTTGCATCCCGCCCTGCTCCTCACCTGCCGCCCCTGCCCCAGCCCACCTGGCCTTCTCTCTCGGGGCCTCTCCACATCCCCACTGCCTAGGACGTTCTCGCCCTCACTCTCGGGCTCCCTGACTGCTACCTAGCATCCTCCCAGGCGCTGCCGAAATGCTTCCCCCCAGACCTTCCATCCCCGACTCCCACCTCTTCCCCGCCAGCCGCCTGCTCCACGTCCCTTGGCTATTTCCTCTCCTGGGACCTGCAGACTTTGCTTCACACCCCGGCCACGGTTTGAGATCACCCATGCACGTGCGTTGCTATTTGTCTACACCGGCTGCTCCTGCTGGACCTGGGCCGCCCCACCAGCGCCTGCAGCTAATGAGCACTGGAGGTACGGCCGGTCCGAGCTGAGGTGCTGCTGTGAGCAGAAAACAGACCCCGACTTGGAAGATTCGGCGTTAGGATGAAAACTATCTCATACTCTTTATGCTGACTGCCTGTCGAAGTGACGATATCTTAGATGCATTAGGTTGACATAAAGCATATTATTAAGATTAATTTAACCTGCCTTTTCCTTCGCTTTCACAGGGCTGCGAGAAAACCCAGAGCTCCACGGGGGGTCCCGTTTGCGCCCGTGGACAGCACCGCCCAGGCCCAGACCCTGCTGGCCACGCCGCGTCCCCCAGAGCAGCTCTGCAGGGTCACGAGCGACTTCGGTAAGTCGTGAGAGGAATGAGGAGGGGTGAGTCAGGCGGGCAAAGGGAAAGCAGTCACATGACGCGGACGCCACACGCCGTCAGCTCACTCCTACTGTGTGTGAGGGAGAAACTCCTGATTCGGGAATGTTTTCAACAAGCTACGGCCTTTTCTAGAAGGGCTACCAGGCCATTTGTGGCCGAAACAGAGAAAAGTCACAAACAGCAGAAAAGCAAAGGTGAACCGCTGCGGGGTCTCTGGCCCCAGGCTGTCCCACTCTTCAAGTCCCCAAAACTGCAGGTGGCAACACTTGACCCACCAATAAGATGACAAAGTGATATCACAAGGTGCCTTGACAGAAGCCGGCCACTCCAGCTCAAAGACAACACGCGTGTTCACAGGGCCATGATGAGCACCTGGTAAGAATTTCGGCAGAGATGCCCAGTTACTCTCGGTGCTTTTTCAGCCTATTCGACATTGAGCCCAGAGCACACGGGGACAGAGAGCAGGGAGTCTCCTAGACAAACACGTCTGCGAGGAGCCGCACGCCGCGCGCCTCCGGGACAGTCGCGGTGCACGCAGGTTTCTAAGGGCGCTGAGACGACCTGGGGTAATAATCAGGTTGACTTTGTTTAGCCCAGTTTGCCCCAGCGGGTTTGACCTCAGATTGCCCAGTACCAGCTTGAGAAAGTGGCGCTCCTGAGAAACGCATTTTAGCACGTGCTTATCCAGCTTAGTTTTCAAAACCATAATCAGAGATAAATTGCCCCAGTCCTGTGAGTAATCCCGCCTGTGGGACGCCTCGCGGTGACGACAGCTGCCCTGCACCCTGGCCACGAGCGGAGCACCGACCACGGAAGCCTTTCGGCCGCTGACAACACATGCAGTTGTCCACGGTGACACGCAGACACGGAACTCCGAGGGTGTCAGCTGTACACACCCCAACCAATCACGTGCCTCTTAACGTCCCCCTGTTTCAAGAGCAGAGCGGGGAAGGGCCCTGAATGAGAGTGGACCGACTTGCCAGCTGACAGCCGAGCTCAGCCAGGAGTTCATGCCCTCAGACTTCTCCGTGGCCCCAGCCTGCTGACACCCAGGCCGCTCTCCAGCCCTGCGGCTCCGACCCTCGCCCTCCCACGGGGACACTCTGAGCACCGACAGGCCAGCAGAGCTGCTGGCTACACTTCGCGACTGCATTTCCACCAGAAGTCAGAAAGATCTGAATGCCTTTCCCTACTTCCTGCCAGGATACGTGAAGCACTTGTGGACGCAAACGGGAGATGCCAGGGAATGGCGGGGAGCAGCTCCTCCTTCAGGCCGGGCCTGGTCCCCGAGCGTGTGCTGGGCATCGCCCTGGTGCCGGAGCAGTGCCCTGGGCCGGTTCCTGCCTCGTGAGTGCTGGGCCTGGCCGACGCCACGCTGAGGGGACACTGTCTTTCCCTCTGCAAGGACCTCTGGGGCACGTGTCTGGGCCGTCCGGTTAGTGGCTTCAGGACCAGCTGCTGCCCAGAGTTTGCAAAGATTTAAGTTTGTAAACTCCCCCAAAGGCCCAGCGTGGCCACCTCCACACACTGTCTGCTAATTCAGTTGGGCGTGTTGACAAATGGAAGAGACATTTTGCGCACCTAGTATGCACCAGGCCACAACGCTGAGCGGTTTGCCAAGTATTGGTTCACGTGGTACCCGGAATATCATAGAATCACCCCAATTTAGGGGATGGACGAGCAACTACGGCACAGAGAGGTGAAGCAACTTGTCCAAAGCCACACAGTGGATCAGTGCAGAAGACAGACTTACAGCTAGGTCTGCTGGGCTCTGAAGCTCACGCCCCTCCCCGTCCGTCACACCAGCTTTGACGTCCCACAGGCCGGGACAACGTGAGCAAAGAGCCGGCAAACTGCCGGGGACGGAACACGGAGGCAAGTGCGTTTTGCAGCCAACAAAACCTAAGGGAGCCCCTCTGAAACACGTCCTATCTTTTTCTATTTGTCAGGTTAGAAATATCTTGGGGATATTGGTGATCTGAACTCAAAAGAACGTGTTTCTGTTGAGTGGCTGAGCCTGGGCCTTGGTGACTTCCCTGTCCCCTGGCCACTCGATGGGCACACTTGGATTCCTTTAGAACAAAGCAGCTCTGGGCACGGTGGAGGGGGGCCACTAAGGGCATGTTTGTAGGTGGCTTCAGTTTCCCGAATCGTCCGAATGTGCGGTTACAGCCACGGTGCGGAGAAGAGGTGAGGCTGTGGGACATCACCTCACCCCGGCACCTGCAGACCCACAGCAGCCAGGGGACCCGTGTCACCCAGGCGGGCTTTGCCACATCCGAGCTGCCAGCACCCTCCGTGGTGGCTACTCCGTCCTTCCCAGCGGTGACAGTCACAGGACAATTCTGTGCCTGTTCCCACTGTCCTTCCACCACCTCTGCTATATTATAGATCAGACAGGGCAGTCAGAAATTCATGAAGGAATTCATGAAGAATTATGAAAAAGTAAAAACCTCTGCACAGTTTGTAAAAACTCCGCGCAGAAACCAGAGGCTAAGTCCTCCTCACCGCAGCCCGGGATGGGATGCAGAAACTGGGGTGCGTCAGTCCGACAGGGCACCGTGGGGCAAGGGCTTGGGGTCATAAACCCGGGAAAGTTTCCTCAATGGCTTGAGCTCTACTTGCAGAGGGACAAGACCGTGTGTTGGCCGTGACTCAGGCCTTAAGATCCCCGAAATGTTTCTGACTCAGTGTCCTCTCTGCGGCCTTCTGTACCCCACCACCCCGAGACCAGGAGTTCACCCCGCGCCGTGCACAATCCATGCTGCCGATGGTCTTCGCTGAGCCTGGGCCGCTGCGTCCCCACGAGCCACAGAGGGAAGGGGGGGCTGGACAGGACTTCACCGCCCGCCCGTGGAGGGAGGAACACAAGCCCAGCCTGGGCCACCTGCCCCCGGGAACAGCAGCTACGCCCACCTACCGCTTGTCACTCGGGTTAAAGCCCAACTCCTGCCCCCCCCACCCCCCATTGGAGCCCTCAGCACCTGCTCCGCCTCTGTGATCTCACTTCCAGCCACAGGAAAGCCCTAGACCTTCTCTAAATACCCACCTCCTGATTATCTGCATTCAGTTCGGGCAATTCCTTCCTTGCCAACCTCCCCTCTCTGGCCTGCAAACTGCACTCGCCCTGAGGGCCAAGCAAGTGCCACCTCCTCTGCCCCCTCGTCCGGGACACCTGTCCCCTGCCCCGGCACAGGCGCTTGAGCACCCCTAGGTGGTGCTTCCACGTGCTCTGCTCACACCCCTCTTACAGCACGGACCGTAAGTCGCTCAGTGTCTGTCTGTCCCCCCAACTAACCGTGAGCTTCTCCACTGCGGGGAGATGCAACGGAGACACCTCCGAACTCCAGGTGTCCAGAAAGGAGCCGTGAGTCAGCAGGAGTCAGCAAGGAGTGCATCTGGGCCGCAGCGGCCCTCAGACTGCTTTACTGCGAGTTACAATAGTCCCCTAAACAAGCTGGTTCAAAATTCAAGAACTGAGCAATATCAGCCATTATCAAGTGCACGGGCTTTTGGACTCACACAGAGCTGGGTCCGAGCTCCAACTCGTCCACCTCGAGCCGAGTTCGTGACTCGGCCTCACCGAGTCCTCTCCCTCTGCAGACGGGACGCTGCCTCGCTCAGAGTCGTCAGGAGGCTTAACGAGGTGATGCACGGAAGGTTCTGTGCGTGGGTCTGAACTTCGTAAGTGCTCAACACGCACGGGGTAGCAATAACGAGGCCGGGAATAGCCGCAGGCCCAGCCCTCTGAGACGGTGACTAGTGGGCGCCAGTTTCATTCACTTCCCGGAGCAGAATGTACAAGAGTCAGCACCAAACCGAGTCCCCTGAGAAATGCATGTGCCTGGGGGCTGGTGCTCAGACAGGGGCAGGACTCATTCATCTGTACATTTAGCGAATATCTGAGGACCTCCGGTGTGCCAGCCCCCGGGAACAGAACATGAAAGCCTCCGCCTTTGACCCAAGTAGGGTTCTGTCCTGGACGAGGGAAGGGCTCTCTCCACCGTGCTGGGACGCGGCTGGGACGGAGGCCGTCTCCACGCTCAGGGAAACCACCGACTCCCATACCACGTTCCCAGAGTGGCCACCAAAGGCCCCGCAGGAGGAGGACACACACATTCAGGTCGTGACCCTGACCTTCACTGTCCCCGCATCTCAGAGGGGCGATGTCCTCAAGCAACCTCAGCGGAGCAGAAGCTCAAGTTCATGCTTATTCAGCAAGATTCAATAGAAGCATCATCTTTTCTATATGTCAAAAATAGCTTATTATTTAAAGTAACTGTATATGGGGGTATTTAAAGTGAAAATGAACCTCACTACATGGTCCTTCTCAGAAGATGCCAGGGTACAGTTCTGTGTTACCATTCATCATAACATCACCCCACGATTTTAAAATTTAAAACAGATTTAAACTCTTTCTCAGTCACCTGGAAAGCGCTGTGCGCACACACAACCCACAGGGCTGTGGTCAGAGGAGTCTCCAAGCCGCTTCAAAGCTGTGAGCCCGACACACCCCACGAGATTTCCATGCCTTTTTACTTTCACAAGACCCTCTAAGCAAGCAGAAAGCCTCGCATATGGAAATCCCACAGCCAACATCCGGCAGCCGCTTTCTCTTTTACCACCAGGAACTGGATTGAGAAATGGGATGAACTTAGTGGCCCAAGAAGTCACGGACTAGTGACACAGCCACCCAGCAGAATCTGCAAAACGTTCTACCGTGGATTCTGTGATTCCTTCCCGCTGCGAGAAGCAGGGAGGGGTGACAGCAGCCTCAGGTCACAAGTCCAAGGACTCACACCCCACTCTGCTCGCCCGCACCCTGAGCTCAATCCGCAGAGCTCAGAGGAACTTCAGCCACGGAAAGGCTTGTTTGCCTGGTCCCTGGGACTGTCTCTGCGCAGGAGGCCGTAGCAGAACCGACTGTGAGGCCCCTGACTTGCCAACCAGAATGAGCCCGGGAGGGTGTTTAGCAGGTCAAGACGAGGGTGAGCTCTGGGGACAAAATTGAAGAGGTTCCAAAAGACTCAGCCGCCAATATAAAGAATGTTGGGATGCAACATTTTAAAAATCAAAATTTATGCAAAAAACTCCATGATGAAGCAAATATCAAAACCCTACCTAAAGACAGCGCTACTGACTTTTCCCCTGCCTGCCGCGGGCTGCGTCTCCTTGTGTCTGACACAAGGCTGGGGGGGTGGCCGTGAGCACAGACAGGGCTCAGCTGCGAGACCCGTTGCAGGGAGACCAGTGGCACTCGCTCACGACTTAGCAATGTCGGTGGAAAACAACCTTTTGCTGAGTAACATGGAAATGTATCTGAAACATATGGATTAAATTCCTCTGCAAATAAACACGGTTTTTAAAGGAAAGGAAAGGAAAGGAAAAGTACTTAGCCACTATGTTTGAGGTTTTCCTGAGCCCAAAGCTTCGGAAAATTAGCGTGAGTGAATTACTCAGTGCCTGCCACACAATCAGCTTTGAAACAGGCTTCTCATAAACCGTCAGATTCTTTTAAAAAGAATTTTTTTTAATGGTTTACCCAAACCTGCTGGTTTACGCCTGCTCTTGGTGGCTCATACTGGTCGCAACAACAGCCATGCACACCCACGAGGGCCTGGGTGGCTCGGGACCCCAGGCTCAGGGGGGCTCCCAGGGGAGCCCCCGGGGGAACTGGGGAGACCAAGCTGGGAGAATGTGCCCCCAGCACACGGCATGACAAGAGACCTCCAGGGAAGGCAGGAGGGGGCGCCTTGGACTCGGAGCAGGACAGAAGCACAAGGTGCCAGCCTGTACCATCCCTGTAACCTTGGCCATCAGTGTCCTCATCTGCCACCTGCAGACCCCACTGCCCCCCCGCCGGGATGGTGGAGGGAAGGGGGGTCCAACAGCGTGGTGAGAGCCCGGGCGGCAGCCACTGAATCCACGTGGACGGCTCAGGCTCACCGCTGGCCGCCCCCCAGACAGTTCCACGGAGTTTGGGAAACCGGTGTCTGTGGTCACGGTGCCAAGAGGTCAAGGTGACCTAGAAGACAACCTGTGTCCAGCCCAGAGGAAACCCAGGCAGTAGGAAGAGGCTGAACCCCGTGGTCTGGGAGCCGGTTCCTGCTCAGCATGTTCCAGTGGCCGTGGCCATGAGGGCTGACACAGAGGCCTCTGCACTGGGGTCGGACGCCCCCCAGAGAGCCACGTTGCGGGTCCCTCGCGGCACCTGGCCTCCCCGACACCCCAACACCCTGCCTCCCTGACACCTGGCCTCCCTGACACCCGGCCTCCCCGACACCTGGCCTCCCTGACACCCGCGGCACCCTGCCTCCCTGACACTGCCGGCACCAGGCTGCAGGTCTGGCCGGCAGCTGCAGCGCCCCGTCCTGACGGAACCGTCTGGCAGGGCCTCCCCTCGCTGGGCTCCTCACACGCCCCGTAGGGCCCCCAGAGGTGCAGAGTTTTCCACACTCCAGACTGAACAAGCCTCGCTTTCATCTTAACTAATTCGTACGATGATGTTTTTAGAGCTGGCTCCAGGCCTGGAAGGGGCTCGTTCTCCAGATCCCTGAGGACTGGGACCACCCATCGGTGGGGGGCGGCCTGTCTTTGGGTTCTGTCCCGTTCGGGGTGTCCATTTCCTCCGTCAGGAGCTTTGCGGGAGGCGCACAGATGCGGCCCCTGGGGACTGAGCCCACCCAGGGCCTCCCCAGCAGAGCTGCCCCCCCCATCTGGTTGGCCTCGGCTGCTCAAACTCCACTTCCAAAACATCTCGCATTCACACTTGGCTATTTCACACCCACGAAAAGCGGTGCAGATAGAATTTGTCAAGTTATACACCCTGGAAATAAACTCTTTTTTTTTCTTACTTGCTTTTATAGAACCTGAAGATTCTTGGGAGGTTGACAAGGTTGAAAACTTAAAAACCCATTTTTGCAAAAGGCTCACGGCTCTATGTGCCTCCTCCCATGCGTGGTGACAACACGAGTTTTCCGGAAAGCACCCACCACAGCCTTCACCCCACCCCCGCAGTCCCTGCACCTGACACTGGTGAGACCGTCACACACACAGTGATTCTGGTTTTGTTCCACTGAAAATTGTTAACGCACAAAAACCCCAGCAAGACATTAAAAAGACATAGCAACGCAAACCACGATGAAGCTAAGATAACACGGTTGCTGTGACTGCCAAGAGCAGATGAAATTATCCAGGACGGGGTTTCCAGCTGTGCTCCTGGAGGCCGTGGGGCTCCGTGGAACCCTTTGGGGACCTCAAAACAAAAATCCAGCCCCCACCTCAAACCACAGACACGTTTTATCTAGTTTTTAAATTGGATTTACTAAGATTTTATGGGAAGAAAGAATTTGATGCTTAAAGTAATTTTTAAACCACTGGTCTAGGAGACTAAAGGACCCAGACAAGACCTATGGCTGCAAAGAAGGACTCTCTTGTACCTGGGGAAGCCCGAGGTCTGCACCGGTGGGGAGCTTATGCACCTGAGGCAGGTAAGAACCTTCGTGCACCTGAGGGGCTGCGGGAGGTGAGGGATGTAGGCCTGTCTGCGCCTAAGGCTCTGTCCCTGTGCCCTTCTCTCTGCGTGGAATTCACTCTCTGCACCCCCTTTTGCCTTACCGGAAAACTCCACTCAATCCTTCCAGACCCGTCTCATACCTGCCTCTCAGTGACGCTACCTGGGATCCCCTCTGGCCGAGCTGACGGCCTCCTGTGCTCCCGCAGCACGTCCCTGACCGCCTGTCCCAGCCCCGTCACGCTGCCTGGCAACTTAGAGTCCGTCCCTTCCCTAGACAGGCAGCTCCCGGGGGCAGGCACTATGCATTCAGCTCGGCCTTCCCGGGGGCTGACTCGGGGCCTGCCTCAGCCAGGGTGATCAAAACCTTGCTCTCAATTTATTTTCTGCTTCTGAGCGGGGCGGCGGGTGCCGGGTGCCGGGTGCCACTGCACACCCGCGTTTGGGCTGCGCACGGTGCGCTTGCGAGACCAATTCATCCGCACAGGAGGGCCCAGGGAGGGGCTGAGGGAGACACTGAGCGAGACACTGAGCTTTAAGTTTCATTTGCAGGTTAAAAAAAAAGTTGTGATCTTCAGAGTCAAGAAGAGTCGTTTAAATGTAAACATGCATTCTCGGTGTCTGGAACCAGAGTTAGATGAAATTCCCCAAGTGATCTCTTAATGCCACCAAAATTACATCCGAAAGATAAATTGCCATTCGTACAACCGTCTTCCACTTAGAAGTAACTCGGTCCAGAGAGCTTTGAAGAATTTATTATGACAGGGAGAAGGGGACACTTAAAGGGGGTGGCGATATTTAGTCTGCTGATACGATGGCTCAGGAGCAACACTAATTATCTCCAAGAATCCGAAGAGTCATTACGAGGTTATTAGGAGGGCGCAGGCCAGCTGGGCTCCATCTACTTGGACACCAGAAACGGACTAAAATTACACCAAGAGAGTAAGAATCAGAGTCGCAGAAGGTCAGCAATGATGTAGCCGCCACGACGTAAACGGAGCCGCAGGGACCAGCAGCAGCACCCGGGGGCTTGCTAGAACGCGACACTCACGCCGGCCCAGACCGGCCAGATCAGACCTCGCACTTGACGAATACCGTGAGGTTTGTTTGCCCGTTCATGTCTAAGAAGCACTGGGCTAAGCAAACCTTTTCCTTTTACAGGGAAAGAAATAGAGGACGAGTGAAGCCAGGGACCGTGCCGAGTTCCGGCAGGTGGTCCAAGTAGGGAGTGGACTCAAAATGGCCATCAGCTTCAATCCTGTCCCCAAGGGACACTCCAGTGGTCCTGCCTCTCCTGACTGGCAGAGCCACAGAAACCCCACCGGCTGGGTCCACGCCTCACAGCCACACAGACAGGTCAGCAGCATGAACCTTACTGCAGAGAGGACCTAAGAGTGTGACGAGCTCCCGGGAAGGCTGTGGCCCCCCTGCCCCCATGTGATGTCTAGAAACAGGCAGACAGCAACTGGCATGGACACATGCCTGCCCTGCAACAGGAAATGCCACCGACAGCTCAGAGAAAGAAACACAGACCTGGTCTTCAAAGGTTTTCAAAGTCTGGTCGACGCACTTTAACTCAAGTTGTATCTAAACCTACGATACGGCTGCCCGTGCAGAAGACTCAGAGATAATGTCTCAGCAATTTCCCAGCGTGCAGCCAGGCTGTCCGGGGCTGGAGAGAGGAAGCCTGGCTCTGGGAGGGCATGTGTGGGGGGAGGCCGTCGGCCTGTGCTCCCCAAGGCTCCCACAGGGGTGGGAAGGGCAGATGGATTTGGATGCCTGAGCCGAGCTGTGCCGAGGGACGGGCCCTGGAAAATACCAGGGGCAGGGAGGAGTGGCAGAGCCTCTCCCCTGGGTGGGCATGCGTGTTTCCTGGCACCCAGGGAACCGAGCAGACAGCAAATGTATATTTGATGACATTTCTCAGCAGGCAGCCTCCCTTCTGAAGAACCAAGCTTGAACACAGCCTGGCATCAGGGCAGACAAAGAAAAAGGAAGGGCTGGGGAGGGAGTGGCTGGGGAAAGAGGTGCGGAGATTAATAAAGTCACTGTGACAGCCACCATCCTACCCAAATTTGTAAAGTTCCTGCATGCCAGGCTTTGGGGAAAGGAGGCTCAGGCTCAGCTGAGCATGTGGCAAAACGGTAGAAAGGAACCCGGCACCAAGAGGTCCCCCAGCGCCACTCCCAGCCTGCTCCCAACCCAAGCAGACGGGAGAGCAGGAATATGATCCTTTCCTGGTTGCTCTTCAAAGGAAACCGAAAGTGCCTCCAGACAACGGTAAAAGCGAGCAGTGAGGAGACAGCCGACGCCTCGCTCTGATAAGATCACACACCTGGGTATCTGCCACCCTGCAGACAGAGACGCGAGGCCCAACCCCTCCAGAGATGCTCGGTCTCGTGGACGCAGCCCACAGACACGCTTTGTTCCCTTTTAGGAACCCGGCCTGCATGCTTGCGTTTCTCCATTAGCTCTCACCACAAATGCAAAATGCATTTATCCACCCGATGGCTGTGCCCTGCCAATACCTCAGAAGGGACTGAAAGGGGTCACTTGAGTGGCTGGCGTCAAAGCAGCTGATGAGAATGACTGAATTCACCATGCTCGTCCCACGGGCCGTCCCCACCGACTGCCACTCCAGCCATTTGACCCCTCTGTCCTGGGGACTCAGCCTCTGCTCAACACGCAGAATGCCACCAGGCGACGGAGCGCTCCTCCCTACGACTGCTGGTGCCAGTCCCCCCCCTTCGTGGCCCTACACCCCGACAGTGTCCTGCAGTTCAGCAGTTCTCTTACCAGAAAGCCCTGGGTGTGCTGCGCACGGGAACCGCAGAAGAAAGCTGGGACTTCGGGGTCAGCTGGAGCCCGTGTCTTCCCGCTGTTCATGTCACCAGCAGATGAAAATCACAGAAAGACTTGCAGCTGCAGCTTGTGTGCTTTAGCCCAGTCCTTTCAGATGCAGAGGTGAGATTCCTTCCGATCTGCTGGGGGGGGGGACCCAAGAGCTCTCGAATGTGGAACCGACAGGGACACACACACACACTTCCAGGGGGAAATCTAACTGGAACACTGGGTACTTTACAACTCCGTTATGCAAACTTCTGTGGCATATCACACAGTAGTGATTTCTGCCAGACAGAAGCCGCAGATGCACAGCTGGATGGGGGACCATCAAATTCAGCTGGGACCAAATAAGCAGCCAGCGCTCTGGGCAGAGCGAGTGTCCTGGCCAGGGTCTCACACCTAAGCAAGGCTCCAGCCTGCGGGGAGTTGCCTCTGCCTGGCAGTGACCACTCAGTGGTCTCCAGACCAAGTACCACCCACCCCCCACCGCCTCCTGAGTGATCCCCAGCCGTAGCCCATCAACACCCACGAGCACGTCCCTCCCAGCAAGAGCCAGCCCTTAGACGATCTTGCATTCTGGTGGGAGAACTATCAGGGAGAGTAGTTCCATCTGAACCAGAGGGCAGTGAGACTCTTTTGAAAATGACTTACTTTTATCTTTCCTCCAGCTGGTACAGGTGGGAACAGTTGACTGATTCGTCTCACCTAAAAGTCCTTCCATTTAAGTAGGAATTTTTTGGTTGGTTTTTTTTTTTTTTTTTAGCATTGTGATCAACTTCAGCTGTTTCATCAACTCCATCCACGTGTTCCCGAAGGAGAAGGTGGAGTGGAGATGGAGTCCCTCTCAAAGAGGTCCTAGGTCAGGAGAGAAGGCAGAGGGATGGTGAGCACAATTCAAAAGAAACGCACACTGTCCTTAAAATGCACCCATAATTGCTGCCATTGAAGAGATTTCTCTGTGCTCAGCACTGGATTAAATGCCTAATATTGTGCCGATTACTGTAATTTTCATAGCAAGCCCTGAAAGGTAGATTGCGTCATCCCAGCTGACAGATGAGGAAACAGATGAGCCACAAACAGTTTAAGTGACTTTCCCAAAGTCTCGATGCTATCTCAAAAAAGAAAAAAGAAAAAAAAGAGGAGCGTGACGGTTCTAACCGTCCACGGGCCTTCATCAGCCACAAATGGACAGAAGAACCAACCTGGTTTCTTGTAATTTAAAAATAAAGCAGGTGCAGCCTCCTGTGTGGCTGTGACAAGACCCCGTCCAGTGTCATTTCACACCAGAGGAGGGAGGTGTTTGATGTGGAGCACAGTTAACCCCTGTGGGTCTTCACGTCCTGTCTCCGAGTAACCAACTGGAAAGACCATCTCCCGGGATAAGGAAAAACCCGTGGAAGTGGCTTTAGGAATGTCACGCACTTTGGCTGACACTGTCAGGGTCAGAGCACAGCCCCATTGCTTTCCCGAACGCTTCCAGACACATCCTCCAGAAACTTGTTCTATTTGGTTTCTTCTCCGTTCTGTCACTAACTGTGAAACTAATATACTCTCCCCATGCCACATTTACTAAGTAATTTAATAAAATGGAGCGCATGACCCGCCCCACGTGAAAAGCAGCCTGGGCGGGATGCCTGGGCGTGTCTGAGCTTATCTCACTGCCTTGGTGGGTTCTCAGGGGTCACACGTCCCCAACACCTCCCAGAGGTCTCCGTGGTGTCACGAAAACCAGGGAAGCCCCGAGGGACAGCAGAGGCGCTCTGCAAAGTCAGCGGCAGGCTCAGCCAGCCGGGTCACCAGCCACAGCGGACCATCAGACCCTCTCCTGCTTCCCCGCGCCCCACCACCCTGGGTCCGGGAGAAAGCTCTGACTTCCCCGGCGACCCAGGGCCACAGACCCCGAGTGGAGGAAGTGGCTGGGAGCTGTCCATGGTGGCGTCGCGCCTGGGCACGCAGAGCCGCCGGCTCCCCGCCCCGGGCGCGCCGCGCTCCCTCTCCAGACCGCGGGGATGGAGAGACGCGCTCGGGCTCACCATCCCCGGGACGGGGCTGCAGCCAAGGCGCTGGCTCGCACATCAAAAGGTTGGCTTTACAAGGGAGTTCTCACCTGTGGGCAGCGCTGGCTGCGCGGAGCAAGACTCAGGACCTCAAACCCGGCGGCTGGCGGCGCGCCTTGGACGGCTGCAGCGTCTGACTCTTGGGAAACGGCGGCGGTCGCTGAGAGCGAGTCTGCGGCCGAGGACCCAGGGCGCACAGCGCTCCTTTCTCCTGAGCACAGGCATCCCGCGGGGTCCGTTCCAGAGTGTCACTGGCCCTCGGTTCCAGAGCTGTGAGCCGGAGAACTGGCCACCGTTCCGGCCTGCGCTCTGTCAGGACTCTGCCTTTCCTCCCAACCTAATGCGACCCTTCTTGAAGCCCACGTCCTTTGCCAGGGACCCCCAAATCTTCTTCCAGCGATGCCAAGTTTGGAAGCCCCCTCTAAACATCAGCAGGGGTCCTCGAGGCCATCTAACGTCCAATTGCCTCCGCCTGCCCTGCGCCAGCGCGCCCCGGGGTGCCGAGCACTGCCGGGAGGCCCCGGGGAGGAGGGCGGGGAACCAGGAGCAAGACCGTGCCGGGGAGGAGCGCAGGGCGCAAACCTGTTGCTAGGCGCACGGCGGCTAGTGCACAGCGTGAGCTGGCTCCGACACCCGGCCCGTGGGTAACCCCTCCTCCGCGAGACCCTGTCCAGGGCGCAAGCCCCCCGCGCCATTCACAAGGGGGAAAATCTACGGAAACAGGACTCTGCCCTCCACTGGATGCGCTCTGGGGACGCCAAAACCCCCGCGCACCTGCAGCTCGTTAAAGGGTATCAGAGAAATCCCTCAGAAAACAGTAACAGGGGAATGTGCCCATCATCACACGCGCGGACAGACAGACATAGGCGAACCGCACAACACAGGGTGAACGGGCGAACAGAAACCGATTGGGGCAACACTTACCCCACGCCGGGTGGAGGCGCGAGACCCCGGTTCTTCCCTCCCCTCCGAGGCCATCAGCTCAGCCTGACGCCCCCAGCCTGGCCCTCTTACCTCGGGGTCGGTGGCCGAGACAGCACCACGCCTCGCGAGCCGGGAGCGCAGTGCCGGGCGTCTGGTCGCTGACCGCGGGGCGCGGGCAAGCGGGGCGGCAGCTCGTCTGGGAACCGGGTTCAGCCCCCGGCCGCACTCAGCCCGCGGACTCCCCGCGCCGCTCGCGCTCCCGGGCTGCACCGCTGCGCTGCGCTGCGCTGCGCTGGGCTCGGCTCGGCCTGCGCGCTCGCTCCCCGCCGCCAGCGCCAGCTGCCGCCTTTATAGCCACTTTACGGGCTGGCTCCTCCCCCGGAGCCCCCGCCGCCCGCGCGGCACCGAAGCTCCCCGCCTCGCCCCCCGAGGACGCCTCCCTCCCCGCCAGCCGACGCGGCCCCGGGCGGGCTCTGGCGGCGGCTCTGGGAGGCGCAGAGCGAGCCGGGGACGGCCCGGCCGCCAGGTGAGGGCGCCGCAGGCCGGGGCTCCGAGCGCCCGGCGGGAGCGCGACCGGCCTCGCAGGGCCCGCGCCGGCAGCAGCCCGGGCGGCTTCAGGGCAGCCGTGGGAGGAAGGCCTGCGTCTCCCCAGCGTCGCCGCCGGTCGGGGCCGGGGCAAAGTCTCAGGGTATTTTTTTTTTTTTTAACTCGGCAGAAAAAGAGTGGCCTTGGGAAGGGACTCTGGTGTCCCTTTGGCCTGGCAGTTCATGCGAGAGGAAAATGCCTGGGTCTCCAGCCAGAGACCTTGGTTGGAAACCGGGATCAGACCTGCCAGTGATGTGGGTGTGGACAAGGATCTTAACCTCTCTCGGCCTCAGTTTCCTCATCGGGAAAATGGACTCTGTGATGCGCCTCACAGGACTGGTGGGAAAACTTAAATGCGGTCAGGAAAGTGTAGAAACCAAGCACATAGTAGGTGCTCAGTAAGTTAGGAACCTCCCCACACGGCGCAGGGCTCTGTGCCTCCTCAGCTGCACGGGCCAAGGGTCTAAGGAGCAAAGCAAGAAGGTGGGACTGTCTAGATAGGCCCCTGCCCGCGGACAGCCGACCAGTGGAAAGAGCCCACAGCAAAGGTTCCCCGGGCATATGGCCTGTCCTCTCTACTCTGCCACTAAGCTGCTGTGTGAGCCAGAGCCAGCTACTTCCCCTGAGTCTCAGGGTGTGTTTTCGGGAGGTCAGTGGATTGCCCTGTGAGGGCAGTTCTCTGTCCCTTCCACTTTGGGAACTTGTGACATAGCCTTCTTTGCTGGCTAGCGTGAGTCCTTCTAGTTCTGGAATCTAGAGTATACGTGTCTTCCTTCCGGCCAGTGCCCTGTGAGAACCTGCGGGGAAGGTCCCCACGCTGCAGCTCGCACCTGCTGCAGGAACCTAGGTCTGGGCTCCGGGCAGGCCGTGGTCAGATTAAGCTGTGGAGTCTGTTCCACGGCGGCCAGGCTGGAGCAACCTTTGGTCCCCTGGCTAAACCAGGAGGCCCTGCATTCCACCTCCAGGCCTTTGCCCGAAAGCTGGACTTGATCCTTGCCAGAGATGGTGACCAGGACTGTCAGCCCTTCCTTGATGTCTTGGGGAGCAAGAAGCTGAGTCCAGCGGCGACCCCCTCCTCCTCCCCAGCCTTCTCTCCCCAGCAAACTAGCGTGGAGCCTGCCCAGGTGCCCCCTCTCTGGCTCTTATCCCGTGATTCCTGGTTCTCTTCCTTTCTTAGGGAGCATCCGGACACCAGAGCCACAACACTTGAGGGAGAAAATGCTGAGCATTTGGCTCCGATGGAGAAAGGTCAGCCTGAATCAGCCTTTCTTGGAGCAACACGTAGGATTTTCCATCAACCGGCAGGAGGTTGGAGGCCTGCGGGGTGTGAGGGAGCCGCAGCCCCGGGGAGAGGCGGGCTCCGCAGGCGTCTGAGCGATGAAGTGGTGTGGGATTGTCTCGGGGTGGGCCCTGAGAATGCTTAGTCATGTTTTCTCCAACACAGAAATGCCGGCACATTCCTCCGGTATCCGGTGTTCTCCTTCGCAGATGCACGCCCCAGGGGAAAGGGCAGGCTGATGGAACACAGGCGGCCTGCGTGTCCCAGCCAGGCCCTCCAGCCTCGTCCCCGCTCCGCACTTCCACGCGCACCCAGCGGTGCCGGGTGTGCCGGGTAATTCCTCTTGATAAACATTAGCCACAGCACCCTGGCGGATTTACCGCCCACACTACCCCAAATCCAAGGTCTTGGAAATGGGAGCTGATCAGGAAAAGCTTGTTGGTTTTCTGGTTCTTGCCAGAACCCCCCAGCAGAGTCTCCGGAGAGAGGGGAGCTGCTCCTGTCTGGTGTGACCCACCACCTGGAAAGCCGGCCCTGCCTCGGGGCCACCTCCTCTGGTGGGATGCAGCCCCCTCAGCTGGGCCCTGCCTGCTCACTGCCACCGCCGGCTGCCAACGCCTGGCATTTTCGCTCTGCAGGAAGGATTAAAGCAAGCGTCGCCACACTCCACCTGCTGACCAGCAAAGCCGGGCCCCTGCCCCTACAGCAGCTGCCTGTGCGAGTCTGAAAAGCCGGGCTCGTCTGTGGCTCCGTGCTCCAAGCCCCCGGACCCGGGAGAACAGCAAGGAAAGCTGGGAGGTGAGGGAGCAAGGAAGGCGGGGAAGCAGGATGCAGCTGGGTTTGCAGCACACCTGCGAAAAGTAAAACCTCAGGCATCCCGGCCCTGTGAGAAGCCGCCCAGGGATAATAAGCATCTCTAAGTTCCACCAACAGGGGTCGCCCTTGGACGCCGGGCCTGAAGCTGGAGTCACTACAGGGACGTCCCCAGGCCTGGGCCCTGGGGCGGGATTTCTGTCGGACTGCGGCTGGGTCCTGTTTTGTGGGCTACAGCAGAGGCCGCCAGCCGGGACAGGCGAGTCCTGTTTCTTCTGGTGACTGGAGATGTGTGTTGGAGGTGGGGACGCCAGTGCTGGGACACTGGTCACAGCCCAAGAGCCCTGAAAGGGGATCTCTACATCCTCGTCTTCAAATTCATTGTCACCGTAGAGAAAGAACTCCTCTTTCCTTCCTTTTTTAACACCTCAAATACACGTAAACTGTGTGTCTGATGTTGTCACATGATTAATTTGTTTTTCCTAATTGCAAAAATCATACATGTTCCCTGTAAAAAAAAACAAAAAAAAAACCTTGAATATTTAGAAAATGAACAAAGGAGAAAGGAAATCACCTGACATTAAACATAAAGTATGTACATTACAAAATGCTTGAAAAATATAGAAAAGCACACAAAAAAAATCACTTCTTCTCAAAGCTCATTTCTGTTAATTCCAGCATATAGCCAAGCATGTTTCTATATGCAAAGGCACAAATACATGAATGTGATGTAAGTATCCCACAGACGGTTCAGTAGTTAACTCAGAATTGATCTCCCCGCCAGGCTGCGCGTTCTGGGAGGGCAGGGACCGTCTCTGGTCTGCCCACCCTCCCATAGCAGCTCCTGTAGTGTCTAACATAGAGTCAGCGTGTGCCAGGTGTTTACTTCATGAGTGAGCGCCTACCTGAATGAGCATTTCGTACAAAAATAACATATTTGCAATGGAAAAGGAGACCCAAGTGGTTTGTAAACATTTGAAAAGATACTCAACTTTGCACATCAGTAAAGCGATGCAAATTAACAATACACTAAAATACCTATCAGAGTGGCAAAAATCCAAAAGTTTGCTAGCACCTTTGGTGGGTATCAACACCTTTGTTGGGGACAGTGAGGATGGGGAACAAACAGACAACAGATCCTTGATGACAGCTTACATTGGTACAACCTGTGAGGACGGTGTGACAAGATTTACGAAAATGTGCAAAATGTTTGACTTGACAATTCTACTCCAGGAATTTATCTTACAAATAGGATGTGTGAAATGATCAGCACCAGGTTACACACATTGCAGCCCTACTTGTAATAGTAAAAAACAAAAAGCAAAAAAAGCCCACAAAAACCAGGAAACAGCCTAAGGGCCGAGAGGTGGAGCTCGTTAAGCTATGTGAGTGCATGCGATGGAGTACTATGCAGCTGTTAAAAAGGAATGGGCGGTAGAGCAATATGTATAAGATACTACCACTTGTGAAAATGGGGGGAGGAAAAACACTATATACTAGAAAAGGAGACTCACATTTATTTATGGATGCATAAAAATTACCTAGACTGATACACAAGATGCTAATAACATGGTTTCTTGCTTGGTACTGCTGATAGTTTTGGTGGAGGGGTGGGTAGGCAGGTGGAAGACAGGGGTAGGAGGTCAATTTTCCTTATGCACTTTTTTTGTACTTTTTTTTTTAACCAACCGAATTTATTTCCTAGTCAAAAATTTAAAGGTGGGCATTGGGGCATGCACCTGTAGTCCCAGCTACTTGGGAAGCTGAGGCAGGAGGATCTCTTGACTCCAGAAGTTTGGGGCTGTAGTGAACTATGATCACCCCTTGAGTAGTCACTGCACTCCAGCCTGGGCAACGTAGCCAGACCCTATCTCTAAAAAAAAAAAAATTAAATAATTTTAAATGCCAGAAATTATATCATATAAATAAACCTGTTTTTTCCACTTAATAATGTGTCATAAACATTTCCCCAAGTCTTAAATCTCTTTCAGCATTATTTTAAAGTGTTACGGCATTTCCTAATATAGAGATAATTTATATAATAGATCCCCTGTCACTGGTTTCAGCATTCTGAACACTCCCAGGTGTGCATTTCTGGAAAATGTGGGCAATTCTCAAAGGAGAACTCCTCATCTCTTTAGCATGACAAGCATGAAGCCACCCTTTAAGACTCAACTCAAATGTCACCGTTGCTGGGGAACCTTTTCTGATCTCCCCGACACTGTGTTCTCATGGAAGCTGGTACGGAATTCTGTTATGGAATCTAAGCCGTGCGTGTGTGCAGGTGTGTGTGCATGTGTGTGCGTGTGTGCACGTGTGTGTGCATGTGTGTGCATGTGTGTGCGCGTGTGCACATGCTCTTGTGTGTCTCCCGCCACCTCCCCACCTTCAGCTGCAAGCTTTGGAACACAGGAGTGCGTCCTACCCATCTCTCTGTCCCCAGACTAACACAGTATGGCCTGGGTAGACGCTCGGTAGACATATAAATAAATAAGCAAACATTTCTCCACTATAATTCATACAATACTTCCAAGGAGGCACTCCTGGCATGAAAAATAAAATACAGTTGACCTTGAACAATGTGAGGGTTGGGGGACGACCCCCGGCACAGTCAAAAGCCCAGGTATAACTTTTGACGCCCCCGAAACTTCACTACTAACGGCCTACTGTTGCCTGGAGGCCTCGGTGATAACATGAACAGCTGACCGACAGGTATTCCGTATGTTGTACTACATCCTGCACTCGCACAGTAAGGTGAGCTAGAGGAAGGAAAGTGTTACTAAGAAAATCACAAGGAAGAGAAAATACATTTACGGTGCTGCGTGTATCCATGCCGTAAGTGTACGTCGTCTGCTCACAAGATGAAGCCTCTGTCTGCAACGGTGGCAGCCCCGGCTGCAAACCACAGTCTACGGGACGTGTCACCAATTCAGCTTTCTCCTGTAACGTCACGACTTTTCCCTGCTTCTCGGGAGCCGTCCAGCGGCACCAGGGGCCCTCCGTATGGGTCCCGTGGTGTGAGTCAAGGTTCGCGCCGTTGCACTAGACACGGTGGAAAGCACACGAGGACCTGAGAGAGGTCTGTCACTGGGCTATGCAATTTACTGGACAGGCAAGTCGTCCCCCAGAGACGATGAGCGTCACGGCATTTCAAGCAGATGCTTGCGGCACCGGAGCTCACCAAACCACGGCAGGAGGGGGCTGTGAAGTGCCTGCAGGAGTTCAGTGTGTTCTGCCGTTAATTTTATGCAGTTATGACTTTTAATATCACATCTTTACATTTGTTTACATTTCTCTCCACTTCAAAGGGTGCCATGTATGGTCAGTAAGTGTGTGCGTAAGTTTCGATAAACTTTAACTTTTTATAATACATTTGGGTATATTTTATGGTAGTAAATGATAGAATAGATTAGTATCTATATATATTTTATACATTCGTGACATACCTTTTTCTTAATTTTTTTGATATTTCTAGGCTAAGAAGTTTCAAGTTTTTTCAAATTGTCACAAATCTCCAAAAAAATTTTCAATATATTTACTGAAAAAAACTGTGTATAAGTGGCCCTATGCGGTTCAAACCTGCCTTGTTCAAGGGTCAAATGTACAGTAAAATGCTGATTCGCTGCTCCACGCCATTCACAGACAACCGAGAAGCAGGTCTGCCAGTACCCTTAGCTAGAACACAGGGACCTCGTGGTTTCAGGGATAGCATAAGCATAATTGTTATTTTTTACAATGCCATGAAACCTTTGCCTCCTTTTCAAAAGACAGAATCACCAGCATGGGAATGGGCTGTGTTTAAACTGTCACTAGACCCGTCTCTGCTCTCAAGCAATTCCTCTCCCCTGTGCGATGGTTAATTTAGGTGCCACCTTGCCCAGATGAAACAACTCCTGGAGAGCCAGCAAAGCGTCACTTTGGGTGGGTCCGTGCGGGTGTTTCCAGAGGAGATTGGCGTGTGCGTCCGTAGACTGAGTGGGGAAGAGCCACCCTCCGTGTAGACAGGCACCATCCAACTGGCTGGGGACTCCAGGACTTACACCAGTGGCCCCCAGTTCTCAGGCCGTCAGCCCCGGCCCAAGAGTTACACCAGTGGCTTCCCTGGTTCTGAGGCCTCCGGACCTGGTCTGAGCCAACCACCCGCACCCCAGGGTCTCCGGCTTGCAGACGGCCTGTCGTGGGACTTCTCCGCCACCATAATCGTGTGAGCCAGTTCCCCTAACACTTCTCCTCTCAAACCTCTAGATATAGTCATGCATCACTTAATGAGGGAATTGGGCTCCGAGGATGCATTGCTAGGCATTGTCATTGTGTGGCCATCACAGGGTGGACTTACTCAGACCTAAACAGACAGCCGCCTGCACACCTGGGCTGTATGGTAGGCCTTATCGCTCCTAGGCTACAGACCTGTGCAGTATGTTACTGTCCTTTCTACCGTAAGCAATGGCAACACAATGCTAAATATTAGTGTATCTAAACATAGAAAATGTACAGCAAAAATAGAGTATTATAATCTCTGGGGACCAGCACTGAGGTCCACTGCTGACTAAGACGTTGTTATGAGCTGCATGTCTATGTGCGCACACGCACGCACACACACACACACACAAACACACACACACAAACACACGCACACACACACAAACACACACACACACACGCACGCACACACACGTCTATTGGTTCTGCCTCTCTGGAGAACCCTGACTCATACGCCGTGGATTGCCTAAAATGAATCAAATGTGAAAAATGGAGCAGGGGTTGAACTAATTCAGACGGTGTAGACCGATGGCCCGTGGATTGCAGGGCCGCTGCCACCTTGGTTCGGCCACGTGGTGTGTGTCACTGCGATGTGACCGCCTTGTCCGCTCAGCACTGCGTCAGGCCTGGCCCCCTCCTGCATTTACGGCGCCCGCCCACCCCTGTGAGTGTCAGCGTGGCGACCTCCGGGCTGAACCCCACATTCTCCGTGGGGTGTTGAAGAGAGAGGCCGCTACTCCGCGCCTGGAGCTGGGCGAGGGAGCGTGAGCACAGCACACCGCTGGCCTGCCAGAGCTGGGGGAGTATGGGCTCGGGGCTGGCAGGCTCCTGACAGTGGGGGTGTCAGGACTGAGAGGCCTTTAGGAAGCAAGTGCCCTGACGGGAGGCAGCTGTCCTCGCTGAGGGACTGGGCGGCTTTAACCACTTCTCAGAGCAGGCGATGTTCACCAAAACAAGCCGGAACAGGGAGTGTAGACACCACATGTTCTCACACACGTGTGGTCTCACAGAAGTAAAAAGTAGAACAAGGGATACTAGAGGCGTGAAGGGTGGGGGTGGGGACAGGGAGAGATTGTTACAGATACAAAGTTGCAGCTGCGTGGAAGGAATCAGTCCTAGTGTTCTATATCATTGTAGGGTGACCACAGTTAATGTGCTATATAGTTTCTGATAGCTAGGAGGAGGATATGGAATGTTCTCAGCACAGAGAAATGGCAAAGGTCTGAGATGATGGATGTGTGAACTACCCTGATCACTATGCTGTGTACATACCAAAGCATCACCGTGCACCCCATTAATTTGTACAATTATTATATGTCACTTTAAGAGGAGGAGGGAGCCATTGGAGGATTCTAAGTGGGTTTGTAACATGATCTGTTTTGAATTTTTAAAAAATCATTTTGGTTGCTATGTGGAGAATAGATTACAAGACGGAAAAAGTGGAAGCAGGGATTTGGGAGGCCAGGGCAGGAGGATTGCTCAAGGCCAGGAGTCTGAGACCAACCTGAGCAACATAGTGAGACCCCACTCTAAAAATTAAACAACTTTTTTTTTTTTTAAAGTGAAAGCAAGGGCTGGGCGCAGTGGCTCACGCCTGTAATCCTAGCACTTTGGGAGGCTGAGGCGGGTGGATCGCTCAAGGTCAGGAGTTTGAGGTTGCTGTGAACTAGGCTGATGCCACGGCACTCACCCTAGCCTGGGCAACAAAGCGGGACTCTGTCTCCAAAAAAAAAAAAAAAAAAAAAAAGTGAAAGCAGGGTCTAGCAGTTCCTCAATAAGTTAAATATGGCATTTCTATGTGTCCCTGAACTTCCACTTCTAGGCATAGTCCCAAAAGAACTGAAAGCAGGTGTTCAGCCAAAGCCTGTACATGAAGGTTCAGAGCAGCATTGTTCCCAGTAGCCAAGAGGTGGAAGCACCCACATGTCGGCCAACATGAATGGGTAAACAGAATGTGCTGTGGCCATACAGCGGAGTATTGCTTAGCCATAAAAAAGTGAAATTCTGACACACGCTCCGGCAGGGACGAACCTTGGCAACATTGTGCCACGTGAAAGAAGCCAGACACAAAGCCTCCTTCTGTTCGATGGTAGGATCCCATTTATATGGCATGTCCGGAATAGGTAAAGCCACAAGGACAGAGAGCAGAATTGCGGCTGGGTCAAAATGGGTACAAAGTTTCCACTGGGGTGATGAAAAAGTTCTGGAACTAGAGAGTGCACATGGACGGGTGGAAGCATTGTGAACATACTTAATGCCGCTAAACTGTGAAAACCTTAAAATGGTTTAAGAGGCAAATTTTATGTTATGTGTCTTTTCCACAATAATAATAAGAATAGGCCGGGCGCGGTGGCTCACGCCTGTAATCCTAGCACTCTGGGAGGCCGAGGTGGGCGGATTGTTTGAGCTCAGGAGTTCGAGACCAGCCTGAGCAAGAGCGAGACCCCACCTCTACTAAAAATAGAAAGAAATTATATGGACAGCTAAAAATATATATAGAAAAAATTAGCCGGGCATGGTGGTGCATGCCTGTAGTCCCAGCTACTGAGGCTGAGACAGGAGGATCGCTCGAGCTCAGGAGTTTGAGGTTGCTGCGAGCTAGGCTGACGCCACGGCACTCACTCTAGCCTGGGCAACAGAGTGAGACTCTGTCTCAAAAAAAAAAAAATAATAATAATAAGAATAAGAATAAAAGAACTACCCCGCATACAAAATAAAATTTAAAAATAAAACCAGTTCTCACATGTTACTACAACCAAAGAACAGTTAGCCTTTTCCTTTCTAGGAACTATTTCTAGAGACCATTTCTAGAACTATTAATTCTCCATAGGATTCCTTTTTTACTTAAATGTAACATGAATCAGATCGCATTGCTGGGAAGGTCTGTTAAGACAGACGCCTGGTCCCAGGCCCGGAGGTCCCGCTGCAGAGAGTCTGCGGTGGGGGCGTGGAGTCCGCGCAGCCAACGCGTCTGCAGGTGACGCTGCCCCTGCCGGCTGGGGCCCGCACCCCGAGAACCGCCAGTCCAGCATGCTGGTTTGTACTTAGCTATCTGTGGGTTAAGAAAATATCGAACACAGTAAGAGACTAGTGAGGCCAAAGATGCTGTGAAACGAATTTGCAGAACGGTTATTAACCGCAGCCGTATCTCTGCACGTTTGAGCATAGCGGTGAGTGTGTAGGTGGACGTGGTATCGTGGTATTACTCCAGCTGCAGATGACGGTTGGGAAACATGAATTTCAGGACCTACTGCGGTCATCCTGCCCCCTTCTCCCCTCTGCCCCCTTCCCCACTTGCTCCGCCGAACTTGTGGCCCATCCCATGTTGGGGAAGGCCAGACCAGATAATTTTCAAGGAATCTCCCAGTTTTGCGATTCTCTGTTTGTGGCAGATTGTGGTTCGGCACAAGAGCTCTTCGGGTCAGGTTAGGAGCCACGTCAGGGAGCCGGTGTCCTCTGCAAACACAGGAGGCAGGCGAGCGTACAGTATGATTGGATGGGGTGTGCGTGTGTGTGAGAGACAGAGAGACTGACTTAAGAAATTCCACTCCATATAATAAAGCAAAAACTGCTCTCCATCAGGTCACTCTGGGTTTTCTAAGAGGAACCACTTGCCGGAGGGCCGCCGCCGTCTACAGACAAAAGCCGGCGCTGACGGGCTTGTGCCGCCGCGCTCCGAGGTGAGGCCTCGCATTGTAAATGTGTGTGAGAGAAATTAAAACACGTTCTGGGTTTCTGAAGATAAGCAATTTTTACAAAGAAAATTCTTACTAAAAGTATTTAAGACCCAAGGGATTCTCTTAGGCGCAGAAGCCACTGGTGCGCAGGACTCGGGGCCTGGGAGGAACATTCAGCACGCACTGAGTGAACGATGCCATTTTCCAACATGTCCAACAGGCTTTTTACTAACGTGTTTAGGTAGAAAAATCCTTCCAGTGAAGAATAAAAGATTCTATTTGTCTGAATGATACCAGCTTATATTTATTGATAGCTCAGTATGTTCTAGGCACATTTAATTCTAAATTCATATTACGAGGTAAGTACTAGATCATCCTTATTTTACAGATGGGGAAACTGAGGCACAGAGAAGCTGAACAGCATCCTGCAACACACGGCCGGTAGCTGGTGGAGCTAAAATTCAAGCTCAGGTAAACGGAGTCCACAGAAGGAGGACAAGCCACTGTGCCCTGATGCTCTTGAGGGCCTAGAGCTCGGATACCCTTAACCACGTTCTCAGTGTGTTTATTTCCCTTCGAGTGTGTATTACAATTTGATTTTCTTATTTGTTCATTTGTTTATTGTCTGTTTCCTCTGCGGGAATAGAAGCCCCAAGGGGCAGGATCTTCTCTGTTCACTGCTGAATCCAAAAGAACCAAACCGAGTGTGCAGAGTCCCAAACATTTGTTGAATGCATGAGTGAGTGAATTCTGTGCATCAGTTAGCTTGATAATTGGAATCTGATTAAAAGAATGTGTATTATAATTTATTTTTTATTGGCCATTAATTACGAAACAAATGGTCTTTTTTTAAGGCAAAGCCCCCCTGAGACTTGCATGGGAGGACGCCAAGATCTTCTTTAAGGTGACAGCACGTGGCACAGAGAGGAAAACATTGCCCAGGCACACCAGTGACATAAATAAAATCCAAGGGAGAAATTGAGAGAATATATTTACAGCATAAGAAAGAAATGAAAGATTAACATCCAGAATATATAAATAATGCCTGTGAAAAAGAAAGATACAGAAATCTATACAGGTAAGAGTCATGCACAGACATGTCACAATACAGAACTTACAGATGACCCACATGCTTTTGAAGAGCTGCTTATGCTCATGAGTAATCAGGAGCACAACACTGCACATCCACTACTCAGGCAAACGTGCATAAGGTCAGGGCATGTCAGGGGTGGAAGACCAGAACACCCGTCCTCCGTGGGTGGGGGGTAAAGAGGGGCCCGACTTTGGAAAATGACTGGGCACCACCCGGCTGAACAGGCGGATCCTGTGTGACTCAGCGGTCCTCAGAGTGGGGCGGGACCAGTGTCACCTGGGATCTTCCTACAAATGCAGAATCTCAGGTCCCATCGTGAGCTGCTGAATCTGTCTCCCTGGCTGACTGTGTGCACACTGGGGTGGGGATGCCCTTTCTGAGCAGAGGTTCTCACCCTGGGATGCCCACTAGTGGCCTCTGTGGAGTCCTTAAAGGTCCAGGCGCCCAGGCTGAGCCTCGGACTCGTGAAATGGCAGTTCTGAGGCTGGACCGAGGCGTCGGCATTTGTAGGAGCCTCTTGGGTCCTCTCGGTGTGTGACCAAGATCAAGAACCACCAACCAGGCCGGGCGCGGTGGCTCACGCCTGTAATCCTGGCACTCTGGGAGGCCGAGGCAGGTGGATTGTTTCAGCTCAGGAGTTCTAGACCAGCCTGAGCAAGAGCGAGACCCCATCTCTACTAAAAATAGAAAGAAATTATCTGGCCAACTAAAATATATATATAGAAAAAATTAGCCGAGCATGGTGGTGCATGCCTGTAGTCCCAGCTACTCGGGAGGCTGAGGCAGGAGGATCGCTTGAGCCCAGGAGTTTGAGGTTGCAGTGAGCTAGGCTGACGCCACGGCACTCACTCTAGCCTGGGAAACAAAGCGAGACTCTCACAAAAAAAAAAAAAAAAAAAAACCCACCAACCAGAAGTCTCTTCCTTCACGGGGCGTATTCATGCAAAACGACCTTTAGTGGCAAAAGCCGGGAATGTGATCTAAATGCCACCGAGAGCCGGCTGCATGAACCGGGAGGGCCTTGCAACGCCGCACGGTGACAGGTGCCAACAGCGGCCTCGCGGTCAACACGGGCAGGTCCACAGGGGTCGCGTCGAGTGAAAGAAGGGGATGAAGACTACAGCGGCAGGGTTGTCATGACACAGAATCATAAAGAGCAAACTTATATTCACACGTGCATATATGTATACACAAACATATATCACACACTTACACACGGTTTTGCTGTGAAGAAAGGAATGACTGAGGGGAAATCGGGACGGTGGTTACCCTGGAATATGAGGGGGAAAGAATGTGATTGGGGGGAGGGGGGAGAAAGTGGGTCCCTAAAGTCCTGGCAATATTCTATTTCAGATTCAGCAGTGGGAATATAAGTTTTCATATTGTCCCCTTAGCCTTTTTTACCCTTGAACTGTGAAAATATGGTTTTTATCCACTCCTTCAGGAGATGAAATATTAAAATTTGAAATTTAAAAAAGTTTCTTAAAGGGCACACACAAGTTCCCCTGAGCCCCCTTCTTAAGTGTGACTTTCACCTCCGAGGACGTCCCCGCGGCTCTGGGTGGTCCCTGCTCCAGCCCTGCTGCAGTTCCGGAGACGCTGCCCACTCCAGGTCCCGTCCCGCCTTGGGACTTGCCGGGTGGGCTGGGAGCTGCGTGGCCTCACAGGCCCGTCTGGGGCTCTCGGCAGCGTGGCAGAGCGGGCCTGGGGCATTCAGACAGGAGACGGCACCCGTGCGGGTCTGGAGGCCCTGGGCCCGTCTCCACCCACACCCAGACGCGGCCAGGTAGGGCCAGGCGTGAACAAGCTGGGACCAGCCCCGAGGTTCATCATGTAGCAACAGCGTGAGGATTAAGTAACCCCAAGTAACCCCGTAGCGAGGGCAGCCACAGGGCAAGCTCTTGCCCAACAGTTCTCAAAGTGTTTTCTGTTTTGTTCTAAACCCAGACCTTGCCCATCCATTTAATGAGCGGGTCCAAGCCCCCATTTCCTCTTGCAAGATGTTTCTACCTGCAGAACTTCATCTGATCCTTGCTTGGCTGTGTGGCGGGTTTAGGGATAAGGAACCGTTTTAGGGATAAGGAACAGGCCTCGCGCAGCTAAGGGATGTGCTCAAGGTCACACAGTCACCATGGCACGAACACTCCAGCCAGACCTGCTGCCTCTGCTTCCAGGACTGCTCCCTGTCTCATCTGCTGGGCCGGCAGGTGCTTCTGCGCTGGGCTCTGGGGTATCCAGAGACCCCCTTCCTCGTGCGCAGAGCTGCGACAGACTCACGGCCCCTGGGCTTGACTGCGGGATAAACCCTAACTCCTTACCCTCCACAGTCTGCACTCACAGCGCTCAGAATCCAAAAGTATGGGTTTTCAAAGAGCCTGTAAGTACCGTCTAGTTCTCTGTCCTTAATCTTTCAGAATCACTGATACCCTTCGTTGAAGCTGTGGACTTTCTCCCCCCAAAAATGCCCGTAGGTACTGAAGTACAGCCTGCGATTGCAAAGGGTCACAGGTCCCAAGGCTCGGTTAAGAAGTGCAGATCAAGCATGGTGGTTTCTCAAAAAACTAAACACAGAATTACCATCTGATCCAGCAATTCCACTTCTGGGTATTTATCCAAAATATATGAATGGTAAAGAAAATATGGCATGTACATACAATAAAATGTGGTATATCTATACCATGGAGTTCTACTCAGCCACAAAAAACAGTGGTGATCTAGCATCTCTTGTATCATCCTGGATGGACCTGGACCCCATTCTACTAAGTGAAGCATCACAAGAATGGAACAACAAACACCACATGGACTCACCATCAAATTGGTACTAACTGATCAACACTTAAGTGCACATACAGTAGTAATTCATCGGGTGTCAGGCAGGTGGGAGGGGGAGGAGGGGATGGGCATATTCACACTCACACCTAATGGGTGCGGTGCGCACCATCTATGGGATGGAATTAGTTCTGACTTGGGCTTGTAGTTCTGACTCGGGTGGGGCAAAGGAAATATATGTAACATAGACATTTGCACCCCCATAATATTCTGGAAAAAAAAGAAAGAAAAACCAAAAAAAAAAAAAAGAAAAAAAAAGAGAGAGAGAGAGAGAAAGAAAATTATTCAGCCTTAAAAAGGAATGCAGTCTGTCACATGAATGAACCTTAAGGACATTACTCTAAGTGAAATAAGCCAGACACAAAAGGACAAATGCTATGTGAGTCCATTATACTCGATCCCGAGTGTAGTCAAATTTGCAGGGACAGAGAGTAGAATGGTGGTCGCCAGGGGCTGGGTGAGGAGGGACTGGGCGTTTTTGTTTAATGGGTACAGAGTTTCAGTTTGGGAAGATGAAATAGTTCCAGAGATGGATGATGGTGATGGTTGCACAACAGTGTGAATGTAATTAAATGCCACTAAACTGTACACCTAAAAATGGTTTAAAAGGTAAATTTTTAATGTGTATTTAATGACCCACCCACAGAAGAACTGCAGGTGGAACAGACCCCTCACCCCACACATGAGGATTCTGCGGCCCAGGCAGCGGCCAGGGCCCTGGCTGAGAAGGACCAGGGCCAGGACCAGGCCAGGCCTCCTTGCCGGCCCCTGCTCTGGAACACCACCCCCCCCACCCGCCGGGAAGCTCTGGGCAAGTTCCTTTGGGAATGACCACGTCTCCTGGTGAAATCCTGGTGGGCAAAGCCTCGGTAGGAGTTGGCATCAGAGCTGGACAGAATGAAATGTGGTATTTATGTCAACTTCATCTATCCGTTTGACAACCCTCACACACGAGGGGGTTAGACTTATCCAGAATGATTTGTTCTCTCTAGTGAAAGAGCATTTTCCGCGGGAGTGGGACGATGCCATCCAGTGTGGTTCCAGAACAAATTACAGTAACAAGGGATCTTACTGCTACCGTTTTATAACTACTTCACATGAATCCTGAAGAATGGGCTTGGGCTTTCTTCTTTGTAATGGTTAATTAAAAATGCAATTAAACAGCATCAACAGAAATGTATCCTGGTTAACATTTTGGTGCCCAGCCAGCTGTTTGTCCAAGTTTGAGTGGTGGAGGAGGGGCAGGGGTGGGGAGGGAATCACACACGAGCTATGTGGTGACCAGTTTTGTCATAAACAGCGTCTTGAAAATCTTTCCACGGCACTCAGTGTTACTCTATAGCATGATGACTGAATCCCTACGGCTGGAAGCAGACTGTCTGCAAGTTTTCACTGTTACTAAGGGTAGAGCAGGGATTCTCCTATGTAAGTCTATTTTATATTCTTGATTATTTCCTAAGGATAACTTCCTAGAAGCCAAATGGTTAGATTAAATGACTGAACATTGTTAAGATTTTGATAGAAAGTTTGTACCTATGTGTGTGTAAAGGTAGCGGTGTAATTTTCGAGCGCCCTTTTATCCACACCCTTACACCAGCGGGTGGTATACCACCTGCCGACTAAAGAGCCCTTGGGCTTTGAATAAGCCTCAGCAGTAGCCAGGCAGCAGTCACACTGGGCTTCGGGTGAGGCTGGACTGGCTTCAGCTGTAACCTGGCCCCGGTGGCCATGAGTGGGTGCCCACATCATCCTCCACCAACTCCCGCAGCCCAGCACAGAGAGTGAGGGAAGAGAGTGAGAGACTCTCCCTGGTAATCCAGGGAGTTCTCCTGTATGTCACCCAAGCCCACCAAGGCGGTACCACGAGGGGTCTGCAACAGCCATAGCATTACTGGGCTTGGGGCACCCCCAGTGCTGATATGGCTGCAGTGACCAAAGACTTAGACCACAACACTCAATTCCCTCTGAGTATCTGGAAAGACCTCAAGAAGGACAAACAAGCCCAGACTGTGAACATTAAAATAAATCTCTAATGCCCAGACATGGACCAATATTCACAAGCATCAAGAACATCCCAGAAAAACACGACCTCACCAAATGAACTAAATAAGGTTCTAACGACCTGGAGTGATGGAGATATGTGACCCTTCAGACAAAGAATTCAAAGTATCTGTCCTGAAGAAGCTCAGTGAACTACAAGACAACACAGAGAAGGAATTCAGAAGCCTAACAGAGAAATTTAACAAAGAGACTGAAAGAATTTTTTAAAAATCAAGCAGAAATTCTGGAGTTGAAGAATTCAATTGACAAACCGAGAAATGCATGCTCTCAAAAGCAGAAGTGCTCAAGCGGAAGAAAGAATTAGTGAGCCTGAAGACAGGCTATTTGAAAATATAGTCAGAAGGGGGAAAAATAAAAAGAATGAAGCATGCCTACAAGATCTAGAAAACAGCTGCAAAGGGGCACATCTAAGAGTTATTGGCCTTAAAGAGGAGGCAGAGAGAGAGATTGAAATAGAAAGTTTATTCAAGAAATAATAACAGAAAACATTCTAAACCTAGTGAAAAATATAGATATTCAGATACAAGAAGGCCAAAGAATACCAAGCAGATTTAATCCAAACAAGACTACATCAAAGCATTTATAATAAGATCACAAAGGTCATGGATAAAGAAAAGGTCCTAAGAGAAGCAAGGAAAAAGAAAACAACAACATATAAAGGAGCTTCAATACATGTGGCCACAGACTTCTCAGTGGAAACCATACAGGAGAGAGTGGAATGACACATTCAAAGTGTTGAAGCAATAAACCCTTAACCTTAGAATATTACATCCTGCAAAAACACCCTCCAAACATGAAAGAGAAATACCCAAACAAAAGCTGAGGGATTTCATCAGCACCAGACCTGTCCTACAAGAGATGCTAAAGGGAGGTCTTCAATCTAAGAGAAAAAGATGGCAATGAACAAGAAATC
Source organism: Eulemur rufifrons (assembly GCF_041146395.1). Taxonomy (NCBI): domain Eukaryota; kingdom Metazoa; phylum Chordata; class Mammalia; order Primates; family Lemuridae; genus Eulemur; species Eulemur rufifrons. Next base: position 1,712,797 of record NC_090985.1, on the reverse strand, counting down.
AAGGTACACAACTCACTGGTAACAATAAGCACACAAATACAGAACACTCATTGCTATCACTGTCGTATATAAACCACTTATATCTTCAGTGGGAAGACTAAGAGACAAACCTACCAAAAAAAACTACAACAGCTTTTTGAGAGATAGATAGCGTAAAGAGATATGGATAGAAACAATAAAAAGTTAACAAGTTGGGGGGATGGAATTAAAGGGTAGCATTTGTTAGATTTCTCTTTGCATGTTTGTTTACCAGCAAAGTTGTCATATATTTAAAATAATTAGTTATAAAATGTTTTTTGCAAGCTTCACGGTTACCTCAAATCAAAACACCTACAACAGATGCACAAAACATAAAAAGCAAGAAATTAAAACACACTACCAGAGAAAATCACTTTTAACAAAAGAAGACAGGAAGGAAATAAAAAAGAAAGAGAGGACCACAAAGCAACCAGAAATCAAGTAACAACATGGCAGGAGTAAGTCCTTACCTATCGATAACAACACTGAGTGTGAATGGACTAAACTCTCCAATCAAAAGACAGAGTGTCTGAGTGGATAAAAAACCAGGACTCAACTATATGTTGTCTGCAAGAAACACACTTCACCTATGAAGACACACACAGACTGAAAATAAAGGGATGAAAAAAATATTCCATGCCAAGGGAAATCAAAAAAGAGCAGGAGTAGCTATACTTCTATCAGATAAAACCGATTTCAACACAAGAACTGTAAGAGACAAAGAAGGTCATTATATAATGATAAAGGGTCAATTCAGCAAGAGGATATAACAATTCTAAATATTTATGCACCCAGCACTGGAGCACCCAGATATATAAAACAAATATCATCGGGGCCAAAGAGAGAGTTAGACCCCAATACAATAATCTTGGAGATTTCAACACTCCACTCTCAGCATTGGACAGATCTTCCAAACAGAAAATCAACAAAGAAACATTGGACTTAATCTGCACTACAGACCAAATGGACCTAATAGATATTTACAGAACATTTCACCCGACAGCTGCAGAATACACATTCTTCTCCTCAGCTCATGGATCATTCTCAAGGACAGACCATATGTTAGGCAACAAAACAAGTTTTAAAAAATTCAAAAAAAAAATTGAAATCATACCAAGTATTTTCTGTGACCACCATGGAATAAAACTAGAAATCAATAACAAGAGAAACATTGGAAAATATACAAACACACAGAAGTTAAACAATATGCTCCTGAATGACCAGTGTGTCAATGAGGAGATTAAGAAAGAAATTAAAAACTTACCTGAAACAAATGACAATGAAAACACAACATATCAAAACCTGTGGGATACCGCAAAAGCAGTATTGAGAGGAAAGTTTATAGCAATAAGTGCCTACATTAAAAAAAAGTACAAAAGCTTCAAATAAACAACCTAATCATGCATCTCAAAGAACCAGAAAAACAAGAGCAAACCAAACCCAAAATTAGTAAAAGAGAAATAATAAAGATCAGAGCAGAAATAAATGAAAATGAAACAAAAAATACAAAAGATCAACAAAACAAAAAGTTGTCTTTTGAAAAGATAAACAAAATTGACATACCTTTAGCCAGACTAAGAAAAGCAAATAGAAAAGACCCAAATAAATAAAATCAGAGATAAGAAAGGAGACATTACAGCTGATACTGCAGAAATCCGAAGGATCATTAGAGACTGCTCTGACCAACTATATGTCAATAAATTGGAGAACCTACAAGAAATGGGTAAATTCCTAGATGCAAACAACCTACCAAGGTTGAACCAGGAAGAAATCCCAAACCTGAATAAACCAATAACAAGTAACGAGATAGAAGCAGGAATAAAAAGTCTCCCATCAAAGAAAAGTCCAGGACCCCATGGCTTCACTGCTGAACCCTACCAAGCATTCAAAGAACAGCAAATGCCAATCCTAAACTATTCCACAAATCAAGGAGGAGGGAATCCTCCCAAACTCATTCTAAGAGGCCTGTAACACCCTGATACCAAAACCAAAGACACAACAACAAAAAAAGAAAACTACAGACCAATCTCTCTGATGAACACAGATGCAGAAATCCTCAAAAAAATACCAGGAAACCAAATTCCACAACACACTGAAAAGATTATTCATTGTGATCAAGTGGGATTCATTCCTGGGATGCAAGGATGGTTCGACATATGCAAACCAATCAAGTGATGTGATACATTGTATCCACAGAGGAAGGACAAAAAAACCACACGATCATTTCAATTGAAGCTGAAAAAGCATTCAGTAAAATCCAACATCCCTTCCTGAAAAAAACCTGTCAAAAAACTGGGTGTAGTGTATCTTTTTGAAGATAATTTGGCTTTTTAAAAATTTCCAGTTCTTCAAATGTTGCTGCTCTATTGTCTTTTGAGAACTCCACCTTGGTCAATAATAGCTCTGTGCCAGCAACACAATTTACAGCAGGAAATGGACAGTATTTGCACAGCCCTTGTCTCATTTAACACTTATATTCCCTAAGTGAGGGAAGAAATAAGGGAAACATACCAGGGGACCAGAGAACGTAGGGAGGAACAAGGTCAGACACAGATCAGATATGGCCCCAGCCCCTCTCCCTAAAGGCTCAGCTGGACTGGAAAAGATACCTGGCACGTTTGCACTTTTGAGTCCTGGTTCTCAGGAGCAGCAGAGGTCGGCAGGTGACCTACAGAAGAGGCAGCACTGGGAAAGGGGCATTTGCCTTTCACCTTGAGCCCAAGCTCCCCCAGATCCAGACAACACACCCTGCCCTGTTCTCGTCAGATTTGACACATTGTGACCATTTCCCGACTGCTCAGAGGTCTGCAGACTGTGGACCCTGCTCCTCGTCCCCACACCCGGATTCAGGGAAATATTCCCAGAAGGAGCCGCCTGACGGTCCATCTGCCCTTTCAAGCCTCCGGAGTCTCACCTTTCCATTTCCGTCTTGAGCAGGCGTGCTTACAGGTTTTATTTTTCAACAGAAGACACTTTTTCTATTGTGACACAGTAACAATCATTCTGTTCTCCAGTTTTCAAAGGACACAACAGCGATGATTTAAATTAGGATCTGAGATTTTCCTGGGCTTGTGATGACTGATCCCAATGTGTCTCACTCTGCTCAACCGTGGGGTCACGCAGCAGCCTACCCAGCAGGCAGTGGTAACACGGGCACAATACCTCGCTCTGAATGCTCTCTCTAGGCCTCTCACAGTGATAAAGGGATTTTTACAAGCGCAAAGCATGACTTCCCATATTAGAAATAATACATAGTATCTTCTCTAGACTCTTCGAGGACTTCGAGTAGCCACTTGACTAGGGAGAAAGAACAGTAAGTGACGCCCCACCCCCCGCCCCCGAACGCCGGGGTTCTGTCCCGGGTCCGAATGGGGTGCAGCCCCACAAAGAGCCGGCAGCGCAGGACGGCTGACCCGCAGGAGTCCCCTGAGGTTCTCGCCCCGGGATGCCCACGTTCTCCACGTGCCACCCTCACGCTGTCCCCATGCCAAACTCTGGCAAAAGGGGAACACAACGCCCTCCTCAGTTTTGGGAATGCACGCGCTTCTTCAAGGGGATATAAACTGTCCTCACTGGTTACAAAACCAATGCAGTGAAAGGGCTTTGCCGCCTTAGTTTCTGTTGTTGTCAATCTTACTGTTTCCCGTGAGCACTGCTGGAAGGGGGCAGACAAAAGGGAATTCACTGAACGGGTTGGGAGGAAAAACAGAAGGGGTTACGGACGGATGGCGCGAGCAGCAGACAGGATGGGAACCAGGTCTTTGGCAACCTCACACCTGCTCTCTGGCCCTGGAGGCAGGACGGGCTTGTGCTTCTCTCCCGCCTTGGTGAGCCCCTCGCGCTCACCCGATTCGAGGTCGGGAAGTGGCCTGCGTACACGGGCGTGCACACACTCACCGGTGCACACTCCTCTGCTCACGGCTTCCCCGCTACCGGCATTTCCCCTCGCTGCGCGCTCAGGAGAGCGTTTTCAGAGCTGAAACCAGCGTCCCTCACTCGCCCTTTTCCGGTCAGGCAGTCACAGGCAGGAGGAACTACAGAACACACCTGACCTGGGCTCCCTCCCTGCCTCACTTTGCTCTGTGACTCGGTCGCACGCTGTTTAGATGCCATCTGCACTTCACTGCCGCGCGTTTTATACCTTGGCTTCTTCCGACAGCAGTCTGAGGTCTTTCACAAACGACAGCCTGCACCGTGAGAGGCAGTGCGTCTGTGAGCCCAAGGGTTTCTTCTTAAAGCAAGACCAAACTGGTTCTCCCGTTCCCCGTGTTCTCGGATGAGAGAGGAAGAACTCGCCCACACGCTCTGATCCATGCATCCTTTATTCCGTCACCAGCCACCTGCTCCTCCGAGCAGCGGTACACAAACCGGCAGCCAGCCGCCATCCAGCTGCACAGCGATCGAGGCTTACAGTACATTTAAGGCTTTTAAATTGGAAAACAAAATTAAAGTAAAACCAAAGAAACCCCAAACCCAAACCCCCAACCAATACAAGTAGTGTAGCATTTTTAAGCATCTGACATTTCCGATGCTCATTCGGCTCAACTCCAGTGTCAAAACCCAAATCACTCCTAAACTAAAAAGATTAGTTCAGTGAAATTTTAATTACATAAATTCTTCAAAGCATAAACTTGGAATTTTTGTCTTGGAAATGTTATAAAATTTTTAATAGCAAAACCTAGAAATAAAAACGTATTAACAAAATGTATTCGATCATTTACATACAAACAAGGAGTCTGCAGTTCATTGTTGTAGCCGACGAAAGGAAACTGCCCATCAGGAACCTATGCACAAGGTGACTGCAAATATGTACAGTTCTTTAAAAAGGCCCACGAGGAGATGTGAGAGAAGGTGAGTCGGCTGGGCTCTCTGTAAACCAACCAATCAAAATATTAAAACTCTGTTGGCTAGTAATAAATTTACACTTAAAAAAGCCCCCAGTTTTCTTTTGTTTAAGAATATTCCAGTTATATTTATGTGGTTACAGTTGATGAAGCTGTTCATGACAGATCCAGTCAATTACCCTTCGGCTCATGTGTTTGGGGAAAGATCGGCATGGTAATGAAAATTAATTAAAAAACTCTCACCACAATGGTTTTCCAGTTACACTATCACAGCGTCACAAATGGACTGAACCCACGAATCCAGGGGCCGAAAGAGCTGCAAACACCGAGAGCCCTGGTGGGGACGGGCGAGTCCCGCCCACTGAGTCAGCAATGGCGGCAGGACGGAGAGACGGGGTCCACCCCGGACAGCACTGGAACCCGCCCCACCTCCCGCTCTCGGCCCACCCCGCAGGGCAGCGAAGCCGGAGTCTCGACCGTCCAGTTTATCATGTTGTGTGAGTTAGTAGAACAATCTCTAGATAAAAAAGATGGAGATTTCATCAGCTCTTGATTAGAACACCCTAAAGGCCAGGAACGTCTTCGTGGTTACCGAGCCCTTACAGCTACCCAGGTAAAGCGTGTGCAAACCAGAGGACTCTTCCGTTCACAGTAAATGAGGTAAAATCGAGTTGTCGTCTTCAGGAATTAGGAAGTTCGTGAGATATGAACTGTTTTAGTCTCTCTAGGTACTGTGCGTAAAGCTCTATGTCGTTGTGCCCGGCCCCTTCCACCCAGAGGGGCTCCACCGCGCGCGGGCAGCGCTCGTACATCGCGAGGCCGTGGGAGAAATCGATGACCTCGTCCTCCGTACCGTGAATGACCAGCACAGGGGAGGTGACTTTAGATATCTTGTCGATGCTGCAAAATGGAAGGGGGGGCAGAAAGAGACTCCTTTAGTTTTGCTCTCGGATAAGACATCACACCTACCGACAAGCGAATCAACATCCACCGGCGAGGAAGTGAACACCGTGGGTTTTTTCTTTTTAATTAAAGACTTGGTTCTTTAGAGCAGCCTCAGGTTCACAGCAACACTGAGGAGCACGGAGAGCTCCCACGGACCCCTGCCCCCCACGCACGACACCCCCACCGCAGTGGGACGGTCGCTACGGCTCATGACCCTGCACTGACACCTTATGGTCATTGTGCCTTTTATTCTCTCACTTTTTTCTACTAATTCATTTTTTTCTTAAATGAACTTTTCATTCTGGACTAGTTTTAGATGTGCAGAAAAGGTACAAAGGTAAGACAGTTCCTGCACACTCCTGACCCACCTCCTGTGCGGCCGAGTCGCGCGTCACCGTGGGGCGTTGTCAGACTGAGAAGCCAGAGTGTGGGCACCTTACCACGGACTCGGCTCCACACTTTATTTGGATTTCACGCATTTTTCCACTAACGTCCTTTTTCTGTTCCAGGATCCAATCTCGGATACCACACTGCATGCGGCTGTTTGTTTTTCTTAAAAGTATTTTATTAAAAACAGAACTCTTAAGAGCATCAGACTAACAAAACAGTAATTAATATTTTTGATATATTCATATTTTTGAGAGGATTTTTTTTTTCTTTAAAGTAAACAGGCCGGTACTTAACATAACTGAATGAATGTCTCTTTGGGAAATTGAATAACAAGATACAAATTCCATTTTATAAAAGCTAATGCCTAAATTTTAAAATAAAAACTGTACTATTTAGCTTGAAAACCTAATGTCATGCCTAGGTTTGGCTCCAAATGACTTCTGTCTACAAAAACCAGATCTACCCGCAAAGGATGAGCATTTGGGGATCTTCAGAAGAATGTGCGTCAGGCGCCGACGGCGTATTCCAAGAGCAAGTCACCGGACGCTGGGCATTCTGGGCCGGCTGTGCAGGGGGCTCCTCTGATGGGGATTTACCAGGCATGTGACCCACGGAAAAGTCCGGAGAAACGGATCTCTCTGTCCTGCCAAAGGGCCTCCTGTAGCTGACTTCTCTGTCCATACTTGAACCCAGTCAAAGTGACAAAAGGCTACAAACTGGTATTATTTGTGGGCATCTGTTTGTTAAAAACAGCAGCCAACAGTTATTAAACATTTACACGGCTGGGTGCTTTGTACTTCACACACGAAATCTTGTTTAGTTGCCAGTGAAACACGGGAGAGGCAGGAGCACGGCTGCTCTGTCAGGGAGGGGCTGCGGCGGAGAGCGGCTGCTACGTAACACGCAGGCGGCCGTGCGGATGACGCAGCTCTGGCCGACCGCACACCCCGAACATCTGCAAACAACCGCCGTCCAGTCCTCACCCACAGCTCGCGAGGCTGCAGACCACTTCCACCCCGGGAAGCTGCAGAACCTCATCCAGCACGCAATTTGCAAAGAGCAGGGCCGTTGGGGCAGTATCCAATTATGCAGATGAGGAACCTTATTTGGAGCCCTACTGTCCCCTAACATTTAATTTTAAAGTGACTTTCTTTAAGAGGGTTCAATTACACCCCATTAAAAAGATATTTACGCAACGGCTGCAGTGGGCCTGGGACTACGGCTCCGCGCCACACAGCTGGAGAGAATCTGCTCCTGGCGTGTGTCAGTGAGGGTCGATCCGTCATCTGACCCGAAATAAAAGAAAATAAACCACAGACAGAGTCATGATCAGGCCTGTTTTCTTTATTACTAAGAGGGCACGTCAAGGCGTCTCCCTTTACGGGGAGGACACAGAGACGACTCTGCCCGTTGGTAGCCAGGGACGCTGCCAGCAAACGATCACTAACTCAGTTACTGATCAAAGTCCGTGCAGCCGCTAATGGTTTGAAACCTATCACATTGATAACGCATGGTATTGAATATGAGGCATGGTCTCTTTTTGCTGTCTCTGATCACCGACCTTAATTAAACAAATTAGTTAATCTCCCTAAGCCTCAGTTTCCTAATGTGTAAAATGAGTATAGTCAGTGGACCAAGTTTTTCAGGCCGGAGAGAAGATTAAGGGGGAAAATGGGCATAAAATGCGCAGCCTGGCTCTCAGATAAACTCAGCATAGGATTAGCTGTTCGTCTGCTATTAATTAGTAAGTTGCAATTAGTTGTCATGGCTGTATTTCAAGGTATATGCTAATTTAAGAGCCAGGAAAAAACCTATTTGTCTTGTTGCCAGGGTAACTGCTGGCATTGCTTCCCACAAACATGCTGAATATCCGTCTTTCAACAGACTGGCCTCTCATTCCCAATTCAGCACAAACCAGGCCACATTTGAGATGCACAGTGGCCCTGCTTAGCATGCCCAGCCACTCCACTGGGCATCTGCAGTGCAGCTTTCCCATGAGGCCGAATTTCCCTGAATCCTGGTAGAAACTGCACAGCGCTGAGGTTCACCCAAGGAGCTAACAGGTTTCTTCCTGTGAAACAGGACAGTCTGGGCAACGGATCTGTGTAACCAAATGATGTTCTTTCCCTGCCACCCCCAGCAGTAGCAGAATGATAGCAATTAACAGGTCAATGAAAGCCCTAAAACTGGACATTTCTGCTGAGCCTTTTTCCATAAAATGCAACACCAGCCGGCCAGTCCTGCTACAACCAACCGCCTTAGGCCACTTCAGCAACGTACTGCGGGAGAGCTTGGGTGCAAACACTTTTTATTACAAACACTTCCCTTATCTTAGGTTGAAAAAACAAAGTAGAAATGTTCAAACAGAGGTATTTAAGGAGCCAGTGCGCTTGCTGCTTTTGCAGTTAGAGTACATTTTCTTCCCTCTGTTCGCGGGGCTGGGCACCGCAGGGGTCAGGCTGGCAGCTGCCCTGCCGCCTCCAACGGGCCGGCGGGCGAGGCCCCAGGCGCGCAGTGGGCTCCCCCTTCCCAGCTTCCCCTGGGGTGCGGGCACCTCTGCAGGGGTGAGGGCTTCCGGTCAAAGCGGCAGAGCAGGATGGGACGGGTGGCAGGGGGGTTGTTCCCTGATAATACTGTCCCTGTGGCCACTTACAAAGATCAGAGCCTGGCCTTCCAGGTGACTCACTTCAGCTTTCTCGTTCTACTTACAACCAGATTAAACAAGCAGCGCCTTTCCCCTCACCTGCACTGTCTGGCTGAAAGGTGAGAGAAGTCTCAAACTGCGCTTGTCGTTTCGACTGGAGTGTGCGGACCACTGCTACCCACCTCACCACACACGGTGCACGGGGCTCTTCGTGGTGTGACGATGTACGTCACCCTGGACACATGAACTAATTCTGCACTGTTGCCTTTAGGATACGGAGGTGCTTTTTCTTTTTTCTAAACGCTGCATCGCGCAGCTGAGTCAGTTAGTCCCAGGCCTCCGTACAGCCAGGCCCTCACACAGTCACAAGTGGGATGACGTCTGTGGACAGTGTGCGTGTCACAGCCCTTCCACATCCCCCAGTGCCCGGCATGCTCTGACGCGCGGCTGCCCCCGGGAAGTATCACTAGTGGCCCAGGGGGACAGCAGCGTCAGGTCTGAACTCGCTCACCGGCCGGCTCATACCCACTTGCGCAGACGCGCACTCACCTCGGGAAAGCGTCGAAGCAGTACGTCTTCCTGGTGTCTGGAAAAGCCACGCGCAGCCCCGACATCAGCGGGGAGTGGAGGATCACGGCCGCGCACTCGTACCGCGAGGCCAGGTCCACCGTGGGCACTGTCCCGATGCTCTGGCCGTACAGGATAATGTTCTCAGGGCTCACGCCGTACCTGCGGGACCAGAGGTGCATGCCGTCAGCTGCCGGGTGGCGACAGGGAGAGGAAGCCCACCGTGTCTCAAACCAACACAGCTCCCACGGCCCCCGGCTCAGAACCTTCATCGTCCAACTTGTGCGGCGGCAGCTTAACACGAAGATGCACTTGACAAAAAGAAGCGCTAGGGGCTACGTCACTACTCAGTGGCGGAGATTCTGTCTGCCCCAACATTTGCAAAAACAATGAACGTGACTTTCTTCTGGCTGATGAACTAAACACATGTATTATAAATTTCATCTCGGTAGCTACGGAGCATCTATTTCCATTACTCTCTATTTTCTCTGATAATCATACACGCACTTCTGAAGGAAAAACAAAGGCAGGTTTAGCAAATTGTAATATTAAGAAGTCTCAAGTGAAGTGTTAATGATATGAATGATATTAACATTTATGAGAAAAAGGTTTACTGGGAGACAATTAACTTGGAGGAAATTGTATTTTCTTTAGCCTCTTCTCGGGGCTACACCTTTCCACGTCTTTCAATCCACCGGTGGTCTCCAAATCACTCCCTCCCGGTTTTCAGTCGGGCAACGGCTGCACAGAACACGGGCTCCGTTCTCCAGCCCCCCTGGTGCCGGCGGGGGCACAGCAGGGAGGACACGAGCCCCGTCAGGTCGGGCTTCACCGGGAACACTGTGCTCCCGGTCCCTGCCCGTCCTGCTGGGGGAGGCAGCCCGGCGCCCCCCGGGCCAGGCACCCCCAGAGCCGGTGGCAGAAGCAGGAGCCCAGGAGACCGTGTGCTCTGCTGTCAGCCCACAAAGGATATGGGAGGCAGAAGGGCTGGGCTGGACACGAGGAAGAAAAGAACAGGCAGCAGGAGCGCAGGCGCGGCAGGGAAGACGGCTTGCGAACGCCCAGCACACACAAGCCCGTGAAGATGCAAATCAAATCCGTGGTTGTTATTTTATACCCAAGAGCCAAAGATGAAAAGCCAGACAATGTCAAGGGACGGCAAGGACGGGGAAAAGTGGGACGCTGTTACGTCGCCGTAGGAGTGTGAATTAGTGCACGCACCTGGGAAATCAATTTGGCCGTAATGACAGCTGAAGCCGGGAGCCGACAATTCCACCGTTCGGAATAAATACCGGCTGCAGCTAACGGGGCAGTATGGAGTGCTCTGTGCCAGCGGCCCTCGGTGACGGGGACAGTCCCTCCATAGCTGGGGGGCTGGCGGGGTTTCAGTCCGGCCTCCTTCCCTGTAGCCCCACGAAACCCCACAGGAAAATGGGGCCCTAAGGAGGAACTGGGGGCGGGAGTGGCCACTTCTGGCCGGCAAGCACTGGGACCTGCTCTATAGCGGCCACACCTGGGCTGTGCCACGACGGGCAGACAGCTCTGAACACGGGGAGAGAGGAGGCCACGCTAGGGGAGGAGCTCGGCGCACAGCCGGAGAGCCCAGGGCCGGGACAGAGTCGGGGGCGGCGGCGGAGCCCGGGTCAGGGCAGGGACCCGGCTGGGGGAACTTCAGTGGGAAGCTCACAGGTTAGAGCCCGTCCCGGAGAAGATGAGGGCCACCGGAGTGTCCAAGGGCACAGTGACAGCAAAGCCACTCTCTGAGAAGATCCACCTTTCCTCGGAGTGAGGTGAGAGGGCAGGACACGCACGGGAAGCCAGAGGGCCAGCGAGGGGCTGTCAGGACGCCCGCAGGGAAGAGGACACAGAAGATCACCATAAAGTAAAAAACGCTCTCTCTCTACTTCTAACACGAAGTGTCCGTGTGGCCCTGGAACTTGACAACGTCTAATAGAACTAAGCCTGTGAACGTGTCCCCCAAGCAGGTCTGCCTGTCACTCGGGCGACAGGCTATTTTAAACAGTCATCGAGAGGAGCTTTGGTGGTGCAGTTTGAGGAAGTAACTCACGCAGCAGCGTCCTGGGCAACAACTCTTTGCAGTTCAAAGTTTTCACTGGAAAACTTCTCCAGATAAAACACAAAAAGCACTAGCCATGAAGGTAAAAATAGGCAAAATGTGCTACATTAAAATCAAAAACTTCCGGTCATCAGAAAACACCATTAGGGAAGTGAAAGGGCAACCAAGTGGGAAGAGATTTTTGCTACATACATAACCAACAAGGAGCTCAGATCTAGCATATGTAAAGAGCTACTGCAAATCAATAAGAGCAACAACTGAACAAGAAAAAGAATTTTATCAAATGGGCATTTCATAAAAGAAATCAAATGGGAAAAGAAAAGGGGGTGAGGGAGAACAAAGAAAAGAGTTACTGGACTTCATTAGTAAAAAGGAAAATGCAAATTAATGATGTGATACTCTACACACTCACGAGACTGACAAATATTCAGAAGTCCGACAATATCGCGGATGTGAACGACAGAAAGCTCACTCACTGCTGAGGGGGTGCAAGTTGATGGAACCACTTTGGAAAGAGTTTGGCAAAACTAAGTAAACCTGAACACAGACCAATGTACACCCAGCGACCTGGCAATTCAATGCCAAGGTGTCTACACCACAGAAGTCAGTGCACCAGGAATGCATGCGAGAGTGTTTGTGGGTGCACGTCTACACAGGCAGAGACGACCCCAGGTGTATCAACAGCAGCATGGGTAAACAAACTGCGGTTTGGTCGTGCCACAGAATGGCACCAACGAGCCTTAAGACACGCTGTCAAGGAACAGAGGCAGACACAACAGAACACACCTTACAGGACACTGCGTACAAAAAGCTTAACCCACCAAAATCAGGGATATTTCATTGTGTAGCAAACCTATAAACAAAAAGCAAGGACGTGAATTGCTGGAAGTCAGGACAGTGACTACAGACAGGAAGGGAAAGGTTGTCACTGGGGAGAAGCGTGTCTTTGGGGGGCTGTGGAATGCTGGCGTCAGACTGCGTTTTGTCCCAAGTGTTCCTTTTATAAGTCATTAAGTTGGACACGTGTGTTTTAAGAACTTTTCTGTATGGTGGTTATATTTCACAAAAAAAAACCCCAAATTCTTTAAAAGTTCACCGGATACTTCAGACGTGAAGACAGCCATCACAACACTGTTGGGACTCCTGGCAGATTCCAAGCCCAAAAATAAAGCTCATAAGGAAACATGAAGCCATAAGAAATTATGTTTCATAAACAGTTGAAATGGGGGAAAAGTCACGTTAAAATGTTCAGTAAAAAGCAGCCTAGAAAACAGGGTCACAGTTATTGTTCTTGCAAAAAACCCATGCATGGAAAAGACACGTGAAAGCTATACATGAAATGGCAATAATGTGATCTTCAGCTGGTGAGACTGAGCAGTTTTTCTTCTTTCAAATTTTCATTCCTAATTTCCTTTGATTATCAGGTAGGGATCTGTGGCGAGGGGGAGAAGCGGCAATATTGCTGGTCCTCTTGGCTTTCTGCACGGAGAAGTAAGCTTGCCGCTAACCGCCAGCGTTTAGATATTCTCGAAAGGGCTTAGAAAACTACAGAGCGCTAGCCAAATGCGCACGTTTGTTGGTGACGCGTTAAGGACTTTTCCACTGCTTTCCTGTCTCTCCGCGCTGATGACAAATGAGGAGTGGGAGGCGGAGTTCCGTGAAGGTCCCGAGACCTGCAGTAGGACCGTGAGAGGCCTCTGTCCCGACACCTCCTTTCGCACAGGTAAGTGACGTGTGCTTTGCACCACTCGGGTTTTTCCTCATCTCAGAAGAAGCCTGGTGACCTCCCTCCCGATGGTTCTGAAACCGGAAGTATCTGAGTTCTCGGGCAGTTGGTGTTTTACCCATTGTAATGTAGGTTCCTGGTGCCCATTTGCACGAGCTGACTAGTGAGTGTGCAGATTCCCAGACTACACGGATACCGGGCAGGGCTGCACCGACCCCAAGGCCCCTCTCGTTCTCAAATAAAATTACGTAAAAGACTCGGAGGGGGAAAGAAAACAGCGAGCGGAACCCACTTAAGTAGTTTGTGTGAAACACAGACCAGCTTAGGACCATAGCTTTTTGGGAAAAAAAGACAGCAGGATCAAGTGGAAAGTATTTTCTCAAAAACATCAACAGTCTCAAAGTCTAAAACCTTTATTTTAAAATAAAACAGATGTTAAACCCTACCGATCTGGAACAAGACAGGATTCCGGAGCAGTCAGAAACAAAATAGGTGAAACAGAAGTTAGTATTCACGCACGATTTTTTAAATTTTAAATTATGGTTTGCTCTTTTGGGAGGTGTCACAGCGGCAGAAGGTTAAACGGGATTCCTTGCAGCGAGCAGCCCCTTGGTGGGTGAGATGTGGGGGTGGAGGAACCGCGGGGGCCTACACGGCCCTTTCTTCCACGTTCTCAGTCCCCAAGCAGTCTGCAAGTGTCCCTGTTCCCCAGACACAAAGGCACACACTGGGGGTGGCTGCAGGTCCAGAAGCCCTGGGGGCAGCCCTCACGTCCTCCCTGGCTGTTCCCCTGCCCACTGTCCCCGGCCCCCTGGCATGTGCAGAAGTGTCGTGTGCTCATACCAGGACTAACCTTCCCCTGGAGGGCGGAGTTCCCACTCCAGGACTTTGAGAATCTCCTCCTCCACCCCCACAAATTGCAATCTTTATTCTCTGGATGCTACAGAACCCAAGTCTCTGAATCTGCAAAAGGACACGTCTTCATCAGCGCTTCCTGCTCTGGGCGGTGGCCCCAGCTCTCACCTCCCCTTCCCCTGCACCCTCCCTTCCAAATCCTCCACCCCAAGGCGGGGAATCCACCTGTGGCTCCCGCAGCCTCCTGCAAACTGCTATCGAGGCACCAAACCCAACAGCTCCCTCTGACGTCTCGTCCGATTCAGCTTCTCGGCAGTTTACGCTGAGAATGATGCCCTTCTTCTTAAACCCCACCCCTTGGCCTCGGAGACCCCGAGTCACCCCTGGGTTCTCCTCCTGGACTTCATGGCGGCAGACAGGCTCAGTCCCCTTCTCTGGGATGTCACCTTCCTGTCGCAGGCTTAGACGTCCAGTCTGGAGGGTTTCATTTCACCCAATGACTCCAACCATCAGCTCTGCGCCGGCAGTGACGGCGGCTTTTGTGTGTCAACCTGACTGGGCTGAGAGATGCCCAGACAGCCGGTAAAACATCGTTTCTGGGTGTGTCTGGGGGGCGTTTCTGGAAGAGACGAGCATCGGAACCAGCAGGCAAAGACCCGTCCAGGGAGGGCCCAGACACAACAGAAAGGCGGAGGAAGGACGGCCTCTCTCTTCCAGAGCTGGGATGCCCACCCCGCCCACCCTCGGACGCTGGAGCTCCCGGTTCTTCCTCCAGGTTCTTCAGAGTCGGGACTTAGCACCACGCCCGCCCCCGCCAGGTCCCCAGCGTGACAGCGCTGGCTGCTCCTTGCTCTCAGCCCTGCAGGCTGGGACTCCACTGTACCACTGGCTTTCCTGGTCTGCAGCCTGCGAGAGTTAGATAGTGGGCTCAGTAGCCCCGTGATCATATGGCTGAGTCCCACAATAAACCTCACTCGTGTGTCTCTCCACAGTGGTCTCCCCGGGCTGCACGTTTGCTTCTCACAGGTTTCATTAACTGTGGCCCAAAAATGTAAAATGAAAAATTCCAGAAACAAACAATCGATAAGTTTTAAACTGTGTGCCCTTCTGCGTGGCACAGTGAAACCCCACACCTTCCTGCTCCAACCGTCACGGTGCCGTGCCTGCCATGGTGGCACCGCGGTGCTCGTGCCCAAGGGACTCTCAGTGCACTTAGCGATGGCCCCAAAGTGCCTGAGTGCAGCTGCCAGCAAACTGGATCAGCACAGAGAAGCCCCAAGTGCTTCCTGTAAGTGAAAAGGTGGAAGTTCTTGACTTAACAAGGAAAAAAAGAAAATCATTTGCTGAGGTTGTTGGAATCTACAGCAAAAATGAACCCTCTGTCCGTGAAACCGTGAACAAGGAAAAGAGATTCGTGCTGGCTCTGTTGTGCTCCCAGGGTTCAGTGTTATTTGCAGACACCGGGGCTCTTGGTCTTTTTCTAACACATTAAAAAACCCAGTTGCTGAGCGTCTCCCTGAACCAGGCATGGGACCTCTCGAGCAGCGGTCCCCAACCTTTTTGGCGCCAGGGACTGGGTTCACGGAAGACAGTTTTCCCACGGATTGAGGGTGGGGGGTGTTGGGGGTGCGGAGCTCAGGCGGTGACACGCAGCCGGTTCCTAACAGGCCACGGACTGGCACTGGGCCGTGGCCCGGGGGTGGGGACTGCCGCTCTAGAGGACACAGGGATGAATGGGATACGTCTGGGGGTCTTCAGGAGCTCACAGTCGGCTGGGGGGTCAAGACGCACACACAAAAGCAGGGAAGGGACGCAGAGGCCAGGCCTAACGTAAGGCGAGTGACTGGGACGCGAGTGTCACGGCAGATGAAGGGAGAGACTCAGGTCGGAGGGTGAAGCTATGTGGGCAAAGGCCGTGTTTACCTGGTCAGCCCTAGGTCTGTGAGGATAAAAACGCGTTTTTATAGGATTCTCCCTGGACCTCTTCACGAAGTCTGTGGCCCCGACTTAAATGTGTGAGTAGGTCTTTTCTGCGTACTCTTCTCCAGGGAAAGAGACGAACGTAGCATTTCATTACACCAGAGTCCCGAGTTAGGGGGCCATCGCACCTCGCCCCGGGAGGTCCCAGCCTGCGAGAGCCAGCCCTGGGGTTCCGGGCAGGTTCTGGCACCGAAATCTGACAGAGGGACTGCAACAGGGATGACAAGTCTCGATGCCGATGGCGGAACTCTGGGGCTGCGAGAGAACCGTGGGGGGCCTGGCTACACCGCACCCTAAACCTCATCGCCACACACCCAAGATGCATCTCTGAGCGTCTCCCCTCGATTCCAGTCTGTTCCCCGCTTCCCCTAACCCTTCCTCAGCTTGGTCACAACCTCTCTTCCCTCAAACTTCTCCAAGGCCAGCCCTGTGATCCACATGTCCCTGTACCTGAGCTCGGTCCCTGACCTTCAACCCCAGCGTAACCACCCCCAGAATCCTCCGACCTCTGGGCAGCCCCAGCCCTGGGTCTGGGCTCAGGTAAGAGGATTTGCAGAGGGGAAGCAGGGAGGCTGGCCACAGACTGCTGGGGTCTTCCTCTCCCACCACCAAACCACAGCTGCACCCACGTGGCCAGAGCGACAGGTGCAGCCTAGGAAACGGAACCCAGGACGGCTCTGATCAGAGCCTGCAGCGAAGGCTCAGGACCCAGCCAGTCTCGGGACACGTGTCTCTTCCCTCCAGGGAACTCAGGATGTAGTCGGGAGACGGCAGAGGGAGGTGGCAGAGAGTAAGCAGTGAGGTCGGGACGGGCTGCAGGTCGGGGCAGGTGGCGCAGTGAAGCCAACACAGCACCAGGGGCTCAGTCAGGTGGTGGGACCAGGAAGTCTTGAGTGTGGGAAGGGCAGGAGGAGAAAACAAAACAAGCGAAAACGATGCCAGGTACCGACTGGGCAGCAGGGTAGGGGTCAGACAGGGAGCTGGCGCTGCCCAAAGATCAGGACACACAAAGCGGCTGGAGAAACAGGTATGCGGCGCCGGCGGTTTACACAGGAAGAAGAACGTGCCTGAAAGGGAAGAGGCTTGAGTTAGAGGAGAACTCGGACAGCAGCCGCCCGTGAGTTCCGAGGACGCCTGACTGGCACAGAGCGAAGGGGGCAGGCACAGGTGGGCTCTGATAAAAAGAGAAACGTAACGGAAAACTCGAGCGGAGGGCAGTGCCCGGGGCATGCCAGCTGGAGCTGCTGCCTGCGGGACCTGCCGTCGGGACGGGCGGAGCCCACAGGTGACGGGGCGGGGAGGAATGCCACACTCTCTGCATCGGGGACGGTGCTCAGCGTTTGCTGTCGACACCACCAGGGCACCCTGGAAACGTTCTCGTCCCCCAGCACCCCGTCAGCAAGACCCGCCCTTCTCGCTCGGCACCGTTGTTCCCTGCTCACTCCTCTTCACGCCCCACGCGGCAGACAGCTGGGCTCCCTCCACGCTTCCCCTCACCCTGCTCTGGCATCTTTTATCTTCAGCTTGACTTCCCTGTAGACCTTGTCCGATGGCGAGTTTAGCACAGTTGTGCACTGTTTGTTGAGTGCATGCACGGCGGCCAGGCTTGCTGAGATGTGTCTGCTCACTCCCGGCATCCCGCCTTGACTCAGGCCCCCGTGGCTCTCTGTTGACGTTGCATCTCTTCCTTAGCTCGCGTCACCTCGCACCCAGCACCTCCCGAATGTCCCCATTTCTACCAGTCACCGCACCCTCTACCCAACGGGCTTGGGAAGGCGCACGGACGCTCCACCCTTCCCTCCCTGGGTCCCTCACAGACTCTCGGCCGCTGAGTCCCACCATGTCCACCTTTGCGATCTCTCCGGACCCCTCACTTTCTGACACCACCCCTGTTGCTCTGTGGTTGGTGACATCGGCAGCATCTGTGGCCGAGTGATCAGGACCTGCCCGCGCGTTTGGTACCTGAATGTGCACAGTCTGCCCACTGGTGAACACCCACCGCGGGGCTCTGGGGTCTGTGCCCAGAGTCTTTCCGGAACCTCCACCGTCGCTGCCTCTGCATCCCTCTCCACGACGCTGCGACCGCTCAGGGCCCTGACAGCTCCAACTCCGGTCCCTTCCGTCCTCCCCTTCGCAGTCTGTGTATCGTTTTACGTCGACTGGGAGGCAGGTGTCCTGGTTCCTGACCTCGCACCTGTCTCGGTCCACTGCCCGGCCCGGACTCGCTAGCGTCTCTGACAGCTCAGCAGCCGCCTGGCCCTATCCTTCCCCCCAGGCAGAACCCGGGAGCCCCCAAGCCTCGTCAGCGCACACGCCTGCCCTCTGCTCGCCCAGACCTGCTGTCCTTCGGTCCACCTGTGTGAACTGCCATGCTCAGGCCACTCCCCTCCCGCCCGTCCCCGGCGTTCCATCAGATACCGTCCTTAGGGAAAAACACTTTTGTTACGTTACTTTGCTCACCAAACCTTCAGCAAATCGCCATGCTGAGGATGAAAGTGTGTCCTCAGATCCACCCGCACAGCCCACCCCGCCTGCTCCTCCAGCCCTGTCTCTTCTCGCCAAGGGGCCCTTCCGCTCCCGCAGGTGGGACTGCTCACTGGCCCTGACGCCCTCCGCCCCTCCGCCCCTCCACCCCTCCGCCGGAACATTCTCTCTCCTTCATTACCCAGGAGACTCTGGGGTCCTTCAAGCGCACTACAGTCTGACCTTCAGTTACTTTTCCTACCTGCTCCGGCTACACAGGGCACAGAATTGTCTAGGAAAACCTGAGCCACCCGCGGATGGCCGGTGACACGAGGGTGCATGTGACCAACCGCCCCGTGGGCAGGAGCGCCCACACTGCCCCACGCTGCCCCACGCTGCACGGAGTTGTGAGTACCCCCAGGGGAGGGAAGTTGCACCTCCTTTTGGTCAAAAACTCCCAGGCTCAGGGATCAGTGAGCCTGGAGGCACCTCCGGCTTTGAACAGAACGTGACTCCAGCCAAAGGCTGTTTCTGAACACATTAAAGCTAAACGTCAGACATAGTCATCATTCCAGTGGATATATAATCCACTTGAAGTTTAACATCTTCTTGGAGGTCTAGACAGGGACAGAATCTCTGGTTGGCAAACTAGCAAAAACAAAGACCACCATAATCCTTAGTAAGCACATAAGCACTGAAGTTTTTAGGCATGGTAAGATTTTCTTAAAAAACAGCACAAGGAATTGAAGTCTTTCCATTCTTGCCAGGGGAAAGCATTGACCCTAAATAGTTACTCCGTAACAGGCAGTGAGGTGTTCAGTAATGCCCTGGAGGTTACCTATACGCCGTGTTCTTCACCTCTCCAAATGTCTACCATTTTTTTTTTTTGCAGTCACAAGCGACGTTCCGTGGAGCACAGGTCGACCACTGCAAATTTAGGTTTCAATTTCCACTCAGCACATAGGAGGTGCCCCTGGGCGCCCTGCAGCCGGGCTTGGTGGCATCACAGCAGCAAGAGGGACAGTGGAGGCGAGAAGTCCCCGAGATGGGGGCTGAGACCACCAAGGAGATGGTGTCCCAGGGGAAACACTCATGAGGTTAAAATCTGTTTGTTTTGTTTTAATGTAAGACTTTCCTTTCAGCGACAATGAGCAAGCCTGGCCCCCCTGAGACTCCCCGCATCCTGTTTAAGTTAATGGCCTTGACTTTGTCCTTTGTCCAGAGCTCTCACTTATCTTCAGAGACCCACACTTGGCACAGTTCCGTTACCTTTGAAGTCAACATTCTAAATATTTTAGAGCTAGAATTCCTAGTGGAATTATCTTAAGACATAGGACTAAGAAAAATATACAAGGTAACATAAATGGTACTTGAAGGATGAGGTCTGAGGACAGTGAGAAAGGCTAGTAACCTCACAAACCTCAGATACACATAATAAAAATAGTTAACTTTGGAGCAAAGTCTCGGAATAAGAGGATTGAGTACGTGCGGAAGTGGGTATGTACCACCTGGCAAAGAACGCAGACGGCCGCGTGGAAGACGGTTGCCCTCAGCGTATACGCAGTGAGCCAGTCGTTCACTTTCGTAGCCAGAGCTTAACAAACAAGTGCCCATATTGCAATCATGAGAAAGAGAATAAAAAAGCACCAATCACCTAAAACATGCTTATTTCTCCTTTCTTAAAATACACCTTTGCAGGTTTAGAAAATTTTCCAGTGTTATACTAATTAACACAAACAGATTTCTATTGGCTGTTAATTGCAATGGCGAAAGCAAAGAAAATACATTTTAAAGTATCTGCTGTTGGAGAAGACCCAAAAATTCAAAGCCAGTGACGTCTGCCATCTATTTGTTTCCTTTTTTCTAGCTTTTACCTACTTTGGTTAAAAGGGACTCTTATAAACAAGGTAAGTGTAACCCCTGGAAGTTTTAAAAACCTGGGCACCATCAAGGTATCCTCTGGACACCGAATACAAAATAAAACATAGGAGATACAATATTAAAACAGCCTCAGTCACGTCAATGCAAGGAGGGCAAACCGTGTGCTCTTGGGTTACACGTCCTGGGGGAATAAAGAATGAAATGAGATTTGCACCAAGAAATAACACTAAAACCAAGAATAAATGTCGGCAAGATGAATATTCTGGTCTGTAAGTCCATCAAAGCACAGCAAAGAGTGATCAAAGTGGGGACGGGGAGTCAGGAGAAGCTTCGTGCAGAGGTGGAGCTAGAAGCCAGCGTCCAAGGCAGGGACTTGAGAACAAGACAGAGGACGGCAGCAGGGAGGGGGCCTCCCACGAAGCCGGCACCGTGCCTGGCCTGGCGCAGCAGGAGGTGCAGGACGGAGGGTCTGGGAATGTGCACACAAGATCCCAAGGATATGCAGACCGGCTGGGAGTTCCGGCAAGGGGACAAGTTCCAGCAAGGGGACGGCAGCCAGGGTGCCTCAGACGTGCTCCGTGGGGGGCAGACAGAGCTGCTTACGCAGCAGGCAGCGGTGGGGAAGGGAGAGAGATTCAGAGACGATCCTACAGGTGAAGGTTGAGACACTTGGGGAATCCAGGAAGGAGATGGGGGGGTTGGAATTTTGTTTGTTTCATTAGGAAATCAGCTCAGACTGGGAACGTACTGAGTTTTAGGGAACCGCGGAACTTCCCAGGAGGGCATCTGAAAGTCAACCTCCCAGGGTTAATCATCAAGAAAAATCTTCCTGAAACGGTCTTGATGTTTATGCTGGAAAGACCAGCCCTGAGCTGTCCTCATTCCGTCCCCTGCGGAGCACGGAGGGGCCCGGGCGGCTGGAGGAAGAAACCGCCTGGGGAGCATCTGTCCTGGCCAGGAGCAGCAGGAGGACAGCTGAGGGCAGAAGCTCCGGAAGGGACTGAGAGGTCCAGGTTGCCCGTGAGATGACAACAAGGTGTGCACAGAATGACAAGGGCATTCTAGAAGACACAGCGCATGCGAAGGCTTGGTGTGGTGAGGTCAGGCTCATCCGTGCCGTCTTTCTCAAGCCTGTTGGTTCATCTCAACACATATCAAGACTCGCACTATCGAATTTTCTGTAAAACGGCATCCACCCTTGCGCGCGATGTTTCGTCCACCCCAGACGCCTGGCATTCCTGCCAAACGGTGGTTCAGGGAGGGGCTCTGCGTCAGGTCTAAACCTACCTCCAGAACAACTTAATTCTCTATGACACGCAAGACGGCTCTCTACTCCTACAACACTCTTTCTCTGTGTCAAAGCAAAAATAAACAAAACCTGACATCATGACTTCATCTTCATTTTTTCAAAATCATCTTTCAGAGGAAAAGTTACAGTCCTAAAAATATAAAATGAACTCTCTTTGGATCTATTACAATTAAAATAGAATAATTTGCTTGAACTTACCTGAGCATAACTGTGCATGAAATTGTTCTAACTGCTCTTTCGGCATCTGTGATTATCTAACATGTCGGAAAAGCCAAAGAACGCCGGCTCCCGACAGCTGCACGGATACCTGTCAAACGGCTCGAACCCCACCGCCCTGTGGGGCTCTGAGAGGGTTACAGGAGGCGGCTGAAACATCTAGCATGAACATCTGACCAAGGAGACGTTCAATAAACATCACTTCGGTCCACACCAAACACAGATAAAGACAGACACCTGACCAAAGCAGAGCCTTAAAAACCATCCCGTGTCCCACCTCCACGAAATCTAGTTAAAAGGTTTCATTAAATCTCTATAATGGGGAAAACTTTAACAATTGAAGTTAATTACCCATTTGAGTGCCAAGGCTGAAAGTTGTTTCTTAGAACTAGAAGCTCAGGCATCCCATTTCCGATCACTTTATGACACCATAGGGCAAGTTCTTACACGGCCGCAGGCCAGACCGACGGTGGGTGAGCTTTCCCCTGCGGATCTGAGACAGCAACACTGCACGCTGCTCTAGTCCTTGACCAAAACTGCTGAGATGTCCACTGGGAAACTCCTGGATGGCGACTTACTGGGGACAGAGAACACGTGTGGCCTGCTCTAGCCTTTGGAGCATCCCTCTCTGTCCCCGCGCTGGAACTCTGGGTGTGCACACATGTCCAGCCCTGGCCAGCGAGGACAACGGCTTCAGGACAAGCACAGGACGTCGCCTGGTCCACACCAGTCCTCCCCAGGGTGTCTGCACCTCTTCTGCTGAGCCTGAGGCCACATGAGTTTGTCACCACACGGAAAGAGTCTCCTTGAGCATGACTCCAAGGAGGACCAGCTGAGAGAGCGAGGGAGGTCTGAGCTCTGCAACTAGTCACGTGAGCTTAAAGTGCTCTCTCTCCCTCTCTCTCTCTCTGTCTCTCTCGACACTGGGCTAACACTGGGCTCT
Organism: Eulemur rufifrons; assembly: GCF_041146395.1. NCBI lineage: Eukaryota > Metazoa > Chordata > Mammalia > Primates > Lemuridae > Eulemur > Eulemur rufifrons. Next base: position 1,689,939 of record NC_090985.1, on the reverse strand, counting down.
GTGAGCAACCTGGGGTCGGGGACAGGGGAGGACGGTGGAGATTTGCAGGGTACGTAGAAGGAAGAGCAGGCTCTGGACTCAGACAACTCAAGGTCTGCACCTGGGCTCCGCCCTGCACCTGTCCCACCATCGCTGCCAGGCAGGGGTGGAGTAAGTCTTGCCTCTGGGACTGCAGTGAGGGTTCAGTGAGACGATGGTGACAGTGCCGGGCACAGGGCACTGGCCGCCACCCTCTCTCCTGCACACAGTCCTTCCCTGCCCGCAGCCGGGCTGCTCCATAAACAGACCGTGGCACGGCGGGGACTTCACGCAGCCCCTGGACACAAGGCCACACCTACAGTGAAAGCAGAATGCAGCCCACCAACGGCATCCGCTTGGGCTGGGCACAGCCCGGCTCTTCCTGTCCACTCCCTTCCGTGTGCCATGCAGACGCCCAGACCAGAAGTCGCCACGCAGACCAGTGGGGACACCCTTTGTCCCCGAGTCGGTGGCATCCTCAGGGCTCCCCGGGGCCTAGTCCCCTCTTCGTGCCTGTCTTGTGTTCTTTCTTCCTTGTGTTCCCTACTTCTCATTCTGACACCAGAACCTTCCATTTGCCCTCATCCTTTTTAAAAGCATAAAAAGTTCACAGCATCGATTATGGAAATACATCAAATGTAGGACAGAAACGAAAAGGCCCTTAGAGAATCGCACAGATGGACCACTTTATTCTACAGACGAGGAGAGTGACGCTCTGAGAGTGGCCACTGGCTTAACTCAGAATCGTCCAGCTGCTCTGAGCACGTCAGAGCCGTGTCTGCACCGTGGGCCACGCTGGGAGAGGGACCGTGACGCCCGTGAACGACAGCCCAGCGGCGTGAGCACCGCGGACGGAGGTGAGCACGGCTCCCGTCTGAGTCCTGCCTCTGCTGCCGGCAGGCGCGGGCACGACTTCCAGGCCTGCCCTGGGTTATTTCCCCCGTGTGTAAAGGCGGCTCCCACCTGACAGCTGGTGTATAGCCGCCCAGCAACGTCAGCATCACGCCCTCCTCTAACTCACGGGTAAAGCAACTTGGAAGGAGCACGTCCGGAGCACCCACCTGAGCATGTCAGGTGCAACCGACGCTTTCAGAGAGCGGGTACGGAATCTCAGCGTGGGAAGACAAAGCCCTGGAGAGGGTGGCGGCCGTGGTTGCACAATATGGGAATGTGCTCAAGCCGCAGAACTATGCGTTCACAAACGGTTAAAATGGTAAGTTGTTTCACCATCAAATTGGAAGTAACTGATCAACACTTACGTGCACATGCAGTAGTAACATTCACAGGGTGTGGGGCAGGTGGAGGGGAGGAGGGGACGGGAATATTCACACCTAATGGGTGCGGTGTGCACCGTCTGGGGGATGGACACGCTTGAAGCTCTGACTCGGGTGGGGCAAAGGCAACATATGTAACCTAAACATTTGTATCCCCATAATATCCTGGCAAAAAAAAAAAAAAAGTAAAAAAAAAAAAGGTAAATTTTAGCACAATAAAAAAGTGAGCATTCATCTTCAATCTGACGCATACTCATCACTTTCTTATTAAATGATCCAAAGGAAATTTCCAGCTCTCCTGAACTCTAAGGGACTTTCCTGTCGAAGTAAAACAATAAGCAGCAAATAAAACAATAATAAACTGTAACATCTGGCTTTTATTATAAGATCTCTAAAATCCAAGGGCATTAAAACATAAACGAAAAAGCTGATAAACACACGCGTGCCCCCGACACCGTGTCCTGGCACTCATCTGTTCCACGCATGGTCCCCTCAGGAGGGAGGTGGGGGGTGCAGGGACGAGCGGTGATGACCGGCCGGGTCTCACAAGATCTCTGCGTTACTTACACGTGATGCTGGCCCGCCCGTCACGAAGCCCTTCCCCTACCTCCCCTCCTCGCTGGGATTTTAGAAGAGCACAACGAAGGACAAGCAGCCCTTGGCCAAGCACAACAGCTCTGCCGCCTTCTCCTCCTCTGCGGATGAGGGGTCCGTCAGGGAGGCCACAGGAGGAACCAGCGCCGCGCGGAAGCTCAGACAGAAATGTCTCCTTGGCAGCGTCTTTCATTTGCATGAGGCGGTAACAGAACTCCGGTTTCTATATTTGAACACTCGTCTCGGCGTTCTAAAGTCGATCTCACCCACCCGTGTGTCGAGGACATGGGGCTGGGGATTATGGCGCCAGACCCAACCTCCGCAGCCTCACATGCAGGCTGGCACCACGTGGCTCGGGCCCACCACGGGCCGGCCACCTCCTTTTTCCGGCCAGTCTGAAGTAAGGCCTGGGGCTAACTTCAACATTGTATTCTAATTAAAATGCTATGTAGCCTATAAACACAACAAAGCCAATCCTACCTCCTTACTTGTCATAAACAGGAAGCCTTTAGTGACCACTAAAAACATCACGTGCTGGGACATTAATAATTCAGAACACCCAGCCGCCACACTCCACCCAGCCACACTACACTCAGCCGACCAGAACCAGCCACGACCTCCTCCCGGCCCGGCCTTCTCGGGGAACCGAGGTCATCGGAGAAGCAGCAACACGAACAGCAGGTTCGGCCCCTTCCCTGGGCGACACCAGCCTGTCGTGCCGCAGGCTCTGGAGGAAGGACCCGCAAGCTTTTCTGTCTCTTTAAAACGTCCCCCACTCTGGGAGCTGCAGCCAGGCCTGCATCCGGGAGGCAGGTTAAGCCCTTTGTTAAACAGATGAGGCAGCCATCCCAGGTGAGCCAGCCCCAGGAGGGCCGCCGGGGGAGGTCACGGGCTTTGTCTTTGGCACAGATGGGAGGATAGAATAGTTAGGCACAATAGCTTAGAACCAGGGCCCCCTTTTTAAAAGTGCTGCATTTCTGATAATGTGCAGGAAATTTGGATTTTGTCACGAGAAGGTCTACCATTTTCCCTCCTTTGCCGGCAAAGTAATAAACTTCTCTTCCTTCTCCTCAAACACTTGTCCTCGTTCTTCTGATGCGACCTCGGGGACAAGTGCAGAGTTTTCGGTAACAGGGGACCCCCGATTCAGGCAGCGCTCCTGGGAATCTGCTGTGGGATCCAAGGTCCTTTGTTCTGAGCATACGAAATCGGTCCCATTCCTTGAGCGAGGCTTATCTCTAACCTCCTTTCGTCTGCTCCTAGGTGCCCACGTTAAGCCTCTCTTGTCCCAGCTTGTAACACAATTCCGACAGTGGCTTCACCGCCCGTCCGCTTTCCCAGCTGGGTTCTCTCCTCTTTCTAGACCTACTGGACCCCAGACAAATCCCGTCTCTCTAAAACTCCGTCCAGGATGTCACCGGGCACTTCAACACATTAAATGTCCAAATTCCTTTCCTCAGCCCTGGAATGTTCCTGCATTATTCTTTCTAATATATCTGACTCCTTGTTGATAATTTACCCTGGTTTTTGAGTTCTCATCAACTAAAGTAATATATATGGAGAAGGAGAGTTTTTACTATAATAATAAAACGTAGTCAAGAATTGTTTTTTTAACCCCAAATTTGAAAGAAATCGGAATGATATAATATTTTCTATGAAGTATTAACAACTGCTTTCCACAATATAGCTCTATTTGTATGCATTTTTATTGTGAAAAAGAAGCATATTTTCACCCTCTCCTGCAACATATTAGGGTACCTCGGACTGAAAAAACATGAAACAGTAGGGCCAAAAGAGTTATGAAAATATTAAGATTTTGTTACGTTCTCATATTCACACTTCTTTGGCACACAGCAGTTACACGTGTGCACCAAATGCACAGCTGAATCGAATATTACATAATATTGGTAGATACCTCGAGTGAGCTTTCGCGCTACTGTTCCCTGCCTACACGCTGGCTGGGGTCTCAGGGAGGCCCCCCCGGCAACCAGACAGAGGGAAGGAAGAATCTATTTCCCGAATGGTTACCAAGCACCCGCATGTGCCCCGATGCCACAGAGTGAGGGTACGATGATGAACATGGAAGATTTGGTTTGTCCTCACGGGGCTCACGGTCTAATGACCGGACCGTGGATGCCGGCCGGGCTCTGAGTAGGGGCCTGAGGTTAAAGTCCTGCCAGTTTGTTCCACGTGGCTGAGGCTCACGCCTTGTTAACTCTTCAGACGAACACAGACTGGAAAATCTGTGCTTTTAAATAATTAATTTGACTGTGTGGGCCCAGCTCAGATGCCTGCCTCCAAAGCTAGGTCCCTCTGCTCCGAGCCACGTCCCCACGGAGCCACCAAGGATGGCCGCAGCGACGCCGCGCCGTGGGTAGGGGGGTGAAGTCAGGAGTGAGGGGCTGCCAGCTGCTTCAGGATGTGACCCCAGCCTTCTCCCTCTGCCACACGCACGTTTTTAAATGATGGGGCACCAGAACCTTCCTAGGAAAGCCCCGGACTCGGGGTGTAGGACAGTAGGCAGCAGTCAGGGCAAAGGACAGCACACACTAGACCTCGGGGGCACTCACGGGTCCTCCTGCACCTGGTTCTGCAAACACCACGCTGGGACCGTCCCCTCGTGTGCACTCTCTCCCTCCCCCTTTCTCTCACCCAATACGTTCCCAGTTGTCTCAGGGAAACTGTCTGTATTTTTGGGCACTGACTATACTCTAATTTTAAAAGAACCCTTTGCTATGACATTGATTGTTAGTCGAGGGATCAAGAGTGGCTCCAAAGAATCCGGACTATTCGGACCTTCTAGGACAGCAGGGCTGGCCAAGACCTGGAGAACATTCTTATCAGACTCGCAGCAGAGCTATGAGGTGCCACCTGCCAAACAACCGAATAGTTTGAATTTCTCACGTTAAGTTTCTCAAGCAACCAGACACTGTACCCTGCCCTCTCCACCGGCTGATTGCCCAAAATCTCTACTGAAACACCCTGAACTGCTGAGCCACTGTAAGGGATTCGGGTCGCTCAGCATGAGGGGAAAGAAAGGGTTTACAGTTCAGCTGTTTGGGGACCTGGAAAAGCCAGCAAGGCCAGGTCTCCCTAAGAAGGATTCATCACACTTGCTAGCACACTTTCAAACAAGCTAATCGTGTTTTGTTTTTGCACTTTAAATTAAACATTTCTTTCTCCCCCTGTCTTAAACTACAAGATTTGAACAGAGCTATACATGACCTCTGACAAAACTTATTTCCACTCTCAGAACCAGGCAATTATAGACGCGTTGAAGGAACAATCGGGGAGAAATCACGAGACACGTGAAAAGGGTCTACGAAGTTTAAAAAGGAACCAATCTTAAAATCAAAGTAAATGGAAGCTATGACACATTCTCTGACCACAAGGCAAATAACAAAAACAACAGAAAAAGAAGTAATTAACCACAACCTGAGCAAGAGCGAGACCCCGTCTCTACTAAAAAAATAGAAAGAAATGATCTGGATAGCTAAAAATATATACAGAAAAAAATTAGCTGGGCATGGTGGTGCATGCCTGTAGTCCCAGCTACTTGGGAGGCTGAGGCAGTAGGATTGCTTGAGCCTAGGAGTTTGAGGTTGCTGTGAGCTTGATGCCACAGCACTCTAGCCTGGGCAACAGAGTGAGACTCTGTCTCAAAAAAAAAATAAAATAAAATAACAATAATAAAATAATTAACCAGGAGAGGAGGGGAAGATCCTTGAAAATGGGGGGAAAAACATACAAGCTAGGCACAGTGGCTTGTGCTTACAGTCCCAGCTACTCAGGAGGCGGAGGCAGAAGGATCACTTGGGCCCAGGAGTTTGAATCCAGCCTGGGCAACAAAGCAAGACCCCAAATCTCTATTTAAATGCACTGAACTACTGAGCTGCTCTAAGGGAGTGTCTATCTGAATAAACAGACAGACAGACAGACAAATAAATACCTATGAAAGGAACTGCTGAGAAAGCACTGTAGTGGCTCCCAAGTGCACATGGAGAAAGCACAGCAGTGTGGAAAGAGCACTGGCCAAAAAAAAAAAAGAAGATACACTCCCCCTTGTTCTCAGAGAACGTCTGAGAAGAAAAGACTCTAGATAATCTCTTTTCCAAGGGTCTGTTAGCTCAGAAATGGCAGAGAAAATTTCCTGCTTTTATGGGTTAAGTGTTCGGGGCGAGTATGGCCAGTTAGGCTGCATTCGTTTCTGCCTCCCCCCTGAGACAAGCATGGATGCCCGGCCGGCACCCGCACCCCTGGGTGAACGAGGCCTCGCGCCGCGTGGGGTTGGCCAGGCAACCCCCTCGGCGCCGTGCGCCTTCTCCCCGCAATCTTTTGACCGTTTCACTCAGGTCACTCTGCGGGGACCCGGAGGATAAAAACACAGTGACAGTAGTTATATAGCTAAGATAACTACCTGGTGTAGGTTTGGAAGGACCTTTGATGCATCAGTAATAAAACTGGCAAACGAAAATTATGTGACTCTATTTCCCCCCCCTGAAACCCACCTCCAATGAAAGGATTCTACAAAAGAACCAGAGCAGAAAACTCCACCCCTGGCAAAACCAAGGACAGGGAGGAGGAGGAATAGGAGAAAGAAGAAGAGAAAGAGAAAGAGGAAGAGGTGGAGAAAAAAGCAGTCTAGAGCAGGGGTCCCCAACCTATGGTGAGTGGCATAGTTATTTCATTATATATTACAGAGCAGTAACAGAAACAAAATGCACAAGAAATGCAATGCCCTTGCATCATCCCAAAACCACCCCCCCACCCCCAGACCGTAGAAAAATTGTCTTCTATGAAAATGGTCCCTGAATCATCCCCAAACTATCCCCTCCACCCCTAGTCCATAGAAAATGGTCCCTGGTGCCAAAAAGGTTGGGGACCGCTGTCCTAGGGCACCTACCTGTGGGGACATCCATCACCCTCAGGCCCACGGCGGGCCGCCCGGTACAGACAAAGGCTCACCACGGGAGGCGTTTTTAAACCTCATTTGTAACTCCATTTTATGTTTCCAACCCTGTTTATGTTTTTCCCTTACTGTAATCTATCTCTTTTTATATTTTATACGCCATTCTAGACCAGATATAAATCAATCATCAATCAAAAATCACTGCACCGTGCAACACCCAATTTCTATGATGACGACCTGAGTGGTTAATAAATGATTATGCCGCCGATTTTCTGCTTAGGGTGGAGAAGACGTCCACAGGGTGTCTGAGGCCTCTGTCATCACAAACTGCTGGAGTGCTGGGGCCAGGAGGACGCACACCGGGCTGCTCTGAGACTCCGCCATCCAGCAGCCCACGGGACTTGGCCGTGGCGGGTCCCTCCCCTCCCAGCGCCAGGCCCCAGGTGGGCGCCTCACATGCCTCCCGAGTGAGTGGAAGCCCCGGAGTCCCAGAACATGGAAACTGTAACCCCATGTAAATAGCATGACGCAGCTAGGGCAACAGTCAAACTTACCCAAAACGTCTGTCTGGCTGGGAAGCTCCATTCCGCACCTGCTGGGCAACAGCTGGCGGGGGACGCTGGCTGGGGTGAAGGGTCACTGTCCCTCTCTGCCTTCCAACCCCCATCTGAGTCCACGTGGTCTGGGCCACCTTTCCCGTCAGCTGCCGGCGTCCCCTCCTCGTCGGCCAGGACCAAGCGCCTGTCCCCAGAGTCCAGCGGAGCACGGGAGGCTCACGCACGGCGCTGTCCCCGCAGAAGGGACGCAGCCCACGGCGGTGTCCAAGGGTCCCCACAGTGGAGCCCACCGCTGGCTCCTGCACCCGCCTCCTGCAAAGGCACGTCCTGGCGACAGCAGTGGCTGTCGTGGCAAAGCCTCGGGAGCCAGGAAGGCCGAGGTGCAGCCCGACGTGGGCACGTGCGCCGCGCACGACAGTGGGGACGCCCCGGCCTCTTCTCCTCCCGCGACGGAGCTCCGACCCCAGCCTCGGAGAGCCGAGGGTCTGAGGCCCCAACGGAAGGGAAGTCGCTGCCTCCCGGAGCCCGAGCTCAGGTGAGTCCCCCACACACGCCCCGCCCACCCCGCGTCCCCACGCCCCCACGCTCCCTCTGCGCATGCTCAGTTGCTCAGTTACAGGGACCAGCCATTCCAAGCCGTTGCCTTTTGTCATGTGCACACATTTAGAGCATAATGCACAGAATATTTTCTAGCATTTTATTTTGAGCCTCGCTTTAAATTCATTTTGCTCAAAGGCCCTAACACCGTCACGGGGACAGGCCACACGGACAGGGGAACGCAAACTCCTGTCCACCTCGCGGGGGAGGACGACGCCCCCCGGGGCGGGGACCGGGACAAGCGGCGGCCACTCCGCCTGCGCTGACGCCACCTGCCCAACAAGCCTTTGGTAATTTGGCTTTCTGTGGATTTTGTCTGTACAGAGACAATGTGTTTATAACAATTCAAACATCTGCTTTACCTAATATTTCTCATTGTAAATTAATAAAACATCTCTAAAGAGTCATCTAGCACGTGCTAGCTGAGCCTGATCAACTCTGCAAGACGGAGATGGAGTTTTGGAATCGCTCATGCTCCCCGTTGGACTGTGGCGTCACTCAAGAAGGAACAAGCACAGGCCCGACAGCCTGACCTAGTCAGCTCCTTCCCTAGTGGACACCAGTGACACAGAGCTGGCCGTCAGCGTTAATTACAGAGAGACTCATGTTCGCCTGCTCAGGGCCGTGCTCAGGGCCACTCTGGGGGTGCCCTTCACACAGGCTGGGGAGTCAGCGTGACCCCTGGGGTCATGGTGACGGGGAGCCCTGATCGCCAGCAGGTGTGGCAGCCTTGGCAGCAGACAATGAAAACATGGGCTTATGAAATGGGATTAGCAGTTTAAAAGATGCCCATGCCCATTCACGGACAAACGGATAAAGATACCTGGCACACACACACAAAGGAATGCAGTCGTCCCGCGGTATTCTCGGGGGTCCCAGGACCCCCCTCGGATATGAACAGCTGGTCCTCCAAATCCATGAGTTCTGCACCCCTGGAATATTATAGTTTGGAAGTGAGGCTGGTTCACTCTGAGGACACAGGGGGCCGACCGTACCACTCGGCCTGCGGAAAGGACACCCCGTCGCTGGTGACAGAGATGGCCCCGGAGGGCAGGACACCAAGTGAAATAAGCCAGACACAGAAAGAAAAATACGGCATGATCTCTCGTACATGTCGAGCGTAACACGGGCAAACACACGGACGTGGGGAGCAGCTCTGTGCTCGCCAGGGGTCGGGGGGAGCAATGGGGAGATGCTGATCAAAGGGTGCGAAGTTTTAGTTACACAGAGTAAATAATACCTTGAGATCTACATGCAGCACAGAGCCCGTGATTAACGATACTGCATCATATACTTAAAAAGTTCCTGCGAGGGAAGATCTTATACAAAGTGCTCTTATCACAAAAGGGAAAGCCAGGGCTGTGGGTGGGAGGACGCTTTCGGAGTGACGGGTAAGTCTGTGGCATTCACGGTGATGACAGCTTGAAGCCTTCACAGGTGTAAACTTCAAACGCATCGAGCTGTATACATCAAGTATCTACAGCTTTCTGTCTGTCAATCACATCTCAGGAAAACACTTTGTAAAAAAAGATTCCCTTGGGTTCTAGTTCAAAATGATGACCCAAGCCCATCTGTTCACTTACCAACCAACCCAAACCCCACTGAAAAAGAAGCATAAATGTCCAAAAAGAAACTGACAGCAGCAGAGAGAAGAGGAAGATTGGGCAAAATCAGAAGAAATTTCAACACATTTCTCGGCGACAGAAGGTACACGGAATGTACTAATGGATAGACAGGGTGGGGACAGTTGTCCAGAGGGGCCACCAGAGGCTGCAGGGGAGGTGGGAGCCACCTGATCCCAGAGAGCCTCTGGCTCAACACTGGCACCACACTAAGGACAGACAGGTCATGGGAAGTCTGGACAGGAAATCATGCATGTCTGACCCCGCTCCCAACACGGAACGCAAAGCCCTCTGGGGAGCCGAGACTCTCACTGGGGCTCCCAAGGAAAGTCACCTCATTCTGGCGTTGGGGCCTCCTGCCCCCAGGGGCAAAGCCCGCCAGGCGACACGCCTGCCCACGTGTGGGAGCCCCTGTCTGACTCTCCCCTCACAGCACAGGCCTGGCAAGGAACACTTGCTGACACCACCCAGAGAAAGCCAAACCTGTCACCCAATCTTTCCTTCTTCAGTGTGACCTGACAACCGAAAATGATGACGACGATGATGACGATAATGATGATGATGATGATGATGATGACAGTCAGCGCCTACTACGCATTTGCTATTTGCCTGGCAGAATTCTAAAACCTTTACATGTACTAAACCATCCAATCCGCAACACCCCTGGCAGGTAAATACCGTTATTATTAAACTGTTTTACAGTTAGCAAACAGCAAAGCCAAGATTCAGCCTGAATCTGAGCCAGTGACTGAACTCTTGATGACCAAGCTGAAGGACCAACATATAAGGAAAGCTGTCAGCAGGGAAGACCCAAAGACCCTCCACAGAGGACCCAGACAAGTAAGGGACCAGCATTTAGGACTTTAAAAAAAGAAGTATACTCATGGATTTGAGTATACTCAAATATATTTGAAATATATTTGTAAAACAAGAACATGATGCTATGAAAGAGGGAAGTTGAAGAGTAAAAAAAAAGAGATGAAAAATGATGGCTAAAATACAAAATTTAACACAAGAAGCCAGAAAATAAAGTTGAAGAGACCTCCCAGGATACGAAACAAACTAGACTAGAGGGAGAATATGAGAGACAAGAAAAGTCTAGGTCAGCATAATAGAAGTCATAATAAGAAAGAGAATCATGAAATGGAGGCAAAGAAATCTTGAAAGAAATATTAAAGAACATCTCTCAGACCAAAAGATCCAACTCTTCAGTTGGTAAGGGCCCCTACCAAGTGTTCAACACAACAAATTCATAATAATTTTAAAAAGACTCTCCCTTGGAATATTTTTGTAACACTTCAGAACACCAAGAATAAAGAAAAAGTCCTAAATGCTTCCTTAGAAGAAAAAAAGACAACCGCAAAGAAACCAGAATCAGTCCGGCACCAGGCTCTGCATTTGAGGTGCTGGGAGCCCCAAATGTACAGGACAAGCCGTCTACACCCTCAGGCCGGCTGATCTGCAACCCAGAAATGAACACACACAGTGGATTCTAGAACGTCTATCTCCTACACTCCATTCCTTTGAAGATATGAAGAACTTAACTCCAGCAAAACTAGAAAGAAAACTAAGGAAGAACACGTCGAATCCAGAAAATGGTGGGTCCGTCCAAGAAGGGCAATGAGGGAAAGGCCCCAGGTGAGCGCGAGTCCCGGGCGAGTCACGGCAGGGAAGCAGGTATCCGCAACGGAGTGAGCAGCTCCAGAAGAGAAAGAAAGAGCGCGTTATGCAAAAGAGGCTTCACAAAGATGTATGGTGAAAGCCCTAATCCTTTTCTAAACAAGAAAGAGAAAAGCGATCACAAAATCCAGGAAAAGCAAAATGCAGTACAACGAAATCATGATTCAAAGGCGAAGCTAAATATATAACTTTTTAATATATAGTTTTTAAGCCACTGTTGGAGCACACAGTTGCACTGATCCAGAAAGACCTAGAAATCGTGATCTCTGAGTGGTCTGGAATTGTCTCTTTGGACATGAAAGTGCTGCTCTAGCACATGACGAGCTCCAACAGCAAGGGTATTTACTGATGTTTAAAACGTACACATTGAAATGATAGAAACTCCGCAGAAAAGTCGCTGTGATTACCAGAGAGTGCGATGTTCGCCACCGGGACACGGAAGCAGTGAAGGCTAAGCCACGGCGCCGGCGCCGGGAGTTGGGGAGTTGGGGACGGGGGAGGTGGACAGAGTCAGACGCTCACGAAAGGGGATGGAACAAGAAATAAAGCAAAATAAAAAGCATTGGCAACACAGAACCAGACATAACTATCGAACGCTGAAAGCAGCAAGGGGAAGTCAGCACACTGGACAACCAGAAAGCCCTCGTGTTTCTGCAGAAAGTCCACACGTCACTGTCCCCACGCGGCTCCGGGTACCAGGAGTAAAGCGGCAGAGGGTGGCATTTGCTTTTTATCATAATTGTTTCTGTTGGTTTAGAGGCCTAATTTAGCAATAGTTTGCTGGTGGGGAGGAACTTGAAGGAAGAGTCTTATATATGTGGGAGCTAAAAACTTTGATCTCCTGCAGGTAGAGAAGAGACTGACAGACACCGGGGGCTGGGAAGGGTGTGGGGGTAGAGGCTGGTCGGTGGGCACAAACGTGCACTTAGGCAAAGGTGTAAGTTCTAATGTCCGATAGCAGAGTAGGGTGACTGTGGTTAGCAACAATGTACTGTATACTTCAAAGTAGCTAGAAAAAAACACTTGAAATGTTTCTAACACATAGAAATGATAAATACTCCAGGTGATGGCTACCTAGCACCCTGAATATATCATTACACATTATATGCATATAACAAAATACTACATGTATCCCATAAATACATAAAATATTATGTAGCAATTTTAGAAATTTATTTTCTCCAACTTACATGTATGCGCTTTGCAAACACTCATTTACTATGAATAACAACCCCACTATACACACACACACACACACACACACACACACGACTCTCATTTCCCCACTTCACAGAAGAGCAAACTGAGGCACAGATTAAACAAGCAGGATTCAAACCCGAGTGGTCTGGCTTTGCTGTTCTAACTACCAACCTCTGCAACATGAGGCTCGCAAGTTACCAAGGTGTCTGTTCACTAATCCTCAGCCGACCAACTTCATCCCATCAGAGCTCATGATACCGCAGCAAAGCAGTTAGAATCACCCGTCCAAGCGGCCATTTCAATTCTTTTCTTCCTTTCAATTGATTTTCAAAGATTCAGGAGACATTTTCTGTCCTCAGAATACAGTTAGATAACAGCACAGCATCCCACGAGGGGAAGTCTCTCCAAGGGTGTTCAAAGTCATCTTTTAAAATGCAAATTGAATTTTTTTGTGCTGTAGAGTATCGTACTTAGCATTTAGCACAGCACCTGGCATACATCGATTTGTGGAAGATTGAAATTTCTAAACATTTTATTATCGTGCTCAGATACTATAACTCTAAGAAAAGAAATCCAAAAATATATTTAGTGACAATATTGAGAGCACTAGTGTCTAAACTTTTAAGCATGCATCCTTTTTTCATAAAAATGAGGGTGTGTATGTGTTTTGAAACACTACATAAAATCTACAGGTATTGAAAACAAAAAAATCAACAATAAAAAATGGTAAATAACGAGGAGAAATGTAAACTCTGGTGTTTTCTTTCCGTGCCCAGCACACTGCCCTGAGCTCCTTCCGGACGCTCGCCCACCGGGCTGGGAGACCACCGACACAGCGGGTCTGTTCTGACGTCAGAACACAGGCCCCGGGTCAGGCTGCCTGGTTTAAATCCGGGCTCACCTTTCCCCGTGGTATGACCGGGGGCAAGTCGCTCATCTTGCCTTGTGCTCAGTGTTTGCTTCTGTGAAACGGACAGTCCCCGCCTCATAGACATGGTGATGATTAAAAGTGTGCAACGTGTGAAGTGTGCTCAGCACAAAGCAGACATCCAGTGGTCTCCGGCTGCACCAGAACTGGCATCTAAGGCAAACCTCCTACTGCAAACCTCCTACTGCGTAATGGAGACGATGGGGCCCCAAGCCATCACGAGACTCCCCGGCCACGCGGTGTGTGTCTCAAGGCCCGACTGGGAGCCGCTGGCCTCCCAGCTCCAGACAGGTGCTCTGCTCACTGCGTTCCCCTAGTTCTGGATAATGGGGCGCACCCTGAGCTCCCTGATCTTTTCTGTCTTCCTAAGACTGATGCTGAAAAAAGTGGCCAAGACCCCAACGCCTTCCCTTGGGCGACTATTTGGTATTAAATTTATTCACTACTCCCTTAACCTCCGTTCTCACGTTGCAACCCACACCCACACCCCAGTCACCGCACGCCACTGTCGCCGCGGCACGCCGGGGGAAGCCGGCAAGATACCGCTGGGAAATCAGCAGCTAGGATTTGTGCATTTTTTTAGAACTACCTGCTTTTGAATGATTTGTGCATTTTAACACTCGTACATTTTTCCTTCAAAAAAAAAGACCTACACAAAGCAGTAACGATAGACCGGGGATGGAGCGTGACAGGAGCTGTGGAAGCTACTAGAACGGCAGGATGTTAACAGCTGTTGAAGGTGGATGACAGCCACGGGGTTCATCTTGATATTTTCTTCAATTTGTGTATAACTTGAGATTTTCCGTAATAAAGTTTTGCTGTGTTTTGTTTTTAATAAACAGCATCCCAGGGGGAATGAGAAAGACAGTGAACACACAGGTCTCCTGGGTCCGGGGAGATGAGGCCGACAGACAGTGAAGCCAGAGAGGAAATTCTTGTCTGAATTCTGCATTCGTTTCCCTGTCAACTGACTCTTGAAATATCCGCCTGTTTCTCAGTAACAACCACAGCCACTTTGTCCAAGTGTTATAAAAACATGTTAGAATGAGATGACCCTCGACCCACGAGCTGAGGACTGTGGGTCTCACACCGGTAGCCGATGGACTTGTACACACTACACACACGCCCACAGACACGCACATGCACACATAGATGCACACCCACACACGTGCACACATACACACAGACACGCGCATGCACACATAGATGCATACACACATGTACGCACATACACACATGCACACACACAGGCATGCACACCCTCGACAAGAAAGACCAACATCCCCCTTCTCTTCTCAGGGCTCCCACCGCCCTTCCTGGGCCTCCCCCACAGTGAGGCTGCTCTTCTGCACGGAAGGGCAGGCACTTGAAGGATGCCACGTCTGGCTGAGGCTGGGATCTTAGTTCCTGGGTCCTTGTCGCCCGTCCGCCTCCCCTCGTCCGCCTCCCCTCTCGGGTCACAGTCACACCTGAGCCTGGAGCGGGACCTCGGCAGGAAGATCCAGGTCTCCATTCCCAGAATGAAAAGAGATGACGACCCGAGTCTGAACCCGGGAAGCCCTCAATGCAAACACTGCCCCTCAGCCACCTACGCCGGAGGACGGCGGGGCCCTCGGTGCCAGGACGACTGCACGGGGCTCTGGTGAGCTGAAAAAGAGTCAGACGGTGTCTGTCCTCAAGGAGGTCACATCCTACAGAAGAGGCAGATATGGCCACAGCTAACCGAGGCCCCATCATGGAGCACGGCGCAGGGCAGGGAGCCACCGGGCCGGCAGGCTGTGCGGGGGAGAGGTGCGGCTGGAGAAGGGCATTCGAGTACAGAGCACAGAAAAGCCCCTCATTTTCTTTCTTTCATAAATATACAGGCAGCAACTTTTATTGTTTTCAGAAAAGAGTTGCAACTGGAGGGACAACTCCTAAGAGGTTTGGACTCCAATTGTTTGGGGCGGTAATTAATTAACTCTGCAGTTCCTCAGCAAATGTAAAGATAAGCGGATAACTCAGAAACAATAAGAGAACGGGTTTCGGGAGGTCCAGATGCCTGCAGAAGTCCCCAAGAAAGTCTTGTCCCATTTTCAGTGCGAGGAGCAAAGACAGAGAAACACACAGGCAGGAGGCGTTATGCAAATTAAAACTGTAATCTTCCACATACTTAACCCCACAAAAGTAATTACGGTCCTCTCACATTTTACACATCAAGAAACAGGAGACCACACTGAGTCGGTGTGAGGGTTTTTTTCAATCATCTAGCGGAAGCCAGGAAGCAGGCGGCAACGAAAGACCCCCGGCAGAGCTGCCAGCGCCCACTGGGGACATCGCCCCTCTCCTGCCGCCCTCCTGGGTGCTCAGAGGAATCGAGGGGGAACCGGTGATCGCTGTCCAGGCACAGAGCGTGACCGCAGGGCCACAGCCCAGACAGACAGGACACGCACGACCGGATACCACCGCCCTCACCCCTGGAGACCAGGCCCTTCCCGAGAGTCACGTGAGCCTCCGAGCCTCCGGCACCGGGTTCCCTGAGAGGCTTGGTGCAAACACGGATGGAAGACGCCACGGAGCCAGGAGAACCGACTGGATCGAGCTCTTACAGGGCGACTTTGGAGCAGGTGGGGGCAGAGGCAAGCCCGGTCCGGGCGAGACTGCAGGTCTTCCGGTCTGTCTTGGCCTGACTGCCTTTCCTTCTTTGAAGGGACAATTCCCAAATTTATGGCCAGGCCAGGCCTAAGGCCTGAGCTCCAGACTTACTCTGCTCTCCCACCCGAGGCGTGACGGGCACGTCACACTCAGCAAACCCAAAGCCTCGCACCGGGTCTACACCTGCCCCTCCCACCCCCGGGCCACTCCCAGCGCCCACAATGAATGGCAGCCCAGGTGTCCTGGGCACTGCCTCCCCTCCCCCCACCGCATCAGCGAAGCCGGGTGGTTCTGCCTCTACTACACACCCTGAGTCTGGGCACTTCTCGGCACCTCTGCCCTGCCGCTCTCGCTAAGCCACCAGCCCCTCTCCCCTAAAATCCCACAGCCGGACCCTAACTGGTCTCCCTCCTGTTCCCCCGACACGCCGGCCCCTCCAGTTTGTCACCCAGACATCCAGAGTGATCCTTCTGAAACCTAGGCCAGGTCACCTCACCTCTCTGCCCAAAGCCCTCAGTGACTCCCTTTTTCACGCTCTAAAAGCCCAAGTTCTTGAGCGAGTCTGCAAGGCCCTGGATGACGGACCCTCGCCCCGCCCCGCACAGTTTCTCTCGGGCATCGTCCCCTACGGCTCCCCTGCCCTCTGCCCCTCCAGCCACCCTGGCATCTTGAGGCTCTCTGAGGCCAGCACCCACACCCCGCCCCAGGGCCTCTACGTCACACCAGAATGCAAACATCTTGCTCTGGTCTCACAGACCTTTGCAGTCGATATAATTATCATCGCACAGGGTTTACTTACGTCCATGACAATCACTAAGAACAGCTTGGGGTAAGGTAGACTCTGATTACCAGAGTAACAGCGGCTGGGGCTGGCAGGGCTATACTTAACGTCTGCAAACTCACTTTTTGTGGATATATTCTGAATATGGGCTTCTTTATGTGATAAGCAGACGTAAATTCTGGTCTCTCCAGTTAGGCGGAAGGCCACAGTCCACCCCAGATGCAGAGAAAAGAAAGAAGGTCTCGGGATTATTGACTGTGCTGATGATTATCTGCTAGTACAATGAGTGAATAATCAAAGTGACCTAAGGCAGGTCCTAGGTCCAAGGGAAGGGGGAGTCGATTTAGCAAATACTGCCCAGCTATATGAAGTTAAATTTGACAATGCTTATTCAGGTTGTCAGAAATTGTACTTTGTTCGGACTGATGCTATCTGCTTCTGCGAACCTGCTTGCTTTTTACTCGACTGTTTAAAATAGTTACTCAGATAGGACCGGAAGGTCTTTCGATGATCTCATAACCTTGAAGCTGGAATTGTTGCCTAAGATGTCCCAAAGGTGTGTATGTTTGATGTTCCACGTGGTGCAATGGTGGAGGGTATATAAGTTGTCACAAAAGCCGTGCTCAGGGCTGCACTCCAAGCTTGGTGGGATTCCCTGCCAGAGAGCGTGCCGCTGGCCAGCCAATAAAGACTCACTAAATTTCAGTCTTTCCTGGTTGACTTTCTTGCTCTGGTCCATAACATGTACATTTTTCCCCCAAAGTAATTGCTCAGATTTCAGTGTAACCATTTATAAAAACGTAAAGTGAAGGAGCAAAATAATAACCAGAACTGGGGTTCTCTGTACCCCTTTTCCTTTGAAAATCTCAGCAGTGCCCTGGTGACAAACCACCTCGAGGTCGGGCTCTTCTGGGAGCTTTGGCAAGGAACTGACACCCAGCGGGTGGCTCAGTCTGAGCACTGAATCTCAGTGACGGGGCTTCCTGGAAGCAGGTTTCCAATTTCACCGCGGTGCCATGGTCCTTTAACACGCTCGAGTGGATCGATAACGAGGAGGTTATCAATGAGCTCCATTACAGAGCCCCGGAACCGCCGCGGGACTCTGAGGTCCAGGGCATGACGGGAACATTCATATTTTAAAAGGAAGCCAGAGACGGGGTCCCTGGGCCGACTCGGGAGCAGGGGAGGATAACACGACCTGCTGAAGGTCACCTCTGCGGAAAGAGCAGCTGAACGTGCTGAGCGGAGCCGCCTCTGTGCTCAGAGTCTGGTTCCCGCCCGGCTCCCAAGAGCTAAGCCTGGAAACCGCCCAGGGAAGGGGCAACCAGGAATCGCAGGTGCTGGGTGACAGGTAGGGTTTCCTCTCCTTTGAAGCTCTCCTTTGGGGATATAAACGCCTAGGTAGAGGAAACGCCATCAGATCTTCTATCAGATCTCCCATGCTAACACACACCACTCCCCACACGCCACTCCCCGGAGCTCTCCAGGCCACCAGCAACACCCCCCCAGAGCCTCCTTCCCCTCAGCTGCAAACAAAACTGCAACCTTTGCTGTCCCGACATCCACACCCACCAGGGCAGGCTCGACCTGGGCATTCCCGTGCACAGAGAGTGAGAAAAGAAGCAATTTCTTCAACACTCCTGATCTAAGCCTCTGGTTCTCTGCACGACCTGAGGATGTGGCCATCACAGCTCCGACAATTTTATCCACAATCCGAAACAGCAAGGCCACCCCTGCAGCTGCGCTCCCACTGTGCGCTCCCACTGTGCGGGGAGGCCGGTGTCAGCACCGGCACAAGGCGGCTCTGGCTATTGTTATTATTATTATTTTAACTGAAGCTAGGAAAGGTTAGAAAACTTGCCTGAGGTCAAGTAGCTAAACACAGGCAGGACCTAAAACCAGGTCTGTTTGAGTTTAAAATTTATGCTCTTAAACACACACACACACACAAAAAGCAACCAACCAACCAAAAAAACATCCCAGGAAGCTCAGAACTGTGGGGAACATTCCTCCCCAGGTTACCCTTGAGGCAACCTTGCCTGTGTTGCTCTGACATAAGGGCCGGAAACCAGTTCCGGCTGTAAATCACCTAAATGAAGAAATAAGTCATTAAACCAGTTCACGCCAGGGACCTCTGACCCGAGCCGCAAGGCGTGGGGGAGCTTCCGCCGCCCTCCCTCTGCCGTCCTCCCTCCCTCTGCCGTCCTCCCTCTGCCGCTGTCCTCCCTCGGCCACCCTCCCTCTGCCGTCCTCCCTCCCTCTGCCGTCCTCCCCCTGCCGTCCTCCCTCTGCCGCCGTCCCACCCTCCCTGGCCCACGGCTGTCCCGACCACGTCCACGCCGCAGCCCCCTTTTCCCCCGCGGCCCCACGGTGACAGCGCACGTCCGCTGGGGCAGGAGACAGGGGAGGCAGCAAAGGGAAGGGACCTGTTTCTCCACAGCCTTCCACTCCAGGTCACAAGGGACGCCCGTGCCTCGGTCACAAAGGGCAATGACGTCCCCGCTCCACTGACCTGGCTTATGGCATTAACTGTGGTCTGTCCCGCAAGGCCGATGCTCCGTCAGAGTGAACTTAGGTCACACACGGGAGGCCGAGTGGAGAGTGGAGACGTCCCACGTGACCCTCCAGCCACCGCTAGTGAGGGGCAAGAGCCTGGCGCAGAGGCGTCACCCTGGCACTGGAGCTGTCTGGACATGCCCGCCCCGGCCACCTCCCCCTTCTCCCAGGACCTCCTGCGGCCCCCAGAGTGGCGGCCAGGTTTCTCCACTCGCCTTTGCACCAGCGTCGCTCACCCCGGAGCAAACGGGCGAAGCGAGAACAGCCCCCGAGCAAGGAGGCCCGAGCAGGAGGCCCCGAGCAAGGAGGCCGCTCGGGGCAGCCAAGTCAGAGCAAAGTGGCATGAGGGGCGCGGTGACGCACAAGGACCACGAATGCGGGAAAAGGCTCGTCTGTGGAAAGAGCACTGGGACAGCCTGGACAGGGCCAATGGTCCCGACAGCGTCCAAGTTCCAGGCTGCGGCCTCAGCGAGGCTCCGGGGGTCTCGCAAAAACGAATGTGGTGATTTCTCTTCAACTGCTGCCCCTCATGTGGCTTATTCTCATGGTTTCCTGGGCTCCAAAGGTCTGGGACCAACACCACCTACAGCAGTCCCCCTCCCCGTGGACACATCTGTGTTTGTTACCCCAGGTGCAGAGCGATTGGATGCTGGGAGAGAGAGAGGCCACAGTCACGTGACTTGTACTGCACTAATTGTTACCACTGTTCCGTTTCACTATTAGCTATTGTCAGTCTCTCACTGTGCCTAACTTATAAATTAAACCTCACCATGGGTAGGTGTGGATGGGAAAATACATAGTGTATGTAGGGTTTGCCACCATCTGTGGCTTCAGGCATCTGGGGGCTTGGAACACATCCACAAGGATAAAGGGGACCACTGTATACAGAGGCGTGGAACAGCGTCTTCTCTAACCTTCCGTTTTCTTTAACTCTTAATGACAATTGAGGCCAATCTTGGTACACTGGCTTTTAGATGTTTCTAGGCTAATGTATGTCAACTGTGGCTGTGCACACACACACACTCATACACGCACACACTCATATGTATAGATCACAGACCTTTTAAAAAATATCAACCTAGGAAATTCCAAAGTACAGCTAGGGCTGAGATCCACTGTACCAGACTGAAGCCACTGATCTTCCCAGTGCAGTCAAGAAAAGTAAATTAAAAACACTAGGTACTTTCCCTGAAAAAAATCACAAAACGCAGACTTACCACGTCAGAAGCCATGCAGTTGGGTGACATTCCATTGTTCTAGGTTGTAAAACGACGGAATGTGAAGCCCAACAGTGTGGAGTGCCTTGTTCAAGGTGACTGCTATGGTTTGAATGTCTGTCCCCTCCAAAACTCATGTTGAAATGTAACTGCCGATGTGACCATATTAAGAAGTGACTAGGCCACGAGGGCTCCGTTCTCATGCAGGCACTAATGCCTTAGCTCAGAGTGGGCTCTTCATAACCGGGCAAGTTGCACGTCTCTCTCCCCTCCTCTTCCCTCCCTCCCTTCCTTTCTCTCTTCTCTTCCCTCCCTCTCCTTCTGCCCCTCTGGCTTTTCTGCTATTTGGGGACCATCTTGCTCTTCTCTGGAGGAAGCTTCAAGGCTCCGTCCTGGAAGTGGAGACTGGGCCCTCCCCAGACACCAAGCCTGCCAAGCACCCTGCTCTTGGACTTCCCAGCCTCCAGAACCGTGGGAAAGAAACCTCTTTTCCTTATAAATATCCCAGTCTCAGCTATTTTGTTGGAGCAGCACAAAACTGACTAAGATAGTGACATAGTGAGTCAGTGGGAGTGCGGGAGTTGGAACTAATTTTCCTAGTCTAAAAGGTTTTGTGTTAGTCTGACTTTGGTAAATCACATCTTTCAGACAAAATTAGGAAGCCTGTTATTTAAAACAATCCTACAAAAAAGATCCTGTTATCCAAATAATGATCTACTAAGTGCACGTGTGTTTATGTTTTGGATTCCAGTACATAGGCTTCTCCAAGTGAAGCAGATTTATGGTTTCAGCAGAAGCCTAAGCGAAATCCCGAGCAGAGAGTAAAGCTGCTACCAAATGAACACTGCAATTCCTAAAGCCAGATCTCTGCGTCTTAAGTGGGATTATCAATACTGAATAGAGCGGAGAAGTTACTAAATTGGGAGAGTGAGGATAGAAGCAGTAATAGAAGGTAGGGGGTGACCTTAAAAGTAAGCTCTAAGTAACCCCAGGACAGTATGATTTAAGTGACTTACATCACTTAACTGCTTCTTCCACTAATACGCCATGGCACCACTAGAGTTTTAAGGCTGAACTTCAGTTAAGACTGAGCCTCCTAGAGTACCCTCGATAAAACAAACATGCTCAGAAGAGAATACATTACAGAGTTACTGCCCATTAACACAGAGGATGAAATAGTTTGTCAGATCTTTTGCAACTGTATTACCAGAGAAAAGCAAGGCCCGCAGAAAAGAACCACAGAGAAGTAAGTGTTGGTGGGATGCAGGTGACAGGCAGATTCTGGTCCCGCCAGGGAGCAAAGCAGCCTGAGGCACAGGAGGGCACAGGAGGGCACAGGAGGGCACGGGAGGGCACAGCCTGCAGGGCCGCAGGGCAGGAGAGCACTTGGAGGGAGGGAGGAGGTCTGCGGAGGAGGAGGGCTCTGAGTGACCCCAAAAGACACTCGGCCTCCTTCAGCTTCCACAAGTCTGTCCCCAAGAGTCCCATTCCTCCTAACGGGACGCTCGCACAGTGCCCGCCCTCAGCTGCAAGCCAACACTCTACTGCCTTTCTAGAAACATCACTGTGCTTTCATCGTATGTCAAACTATTCACATGTTCTGTTTCTCTTTTCCCTGATCAGACTCAGGCAGAAATCCTAGGCTTTTCACCTCTAAACGTGCTTCCTCCTGAAACCCTTATTCGAGATGACTTTTCCACTTTCATACTCATTTGAGGGGCCTTGTGGCCTTTCCACGCGTGGGGTCTGCACACGAATGGGCACTCGTGTCTGCAGTGCCCTGTGCGGGGCTGGGCACCACAGGAGCTGGCCCAGGGAACGGAGAAAAGGCAAATACTAAGGAAGGATTATTATTACTCTTCTGTCCGAGACGGATATTTCAATATCACAGCAACACCAGCATAATGGACACAACGTGGATCAGACCCCAAGTCAGCACATCTGAACCCCTGTGTGTCTGCGGCTGTACCCACGGACACTGAACCCTGAAGGTAAAATCAGACCCGAGTCTTTGTAAGAACTGAACTGAGGAAACATTGAATTTATCCCATTTATTTATGGGGTGCCCACGTGTGCAACTCATTAAACAAACATGTCATGAGTGCCTATTATTTTAAGACATTTTGCCAGCAACTGGTGGCAACAGAGAAGACACAGAGTCCTTGTCCTCAGGGATCTTGCAATTTAGTGGGGACACAGTTGAACAGCACACACAGCGACACTGTGATGACCGCAGGCAGAGGAGCCGGCACCAGGGCACAGGGAACACAAAGGGTCCCCGATCCAGCTGGGGTCCAGGCAGGATCCGGTGTTTCCACACAGCAGAAGGGCACGCACAAAAGGCCGGACGGGAAGGTCCGGGGCGGTCCGAGGCGGGGCGGTCCAGGCCTGGTGCTCGGGCTGCAGGGCACTTGCCACACGTACCTCGCAGGGCACTTGCCACAGGTACCTCGCAGCCCTCCCGGGGGAATCATCTGAGTACAGGGACGGGGATGACTCAGGACAAGCCTCTCCCACCAGTGTCCCGAGCAGTGTGGCTGACCAGGTCAGAAAAGAGAGAGATCCCCAAAGAAGATGTGGGGGTTGGGGGTACAGAAGAGGGTCCGACCCAGTCACAGAAGAATGCAGGCCTGGGCAGAAGGCGCTCCTGCCGTGCAGTGAAAGGAGCTGCAACTGGGCAGAGCACAGGTCCATTCCTGGCAAGATCAGAGCAGAACCACACAGAGCCCCAGGGGACAGCCTGAAGGAAGGCGGTTAAGGCAGCGATCAGCAGTCGGGTAACTCCTCTTCAGTAGAATAACAAATGCGCCTCTTGAGAAACCTGGTAACAAGGACTGTGTGGTGCAGGGAACAGCACTAACCTAGAGTCACAAGACCGACTGCCGGTTCCCCGTGAGATCTCAGGCGAGGTGGCCGAACATGAGCAGTGTCCACAAGTATGGATTTAGCAGTTCACAACAGCCTTTTAGTTTTTAATTTTTACAGTGAAATAAAGCAGAATGTGTTCTGCTAAGTGCATTGCCCACAGAATAAATACTGTTTTGTGAAACATTTGTTTCCAATATATAGATACAAATGTATATGTGTGTGCTTGATCAAGATGTAAAATGTGTTTCTTTTTTTTTTTTTTTTTCTTTTTTGAGACAGATTCTCCCTCTGTTGCCCTGGCTAGAGTGCAGTGGCATCAGCCTAGCTCACAGCAACCTCAAACTCCTGGGCTCAAGCGATCCTCCTGCCTCAGCCTCCCAAGTAGCTGGGACTACAGGTGGGCGCCAGCACTCCCAGCTAATTTTTCTAGTTTTAGTAGAGATGGGGTCTCATTGTTGCTGAGGCTGGTCTCAAACTCCTTACCTCAAGTGATCCTCCTGCCTCGGCCTCCCAGAGTGCTGGGATTACAGGCGTGAGCCACCGCGTCCGGCCTAAAATGTATTTCTTACTGTGGGGTCACGGTCAAAATAGTTTGAAAAGCATAGGACAAGAGGTTTTTTAAGTTTCTTCATATTCTAAGATTCTCATTTAGCTTTTAAATTCTAATCTATTTTACAGGTGAATAAATCAATTTCGATAGGAGTTCTGACATAATATTAAACAAACCATGGGCTTAGATATACCATCAGGTAATATAAAATTTAACATTATCCGAAACAATGCCCTTTAATTCAACTCAATATGATAAAAAAGTCTCCAGGAAGTAACCACGCCTCTCCTATGTCATAACACAGCCACACCTGCATGTTCAGGGCAGAGAAATGACCCCGTGACGGGCTTTTATTTTAACGCAGACATGCACACAGAGGAGCAACATTCTACAAAAATTTTTAAATAAAATCTACTCAAGGTAGGATTTTCATGTTTCCCTTTTAAAAGCTCTAACGCCAACCTTATTTTTAATACCTTTACCAAGAGCAAACTCTAGCAATCTATTGATTGTGTATGACACATACTTCTGAAACCCTTTACAGGAACAGGTGGCTTTTAACTGCTTGGGAATTCTGGCCCAATACACCTGCATATGATACATTCTCATCTGCCTCAGCCACTTTCGAAAAGCTGTAACCCGCATGAGGGCACCCCTTCGGACTGTAGGAGAACATAAACATGCAAGGTATATTAAACACTAAGTACTTCCCTGTCACACGAGCCATTTTCCCAGACAGGCAAGCAGTAATTTATAAACATTGAGCATACATATATAAACATGAATGGAAAAATCATTCATGCTGGCTCTGTGCGTGAAACCAAATAGGTTATAGGTAAAAACTATATAAGGGTCTCCAGTGACAATAACGCCTGTTGTACTTACTACGGGGACTGTATCATCTGAAGAAATCACATCCCGTTATAGACATGACCCCAGGGGTTTCCACCATCACTGCTACGAGGGAGGTGGGAAAGGTCACAGACACCCAAACTGGAGCACGAACAGGTGACCGGACTTGCCCACTTCCCAGACCTTTGTCTACCCAGGAATGAAACCCGAGTTTTTTCGTTGGCTTGTTTCCCCAGGTCTGACCCCTAAACCATGCCCCCAGTTTGTGCCTGGAATGTAAACGGCCCTCGGTACGTACTCTGCAGTCCTCTGAATGCAAATTCAAGGTCAAGAGATTCCCCTGAGCCCCGTAGGATTCAAACTTACCCTGGGCTGTCGCTGAGACCAGCAGCCGCCGGCCAGCTACTCTACACCCCCCAGGAGGCAAACTCCTGGACCATCCCCCACTCCAGCTGCCTCCAAGGTGGCCCAGACGTGGCCTGTGGGCACTTTACAACCGAAAAGTCTGCTAGGGGTACCCTGTGACACCCACTGACCGTACAGGGGTCTAGAGGTCTCGAGACTCCTGTGCCTCGCCAAGGTCACGACTGCCTGAGGACCTGCAGTCTCTGGGTCAGCTCACACAAACGAAGGACAACCAAGTTGTTGCTCTCTGCCCGGTACTGAGGCACCCACACGCTGCCACTTGCGGTAACCACAGAAGCCCAGCCGGTGGGCCAGTGGCACCCAGGCGTGCCAATCCAGTCTGAGCTCTCCAAGAACCAACCTGAGGACGGGCGGGTTTTCGGAGAGTGTGGAAGCAGGCCCGGGAGCTCTCCGCTCGCCCACAGCCCCGGAGGAGGAGCCCCCATGCCCGCAGGCCGCCCCAGAGGCCCCCGAGGCCCCCTCCGCCACCCCACACCTGCGCGCCAGGCCCGCGACCCCCGCCCGCTCACCGGGTGCGCAGCGCCTGCCACGCGGCGTCGATGTCGGCGTAGAGGTTCTTCTCGGAGGGCTTGCCCGAGCTGACGCCGTAGCCCGAGTAGTCGTAGGAGAAGATGTTGCAGTTGATGCGCGAGCCCAGGCCGATGTAGAAGCTGCACATCTGGCCCAGGTCCACGGCGTTGCCGTGCGAGAAGAGCAGCGTGTAGCGGCTGGAGGGCGCGCAGCGCACGAACATGCAGCCCAGCCGGTTGTCGCGGGCCGTGCGCGAGAAGAAGACCTCGACGGCGTCCAGCTCGCGCTGCGAGTACTGCCAGTCGGCGCGCTCGCTCAGGTGCAGGCTGCACGCGCCGGGGCCCGCGCCCGCGCCCTCCTCGGGCTGCTGCGGCGCCGGCTGGGCCGCGGAGGCGGCGGCGGCGGCGGCCGGGGCCGGGGCCGGGGCGGGCGCGCCGGGGCCGCGCTGCTCGGGCGCCAGCACGGTGTAGGTGGGCTCGGGCGGCAGGAAGGCCAGCTTGGCGGCGATGCGGCTCGGGCAGGGCGGGCAGCAGAAGAGCCAGCACAGCTCGCCCAGCGAGAAGCCGTTCATCCTGGGGCCTGGCTCGGGCATCGGGGCGGCTGCGCCCGCCGGCCCTGGCTGGCCCGGAGCGCGGAGGGCACGCGGCGCGGGCCGGCGAGCGGGGGCGGGCGCGGAGGCGGGGCCGGCCGGGCGGGCGCGGCGCTCGGAGCCGGGCGGGTCAGCGGCGGCCCCGCAGCCCGGGCGAGGCGCGGGCGACCGCGGCCCGCGCGCGGCACACAAAGCCGGCGGCGGCGGCGGCCATGGCCGGCTCGTGCGCGCCCCCCGCGCCGCTGCGCTCCCGCCGCCACTTCCGGGGACCGCGGCGCGGGCTGGGCCTGGGCGGGGCTCCGGGCGCGGGGCGGGCACCTGCCCTGCCCGGAGGCGTGTCCCGGGACCGGGCGGCGGGGGCGCTGCGCAGCCCGAGGTCCGAGTCAGGGCTAGGGGCTCTGCGCGGGCAGCTGAGCCGACCCCGGAGGGGACCGTGGAGGGGCGTGTGTCCTCCCGGACCGGACCGTTCCCCTCGCCCTTCTCCCCCCCCCCCCCCCCGGGACTCCCTTCCCCAAATCCAAGTTTCTGCCACGGGCGGAGGCCCCTGCGAATCTGCTGCAAAGCAATGGGGCGAAGAGAGCTGGAGGGAACCCGAAAGGTCTGCCTCTTGGTGTCTGCGCTGCGGTCTGACCCGCCTCAGTGCCCAAAGGTCCCGCCCCGCGAGGGGTCCTGGGGCTGCGGGACTGGATGGCCACCGCTGAGTTCTCCCTGTACCAGAGGCTGTTTCTGGATGTGGCAACAGTGTTACCCTTGCAGGGCCAGGGTGTGACCTTTATACGTCCCTGTATCTGCAGAGTCAGCCCTTGTAATGGGACCGTCCTGTAGTTAGCGACAAACCCTGTTGTCCTTTCTAGTTCCACGTGGGGTAGATTTTGGGGTAGCAAGTAGGTACTTGGTGTCCTTTACAGTTTGTTTCTCTAGAATTGTTTTGCATCCAGGATTTTAAAATGTCCTTAATCATTTCTTACGCTGATTCAAATCCACTGTAATCTTGGCAGTCACCTCAAAATGGTTTTTCAAATACAGCTCTCAGTGCCTTGAAACTGTGTGTGCTGCGGTGCCAGTTTTCCCAGAGCCTCCTGTGCTTCCCCTTCTCCTGGTTTGGCAGCTGGACCCCCTTTCAGGAAGTGGCGGGAGCTGCTCTGCCCTGACCGCCAGCCTGGCAGCTCCAGGCTCAGAGTTGACACCATCACCACTCGGACCTGTGGTTTTGATTCTCAGCTGTCCTGAGCACGGTAACTTTCGTTGTGGCTTTTACAGAGGGAACGTTTTGAGCACCCTCATCTACATGAGTTTGCCCATCCTGATTTCAGTAGCCTTCCGGACCTGGTTTTCGAAAGGCCATTCATTTCTTCACTAAAACAATTTTCAGATGTTTTTGAATTATGCAAACTTGATTTAAAATAACCTGATGCCAAAGCCTGTTCAGACGACATATTTGAAGTCTGTTTTGAAGTTATTCACACCTGGTGAAACCGTTCACCTAAAATCTTTATAACTCGCTACACATTGTTCTACTTTGCTTGGATACTTTGTTTCTTATATTCAACATCTATGTGTATAGAATTTTTTCATGCTCACAGCACCCGCTGCGTTTGGCGCTAGAGCTGCAAAACGTAAGACAGTCCCTGCTCCCAAGTACCTGCCAGTCTAATTCAGGCATCCACAGAAGATTCGGAATAGTTTTTTACGTGCCTTAAAAAAAAAAAATCAACTCTTAAAAGAAGTCGGTCTTGGATGGTGGTTCCGTGTGGTGTTCCTGTGGGGAGCTAGGCCAGGACACTGCTCCCTAGTCTAATGCAGAGGAAGAACAGAACTTTGGGAGCTGAGATGAAAGGTGTCTGACACCCCCCAGTCAGTCCTCCTCAAGTGCCACAAATGCCACACTCCTCTCACCCGTCCGTCAACAGGACTCGGACAGCTCTTGGCTCAGGAAGGGGCTCTGAGGGGCATCTCGAGTTCGTGTCTTCTGTGCCGCTGGTGGAAAAGACAGCCTTGATGTTCCAGACGGTCTGGCGGCCGTGCTCGCGTGGTTAGGAAAACGTAAAAGCCGGATACTTGTGCATGTCCGTCCTGTCTCGTTCCACAAAGGATCGTGGAGCACGACTCAGTGTGATTCCCCCGTCAGAAGGCTCCACAGGGCCGGGCAGAAAGAGCACTTATGCCCCCGGAAGTTATCTTGGTTCAGGTTTGTGTGAAGGCTAAATGGAGACCCTGGAGTGCCGTGCCAGAGAGCACAGCCACCAAACCTCTCCCACCGCCTGCCACGCAGACACGGCAGCACCTGTGTGGCCCGCTGAGGTGAGAGGCCGTGCTGCCCAGGGCTACGGGGTTTCCTGTCTCACACGTCTCTCACACGCCCACAGCGAGTGTGTCAGTGTGCCTTGGCATATTGGTTGGGAAACTTTAGCATATAGCACAGAAATAATGTTTGTCCCATAAAATGTGAAGGTCAGGTATTACCAGCTGACCTTAAAGAATTTCTGTGTGGTTCCTATCATCCTTGTGGAGGAAGGTCTAACTCTGAGTTCAGATCGGCAAGTGTATTTGCTGCACTAGGTACTTGCCATGACTCAGTCGCTGAGTTGACTTGGGCATGTAGAGGGGCCTAAGGCACAGCCCTTCCTGCCCTTAGCAAGTTCATCCCATGGTCTGTTGCCTGGAATGACTGTATCCTGCTAAGCCAGCCCGGTTTGATGAACTAACAATATTCCAAGCAGCTAAACGCATTGGTCTCTATTATTTAATATTGGCCTTTACACACTGGACCTTGGTTTCCGTGTTAGTCTGCTGGAGGTTGAGTTGCTTAAGGCCACTTTACTTTATAAAAATAAACTGTCAGCAGCATAGAGGAGAATGATCCATTTTTTATTTCCACAAGAGAAGGATATTCACGCTTAAAAACTGAATCATATTGTCTATATGGAATCTGACATACATTGCCCTGTTTTACTTTTTAAAAAAATTTAATTTGGGACTGGATGCTCTGTGAAGTTAGGGATCGTGTCTACTTTGTTCACCACTGTTTTCCTTATGACTGGCATAGAGAAGATGTGCAATACATATTAATTAAATTGATAAATTAAAGAATGAGTCAGTGATTTAGTGAATGCATTCAAGAGACCAAGCTTGTTCCTTCTGATTTGGGCAGTTGTATTGGAATATGGGCTTTGAGAAAGAGGAGAAGTGGTCCAAAGCCAATGCCAGCATCACACTTTGTGAGTAGTCTGTATGTGTCCTCTGGATAAGGAACTGTGACATTCTTTCCATCTTTCTTA
The DNA here is from genome assembly GCF_041146395.1 of Eulemur rufifrons. NCBI lineage: Eukaryota > Metazoa > Chordata > Mammalia > Primates > Lemuridae > Eulemur > Eulemur rufifrons. The sequence goes on along the minus strand of NC_090985.1, from coordinate 1,660,299 downwards.
ACGACAGGGCTCAAATTCTGTTCTGGGGACAATGCCCCCAGTTAGGACCCACGACCACTCAGCCTCCCCGGCTGCGAGGATGGCCACTTGATGGGATTCCGTGCAGGAGGCTCTAAAGGGAAGACATTAGGGATCTTCTGGGGAGACTTTTAATAGAGCCAGACTCAGCTGCAATGTTTCCCTCTGCCTTTTCCCTTTGTTCCTGCTTGGGTTGCAGGCATTGTTATTTGAGCCACAGCAGCCATCTTGCAACCATGAGGGTAAATTTCACAGCGGAAAATAGTGGTGAAGAAAGATAGAGTCTTGATCCTTCACAGCATTAATAGCAGCCCAGCTCTGGCCTGTATTTGTCTAGACTTCTTATCTGAAAAAAACTGTCTTTTTATGTCAGTGTAGTTGGTTTGTTTGCTACGTGTAACCTAATGCAACATTAACTGATTCAGGAATCGGAAGCAAAAGATCTTAGATTCTTCTTAACTGCTTTCTCAGTAGGGACAAAGGGTATTTTGTTGGTCAATAGTGGAACAGTTATGTCTAAATCCTGCTTGTTCCCCCATGGAAAAAAGTATGACCAAAGACAGGATACATTTTTAAGGAGATAACTGTTAAACGAATACATCTGAAATATGAAGAAATGAAAAGCTTATAATTTTGAAAATATCATAAGTGATATTTTGAGGCTCTTCCAAGAAATCTATGCTGGCATTAATTGGGGAAAGGGGCCCACCATTCCACTAAAAGCTTTGGGAGGCAAAATATCTTTTCCCAGATCTTCTTCAGCCTGACAGCTCTTGTCCAAAGTGTGTAACTGAGGTCGTTGGAACCCAGCCGGGGAGAGCCCTGAATGCTGGGACAGCACTGCGGGGAAAACGACTGAAAGAAAGAGAACGCCAGCCACCCACAGAAATGTGTTTGCACAGCTCCATAACCGGGTCGGTCCACGGTAATTAAGCCCCAAACCTGCGTTTCCGACTGGTCACCTCCCATCTTCTATTGATGGATTCTTGACAGGGGGCCAGAGTCCCTGCAACTGGTCACAAGCTTCTTGATAGGAACTGTGTCGTCTCGCCTGTCTCCGTGTAATCAGCTCCAAACATGACATCCTAGCTCGTGTGGGATCTCAAATCACATCTCTCCATGGATCAGAATCAAATTCCTGGTAATTTTTATTTTATTTATTTATTTTTTTTTTTGAGACAGAGTCTCGCTCTGTTGCCCGGGCTAGAGTGAGTGCCGTGGCGTCAGCCTAGCTCACAGCAACCTCAAACTCCTGGGCTCAAGTGATCTTCCTGCCTCAGCCTCCCAAGTAGCTGGGACCACAGGCATACGCCACCATGCCCGGCTAATTTTTTCTATATATATTTTTAATTGGCCAGATAATTTCTTTCTATTTTTAGTAGAGACAGGGTCTCGCTCTTGCTCAGGCTGGTAATTCCTGGTAATTTTTAATCACATTTTTTAAATATGCAAAGATGTAGTAGACTGAGTTTAAATAAGTATGAGTAAAGTTTTACTTAATAAGTAATTTTTAAAGTAGAAAGTGGGAAGGAACAGCCTCTTATGTGCTGAGCTTGCAAATCTAATTTTAAGATGACAATAAACAACACCGTGGTGTCAATTTTAAGGTTTTTCAGAATTTTGTATAGTTGCACATTAAAGCAGTGAACATGAATGATTAATTTGTAGTGTTATTCTGGGGAATTCACAATAGCAAATATTAGAATACATACTCCAAAAGAATACTAATAGCAACATGAGACCAGAGAATCCAAAATGATCCAGCAGTGTGTAAGTATTTTACATATGATAAAGTCGATATTTCAGATCAGTGAGGATACTTTAGCTTATTCAACTGATTAAATAGTTGAAAAAAATTGCAGTTCTATTGGATCAAAAAGTCAAAGATTTTTTTTTCATAAACCCAACTAAGTGGCAGAAGATTTTTTTTTCAATGAAACCAAAAGACAACTGGAAAAAAATGTAGGTAAAAGTTTGTGTTATTTTTAGCGTGATACCAAAGGCAGAAACCACAAAGGAAAGATGGGGGATTTCACTACATAAATTTTCAGTCCTCTCTGTACTGAAATATTTACAGGTGAGATAATATGATATGATATTGAGGGTTTGCAGCAAAAAACAAAAAACCAACCCCATGGGAGAGGGTGAGGAGGGGAAACCGACCTCAGACAAGGTGGGTGAGCCATGAGCTGTGCAACTTTCTGGAAGGAAACTTGACAATATATATGGAAACGCTTAAAACATAACAAACTTGTAATCCAGTAATGCAGATTGGAATCTGGTCTAAGGAAATAACTCATTTTTCACTTAGATTTTAAATACTAGGATGTTTATTACAGCATAGTTTATAATAGCAAAAAAAAAAAAAAACTGAGAACACTAAAAACCAATGGATAGTGCCTTCAGAAAATAGACCAAGATGTGCCGTCCAGATGGAAATTGAAGAACGATATTTACTATGACAGGAAAATATACACAATATTTTTTGTGGGTAACGAAACAGAGCACAAAATATGTACAAAAAGTATTTAAGATACTTTAAAAGTTTAAGCCCAGAAAAACTATCATTGGCCAGTGAGACTATGGGGGTTTTATTTTGGTTTGTTTCATTGGTTGTTTCTGGTATATGCACATATTCTATAAGTTCTAAGTATGTATTAGTTTTATAATTAAAAGAGAATTATAAGGTCATTTTATGCCAAACACACCCACAAAAAAGGAGGAAAGAAAGTACTTTAGAATAATGAAGATGTTCTTCTAGCTATTTTAAGATACTTCAAAAGCAAACATCCCAGAGATAAAGTAATTTTCTATGAACACAAAAACAAAATAATGTTATTATAATTGAGTTAAGCAAAGCTCTTCTGGCTCTCTTTCAGCCAGAATGTGGTGGTTTCTGCAGAAAATACAAAGATGAACAAGATAGCCCGTGGCTCACCCTCAGGGGCGCCTCTCTCTCTCTCTCCCTCTCCCTCTCTCTCTCTCTCTCTCTCTCTCACATCCTCTCACTTTTGGAGTCCACAGGATCTGGTTGTGTGAACTTTCTCAACGTTGGACCTGCTGGGATGGTTAATCTTATGTGTCCACTTGACTGAGCTAAGGGACGCCCCCCAGACAGCTGGTAAAGCGTCATCTCTGGTTGTGTCTGTGAGGCTGGTTCTGCGAGAGACTGGCACTGCCATCAGTGGACTGAGCAGAGATCTGTCCTCACCAGCGTGGGCAGATGTCATCAAGCCCTGCAGGGCCTGGGTAGGATGGAAGAGGGAGGAAGAGTGAATTCTCTCCTACTCCACCGCCCTTGCCCGGTCCCCAGGCCCTTGGATAGCGTGTCACGGTCCCTCTCAGCCCCCATAACGGCAGCAGCCAGTTCCCATAAATAATAAACCTCTCTCTCCCTCGCTTGCTCTCTCCCTCTCTCTCCTACTGAGTCTGTGTCTCTGAAGAACTCTGGCTTGTGCACCTGTCTGGCACGAGGACGTGTTTTGTCTTCTGCAGCGGTTTCTGCGCAGGCTCACCCTCTCCCCTCCCCGTGATGACGACGCAGCCTCACAGCCAGGACGCCGAGGTGAAGGCCCTGACCCCACAGTCACCACTGCCTCATGCCCCCTGGCCTAAACGGCACTGGTTTCTTAAGACACGCGATGCTGGATGGTCCCAGCCTTGTCGCACAACCAGCAAAAGGCGTGCGGTGGGGAGAAGCCTGGCGTGTCTCCATACATCAGCAGTCTTTAGTCTCATAGTTTTGGGCTACTGGACTATAGGTAATGTCTATTTATTTTTATTCCCCTGTGGTTTCCAGATTTTCTATAATGAATGTGATTACTTTTGGAACGTTGGATAAATAAACATATATTTTATTTTTTATTTCTTATTTAAAAAAATATTTTTTTTAAAGAGGTGGCGTCTCGCTCTGTCACCCAGGCTGGAGTGCAGTGGCGCCATCACAGCTCACCGCAGTCTCGAACTCCTGGGCTCAAGCGATCCTCCTGCCTCAGCCTCCTGAGTAGCTGGGACTACAGGTATGCGCCACCATGCCCGGCTAATTATTTTTCAAGGCCTTCAGTGCCACGCTAAAGAGTTTCATTTCATTTTGTAGGCAACAGAAAGACATTGGGGTATTTAGAAAAGTAATAATCCTGTCTGCTTTGGGAGGGGGGCCCCCAGTGCCTTGTGGGGGTGTCGTTCTGGAGCATCTGCTTGCTCCACTCCTCCGGCAGTGCCAAGAATTGCGGGGTGACGTTACGGGCAGGACGGATGGGTTCCAGCGTGAGGTCCGCCTAGGCCACCTCCCTGCCTCGCTGTGTCTGCTGTTGCTTGGCAACGCGCACTGACATCCTCTCTCCTGTGCCCACGGCTCTCCCAGACCCGCTCGCCTCGTCCCGCCCAGCCCTGCCTGCACGTTAAGACCATCCGAGCAGCTTTTAAAACTTCCAAAACCCTGGTCACGCCCCAGGCCAATAAATCCCAGTCTCTGGTGGAGAGACACAGCGTCAGCCTTTGAAACTCCCTAGGTGGTTCCACTGTGCACACCAGTTTGGGAATCGCTTTAGGGACCAGCCGGCCACCACCATTCAGAAATTATAAATATGATCAACCAAAGATTAGCCCTCAAGCACGTGAATCAAAGTCAAGTGAACTTGTGCTGCGTGTGGACGGTGAGGACGGACTCCTGCTGAAAGAAGGCAGAACTCTGACGGCCGCGGAGCGGCCAGCGAGGCCGAAACTGCGATCTCCGGTGAGCAAGGTTATGAGACAGAGCTAATCCCACCTCATCTGGTGAGAGTGGCCCTGTTCGCAAGCCTGTGTTAAGCGCTTTATTCCACTACTGAGGTTTTTTGTTTTTAAATTGACAAACAAATCTTAAAAAATTAATCCCAGGCTCTGCTATCTAAGCCAAGAACTGGTGATTTCTCTCTCTGCAGTTCTCCCTCTCTCTTTTTCTTGTTGTAAAATATTATGAGAAAAACATTTGGGTTTTTTAAAAAGTGAAGTAAATTGTTATTCAAAAAAAAAAAAAAACCCCTTCCGTAACCCCTGCAGGCTGCTCCCTCGAGGGGCAGGGCCTGCAGCGCCGCACGCTGTCCCCCTGCTCTTTGTCCTGCTGCCTTTCCTGAGCACGGGCATCGCTGGCCACCGAGCAAGCATGAACGCTCAGCGCCCAAAGCCTCCCACGGCTGCGACGAAGCTGGAGCCCGCGCTGCTGACACGAGTGGGGTCGGTGGGACGTAACGAGCGAAGCGGAGCAAGACCTGGAACCCAGGCACGACACGCGTTCTCCCGGGTGGACACGAGGAGGGCCCACCTGCCTCCAACGGCAGCAGACTGTCCTGCTCGCCGGGACGCGCCGGCCACTCCCAGGCATTGCGAGCCGTCTGCGCAGTTCAGCCGGGCAAGCGCCCGCTGCGGCAGAGAGAAATGCTGCCGGGCGTGGAGGAAGCGGCCAGCCCTGGACAGTCGGCCGTCAGAGACGGCTTCAGGAAGGCGACTTTCGAGCAGAGGAAAGTATCGAGAACGTGGAGCAGCAAGTAGTGGAAGCGGCACCCAGGAAGTTAGGACCAGGCGGGAGAGAACTCACATTCGGGGAGCCCTTGCTCGGGACCGGGCAGTAGTGACAGGACCCTTTCAAAGGCCGTTCCCCAGCAAGCAGACCCGGAGACGGAGATCGCCATGCGGAAGTTGATCTGGGACTGCGGTTGGCATCAACACCCGTAAGGGGCACGGGAGGGAGAGAGGGTTGGGCGGAAGGAAAGCTGGGCTGTGTTGTGGTTTCCTCAAAGGTCTCAGCTCCTGGCACAGGAACAATGAAGATCAGAGAGGCTGACAACTTCTTCATAGTCACACAGCTGCCGCACCGCAGAGCAGAACTCTGGGTTCTGATTCCAGAGTTCGTACTCACTCTATTGCATTCTCAATGGGAGGGGTATTTCCTCCAAGGGTGTGAAGACGGGCTCTTAGGGGGTGAAATTGTCTTAGATATTACAGGGTTTGTGGCTCTCCAAAGTGCCACAGAACATGGACACATGGACAGCATATCTGAGCTGTTACAGTTTCATAAAGAGGACCGATGAGGGAAAACATATCAAAAGGCCAGGGGTGGCAATACTGACAACTGTGGAATTGCTCTAGGGAGTGCTGAAGATGAGGAGGAATGGGGTAAAACTAGGTGTCACACATTGGGACGAAACTACAGAGGAATGGGGAAATGCCAGGGTCAGCACCGTGGCCCCATGCAGGCACTGGGGGACAGCAGGAGCAGGGGTGTGAGGGACGGTCGGGACGAGACGGGAATGGCGGGAGGTGTGGGGGCCAAAGCCCTGGCACCCTGGACATTCGTTGAAAATCACTGACACGAAGCAGATTGATTCATAGGAGAAAAATGCACACAAATTTATTTAACGTGTATACAGAAAAGCTTCAGAATGGGGACCAAAAGATATAGGGGAATTGTCCATTTTTATGCTGAGGTTGAACAAAGTATGGACAGGCGTGTAGAAATATGATTGGATGAAAAGGGTGTGATCTGATGCTGACAGGCTGAGCAGGGAACCCAGCGAGGCCTGTCTGTCTAGATTCTTCTTGGCCTCTCCGGGCAGCGTCCTTCCTTGGGGCGTGGGGCAGGGCCCTCCCCGGAAGGGGGGTCTCGTGACTTGCAGTCAAACAAGGTATGTCTGGCCGGGCGCGGTGGCTCACGCCTGGAATCCCAGCACTCTGGGAGGCCAAGGCGGGAGGATCGCTCGAGGTCAGGAGTTCGAGACCAGCCTGAGCAAGAGCGAGACCCCATCTCTACTAAAAATAGAAAGAAATTATATGGACAACTAAAAATATATATGTGTAAAGTTAGCCGGGCATGGTGGCGCATGCCTGTAGTCCCAGCTACTTGGGAGGCTGAGGCAGGAGGATGGCTTGAGCCCAGGAGTGTGAGGTTGCTGTGGGCCAGGCTGACGCCACAGCACTCTAGCCTGGGCAACAGAGTGAGACTCTGTCTCAAAAAAAAAAAAAAAAAAAAAAAACAAGGTATATCAGATAATTTCTTCATGACCAGTTTTTACCCAGAAGGATTTTAGGTTTTATCACTGCCTTTCAGGAAATGGGGCTCTGGTTTCTATGACCTGCTTTGAGGAAGAAGGATTCTAATTTCTTCGGCCAGCCTCAGGGAAGAATGGGAGGAAAGACAGGAAGCAAGAGAAACACTTCTGCTCCTGAGATCTTGATTTCGGGGTACTGTTTTCTGAGCCCCAAAAAAGGCCGTTGCAACCAAGTGTGAACTAAAATAAAATTTTAAGGCTCACATACCCCCCCCCCCCACACCACCGGCTGTCTGAATGGACCCCCTCGTGGCCAAAGGAATATTCTAAAACTAAACTGCCTGCCAGGAGGAAGGAGGTCAGAAATGCCTTATCATGGCCCCCTCCCTTCTTGGGGACATCCTTTGTAACCCATTAACAGGCCTAAGGGTATGCAAAACAAACCTACAGGCCCTCAATTTACACAACAAATCTATGTCCGGTGGCTGGTGGCTTGTCTCTGATAAACAGCAACTATGTTAAAACATTCCAAGCCTTTAGACAAAGCTTCATGTCTTTAACCAATTACAAGCCAAAGAATCTTTAAACCCACCTCTCACCTGCAACCCTCCCCCTTCCAGATGGCCCACCTTTTCGGGCCAAACCAATGTATGCCTTCCACGCATTGATTTATGACTTTCCCTGCAACCCGTCTCCCTGAAATGTATAAAACCAAACTGTAACCCAGCCACACTGAGTCCACTTGCTCAAGGCCTCTTAGGCATGGCTCCGGGTCATGAGCCTCAAATTTGGCTCAGAATAAATCTCTTTAAAATTATTTTATAGAGTTTGGCTTTTTTTCCATTGACACAAGCAAAAGAGAGAAAGAAAGTCTGACGCAGCCATTGATAACAGGATGGAGAGGAGAGTTTTGCAAGAGATTAAGAAAGAAGAATCAACAAGATTTATAAACTAACTTGGCTGGGGTGCGAGTAAGCGTGGACAACAAGCCCAGGGTGTCTTTTCTGTTCTCTCACCCACAGCAATGTGGGGGTTCCCCTCCACACCAAGCAAGCACCTCTGCAGCAGGCGGCAGCCGGGGTCCCCCAGTGGATGCCGTCCTGACGCTCCCCCAGGAGACAGCGCCAGACCCCGCAGGGGGAGGGCGCAGCCCCAGAGACCGGCCCCACCTCCCACACCAATGCAGCCCCAGCTCGTTTTGTCGGTGCCCATGGTGCCCATGGGCTAGGAACTGGGGTTCCCACGCCCCCCTCCTTGGGCTTACTTGACTTGCTAGAGTGGCTCCCAAACTCGGGGCAACACGTCACTTACATTTACCTGCTTACTATAGAGGACATTACAAAGGATGCCAATGAAGAGATTAGCAGGGTGAGGCGCGGGGGAGGGGGGTGCAGCTTCCGTGCCCTCCCGGGGGCACCACCCTCCGGAACCTCCACTGTTCAGCCACAGGGAAGCTCTCTGCACGGGGCCTCTGGGCCTTGGTTGTCATGAAGGTTTCATTGCGTAGACACAGTTGGTTAAACCCTTGTTCCCCACGCCCTGGAGGCTGGGTGAGACTCCAAGTCCCAACCCGCTGGGCACAAGGCTGCTTCGCTGCCACCACCCTACCCGGGCCTCCAGCCCTTTCCAAACTTCCCTCCTCACCACGAGCTCAGGTGTGTCTCTCACCTTCATCCTTCCCGAGCTACTCCAGGAGCCAAAGACAAAAGGCAAATACTTGAACAAAAAACATTCTTTTTGCTCCAGTCACTTAGGAAATAACAAGGCTAAACTGCAGGAGCTGAGAGCCAGGAATCCTGGAGGAAAACTGAAACATGCCCATCATAATGCCACAGAGGGTGTCAAATGTGACCATGAACTTGGTCTCAGGGAGGAGGTGGCCCCATCCTCAGAGCAGAGCTCGAGAGAAGCGCGTTGAAAGGGAGCTAAGGGGGGGGGGTCGCTGCAGGACCCCGGGAGGGGAGGGTGGGGGGAGGTGGCAATACTGGCTGGAAGCCCCCGGAGGAGGGTGGAATTTTGAGGTATTTTGGGCAGAAGCGGTGACGGAAGGCATGCAGGCAGACCGGGTCTGGGGGGAGGGTGCGGAGGTAGAAGAAAGCTGAGCAGATGCTTCCAGAATCGCCCGAGTGCAGGGTGGTGGGAGAGGACCCAGGAAGACAGCGGCGAGAATTACGCAAGAGTTACAAGAGGAAGGGGCTGAGGAAAGAAAAGAACTTTTATCTGAGGAATGTGAGTCCTTTAGATTATCGGGCTGGACAGATGTTAAAATGAGACAGCCGTCGCATCCCACTGCCCCTCGCGCTGCGTGTCCGTCCCGGGAACTGCTGTGGCCACCGCGACGGCAGCCAGTCACTCGTCAGCGACACCCGTGGGCCACCGAGAACTCCTGGGCAGCAGCTCGTGTCAGCCACTCCTGTCCCCTTCTCTGCCTTTAAAACCCTGTTTGTGACAACGGCAGAACGGAGCCCATGTCCAAGGTCACCAGGGGCTGAGCCTTCTGCGCAGCTGTCGTCACTTGGGCTCAGGTAAACTCTCTAATTTGTACTTTGTGCCTCAGCCTCTTCCTTGTAGGTCGGCAGGGTGGGACAGAAGGACATTTGACGCAGTTGTTAAGGAACCGTCACCGTCTTCTAAGAGAGCACGTGCGATCGAGTGGAGGACGAACTGCAAACGCGGGAGGGCTGTGTAGCGGCCAGTTCCCGTCACCACGGAGTCGGTCTCTGCAGCCTGACAGACCGGCCCTGTCCCCACCCTCCCGTGTGCCAGCTGCGTGACCTCCAGTGAGCTAAGTATCAGTCCCCTCAGCCACGTAAGTCTGGGTGACAACGGTGCCCACCACTGAGAGACTAAAAATCAGATGAGATATGTGTACGAAGAACTTTCGTTACTATTCTAGACCAAACATCTGGCGAGGGGGAGAAAGAAGTGGGCTGGATCAGCTTCCCGGGGCTGCCACGGCAAATTCCCACCAACCGGGCCGCTCTAAACATCAGAACCCCGTTCTCTCGCACTTCTGGAATCCTGAAATACAGGCGTCACGGGGCCACGCTTTCTCGGAAGGCTCTAAGGGAGAACGCGTCCTTGATTCCTGTGTCCTCTGGGGCCCCCGCAGCCCTTGGCTTGTGGCAGCCTCACCCCAATTTCCTCCTCCCTCTTCTCGCGGCTTCCTGTGTTCCTCTGCACACCCAGACATCCGCGCCTTTCTTTTAAAGGACATCAGTTATAAAGACATCAATCATTGGATTTAGGTCCCGCTGAAAAATCCATGATGATTTTTATCTAGAGACTCTTAATTAATTCTGCAAAGACTCTATTTCCAAAGCAGGTCACGTTCTGAGGCTCCGGGTGGACGTGACCCTGGAGGGACACTGTTCATCCCACTCCATGGGTGTAGAGTACGTTCTAGAGGAGTTTGGTGGTGACGAGTGGGAGAGAAACGGGACTGGTTTTAGGGGAGGGCATTTCTCTCACAAGACAGAGGAGACTGAGTGTTTTTGCAAGGGGGGGGGCTACCTTAAGGAGAAGTGGAAAATCGGGCGGGGGGGGCAGGTGGGCCAAGGAGAAGGGCAGGAGGGACTGAGAGCACGGAGGAGCTCCCACCGCAAGGCCGGCAGTGTGAACACAGCGCGAGAGGCTGCACGTGGGGAAGGCGAAGGAGCTTGTCACCTGATCAGAGAATTGTGTGGACGGTTGTTTACTCAGTGGGGCAAGAAGGGGTTGGGCGGGTGACAGGGAAAGCTGAGATTGAGGCACCGCCTCGGAGTGTGGGACAATGAGTGACCTCACGCTGAACAGCAGCGAGGACCCAGCTGAGTTAGCAGAAAGCTACTTGTCAGAAATGACTTTGCCCGGTGACGACGTTACAAGACCGGCCAGCTCTGCTTGTCAAATGCTGAACGTCAGGAGGGAATCTCAGGACAGCTTATTCTTCTCTGAGATTACTCATCCAGTCAAAGAAAGCAAGACTTAGGCATAATGTTCACCATTAAATCCGAAGGAAAAAACCACCACACGATTTAACATTCATCTCGTTTCTTAATGCAAAAAAACATTTCTAACAGATCCACCCCCATGTTCAAATAATTTCCAGATCTACAGACTTGGGGACAGAACTTATGATTTACAAGGAAAGAAGGGAATCTTGTGTTCTCTGCGAACCAGATGTAGAATGACAGAGGGCTACCCCTTCCCTATGGATCCTGCCGTACGTTTCAGGGATAAGACAAAGAAAATCACGTGTCTACGGACAGAGCTACGCGTCACATTAGGTGGGACTGAAAGAGCCGGCTGTTGTGGTGTGCATTGGTGTCTCTTTGGGGCTGTGGGTCAGGATGGTGACACTGTCCACCCATGGGTGGATGTGAAACGTTTAGGTCAGCAGGGTGGGACAGAAGGATTGTCGTGATCTCTGCAGTCGGGGCTCATGGTCAAGCCGTGTGGGGATTGCTGTTTTCATATTTCAGATTCAGACGACCGTCCCTCCTCCGTCCTGCTGTCCACCGTCCAGTTGCAAGGGTAGAACTCAGAGGGATGCGGGGGCGCAGCAAGGAACCAGGGCCAGCTCATGGAGGAGGCCGCAGAAGCCCCCATCACTCTGGCCTTGGGAGCCCGGGTGGTTTCTGGACTCCAGGCCCCAGAGGTTCCGTTGACCGGGCAGAGCAAGTCCCCTCAGACCTCTGAACTCGAGACAGGGTCTTTTTACCTTCCGCCCAGTGTCTCAGCGGCCCAGTGGCCCCCCAGCCTTGCCAAGCAGGCCACGGCTTCCCTGTGAGTGTGTAACCGCCAGACCGGCCCACGTGACTTGGGACTCTCACTCCGAGGTGCTGTCATTGGACAATGGACCTGTGCCTCATTGCTCCAGCTAGAAGGTCCAGAGAACAGGAACGTCTGGTATCTCAAGTATGTTCAGAGATTTAGATTAAGTCAACCCACATGCAATCTGATTAAAGAGCACTGGGAAAATGTCAAATGCTAGAAATACGGATAATGTAACGATAGCTGAGCAGCTGCTTAGTTAATTACAGCTGGTCCCAAGGGCCACCCTGTAATTACGGAGAGATGGCGTCTGGTGTGCCCCGAAGCGTGGCGAGGATCCTCCACGCAGAGATAGGTCAAATCATTCGCGTCCCACTCATTTCTAGGATGCAGCTTAAACCTGGGAAACGAGGATATGTATTCCCAAGAGATTGCCGTGACGTGGGCCCCGTCTGTCTGTCTGTCTGTCTCTGTGGCATGTGACCCCGCTGCCACTGGCAGTGCTAAGGCGGGTCTTGTACCGCACCTCAGGCCCTTGGCAAATCCATCTGAGCGTGAAGTGCCTGGGAAAGCTTTTCCCTGACCTGAACAGATGAGAAACAATATGGAGGGTCAGGAGGGATACGTACTTTTAAGGTCAACAATTCCTCAATCAGTAACTCCGGTGCTTACGATAACGACATTACCTCTTGTTGGAATGTTAATATGTCCCCACGCTCCATCCAGATCTTGATACTGGTCATGTCCTCAAATAAGACAGCTATGTTTTTAATCTGGCAGATTACAACCTCCAGATTACCGAACCCTTATCGAAGTATTTATTTTGAGAATGTAGCTGTGGAGCGAGGATGGAAGGGGTTGCTGTGAGAACACGCTGCACTCTCACCCGCTCAGGTGCAGACGTTCAGTTTCATTCTCGGACCTCTTTCCGGGCCACCTCGCGTCTCAACCTTGAGCACCAGCGCACCTCTCTGCTCACACCTTCAAACTGCCGTTCCACGCGAATGACCCGCTGGCCCCTTCTGCTCAGTGTGTCCAAACCTGAGCTCAGTCTCTTCTCCCAAACCCGTCCCACCTGGTTGGACCTTCCCGTGTTCCCAACTCAGCGCACGGCACTGCCCGGAAGCTGGAGCTAGAGATTTCGGCATCATCTTTGATGCCTCCTTCTTTGTCACCCCTATTTCCAACTGATCTGGGTCTTGCCAATTCTGACTTCCGCTGCCATCGAATCCATCCCTGCCTTAATCCAAGCCATGATCTTCTCCTGCGTAGATTGTTGTCTCAGCCTCTAGTCTCTGCCTCAATTCTTGTCCCCCATAAAACATGTTCATGTCATGTCCCTGCTTCAAATCCTCCAGCGACATCCCCTTGACATTAGGGTAAGGTCTGAGTTCCATCATACGGCCTCCAAGTCCTTTCGTATCTCTCTAAATCCATCTCCAATCACGGCCCCCTCACACAAACCTTCTCTCAGTTCACTAAATAGGCCGTGCTCTGCCCTCTGTCCCCGTTAGACCTGAAGCTCCACCAGGGCAGGAAGCGTGTCTCAGTGACGATCACGTCCCAGGGCCGGCGCAGCAGTGCGTGGCCCTCACGGCTCCACCGAGGTCTGAGGGTCGGCAGCACTATCCGGTTTCCCTTCCAACTGGTCATTGTTAAAAATGCGTTTAATCCTCATGTTCCTATTGGCTCCAGGCGCCTTGTCCTACGAGAGCGTTTGCACTGCGCTGTATCACGACCCCAAACCCGTTACCGCCAGTGAGACGTGCACCGAGATGCCGGCAGCCGCGGGTGCCTGGGCCACTCGCGGAAGAGGGTTCTCACGTGACCCACGTGGCTCCTCCTGCATGAGCCAAACCCGTCTTCCACGGCGACTGGCTTCCCAGGTCTCTCTGGCGTCTGCCTCCTTCTTCTTCTAAACGCAACCTAAAGCCCTTCTGATCTGGGCACCTTGTCCCCAGGACACGAACGTTCGTCCCAGCCCTCCTGAGCGGCATTGCTTTCCCGGTCAGGCGTCAGTTTCCTGCTGCACAGAACGTTTCCCAGAATGCCCACGCTCAGCTCTGCTGCGTGTTCCAACATGCGGAGACTCTGATGGTCAGAGATTGCCTCTCTGTGACCGAATTATTCCTGCTCCAATTCTGAGATGGGCACTAGGAAGGGAGTGTCCCACCATCTCCCGGCCCCCCAACCCCAGACTCTGCCAGCCAGGAGGGGCCACGTGGAGCCCACTCCCTGCTCTCACGGCACTGGCCTCGGAGCCCGGTTCTCGCACGCAACAGAACACCCGTCGTGGGTGACAAGGACACTGCATTTTATTTCGAGAATCTCGTGAGATAAGCTTTACTTTGTTCCTTCCCGTAATCTCTGTTAAAGGAATTACTAGTCTCTCAAATTCTAAGCAACGTATTGTTAGAAAAATAATGTGAAAATTACCCTGCCCTTTGCCAAATCAAATGTGGAGAAAGGGTAGATTCAAAAATCAATACATTCTGATGCTGTAGAGAGGAAAGTCTGAAGAAATTCACTTTTAGTGCCGAGGTCTTCGGAGAACGAGAGGAAAGTTCTGAAGACGGCGGGTGAAGGTGGCGGAAGGGGCGCCTGCCGCCCAGCTGCGAATAAACGCAGACTCGTCTCCTTTGTCCTTACCGCGGGCTCTGCGGTGGGAAACTGCACCGTGTCACGCGATGTCGGCCGTGTCACGGGCTGAGGCGTGCGGAGGCTCCGCGGCTCACGACCGTGCCCCTGCGGGCTCCCGACGCTGCGTCTGCCCTTCCGTCCACGGGTCGCGGGCGCTGAGGTCAGGAGCCCACGGTCCTCCGGGAGGGTCCAAGGAACAGACCTGGGCTAACCGCAAGCACCGGGAGAAGGATTCGCGTGTCGGCGCCGGGAGAACCTCGCGAGGCTCCGCGGACACAGCCGGCCGCCGCGGGAGGGATCGGCCGCCCCGGGAGCTGGCGTGTCACAGTCAGTCTTCCACAGGCGGCTGAGCTAGAGCGGTGGGAATGGCTGTGATCAAGAGAGGCTACTGTTGCCTGTTGTAGCTTTCAAATTCATTTAAAACTTTTTTTTATTGCCTCACATATAGGAGGTACACTCCTTACGATTAAAACTGGGCTTCTGCCTGGGAGGAGGAGGACGCGAATGTAAAAAGAAAATCCACACGTGGCCTTAGAAGTGCCACAGTGAGACAGCGACTCAGATAGCACAAGGGGAAGTGACGACTGGAGAGGCCAGAGGTTTTCCATAAAGGAGACGAGTTTTAAGCTCAGTCTTGGAGACTTAGGCCGATGTGTTCACACAGAAGAAATAGGAAGTACGGCTATTTTGGAAAATAGTGTGGCAGTTCCTCAAAAAACTCAAGACAGAATGACCACGAGACCCAGCAACCCCACACATCCAAAGGAACCGAAACCGGTGTCTGAGAGACTGCACTGGGTGTCTCCATGACCCACAGCAGCCGGGGCACGGACGCAGCCTGAGCGTGCGGCGGTGAGGGAGTGGACACAGACATGGTGGCTAAACCCAGTGGAACTGCACAGCCTTTGAGAGAAGCAAATCCTGTCACTTGAGACAACACACATGGTACCAGAGGACATTATGCTAGGAGCAACAAGCCAGGTACAGAAGGATGAACACAACACGATCTCACTTACCTGTGGAATCTAAAACAGTCAATGTCATGGAAACAGTGGAAAGGAGGTCACCAGAGGCTGGTGGGGAGGGGGGGATGGGGAGAGGGAGCTGTTGGTCAAACGGTACGAAGCTGCAGTCCGACTGGAGGGGTTTTAGTGACCTGCTCGCTGCCGTCCCCAAGCCCCGTACAGCCCGTGGCCTGTTAGCAATTGGGCCTCGCATCACTGCCTGAGCCCCCCAACCTCCATCCATGGAAAACTGTCTTCCATGAAACCAATCCCTGCTGCCAAAAGGTTGGGGACCGCCGACGTCTGCACGGCATGGAGACCACAGTTAATACATCGCAGCATTGTATATTTCAAAATTGCTGAAAGTATAGACTTTATTGTTTTTATTTTTATTATTTATTTATTTATTTATTTTTATTTTTATTTATTTATTTTTTTTGAGACAGAGTCTCGCTCTGTTGCCCGGGCTAGAGTGAGTGCCATGGTGTCAGCCTAGCTCACAGCAACCTCAAACTCCTGGGCTTAAGCGATCCTCCTGCCTCAGCCTCCCAAGTAGCTGGGACTACAGGCATGTGCCACCATGCCCGGCTAATTTTTTCTATATATATCTTTAGTTGGCCAGATAATTTCTTTCTATTTTCAGTAGAGATGAGGTCTCGCTCTTGCTCAGGCTGGTCTCGAACTCCTGACCTCGAGCAATCCACCCGCCTCGGCCTCCCAGAGTGCTAGGATTACAGGCATGAGCCACCGCACCCGGCCTTGCTGAAAGTATAGACTTTAAATGTTCTCACCACAAAAAAATAAGTTGGTGAGGTGATAGATATGTTAATTATTATGGCTAGATTTAATCTTTCTACAATATACACATCATAGATCAAAACATCACGTTGTACCTTATAAATATACACCATTACTATTTGTCAATTGTACATAAATACATAAATAGAAGGAAGTACCATATGCAAAAGTAGAGAAGAATTATTTTTTATTTATTTTTTAAAATAATTTTATTAACATCCTGCATGGGGAGTTTTCCCATGAAAACTGGAAAACCTGCTAGACAAATTCTAAAAGAGCTGTAACACTTTTTAAAAAATTTTATTTAATTTTTTTCCTGAGATGGTGGTCTCACTATGCTGCCCAGGCTGGTCTTGAACTCCTGGGCCCAAGGGGTCCTCCTGCCCGAGCCTCCCAAGTAGCTGGGTTACAGGCGTGTGCCACCGTGCCTGGCGGTGCAGAATTGGATGTTCTTGGTGGATACAGCCCAGCGTGCACAGACGGCAACAAGCTTTAAAGGAAGTTTAAGACCAGACTTTGACCAACCGTACAAGCGCTAAAGGTCCTTCTGCCTTATGTTTGCTGTGGATGGCCAGGAACCGCTGAAGGCCTGAAGCACAGGAATGAAAGATTAAACTGGTGCTGCAGAGAGTTGAAACTGCTGTGTGAGGCAGCGTGGACTCTGGAGCCATCGAGGTGACTGGGAACCGGATGTGACGGAGCCTGAGGCAGGGAGGGGGCAGGGCAGTGTTGCGGGGCAGAACTGACAAGGCTGAGATTCGGGGCTGGGAGGAGGCAGGACCGGTGGAGCACGACTCAGAAATTCCTCGCTGGAGTGACCAGTGGAGGACGAGGGCATCGCAGCAACAGGGAGGCTCAGGAGTTGGACTTTAAACATGTCGCGTAGAGGGACTGGTGGAACGGCCAGTGGACGCGGTCCGACGATTCTCAGGAACACAGGCCGAGAGCCCGGGAGGGGGACGGGGGCTGAGAACAGCCAGTCAAGAGTCACCACGGACGGATCACCTCTCCCCAGGGTCCCTCCCCTCCTCCTCCCTGGAAGTGGAGCCCCCTTTATTCTCTCCTTTCCTGCCCCCCGTCCCAGCGTGAGGCTCTCTCCAGACCTGTCCGGTTCCCACACGGCCACGTCCCCAGGCCCCTGGTGCTTGGTCCAGACGCAGGTGTCTGATTCAAGAAAAGCCAGCACGATTCCTTCTCGGGGATTGTTTTAAAATTTAAATTTCCAACATATTCAAAAGTGGGCAGCATGACAAAGCCCCAGGCACGCAACACTCAGCTTCAACGGTCCGGTCCGGTCCGGTCCGGTCGGCTGATCTTGTGTGCACCAGTCCCTCCCCTCTCGTGTTACTCTGAAGCAGAGACCAGACACCCGGATTTCCCTCTCTGGCACTGGAAGGTGGAGGATGGAAATAAAGGCTGGAGTTGTTTGCAGCCGTGTTTCCACCACGCTGAGGAAGCCAGTCTAGAGTAAGAGACGATGCAACTGACAGGAAGGAGGAGTCTGGACAGCCTTTGAGCCTGTGGTTCCTGACGGTCCAGTTGGTTGTTCAACCTGTCGGTTCTCTGAGCCAAACTCTTCCTTCCTGCTCTAACCAGGTGGAGCTGCATACCTGTCCCTCCTGACCGGGCATCCTGACTCACGCACCCCAGCGCTCACCTAGGGATCGAGGAGGGAGTTCTCTCCTGCATCAGCACCTCCCCTCCACCCAAACGTCCAAACCCTCCAGCACAAAGGCCACCTCCTTAATGACAACTCCCCTAATCCTGGTAGCAGGAAGTGACCTCCCCTCCCCGTGACTCACAGGGCGTCTTCCTACACACCCTCACGGGGCACCTCACGCTCTGCTCCACAGACGCTTTCTGCCACAAACCACGAGCCCTCAAAGGCACACACAGCTACCTGAAGTAGTTCTTTATTCCCCATGTCACCTTCTGACACCACGTACGGTATGTGGTCGAAGCACACGTCTGCTGATCCAATGCAGGGAAAAGTCTAACTCTTGTTAAACAAAGGAGCCGTTCCATCTAAAGGCGAGAGAAATGGATGGAAGGAGATTTAGGGCGGTTTTTCTAGAGCCTTTCTGAGTAAAGTCTGTGCAATAGGAAAGGAGTACGTTACAGTCATTCAGAAGTACAGTCACAATGAGCCCGAGAAGCAGCTTTATATTTACGTCATACTGACTTCATGAAAACAGAAAGGCTGCAGCATGAAACCGAGGTCATGCCCTTCGCTGTGACCCCGGCGAGGGCGTGCGGACACAGGCTCTCTCGTCTGAAGGAAGAATGCCGAGTTTCACATCAGAGCTTCTCCAGCTTTCTTGGGCACCAGAACCTCCTGGAAGGTCTTGTTAAAAGGCAGATTCTCACTCGGTCTGTCTGGGTGGGTCTGAGAGGACGCAGTTCCGACAAGGCAAGCCCCCGAGCGGCACTGAGGCTGCACGTCCGTGGACCACACCTTGAGAGGCAAGAACGTGTCCCAGCGACCCCCAAAGTGGCTGCCCACGTGAAACCACCAGGGAGCTTCACACCCTGTGATGCTGGCGGCCCACCCCCGGGTCCTGTGATTTAATGACTCCAGGGTACGGCTAAGCTTTGGAAAATTTAAAAGACCTACAAGTGATTCGAACATGCAGAGGAGTGTGGGAACTCCTGCTATTCGATACAGAATTAGACACGGCGTGGCCCGATCTGTGTCACCTCTGCTGCTTCTGGCTTTGCTGGGTTACGTTGGACAAATCAGTTCATTTCTTTGACCTTTGCTCTCACCCCTCACAGGGAGGTGACAGACCTATGGGTTGCTCTGTGAAGACACAAACCCGGGAAGGCGTGGGGAAGACTTTGTATCCTCCGAAGTCCTGTCTGGCTACAAAGTATCGCTGAGAACGGGTGTGGCTGGAGCTCTGCAACAGGCGGCCACTCACCGTGCCCGACTCTCAAGCACGCGACACGAGGCTAGTGACGCGTGCTGCAGGTACTATAGATGTCTTGGATTTCGTAAAATGTATTATTAAAATTAACTTCACCTGTTTATGTTTTTCTTTTATCATGTGGAGACTAGAAAATTTAAACTTACGTATGTGGCTCACATTATATTTCTACTCAATAGTACTGGTTTAGACTCTTAAAAAAAATAACAGGTGACAAAAAATTAACTTTACATCCCTAAATGCTAACAGGAATTCTAAGTTCCTAAATGCAAAACAAATAAACGTTGAAAAGAATGTCTTGGAACGGATGAGCTATTTCTGTGTCCTGCCAGTCGGCAAACTGAAACACACTCGGCCCCAGGGTGGGGTGCGCACGAGAGTCGATTCCCAGAGGGAGAGCTCAAAGGAAGTGGGTAGGTTCTACCTACAGAGGAGAGAGAGATGGACCGTCACCAAACCGCAGTTCCACGGAAGAGCACACGAGTTCAGAGGGAAAAACGAAAGAGGGAGACCGGGACCGGACTCCTCTGCCTCTCGTCCGTCCCTGTCCTCGTGGCTCCGGGTGTCAGCGTGGTCCTACGAGGGAGTCTCGCTCCTGACTGCTGGGGCTTCCTGGCCGGAGCCCAGAGCAAGGGAGAACCCTGCTCCAGGCCCAGGCTGTGACTCGGCAGCCCTGCCACTTGCCCCGTGTGCCTGGTGGAATCCACGGTGCCCGAGGACGTCACGGTAAGGACGGACACCATGTGGTTAAGTAAGAGAGTCCAGTGCAGGGTCCGGCTGTGCCGCCTGCGTCAGAGGACCAGGCGCCGTTGCAAAGCGGGTCGTGGTGGCTGCTGGGTCTTGTCTGAGACCCGCGTCAGGAGGGGTCACTGGGGGGAGGGGGGCGAGTGTGACAGCAGAAACAGCTCGTCTGAGCTCAGGCCTGCAGGGTCTGGAGGGCGCGAGCGAGTTCTGCAAACAGAACATCGGCCGAGTCATCCACTGCTGTTGCTCGGGGCCGCAGCCCACACCACGGCCTCCGGGAGGTTCTCCACGACCAGCTGCCAGGGGAGGGAACACCCAGACCTGGGTCACGAATCACTCAGCCCCATACGTTGGCTCAAGCCCGAAATGCCACGCGGTCCTGACCACAGGGACTAGCTGGCCTCCCAGCGGACAGAGCTGCTGAAAGCACCTGCCGCCCGCTGGACGCGGGGGGAGAGGTTGCCTGAGACAAGGAAATGGTCATCCTGGGGGGGGGGGAGACGGAAAGGGCTTGCCGTGGGCTTTGCTCGCAGCTTCACCTTGCGGTTTGACCTCCGTGCCGAGCCAGCCTTTCCTCTACGACAGTCACGTGACCAGAGCGAGGGCCCGGAGAGCTCAGGGGGGCCACGGCGACTGGAGCTCTGCCGGGCAAACGCGGCGGCGGGGGGAGGCACAGGGCGGCGGGGGGAGGCACAGGGCGGCGGAGGGGGAGGCACAGGGCGGCGGGGGGAGGCACAGGGCGGCGGAGGGGGAGGCACAGGGCGGCGGGGGGAGGCACAGGGCGGGCGGAGGGGGAGGCACAGGGCGGGCGGAGGGAGGCACAGGGCGGCGGGGGGAGGCACAGGGCGGGCGGAGGGGGAGGCACAGGGCGGCGGGGGGAGGCACAGGGCGGGCGGAGGGGGAGGCACAGGGCGGCGGGGGGAGGCACAGGGCGGGCGGAGGGGGAGGCACAGGGCGGCGGGGGGAGGCACAGGGCGGCGGAGGGGGAGGCACAGGGCGGCGGGGGGAGGCACAGGGCGGGCGGAGGGGGAGGCACAGGGCGGCGGGGGGAGGCACAGGGCGGCGGAGGGGGAGGCACAGGGCGGCGGAGGGGGAGGCACAGGGCGGCGGGGGGAGGCACAGGGCGGGCGGAGGGGGAGGCACAGGGCGGGCGGAGGGAGGCACAGGGCGGCGGGGGGAGGCACAGGGCGGCGGGGGGAGGCACAGGGCGGCGGAGGGGGAGGCACAGGGCGGCGGGGGGAGGCACAGGGCGGGCGGAGGGGGAGGCACAGGGCGGCGGGGGGAGGCACAGGGCGGCGGGGGGAGGCACAGGGTGGCGGAGGCACCTGAAGGAACTGACTGTGGCGATGGGGAATGAAGGCGCAGGAGGTGATGGGACATGGAAAATTTGACGGGGAATGGGGGGGGGAATCAAAGGATTTGGGCCACGGAATTATTGAAGTGGGTGCTAGAGAAGCACGTCGGGAGGAGAGCGAGGTGCCTGGACGGATCTCCCGGGGTGCCGGGTCTCACGGGTGCCGTGGGGGGAGGGGCTGTGCCCGAGTGGGGGCAGGACGCTGAGGAACTGAAAGGCCTCGGAGTGGACGCCGGACACTGGGGTCCCCGGGAATGAAGGCAGGAGTGCGGGGGAGGGGCAGCAGCCCGGCGGCCAGCTCCTTCCCGAACACGGGAGGAGCGACCAGGAAGGCGGTCTGTGCACGGAGCTGGGGGCAGTCGGATCGCTGGGCGGAATGTGCTGGAAGGAGCTGGGGTTGTGAGGGAGGGGGCGGCCTGGAAGGGGCAGAGGGTGGAAGCAGCGTCTTGGCTTCCACTCCTGTCCCTCATCCGCCAAAACCATCTCAACTCCACGGTGGGGCTCGATGCACACGGCTCCGTGGTTAAGAGTTAATCGCCAGGCCAGGTAGAGCAGTCACCCTCCAGGTGGGCATCATTCCCACGCACAGATTTGAAACAGTGAAGTTTCTTTACCCTGTGCACGGAGTGAAAACACAAATAAGCAGAGCAGGCATGATCGGTGTGAAATAGATTAGTAGTTTTAAGTAAGAAAAAACTTCATACATAAGAAAATTCCAGTCTTTGTGGTGTCGATGGGGGAGGAGTTCTTGTTACGAAATCACTGCACTGTCATCATACTGTGTAAATACAGACAAGCAAAAGAACAAAAAGAAAACTCGAAGTCCCCCTCTGTTAACTATTGCTAACACATTAACATACAGCATTCAGACCATGCCTGTGTATATATGCACGTATGTGTTCAGATAATTATATTTCTGTAAAATAAGATCATATCCATATAGCTCTTTAAGGCATCATAATATATTTATGCAATTTACCCATTTAGGGACATTTGTATTTTTTAAATTTCTTGTTATTTAAATTATTCCATGCTTAGTTTTTTTTTTTTTTTTTTTAAGACTGGGTCTTGCTATGCTGCCCAGGCTAGACTCCAGCTCCCAGCCTCCAGCTCCCGGCCTCCAGTCTCCAGGTCTCTGGGACTGCAGGTGTGAGCTCCTGTGCCCGGCGTCCGTGCTTAATCTTTATGCCGTGCTCATAGGCTAGACAAATGGTACCAGGTTGTTTTATTCTGCCTTCATGTAAGCTTTTTTTCCTGATGAATTTGGCCATTTGCATTTCTTTTTAAAATTGAATGTCCTGTTTGTTCTTTCTGGTCATATTTCTATTGGGAAAGATCAAAATTCATCTGCAAAATCCCAAAAATCAAAGATTACTACAATGCTGCTAATAAACAACTGTAGTTTCTTCTACGAGCTGTTTCCCATGACTTTCGTTTTGCTTTGCTTTGTTTCTTGTCATTTTCATCCTTACGGGTCGTGCAGGACCCATTCCCTGCGTGTCAGGCTCAGCAAGGATCCAGCTCTGCGTCACGGCGGGGTCAGGCCTCCCTGTGTCCACGCAGGGGGTGTGTGCGGGCGAGACCCGCTCTGCTGGGCGCTGGCTGCCTTGATGGATTATTCCGCCTTTCCAGACCTGGGCTTCTCAATCTGTAGGACAAATGGCTTTAAAGGACTTGTTAACCGGCAAGTCTTTGCAAACTCCAGGCCTCTAAAATTCCACGAACTCCACAGCCCGTGACAGATGAAGAAGCTCCACAGACAGGCGACTCCATTTCAGAGCTGAAGTTCTTCCCCCGGTTCTTAGGCACGTTGTTTTTGTAATACAAGGGGAAAAATTGTCCCTGTGCACAAAGTTCTCCGTAATGACTCTTTCTGTGCTTCTGTGAGCAAATTCAGTTCCATTTTCAACTTTCATTGTGTGACCACTGAACCAGTCCTTCCTAAGTGCCAGGCAGTTTGCCGATGGCACAGGGGGTCATAAAGGGACCAGGGTTCAAGGACAAGCCCAGGTAGAGCACGGAGGAAGCTCACAGGTGGAGATGCCACCCAGGTTGGAAGAATCCAGGAAGTCTTCGCGGAGAAGGTGGCATGGCAGATCGATTCCTTGCATACACAGCTACTTGTTGGCATTTGATGTGTATTTGCTGAGCCATTGCTCTGTGCCATGCCCGGTGCAGAGACCTGGGATATGGGAGGGAGTGAAGGAGACAGAGTCAGGGCTGTCACTGCAAGGAGTCCCCACACCAGCACTGATGGTGACAGCAGGTGACACGGGGCATGGAGGACGCTGTAACCGGAGGAGAGATGCCTGCCCCACCTCAGAGAGGGCCTCGTGAAGGTTCCCAGGAGACAAGGGAGCTGACTGGTGCCGAAAGGATGTGCAGGAACAATCAGGGCGGATGGGGAGAGAAAGGCATTGGTGCCAAGCCGACCTCCTGGCACAGGCGGTGGTGGTGGGGACCCACGGGCCTGCACAGTGCCAAGTGGCCCAGCGTCTCTGCGGCAGAGCATGTGTGGGTAGAAAGTGGCCCCACGCAGACGGTGGGGCCTGTCTGCAAACAGCAGAGTAACCGAGGAACACAGATGGTCACACGTTCACACCCTGGTGACGCGAACCCTTTAATACTAACATCATTAAAACAAAAAAACAGGTAAAAACTGCAGCCAAACAGACCACGGAAACCCAAGGGCATAAATATTGGAAGCCTTGCGTTTCAAGCATGATCATCATCCCTGACATGTGATTTGACAATTCATCTTTTGAAAAAGGAGAGGAAATGGGATTTATCATCTATTGAACAATTGGATTTTCCATTTTCTCCTAAAGTGGAACCTACTTCTGTCCCGGAAAACCACAATCCACAGAGGAGAGGAATAAACGAGACATCGGTGTAAATATGCCCGGAGGGCAGTCAGCAGACAAAGGCTACTTCAGGAGATGCGCCAGCTGATGTCATAGTGAAGCCAGATAAAATTACTCATCACTCTTCTGCTAACCAAAAAAATAACGAGAGGAAACCCGGAGGAGGTCATGAAGTCGGTGTCCATTACAAACGCTTCCCGGCAGAGCCCAGCACCAGGCACACTGTGCTCAGGCCATAGTGAGCGGACAGAGGAAAGGCTCTTCCCAAGCCCCTCTGGGGAGGGCGCTCTCCCGACACATCCTCCTCCAAGCCGGGGTCCCAGAGCAGGACGGCGTCCCCGTCCGTGGAGGCGCAGCTCAACCTCCCTCCGCAGAGCACGCAGACCGCCAGCATGTGTTCCCAATCTAATCTGTGCCCTGAGTCCTGCCCTCATCCCCCGCCCCTTGCCAGCCTGTGGCTTTCTGGGGGCCCCTGGGCACTCGGCCCGGCCTCTGCAGGCCCCGAAGCCCTTCCAGCCTCACCCTGGGGGGCTGCCGGGTGGGCTTCCTGCTCCGGGGGAGGCTGAGAGTCAGCTCAGCCCGAACGAGCTTCTTGCTCTGTTTCCAGGCCACTCACCCTGCTTGTAACACCCGCCCGAACTCACGCCAGTCTTTCAATAATTAAAAAAAGGGGCCAGACTCGGCGGCTCATGCCTGTAATCCCAGCACTTTGGGAGGCCAGGGCGGGGGATTGCCTGAGGCCGGGAGAGACCAGGCTTGGCAACATAGTGAGGCTCCATCTCCACCAAACTTTTTAAAAATTGGCCGTGCGTGGTGGCGCCCGCCTGTGGTCCCAGCTGCTCTGGAGGCTGTGGCAGGAGGATCGCTGGAGCCCAGGAGAGGAGGGTTGCGGCGAGGTGTGCTGGCACCTCTGCACCCCAGCCTGGGCAATGGAGTAAGCAAGACCCTGTTTCTAAAAAAAATTAAAATAAACAAAATAAAGGGAATGTGATTGTGCGATTATAGTTTGCATTAGTGGAAATATAGAACCCACAGGAGAGAGGACAACCCCGTCCTGCCCTGCCACAGGGACCTCTTCCGAGGGTCAGAAAGCACCAGCATGGCATTGGGGACGCGGAAAGTGCTTAGTAGTATTATTTCGTCTTTGGGAACTGCAGTCCCTTGTCGTAGACAGCACAGGACCAAGCCGGTAAGGCACCTGCTTTCCTCGGCGGCAGGGCAGGTCACTGAGCGCCCACACGCTGACCTGACGCCCGAGAGCAGTGACAATGTCTCCGCCCCGTGGGAGGTGCTGTCTACAGCGGGCACGAGACCAGCAGGAATGAGGAGAGCATCCCAGGAGAGCTCAGAGACAAGGTGGGCTGCGGGAATCGGGGCGGGGGGACGGCCCTCACCCCTAGCAAACCCGCGGGTGGCACGGCCCCCAGAGCTTCGCGCCCTCCCGGCGAGCACCGCATAGCCGTACCGTGCGGGGACTTTCGGCCCGTGTCCTCAGCAGCCCCCGAACCGGGACGCACTCACGTGCTGCAGGTTTGGCTCCAGGCCCAGTGTGAGGGGAGGTCTCCCAGCGCCAGGCCCTGGTCTCCTCACAGCGAGGCGGGAGCTCCGCCTCCCTGAACGAGAGCACCTGCCCAGGTGCGGTGGGGGCTCCTCCCCCTTCCAAATACCGTCAGGAAACGACGCCGTCCTTTCACGCCTGACCCCAGCTTGTGGAGTCCTTTTCGGCACCTCAGTGGACACGCTTAGAGGAAGAAGAGGAGCAGGAGGTGACATGTATATGGCTGTGGCCACTCACTCAACCTCGCTGGCACTAGTGTCATCACAGCCCGGTGACGCCCATCCCACGGCAGAGTGGCTGGCGGTTCCCAGAGCTCTCCCGGGAGGGAACCCGTCCCTCGGGCACAGGAGCCGCGGACATGGGGGGGATGGTCCAGGCCTGCGGGGTCCGGACCTGCCCAAAGGTAAAAACTGCGAAGGGACCTCTCAGGAAATGGGGCTGCACAACAGGGAATGTGCTTAATGCCACTGAAATACACACTGAAAAGTAAAGATGGCAAATGTCATGTCGTGCATATTACATCACAGCTTTTTAAATGAAGATGATCTCAGGTGACCATGAATCCATCAGCCTCCAGGCAGCAGCCAGCCCCTTCCCAGCCAAGACGCCGTCACAGAGGAGACAAGCGCAGGTTCTGGGCCGGCGGCCTCTGCCCCTCACCACCTGCGTCACCTGGCAAACGTCTTCATCCCGTGGAATCGCTGTGTCTGTGTGTGTGACGCGGATGGATGTCGGGACGAGGAAATGAGATCATCCAGGGTTCACACAGTGCGGGGTGCCCGGCCATCCGGTCTGCCTGGACAGAAGGATCCCTGGGACACGACCTTCCGTGCCAAACCCAGACCAACGCAGGCAAAGCGGGACGGCGGTCACCCCGGCAGTGTCTGGCATGGCAGGTAATCAATGATGGCATTTATCAGCGCATGTCACGGCTATTTCTACTACCGTAAAGAGAAGCAACCTCGGGGCTTACAACTTGCCCGGCCCTACTCGGTGTGTTTGCGTGGATTAGCGCGGTTACTCTGCACAGCCAGCGTGCGGCAGGTAATTATGCTCTCCGTGCTGCAGAGGAGGGCACCAAGCAGCCGGATCCGAACCCGGCAGCCACGGTCAGCGTGCCGCGCCCTCCTCCCCTCTCTGGCAGGCACTGCGTCCCGGTGCTGTTCTCAGCGCTTTAATACGTTAACTCATATATTTCTTACAACGACCCTATTACTACTGTCACAGAAGAGGAAGAAGGGAGGCTTATTTGGGAGGGTGGAAAAGAATTTGTCACGTGCTAAGTGTATGATTGCTGAATCCGTCACACAAAGTCAGGGTGACCAGCGTCCTGGGCTTAGTGCTGAAACCCTGGTGTCCCGGACTCCGCTCAGTCCTGGCAGAGCAGCCGCCGGTCCCACGCTGTGACGAGCTTGTGCACGGCCGCAGGTGCAGGGAGGCCCAGAACCCGCTCAGGTAACCAGACAAGAGGAGCTTTCTTAGCAAACGGACGAATTGATGCACATGCCACCTTCCTGCTTGTCAAGGAAACGAAAACATGTGACAAGGAGGCTCAGGGTTTAGCAGACGATAAACATTTCGGCTAACAACCACCGCCAGCGGCACGCACGTCGCAGGAAGCTGGCACAGCCACCGCTGCTGGTGGCACGGGGGACATTCCATGAGACACCGCGCAGCGCCAGGAGACGGGCTCAGCGTGCGCGGCTGAGTGAGGCCAGCTGCACGCAGGGCCGGGCTCGTGCTGTGTTTACCACAACGTGACATTTGTGCATGGACGTCACCAGCGTCTGGAAAGGACTTGGAAAAATAAAAGCATCTGATGTGCTAAGGGGCAGGACCGGGGCGATTTTCCCAATTTCCTTCTTTGCTGCCTGTTGTGTAATGAAGGCAAAGGAGAGGCCACCACCCCGCTGACCCACTTTCGGTTCTGGCCCTGCCCCCTCCCCCCTGGGCAGCTGCGGCTGAGCAGTCCTCGTCCTTGCAAAGCCCTGGCTCCTTCTTCACCCCTCCTGTGGCCGCACCTGCCTTACCCAGACGGGCTTGTGGTCTGGGGGCCGCAGGGCAAGAATCACGACCCGTCCCCTCCTCGTTCACTCCCTGTGCCTGATGGACAAGTGTCACTAAAGAAGTGTCAGTTGAGCCCAGCACTCGGTCCATTTCCTCTTTCCAGTGTCTCTGCAGGTCACAGGAGAACAGAAGGTGAGGTGGGGAGAGCCGGCTGCGACCCAGGCCAGCGGGAGGCAGATGAGGAGCTGAGCTGTGTGGGAGGGGTCGGAACGGGGCAGGCACAGCCCTGAAGTCTGAGAGACCCTTTAACTCCAGTGCGCACAATTTCCCGTTAAATCAAGGATTTTCTCAACCAACAGCATTGTGTAATCGTCTGCTTAGGTCAGTACAGACAAAATCTAGAGGAAGTTTGAAGCTTCCAAAGGGAGAAAAGTAGCTTTGCAAAATATTTTCAAAGACGAAGAGAAGTTGTCAAAAACAATCAGGGCATTTTCTTTTATGTCCAGAGGAAATGATTCAACCTAAGCAAAGGTCACTAATGAGAGGATGAGTTCAATCGTGTTATAAACATCAAATATTCAACAACTCTGCCCAGTCAGCCAGGAGTCATCCCGGCTTCTGCTGTGTGTGTGTGTGTTTGTGTCTATGTATGTCTGTGTGTGTGTGTGTGTCTCCGTGTGTGTCTGTGTGTTTGTGTGTGTGTCTGTGTTTGTGTGTCTCCGTGTGTTTATGTGCATCTCTGTGTTTGTGTGTGTCTCTGTGTTTGTGTGTCTGTGTGTGTCCGTGTGTTTGTGTGTGTGCTTTTCTTCTTTAGGCTTCTGTTCAAAACTACTTCCAGAAGGTTCTACCTGATACTTAGGGGTCCTTCTCTCAAGCAGGGTCAGGCTGGCCGCGGAGACATTCCAGACACCCTGACCCCAGGAAGTGCTCCAGGCTTCTCTGCAGCAACCAATATTGGGATTCTCTTTTCCTGAGGGCCAAGTGCTACCAAAATGAATCAGTTGGGAAACAGACACCAAAATTGCCCTTTAATTTGGGAGGAGAGTGTGTAGAATAAGGTTGGAGCAGTGACTTGTAACCACGGCTATGCATTGTGACCCCAGAGGTGCCTTAAAGGCTGAGGGCTGGGTCCCGCCCAGCAAATTAGCAGGATTTTATTGCTTTGGGCTGAGTCCTGGGCATCGAGTCTTTACAACTCTTTCCTTTTAAGAAGATTCTTTCGTTTACCGTCATGTGCCACCTAATGACGTTTTGGTCAACGTCAGGCTGTGTCTTTGCGGGCGGTCCCATAAGGTTACAATGAAGTATTTTCACTGCACCTTTTCTCTGTTTAGATGCGCAGATTCTCACCCGTGTTACGCTTGCCCACAGAATGCAGTGCAGAAACACGCGTCCAGGTGTGTAGCCCGGGAGCAACAAACGGGCCACACCGGGGTGGGGAACCTGCGGCCTTCTAGGTCCTTAAGTGCCGCCTATGGACTGAACCCAAATTTTACAGAACAAACCCTTTTATTTTTATTAATACATTTTTGTTTGTCTTTTATATTTTTATTATATGTTTTAGATGTACATATTTAAAATACCAAAGAATAAAAGTTTCAATGACATAATCCTCCCAGACTGACCGGCACAATCAGAACATCAGTCAGCCGCGAGGGCTAAACGGACGGCCGCTGCCTCCTGGTTTAGTTCCGACTCCCCACCTGGCTGGCGCCACCAGAGCAGGAGCTGGCCGGAGCCTACGGGGTCCGACTGCGCCAGTCTGGTGTCAGCTTTTGACGGCAGTGCGCTGTGTTCCTGTTTGAAGTGGAATTTGTGAATGGTTTTTTACCATTCACAAAGATTTTTAAAGACTCGATACCCGGGCCACAACCCAAACCAGTTAAATCCTACTAATTTGTTGGGCGGGACCCAGCCCTCAGTCTTTAAGGCACCTCAGGGGTTACAATGTATAGTTGTGGTTACAAGTCACTGCTCCAACAGTATTTTTTAATTCTGTCTCCTTAACAGCTCATCGTGCCAAAGAAGACCAAGAGAACGCTGAAGGAAGGAAACAGATTTTTAATGAGGATTGGGAATTGCATATTATCTTGTTTCTGTTAAAGATAAGATGATTTGCTTGTGTTGTGATGCTGCAGTATCAACATTAAAGAAATTCAATGCTCATCAGCATTACAACACTCATAAGGACCACAAATATTTTACATTAGAGGGAGAGTCATGAAAGGTTGTACTGCAGACATTAAAAGATGAAAAGCAAAAGTAAAGGCAATTCTTTCATGTAGCAATAAGATCTGGAAATAATGCCACTGAAGCCACTTATAAAGTAGTTCATATACTCAGGAAAAAAGGGAAGCCATTCAGTGATGTAGAAACTGTAAAAGAATGCATTATCGAAGTTGTAGGATGCTTAGACCCTGATAACATTTCAAAGTACAAACAACTGCCTCTTTCAAGGAGAACCATAACTGATCAGCAGCATGAATTAGCCTTCAACTTAACAGAACACCTTCACGCAATACTTCAAAAGGAAAATATATATTATCCAACTGCTTTGGATGATTCAACTAATACTACTGACTTGGTACAGGTTTTATGCTTCATTCAGGTCCTAACAGATTTTCTTTGCTACGAAGAGTTACTCGCTTTGGGCACTCTTGCAAACAGAATGCGGGGAATAGATATCTTCAACAACTTTCAAGATAAATGTCATGAAGTTGGACTGAATTGGTAAATTTAGTGAGTGTATGTACAGATGGTGCACCTTCCACGACAGGAAAACATGAAGGATTTATTATATAGATTAAAAAAAGTATTAACCGATCCAGACGCTCTCGTTTCTTTTCATCATATCTTTCATCAGCAAAATCTCTGTGCTAAAGCAACTAGTTTAAGTGACACTTTGCAACAAGTTATAAGTATTGTTAACTATAGTCCTACAGATACAACCCGGCATTGTCAGTTTCGTAACATGCTAAAGTTGAACGATGAGGTATTCAGTGTGGATTTGCTGTATCATTCCAAAGTGGGCTGGCTAATTGCAGGGACAGGTGTTAGCCAAAATTTTATCTCTGTGAGAACAGATAGTTAAATTTTATGAACAACAGAATCAGCAATGTGAATTATTAAAAGAAGATTTCTATAGGAATGCAGCATTTCTGTGTGATATCATGTCAAATCAAAATGACTTGAATATTTCTTTGTAAGGTAAAACTAAGCCTATATATGACATGTGACCAAAAAAAATCTAAGCATTTTCAAAGAAGCTATCTTTTTACAAAACACTTCTTCAAAAGGAAATTTTGGATGACCATTTTCCTCAGTTAGCAAACGTTATTGATGAGTGGAACAACATATGTGAATCATTTGAAGAATACACAGCTGTTATAGACCTATTATTAATTGGAGAATACAAAGAAAGGTTCACTGACTTTGAGCATCATGACCTCACACTCAAATTAGCATTTCAGCCTCACCTAGTTGATATCACCAAGGCACCTAAAGAACCACAATGGAATTGATTGAGCTCTCAGTAGATGACATTTTAAAGTCATTGTTTGATGCTAAGAAAGATCCAGTTGAAATATGGAAAAATACAGTAGAATACCCACACCTTCCACAACATGCCGGAAAAATGCTTTCTTGCTTTTCAACCACTTATTGCTGCGAATCTGCATTCTCCCACCTAACCCAGACCAAGACGCCCTTAAGGTCAGAGATGACCGATACCCATCTAGAGGATCAGCTGAAACTGCAGACCTCCATGCTACAATATTCAAATGCTTTCCAGCAAAAAGCAGACACAACAAAGTCATTAAAAGGTTAGCTAACTTTAAACAAATAGTTTTCATTTTTTGAAATTACTAAGTACACAGTAGTTAGATTCTTACAAAATAATGTATATTTTTAAGTATATATGAAAAGGTTCCCCACCCCCGGGCTATACCATATAGCCTCATGTGTAACAGGCTGTGCCTTCTACACTGTGATGTTCACAAAATGATGAAGTTGCCTAATGACACATTTCTCAGAATATATCCCCATTACTAACAGATGCGTGACTGTACATGTATGTGTTTGTATGTGTGTGTATGCAGTGTATACACACATACAGACATATATTGAATATAAATGGGACCATATTAAAGATAGATACTATTTATTTTTAAATTTTCTTTTTTTACTTAAGTAATATTATTCTTCATTTTTATGTGGCAATAGATATTTGTTTACAGAATGATTTATAATATCTAAATAGTATTTCATATGCGGATTTATAACAATTTAACATCATTCTATTGTTATATAGGTTACTTTAACATTTTCATTATCATAAATAACAGTCTAATAAACAATCCATTCCATAACCTAGTTTGTGCCCATCAATAATTACTTCCCGAGAACCAATGTTTATCATCCTCATTAAACTTGGTCAACTAAGTAGAAAATGGCATTTCAATATCCATTTTTATTTTCTTTTTAAAAAAAATAGTAGCGAAGTTGAACATCTGTATATGTGCATGGTTGTATCATGGGTTTTCTGTTTTGTTTTGGTGGATTTTTTCCCAGCAATTTGTAGTTTTTTCTCTCTACTGCTTGGTTGGGTCCTTTGTCCTCGGTGTTCACGGAGATGACGGAGGGAATCGGCTTCCGGACATGTCTTAGCCCTTACGATGGCCTTTGGCATGTGGTGCCGGTCTTCCTGCGGAACCTGATGAGCACGTCTTGGATGCCTTCTGGACTTTCCCAGATGGCATCTGGATATACTCTTCAGAGCTGGCCTCCTGCAGGGAGGTTCTGGAAATGCCAGGAGACGCCCAAGCTGGAGTCGACTGCTCCTGCCAGAGAGATGCAGGCGGGAACAGGAAAACAGGAAGCACGTCCCTTCTCTCTCCCTCTCTTTTCGGTTTCTCTCTGACGCTTCCTTTTGGCACAACCTCAGAGGAGGCACCTGTCGAGGGACCTGGGAAATGGAGTCTGCGGGTGCCCAGCCCAGCTCTGTTGAGCGGGCAGAGAGCAGGACCTCGAGGACTCCTCCCCCCGCCGTGGTTCATTCCGGGTGCTGATCGGCTTCTACTGTATGGTCACCGAGATGCTCTTCCTTCCCCGGGCCGGCCACACACACCTGTGCTCTCTGACAGCCTGCGGGACCCCTGGTTTTGGAAGGAGACTCCATCGGTGCCTACCGATGTCTGGGGTCACTCCAGATGGCAAAATGACACCTGCCAACCAGGCCATGAGATGTTTCAGTGCCACGTCTCCAGAACCCAAGACTATCAACTCGACCTTCAGAGATTCCCACAGACCTTACTGAGCTCCTCCCACCGGAATGTCACGTGGCCTCACTCACGGCTGCCCCGCCCTGCCGGGTCTCTGCATCATGGTCACTCTGGGCACACCGCACAGGCCACTCTGCAGCCAGGAATAGCAGATGTGTGCTGCCCAGCCTCGGCCCATCTGCACAGAGATGCCCACGTGGCTGTCACCCAGGACGTGCACTGTTTGCTCACGCGGAGACAAGCCGGCTGCCGAGAGCCCCGCGGCTTTGTGATTCCACCCACCCCTCATGCGCGTGAATCCTGCCTCCCTGCTCCTCGTCCCGTCCTTCCGCGTGTCCCAGCAGCCACCTGAACATCCAGAAACCGGAGACCTGAGTCAGGCCCTCTTTGGAGTCCCAGGGCAGGCTCAGTCCCCAGTACCCATGAGCGTGTCCTGGTGGGCGGGTGTGGGTGCCTGCTCTGGCATCAGAGGTGCATCTGCAGGATCACGGCTTCCACCAGCCGCCCCCACACCCATGGGGGACACACAAAGGGCACGGTGGAAACCAGCTCAGTGACCGTGTCTCTCCCTCTCTCTGCTTGACTCTGGGTGTCTTTTCGCAGCCGGAAACTGCTCTCTGTGTTGCTCGTTCACCCTTGCTGAGCCTTCGCTCCGGGCCCCATTCCGCGCTCCGGCTTTCTCCTCGAGACCCAGCTTTGGACTTCCTTTCCTCCACGCCCACCCGACCTGGGACCAGCTCCCAGGGACCCGTTCCGGTGCATCGAGGCTTCTCTCTGAACCCCTCCTCCACTCACTGGGGCCACTCTGACCTGCAGAGCAACCTTCCTGCCCTCACTCTCCTCCCTCAGGTTTGCTCTGCGCGGCTCACACGGAGGTTTTCTCCGACTCTGTGTAAGGTCCCTGCAGAAGAGCTGGAGGGCGATTTTGGAGGAGCAGGACCTGCCTGGGCAGGGGAGAGGGCCATTGGCCCACGGCCATTGCCCCACGGCCATCGGCCTCACCTTCCCCAGCAGGAGCAGTGGGGACAGCAGGGAGCCACTCAGCCGCTGTGACCCTCCCTGGCCTGCCCACCGCCGTCTCCACGGCCAGCCCAGGCTCTTCAAGGTGGCCACGCGGAGCGAGCGCTGGGGTTTGCGGGCACCGAGACCCGCTTCCCAGAACACACGTTCTTCCCCAAACTCCGGCGCGCTGGGAGGGGCCGTCCGAGTCAGCAGACGAGACTCCGGTTGGCAACTCGGCTTCCTCTGATGCCTCCACTCCGAGCGC
Source organism: Eulemur rufifrons (assembly GCF_041146395.1). Taxonomy (NCBI): domain Eukaryota; kingdom Metazoa; phylum Chordata; class Mammalia; order Primates; family Lemuridae; genus Eulemur; species Eulemur rufifrons. The sequence continues at coordinate 1,626,059 of NC_090985.1, read as the reverse complement.
CGTGTGGACTCTGCTCCGGGTCTGCTGGGAAACGCGAGTGACGACACCGTGCACGACTCGCAGCATCACAGCGTCTCAGAGAAAGCTCCGCGCCACAGGGTCCTTTGAACACTCTGTGCCAGAGCAAGTCCTATCCCCTGGAGGAGAAGGCGCGCTATTCAGTAAAGAAAAGCACTTTTCAATAAAAGGAACGCTGTACGCAGCTGCCGTCTTCCTGTGGCGCTGAGCGGGGGTGAGGGCAGAACTGGCGGGACCCCGGCGCCAGCCCCGCGGCGCGGCAGACCCCAGGGAGCGTCCCTCGTGTCCTGGACCGGAGCCCCCGTTCCCTTCCTCTCTCCTGTCGGTGTCGGCTCCAATCTCAGTGCAGGAAAGATTACCGTAGGGAATTCTAGAAGCCCACAGAGACCTTGAGATCGGTAGGTACACAAGGGAAGGAGAGAAGCTGCCGTTCCTGGTACCAGTTAGTGCGTTAGAGGACGGCCCACTGGACGCGTGTGGACGCGTGTGGACATGTGTGGACGCGTGTGGATGCGCGAACGGACGAACGGACGGAAGCGCAAACCTGTCTGCGTCTGCAAAGGCCCATGTTCTCCAGTGTTCTCTACGCTCTGCCTGGGTGGAAATTAGGGACTTTCTGCTCCTGCTTAGCTGCCTCTAGAACGGTGGTCCCCAGAGCTGGCTGCACATCAGAGTCACCCAAGGATTTTTGTTAAATTGCGGAGCCCAGCCACACCCCGGCCCCATGAAATCCCAGTCTCGGGTGAGACATAGGCAGTGGCGTGGGAGAGCACTTAGCAACAGGCTTCGGGGAGGAAAAGCCCTGATCCGTAGCATTTGCTGACTTCTTGGTATAAATAGCCCCATCGCGGCTGATTTCAAGTTACCAAGGCAGCGTCACGGTACGCAGGGCCGGGAAGAGGGGCTCGGCGGCGAGTCCTGGCACAGAATTTTCATCATGCAGATCGAACACGTACAAACCATCCCGAGGGCACAGATGAGAGTTAAATATAGTAAAATAGTTAGGAGGTGATGAGTTTTGAATATTTATTACTTTTATTTTAATGTAATTTAAGTGTAAGTTTATGCACATATCATTTAATTTTAAATAATGACTGTGCTAAATACCTGATTCACAAAATTTTTGAAATGTAAGGAATCTGCTCGAGTGAGCTGGCCCAAGCCGGCTCTAGCCCACTCCTGGGACAGACATCAGCTCTTTTTGGAGCTCCCTAGCTGATTCCAAAGTGCAGACCGATTTGGGACCTACTGCCTTAGAACAATGGTCACAAACTCAAACATGCATCAGGACAGCCTGGGGGCTGGCTGAAACACAGGGGGCCGTCCCCAGCCCACCCCCACGCCTAGCCAAGAACTTGCCCTTCTAGCAAGTTCCCAGGTGGTGCTAATGCTGCTGGTCCACACTCTGAGGAGATTAAAACCTTTCGCAGCCTGGGCGGGCCTTGCTTGAAGTCAGTCTGCCCTCAGCCCTTGTTACAGGCAGTAGCTCCCGCCCAGACGATGGCAGGGGTGGGGACTGGCAGGTGCCTGGGTGCCGGGCTCCACCCTGGAGGATGCCGTGGGGGCTCTACAGCCCTTCAAGTCCCACAACCCCTTCCGCACCCCCCACTCCCAGGGCAAAAGGTAAGGGGGGTGGGCAGCCAGCCGCAAAGCTATCACTATGAAGGACGTTACCAGCTCCCCGGAGGCAGTCACCAGTGCGGCCTTGTCACCATGGAGACCCGCCAGCTAGGGTGGGCTGGGGTATGCAGGAAGGAGCGCTGAGGCTGCACAAGGGGAGGCAGCCTCTGCAGACCCTCCCATCCAAAGCCCAAGGACAGTCAGAGGCTGTGTTCCCGCTTTCTAGAGAATGTACTTGCCGGTTCGTTTAATACCAGATAGGGGCGCACGTAATTAAGGAGGCCGAGAGACCCCGCAGTCTGCTGTCCGCGAGCTGGGGATGCAGGAGGGCGCCAGGGCCCTGCTGTGGTCCCCAGCCCGGGCCTGAGGCCCCGGAGCCCGCTGGCCCCGCTCGCGCAGTCGGGCAGGGTGCGACGCCAGCCGTCCTCCGCCTTTGGCTCCGCAGACGGGTGACGCCCACCCACGCTGCAGAGGGCCGTCTGCTTTGCTCAGTCCGCGACCCCAGCGCTGATCTCTCCAGAAACACCTTCGCAGGCACAGCAAGAAATAACGTTTAAGCAGATCCCTGGGCGCCCTGTGGCCCAGTCTGCCCAGTCTAGATACATAAAATCAACCTCATGAAATCGTTTTGTCTTTGGTCTGTGGAGAGGTGTAAGCGAGGACTGTCGCGATTGCTACGCCAGGTGAGAAGCGGAATGGGACAGCTCACGCGGCTGGAAAAGGCAAACGGCGCGGGGCGCGTTCTCCAAGGAGCGGACGGGACGTGCCCTCCCCGCAGGCCGGGTCCCGCGTTACCCTCCGCCTCCCGCAGCACCCGCACCCCGGGCCCGCACAGGGCAGGACCTGAGCAGACGCCACCCGCGGAGTGGGACACGCGTGTGTCTCGGCTCCCATCCCTCCCACGGCCACAGCAGGACCCGCCAGGGCAGGGCCTGCAGACAGATTCCTCCACATCCTCGGACACCTCCTCACAGCTCCTGAGCCTCAGGTTCCTCCTGTGTGAAACGGACATGGTGTCACCGTGTCCATCACGCGGACTGACTGAGGCGTCAGTGACCTGGTTCCTCCAAAAGCACTTAGCGCGGCGGCGGTGGCGGCGGCGGCGGTGGCGGTGGCGGTGGCGGCGGCGGCGGTGGCGGTGGCGGTGGCGGCGGCGGCAGCGCAGGGAGTCGGGAAGCCCGGAGGGACCCGGCCGGCAGCCCGCACCCACCCGCAGGCTTCGGAGGCGTTTGAGAGCCGGGAGACGCAGGCGGGGGCGGGGAGGGCGAGAGAGCGCGCAGGACCGCGGACGCGGAGCTCACCACGGGCAGGACACGGGCAGGACACGGGCAGGACACGGGCAGGACACGGGCAGGACAGCACGCGGCGGGTCTCGGGAACTGACCGCCTGGAGGGGACCCCCCAGCCTTGCAGGGACCTCGGTGACGGCAGCGTCCACCTGCGTCCTTCGGCAAAACATCCCACACAAATGCAGGAACTGCACGTAAAAACGAAAGCCCTAAGAGAAAATTAGACAGAAAACGCTCCGATGCCCTGGCAGCCAAGTCCTTCCAAGCGCATGAGCGCCGCGAAAGCGTAAGGAGGGACGCAAGGACGACGCGAATGTCCTCAACGCGAAGTTAAAAGGCTGGCACGGGGACACAGAGGAGCATCGGTAACTGCTGCTCGAAGGAATGGATGAACAAATAAAATGCAAATTAAGCACCAGAAAAAATGTTTGCAACTTTATGACAAAATATCACACATTAAAACCTTTACTATGTATTTTATGAAATAAGAGAAAAAAAACGAACACCCAAAAGACAAACGGGCCGAAGCTATCAACAGACGATTTACAAAGACAACATGCACACGGCCAGAAACTTGATCAGTGCAATTTCATCGATTACCTGAGAAGTGCAAGTGAAAACACATTTTTTGTTTATCACATTAAGAAAGACCAAAAACGCTCCTGCTGGGAGGAGGGTGAAGGAACCAGTCGCCCTGACGCTCTGCGTCTTTGGGAGTAAACAGAGCTACGGCTCCCCCGCCCCGTCAAGATGTAATTCACAGACCACAAGAGTCATCCTTCCAAAGTAAACAACCGGCAGCTTTAGCACATTCCAGAGTCACGCGGCCACCGCCACAGTCTAATCCCAACATGTTCTCCCCTCCCCAGACACCCCAGTTCCCCGTCCTCCAGCCCTGGCAACCCCAATGCATGTTTTCTGTATGGATTTTCCTGTTGTGAACGTTGCATGTAACTAAAACCACGTAACACGTGGTCTTTTGTGTCTGATTCTTCTACTCAGCATAATTTTTTCAAGGGTCATCCATGTCATCGTAGCATGTGCCAACCCTTCACCCTGTTCAGAGGTGAGTGACATTTCGTGGTATGGACACACCACATCTGTCCATTGGTTGCTGGGCCTCTGGGTTAGTTCTACTTTTTAGTTATCGTAAAAACGTTTCTATGAACATTCCTGTACTAGGGTTTGTCTGGTTTTTTTTTTTGAGATGGGATCTTGCTGTGTTGCCCAGGCTGATCTGGAACTCCTGGGCTCAAGCGATCCTCCTGCCTCAACCTCTTGCATAGCCGGGACTACAGGCCTGTGCCGCGGTGCCTCGCTCTCATGCTCTAGTCTTTGCGTGAACACATTTCCAGTTCCCTTGGGCATATACCACAAGTGGAATTACTGGTAACTCCATGTTGAAACTTTGCGGAACTGTCAAACTGTTTTTCAAAGTAGCTGTACCATTTTATTATACATTTCCACCAGCAATGTATAATGGTTCCCATTTCTCCACATCTTTGCCAAAAGTTCTTTTGCCTTTTCTATTACAGCCATCCCAGTGGGTGTGCAGTGGGTTCTGATTTGCATTTCCCTAGTGGCGAACAGTGTTGAGCAGCTCCCCGGACGCTGGGTGTATCCCCTCCGAGAGCAGTTTGGGATTGCATTTCAGAAACCATCACATGTGCTTTTCATGTGACCATAATATTTTCCTGATTCCAGAATCCATTCTGAAGAATAATCATGGATGGCTAAGAAATTCACCTCAAAGGAGGCCCAGCACAATACTATTTAAAGTGCAAGTAGTTGGAAACAAAAGTCCAACTATAGGGTGTTGGTTAAATAAGTGACAAGTGGAATACAATAAAGTAATTAAAAATAATTCTGTAGAAGACTCATCAATGCATGGAACTATGTGGGTGAACAACAATGTGGACTATGAAATGTTACAGTCTCAATTTTGTTCAAAAATCTATAAACCTATAGGGGTAAAAATATATACCAAAATAACAATGGTTTGGATCCTTTTTTTTGGTAACAGCTTTTTGAGCTATAATTCACATACCATAAGATTCACTCATCTCAAGTATGCAATCCCATGGTTTCAGTATATTCTCAGAGTTGTGCAATCATCACCACAGACAATTCTAGAATATTTTTATCACCTCAGAAGAAACCCTCTATCCGTCAGCAGTCACTGCCCGTTTCCCAGCCTCCCCAGCCCGAGACGACCACTAGTCTGTCTCCGTAGATTTGTTTATTCTGCACATTTTATGCAAATGGAATCATATAACATGTGGGCTTTGGTGACTGGCTCCTCTCACATAGAGGGATGTTTCCAAGGTTCGCCCATGTCCTGGCGCCTCAGTGCTACACTGCTTTTGTGATGCAATGGTACATTGTATAGATACATGCACTGTTTATCCGTTCATCAGTTGGTGCGCGTTTGGGCTGTTTCTGTTTGGGCCGCTATGAATACTGCTGCCCAAATATCCTTGCACAAGCATCTGGGAGGGTGCACATTTGCATTTCCCTTGGGTATATTCCTAGGGTGGAATTGACGGATCACACGGTAACTCTGTGTCATTTGAGGAATTGCCAGACTGTTCTCCTAAGTGTCTGCCCCGTTTCACAATCCCACCAGCAGTGCGTGGGGGTTAGTTTTATCTTTTACATCTAGGTCTTCCATGCATTTTAAATTTGGATATGATGTGAGGACATCCAGTTGTCCCAGCACCACTTGTTAGAAAGTATTCTTTCCCCATCGAACTGTCTTGGCATTCTTGTCAAAACCAATTGACCGTAAATGTTGGGGGTTTGTTTACATACTCTGAGTTCCACTTCATTGATCCGCATGTTTATCCTATGTCAGTACCACACTTTCATTACTGTAGCTTTTTAGTAGGTTTGAAATGGGGAAGTATGAGCCCTCCAATTTTGTCCTTCTTTTTAAGGGTGTTTTGGCTATTCTGCATCTCTTGAAGTTCTACATAAATTTTAGAATCAACTTGTCAATTTCTGCAAAGAAGCCAGCTGGCATTTTGATAGAAATTGCATTAAATCTGTAAATAAATTTGGGGAGTATTGCCATCTTAACAATATCAAGTATTCCCATCCATGAACATGGGATATCTTTCAATTTATGCATGTTTTCTAAAATTTCTTTTAACAAAGTTTTGTAGTTTTTAGATTATAATTTTTGCACTTCTTTTGTTAATGGATAATTTTTTATTATGGTAAAATATATATAACATAAAATTTATTAACTATTTTAAGTGACATTAAGTGCATTCACTTGGCTGTACAACCATCACGCCCATCCATCTCCAGAACGTCTTCGTTTTTCCAAAGGGAAACTCCGCACTCATGAAATAGTAACTCATCGTTCCCGCAACTACCACCCCATTTTCTGTCTCTGTGAGTTTGATTATCCTGGGTACCTCACGTAAGTGGACTTGTACGACATTTGTCCTTTTGTGTCTGGCTTATGTCACTTGGCATAATGTTTCCAGGTTCATTCATGCTGTCACATGTCAGAACTTCATTCCAGTCTGAGTAACAGCCTGTCCCTCGTGCCGTCTATGCAGGCGTCTGCTGACACTTGGGTTGTTTCCGCCTTTTGGTTACCGTGAACGATGCCGCTGTGGACAAGGGTGTGCAAACAGCTATTTGGGCCCTGCTTTTAATTCTCCGAGGACAGACCCAGACGTAACATTTTTGGTTCATATGGAAACTCTGTGTTTGAGTTTTTGAGTAATAGATAATTTTCAATTCATTATCGCCCATTTGTTTTCTTGTATTTTTATATTTTTTATAATCACAAAAGTATTACTTTTAAAAGCTAATTATTTGAATGTACTCTGCATTGTCAATGAACATATGTTCTGTGAACCCTCCCACATTTTCCACACTCTGTGAACCCATATACGTCTACGATGGAGCTAGCATGGGTTCATGTAACCCCTTTGCTGGCACCTTGGAAGGTGGTCTCATTCCTTCTGCGGAACCGTGGGTCGGAGCCTGGCTAGCACAAGGGCCCTGGACCTTTTCTGTCAGGCGTGAGACTGGCCACCTGTGTGCGCCCCACTTTCATGCCACGGAGGCCCTGGTACGGAGTGGACACAGGGGACATTTATGCCCTTCCCGGCTATGGAGCCGCGATGGACAGTCTGCTGGCCTGCTAGTTAGCGACATCCTTTGTCTCCTGACTCTGCTCTCTGCTATTTACACTCCAACCATTCAGCCTTCCTTTTCCCAGGGAGCCCATAAAATGGGGAAGAACCGAGGTCAACTGAGAGCTTTGGTGAGCAAGCCAGTGTGCAAACGGGAACAAGAGCCCCGGGACTTTCCTAAGAAAAACAAAGGATTTAAGAAAGAACAATATTTAGCAGAACTTAAAACTCCCGCTCCCAGATTAAGAAAACAACTTGCCACAAATAACATAAAATATTTAAAAGTAGCTTTAGTTTTTACCAAAAATCCCTTCTCCCTCTCATGATGGCACCAAAAAAAAAAAAAAAAAAAAAAAAAGATACTCAGAAACTGAGTTTAAGAAATGTGCTCAAGATTGGAAAATATCAGTTTTTATCTCAAGGAAAAAACTACCATTCCCTCCACTGGTCCATCCCAGTGGTCCATCCTGACCCTTGACTCATTCCAGTGTCCCCAAGTGCCTCATTTCCTGCTAAGCTGTTATTGTCCCTAAACCTCAGGTTTCCTCTTAATCACGTTTCTTCCCGAGGAAATGAATTTTCAAGCATCTGTCCTTTCACAGTGGTGAGTCAAAGACCCAGGAAGTTGTCAAATATTCCTCTCGTGCAGGCCAAGCCTTCCAAAAAATGACACCATGAGGTTACGACGCAGTTGGGTATGACATGGCCGTGGATGCTGGGCCTGGCGTGGCCACGGGGACAGGAACGGAGCTGCAGGGGAGACACCACGCAGGGCCAGGACACACATCATTTCCAGAACAGTCATCCAGGATGTAAACCCCACGGGGTCCAGACTTAGAGTCCAGGGGTCAAGGCCCTTGGGAGATCCCATAGACCAGAGCCTCTCACTTGGGATCAGTACATGGTCGGGGCCACGGGTCTAAAAATCACGGCCTGAGGGCCACATCTGACCCACTGTCTGGTTTTGTATGGCTGTCAAGCTAAGAATGACTTTAAAATTTTTACCTGTTTGGAAAAAAAGTGAAAGAATAATATTTTCTGACAAATTAAAATTGTATAAAATTGAAACTTCAGGCTGGGTGAGGTAGCTCACGCCTGTAATTCTAGCACTCAGGGAGGCCAAGGTGGGAGAATTGCTTGAGGCCAGGAATTTGAGACCAGCCTGAGCAAGAGTGAGACCCTGTCTCTACGAAAAATAGAAAAATTAGCCTGGCGTGATGGTGCCCACCTGTAGCCCTAGAGGCAGGAGGATCACTTAAGCCCAGGAGAGTGAGGGTGCTGTGAGCTATGATGATGACACTGCACTGTAGCCACGGCAACAGAGCGAGACTCTGCATCAAAAAAAAAAAAAAATTCAGACTCCAGAGTCCATAAGTAAAGTTCTGCTGGTGCCACCACACTCAGTCGCCTAGTGGCTGTGCCTGTGGCCGCGTTCCCCTTACAGTGGGAGAGCTGAGTAGCTGCTTCAGAGTCTGTGTGGCCACAAAGCCTACAATACATGCTCTCTGGGTCCTTTGCAGAAAGTTTGCCATTCCCTGTTTTAAACTCTTTTCTACAAAACCCAACAGCAAGGTAAGAGGAGAAAGGAGCATGGGAGGGAAGGGTCACAACCATCGCCCCCGTGCCGGGGAAGCTGGCGTGCAAGCCGGGAGCAGGTTTGGCAGTCACTGGTCAGCTCTGGCCACCAGGTTTCCGTGGTCACGGCGGGATGCAGGGAGGGGACATATGTGCCCAGTGACTGTCTCCGCTGAAGCAGCGACGCAGGAGCATGGGCGCACTCACGCCATCCCCCCTCCAAGTCCAGCTTTGGCACTGGTCCCTTTTCCAGCCCCTGGGGCTCAGTCCTGAATGCTGGCACAGCCCAAGGCTGGGGAGACTGTCTCTGGACACCTCCAGGGCCATCCGGGGGAGCTCGGTTCTGTGCAGCCCCCGGGGTCAGAGCGGGCAGAGCTGTAGCAGATCTGAACTCAGCACCGGGAACACCTTGCTCACAATTTCTGCTGAGCGGAGCTGGAACAAGCTGCCTTGGGAGTCAGTGAGCTCGCTGCGTCCACAGAAACGCCGCGGCAGTCAGAAATGTGGTTCCATCCGGGACTGCTGGGCGCTGGGACGACACAAATCAGAACTCGTGGTCAAGGGGCAGAGGGAGAGATGCAAACTCTGAGTACGGCTGCGAAGAGCCTGGGCGTGAAGTCACTCCTGAGCTGGGTTCAGATCACAGCTGCCACCTACTAGCCAACCGGTAAAGTTAACTAAGATGAGCTTCGGCTTCTGTCTGTGCAGAGTGGAGACTGTTTCTTACGTCACCAAACGCTGTGAGGGCTGAGTTACAGTCGGTGTCGACAGCGGTACCTGTTATTACAGGAAACCGTCACTTGCTGATCGCCGTGTACATGAGTTGAGTCCAAAACTTGGTAGGAAAGTTTCTCTTTTTTTTTCTTCCACGGTTTCAAAACTGCTCGAGGGCAGGGAAGAGAGGAAATGGAAGAATAAATACAGCGGCTCTCTTGGAGGGCGCGCCAGCCTTCGGGCAGATGGTGACTGTCCTGTGTGGGCCTTCCCACAACTGGTGACAGCAATGTGCACGTCCTCAGGACTCTGGCTTCAAACTGGGCTGCTGGGCTCCCCACAACTCAAGAGGGCTGGGCAGAGAGGGGACCCGCCAGATGCCAGGACAGCAACACGGGGTGAATGAGGGCTGGCAGGGGTCTGGGAATTGGAGCACAGCACATCAATTTGTTTTTATATTTTCCCCAAATATTTCACAAAACCATTAATCAAGAAACCCGTTTGGCTGAAAACAAATGTCGGTGGTGAGTCATGAGTACCAGGTTCCGTCACATTTGCCCTTTTCCAGCACTTTCTGAAGCTCTGGACTTGCTGGCTTAACAGTTTAGCTGCCGCCAAGGGAAGTTTTCACAAACCAGAGAGTCTATCAGCTGCGTCCACGACATCAGGGGAAAAACACCTTAGGGAGCAGCTTGGCATCAGCTTGACGTCCGCAGGGCTGCAAATTCCTGTTAATCCCGTCCTCCCGCCGGGTGCTCAGCCCGCGGGAGACTGCAGAGGCAGGGAAGTGAGTCGGCCCATCGCTGCCGAGGGGACCCTCCCGAGGGACGCGCAGTGGCTGTTTCTAGGGGTGACTGCACCGTCTGCGGAGCGTGGGGGGAAATGCCTCGCCCGGGCTGGTGCCGGAGAAGGCGTCCTGGGGGGTGACGCCCCAGCGGAGTGTCGCGGGGGTGGGCAGCAGAGGCGGGGGGGCTGCTGCGAGGTCGCAGGCCTGCGGGCAGGGACCGTGCGGTGGCTGCGGGAGCGGCACTCAAGTCAGCGGGCCAGGGAGGGAGTAGCGGGCACTGCGGCTGGAGAGGTGGGTGGGGCCTAAAAGGAGGGCCTTGAATGCCACGCAGAAGGGCGTGGCGTCTCTTTCAAGGGAGCCGTGAACCCTTTTACGAGATAGGGGACAATCAGATTCGCACTTTTAAGTAGAAACGTCACGTGCCGCAGTGCGGAGCACGAGCTAGAGGGGATGCGACGGTGCTCGGGGGCTGCCGAGGGGACCGGGACGTGCTAAGACGGCAGGGCCGACCCGGCGACGGCAGGGAAGCCAGGCACCGTGGAGCTGCGCCGCGCATCAGACTCAAGTGTGAGCATCCGCGTTCTGCATTTAGCGGGTCGTCACTGGCGTCTGCAAGACCAAGTGCTTCCGTCAGAGCCTGCGCGATCGCGGTGCAGCTCGGTGCTCGCAGGTGCCGCAGGTAAAGGCGAGGCAGGTGTGTTTTAGACGCCCGGGCTGATGGCGGCCGGGCACGTGCACCGCACGGAGCAGGTTCTCGGGTGCGTGGCATTGCCCACAGCCGCCAGCTGCCTGCGTCTTCAGAGCGGCATATTTTCTGTCCTATTTTATACTTGAAAACACGAGTTCAAACATACAGAGCAGACAACACCCTGGAAGCTCAAGTCCAAGGCGGCGACTCTGTCCGGAACGCCACCCCGGGGACTCTCACGCAGCCTGCTGTACAGAAAATCTGCGGACAGGCCCTCCCGGGACGGAAGCGACTCCGACAACCGCAGCACCTGAGCTGCTGAGGCGCAGTGCCCCGGCGGGTGTGACACACTGAACGGCGGCCTCCCAAAGACGTCGCTTCTGGGAGACCCCGGAAAGCAGGTGTCCCCTGACGCCCGGGCCACACCTGCCTGCACCGGCTCCGGCGCTCAAACCGCCCAGCGCGGCACCCGGGAGGCACAGGCAGCTCTGACTCCCGCGCGCCCGCCTGTCCTCACGCCTGCGCACCTGCTCCTCCCTTTCACGCTGGTCACGCGTACCGGCCGCCAAGTCGCCCCCACGCCCCCGTGTGTGCTGTCGCCTGACACCGCAGCCGCTGCCACGGACAGCCCGGCCTCCTCCCCGCGATCGTGGCTGAACTGCGTCTGCTCAGGGCCCCGGAGGGCGGCAGCTCCTGTCCTCTCGCTCAGCTCTGCTTCAAAAGTTGGCATCACAATTCTCAGTCAAATCTGAGACTTCCCTCATTTTGCCTCCACTTGCCATCTCCCCCAGGAGACCTGATTCCCAGGGTCGAGGTCACCTGGCACTGGGCTGTCCCCCGTGGCGCCGAGGCCTGCGTGGCTGGAGTCGGACGCTGGGTGCTGCTACTGACAGCTGATGTCGGCGGCCCTCGTCTGTGGTGAGAAGTGACCCGTGCTCCGTGGGTCATCCTTGTGACCTCACGCCTCCGACAGCCCCCAGGACTGTCAGCATTTCTGCGTGTCCCTGGGGACCCGGGGACCCAACTGCCTCCTCGGCACAGTCCCGGCCATTGCCGCCCTCCTGCTCGCGGCTGAGCTGCTTTGCTGTCCCTCAGGAGCGGAGGCGCAGCCCCTCTGGTCTGGGACACCCACACGTGTTTTGGGACTGTCTCTGTCACCACACTGGGGCTGTTCTGGGAGTTGCCCAGACGTCCAAGCGCATACGCGCTCCCGCCGGCCACCCTGAACCGCTCCGGTCAAATCCCACTTCCTTTGTGGGCGGGAAGCTCACTATTAGGTCACCGGGAAAGTCTTCCTCACTCAGTGGGCAGAACACACTCCACTCAGTCCTCCAAGCTTGGTTTTTATTCTTGAAGTCCAGATTCTAGAATGCCTGGAAAATGCTTTTAACTTTCCTTTTAATTAATTTTATTTAAAATTTTTTTTTTTTTTGGTAGAGACAGGTTCTCACTATGTTGCTCAGGCTGGTCTCAAACTCCTGGTCCAAATTGATCCTCCTGCCTCAGCCTCCCGAGTAGCTGGGACTGCAGGTGCCACCACGCCCGGCTCGTTTTTCTGTGTTTTGCAGGGACAGGGTCTCGCTCTTGCTCGAGCTGCGCTTTTCCTTCTCTGTAGTAATTGTTCTACACTAAATGACCAGCTCTGGACGGACGGGTCCGTGGCTGTACAGCCAGGTCTGAGTGGCTCGTGATCTAGTACTAAATGAAGGTCAGAAACTTGCAGTGGTCTCTTCCAGGCCCCATGGGACCAAGGAACGCTGCATCGCTGAGATCAATAATGACCACTTAGGGGGGAGACAGCACACGCAGGTCTTACTTTTTATTCTCGAGACAGCGGTACAAGGCCTCGTGCTCTGAGGCTGCGCCCAGCTTGCGCGAGCACCTGAACCAGGATCCTTGTCGGTCTCCGTGCGGTCTGTGCGCATCCTGGAACATCTGCCCGCACGGTAGGAAATGGCCGTAGGGCTGCCCGGCCCCAGCCCCCAGCTCTCTCTGCCCACTGCCCGGCCTCGCGGCCCCCCTCCCCGCCCGCAGGCCCTGCCCAGCTTCTGCAGCCGCCAGGTCAACCTGCTGCTCGCTCCACCCATTTGCCTTGTCTCTGACACCCCGGCCTCCCCTCGTGAGCTGGGGCTGGCAGGGTCCCGTCTGCTTCCTGGTGTCGGGCCCTCACCTCAAACCTCCGGGGCTTAGTCCACACACAGACGGCCCCTGGCTCTGCCCCTGCATCACCACTGCTCGAGCACTGCCGGTTCCCCAGCGACCCCGAGCGCCAAAGCCGAAGGGCACTGCAGGCCGTGTCGTTTGACATTGTTGCCGCTGCTCCCATCATACATGTCTGTTAAACAAACTATGGTTCCCTTTCGGCTTTCTTGAGTGTAGAAAGTGAGTTCACATTAACATGATCAGAGCACACAGAGGACAGAAAGAGGGAGTTGGAAAGGCATTTTGTGATTTGTAAATAAACTGCATTTATACTGTACTGAAACTGCATTTATAAATTTTTTTTTATTCTGAGATAATGATAGATTCACAGGAGGTTGCAAAGAAACATACGAGGACGTTCCTTGCACCCTTCTCCCCTCCCCCTCACCCCGCTAACATCTTACAGAGCTAGAGGACAATACTGAGGCCAGGAGATCGACACTGGTGCAATCCACAGAGCTTATTCGCATTTCACACGCACTGTATGTGTGTGCGTGTGTGTGTGTGCACGTGTGTGCGTGCATTGCTCTATGCAATGTTATCACGGGTAGCCTGGCGTAACCACCACCACGTGAAGCCACTCAGCTCTACCAGCAGAGTCCTCCTGTCACCCCTGTGACAGCCTCACCCGTCTCTCCCCTCCCAGCCCCTGGCAACTGCTAATCCATTCTCCAGCTCTATAATTATATAATTCCACGAATTCTATTTACATTAATAGAACCAAGCAGTATGTTATCCTTTTGTGATGGGACTTTTTACACACAGCATAATTTCCTTGAGGTCCACTCAAGTTGTTGCATGAATCAATAGTCAGTTTCTTTTTATTGCTGAGTTGTGTGTATTCTATGCCATGGATGCACCACAGATTTTTTTTTAATCCATGCAGAACAGTTTTGGCCATTATGAAGATTTGTGCCCAATTTCTTGTATGAAAGAAACATTTTTATTTTTCTCTGATAAGTGCCCAAGAGTGCAATTTCTGAGTCGTGTAGTAAATTCACTTTTTTAGTCTTGAAAGGAATTGCCAAGTATTTGTCCAAGTGGCTGTAACATTTCAGGTTCTCACCACCACCGATTGAGGAATCCAGCTTCTCCACATCCTTGCAAGCATTTGGTGTTATCACTAGTTTGCATTTTAGCTGTTCTGATATGTGCATAGTGATATTTCACCGTGGTTTAAATTTAGCTGATTCTCTAATGGTGAAAGTCCTCTTCTTGTTAATAAGAAAGGCTTATTAGCTTAAATTCTGAAATAATCCAGATCAAAAATGATCCACTGTAACAACAATGCCTACAGTATTGTGAGTGATCTTTCTTTCTGACCTACCTCTTCATGTCTTTTTTCTCCCACCCCCGTGGTCACCAGGGCTTCGGGAGGACAGGGATTGGCTGCAAAGGGGCCACCAAGGAGAATTTTTAGGGCGACGGACTATTTTGCATGGTACTGTGGTGGTGGGTGTGTGACTCAAAATCCATGGAACTATATACGACAAAGAGTGACTTTTTGTATGAAAATTAAGCTGACCAGAATGCTGGGGAATCCAGGACGCAATGCAGACAAATAAATCTAACCACATTACAATTGTATCACATAACCTCAGTGAAGGTGATGGAAAAAGAGATGACCTAAATAATTTTTGAAAAATTGTTTCATGTAGATACTTAAAGGCTAAAGTGGAAAGAACCTGTATACAAATATCGTAGCTGCTTGGTAAATTTTTGTCTCGTGAGGACGCGGTACGGCAATTCTCAAACTGGGTTGCGTGTGTACTAGGGCTGAACAAAGAAATACAGAGGATGAGAAGATAACGTATTTCACGCGTGCACACGTATGTCCCAGCTCTGTCCCGAGAGGGCCTGGAAGCAGCAATGCCCACTTGCCACAAGCACCCCTCCTGCCGGATCCTGGTGTCTAAGTACCACTCTCCTGAGAAAGGAACCACAGGTCCCTGCAGAAACGGCGGAACCTGGCGCCTGAGCAGGGAAAACGCAAGATGAGACCAGAACACCTTGTAGTGCTAGAAAGTAACACAGCTCTGGGGGGGAGGGGCACGCCAGGGACACGAGAGCCCACCTGAAAACACACCCGGTGGTCAAAGTTTAAGCACTTTGAGCAACAAAATAACACAGCGCTAAATTATACCTCAAAGCATTTTAAAAATACAAGAGCCCCCACTGATAGAACTAGTTAAGTAAACAAATGGGGAGAAGGGACAGACCCTCCTCGCAGAGGGATTCCAAGTGATGGCAGAGGATCCGAGAAACAGAAAATCGCCACTGGAACCGCACAGAAATACACGCTCCGGACAAAACCACTGATTAACGACGAAATTAGTGAGTGTAACTTTTAGGGGTAAAAAGATATTTTCATAGATTCAAAGCATAATCTTTAAAGCCATCATTGACGGCGGCGGTGGTGGTTTAAACGCATGTCCACAAACTCTGACACTCCTCCCGGGCGGCGCAGCCACCGCCCCCCTCCCGGGCACGGGCTGCACTCGTGACTTGCTTCACGGCAACAGAGTATGACAAGGGAAAAATCACAGCGTTACGGTGGTGCTACCTGGCGGGAGACACCTGAATGCGGCGGTAGAGGTTGACGTCCCAGTCCTCTGCAGAGTGGGGGGCGAGGTCCGGTCCCCGAGGGCCGGGGTGGGACGGAAGGGTTGAGGGTGAACCCCCTCCGCCCGCCACGCCAGAGTGCTCATCTCCCGTCCTCCGAGCTCCCGGCTCTCGGGCGTCCCCTGCAGACCTGGCCTGGACTCTCTGCCACAGTCTCCGTCCCCCAGGCCTTCCCACTACGCCACCAGCTTCCCCGGGCCGGGCCGACCACGGATCCTGGGCTCCTCGGCCTCCGTAACCGGGTGAGCCAAGGCCGAATAGCAGATCTCTTTCCAGACGTCTCTGCGCATCTCTGTGTCCATCCCTCGCCCTTCTGTCGGTTCTGTTTCTCCGAAGCGCCCAGCACCCGCATGTACCTGACAGCCAGCCCCAAAACACGTGGAGTGAAAACTGACAGAAGTGACGGGAGAACCAAGCAACGTGGCAGTAACCGTGACGTCAGCACCCACTTTCAACAGCTGATTAAAAACAACTGCACGGAAGATCAGCGAAGCCACAGAAGACTTAATAAATAAACATAAACCAATCAGACTTTACAGACATCTACAGAACCCTCCACCCACGACAGCAGAATAAACAAGGTCTGTCCGGAAAGTATCCAGCCATGCACTGTGAAAAATAGAGACATTTACTGAAGAAGATACAAGAAACATTGTACCTCGGTCAGCGACACCCCAGTCCCCTCCCCAGTAGGCACCTGAGACCTCACAGTTCTCCAGCGTCTCTTCCGCCGTTCAAGACGCTCTGCAAAATCCCGTGTTGGACTCGCCACCAGCTGCCTCCACGTATTGTCCCGAATCTCGTCCACGGTCTGAAATCTCTTCCCTGTCAAGGGTGATTTTAGTTTTGGGAAAAGCCGGAAGTCACAGGGCTCCAATCTGGGCTGCAGGAGGCTGAGTCACCCGAGTGAACGAGAAAAGCCCGCACGAGCCGTGAAGCAGGGCGGCACGTTGTCGTGACGAAGCCGCCCGTCACCAGGCGCCCCCAGCTGCGGCCGCTTTCCCGTTGCGTCCCTGCCGACAGCGAACACGCAGTTTCCTGCTTACTGACTGCTCGGCCTGGAGGAGCCAGCTCGTGGCGGCAGCACCTTCCCCATCAGAAAACACAGTTAACTCGGTCTTGATCTTGCTGCAGCTCTTCTGCGCCTTCCTCGGGCGCGGAGAACCAGGTGACTCCCGTGGGGACGACTGGGTTTCCCGATCACAGCTGTAGATCCACGACCCGTGTCACGACTGCCTTGAGGAAATCTGGTTCATTGGTGGCAGCTGGAAGTGAGTCATTAGCAAACGCAGCACAATGTTTCTTCCGCTCTGGTAGCAGAAGCCACGGAACACACTTTGCCACGACACGTTTCATGCCGAGATCCCGCGTCAAAATCTCACAGTAGTTTCTGGACTCCCCAGACCAGCTTCTAGTCCTCACGCTGCCGGAGAGCAGCTCGTACACGCTCGGCATTCCCAGGCGCTCTGCTTGCCGCAGGCCTTCCAGAACGTGCATCACTTCCAGCAGATCCCCACCGTCTCTGAGGTGTCTCTGCCGCACTCACTGCATCCCCCCGAAAGCCTGCTGAACCATCCGGATAGTTTCTGCAGGGGAACGTTCAAGTTTAAAGCAAAATTTGATGCAGATTCATTGCTCTGCTCGCTCAGTCACGTTGCATGTGACGGCCACACAGTACACGTGCTCACTCACAGCGTCTGGCGCCCCTGACTGGTACAGTGACAGTCCTTGTTCACACACGCGTGACCCAGCCCACTCTCCTGGCTGCCACATTGCGTCCACGTTGTGCAAACTACTCTCGTATTAACAATGGCTGGATACCGTCGGACAGACCTCGTACACGCTTTTCAACAGTAAATGGAACATATACTGTATGTTAATCCATAAAATGCATCGCAATAAATATAAAATGATAGAAATAATACAACATATGTTCTCTGACCACAATGGAATCAAATTAGAAGTCAATAACATAAGGAAAATTGGAAATTTACAAATACGTAGCAAACAACGTACCTCTAAATAACGAATGGGTCAAAAAAGAAATTATGAGAGAAATTAGAAAATACCTGGAGATAAATGAAAATGAAAACAACTTAAGTTTTGGTAAAAACGTATGGGGTGCAGTGAAAACTGTCCTCAGAGGGAAATTTTAGCTATAAATGCTTATGTTGAAAGAAGAAAAGAAAGATCTCAAATTGATAACCTAAACTTTCACCTTAAGACATTAGAAAAAGAGTAAACTCAAAAAAAGCAAAAAGAAGGAAATGATAAAGGTTATAGCAGAAATAAATGGAATAAAGAGGAGAAAATCTACAGAGAAAACTGGCAAAACCAAAGGTGCTAAAAGATCGCAGTAACTGACGCTCCTGTCACCAGGCTGATGAAGAACAGGAGGGAGGACTCTGATCACTAAGATCCAGACTGAGCGCAGGGCCTTACGGAAAGTCCCAGCACCCCTGGCTTTGCGTGCGTTGGCGACGTGGGATCCCGTGGCCTGAGGACAGTCCTGGAACAAACCCACTGGAATTCTGGAGCCGGAGGCCGGAAGCCACTGCGTGGCCGTGCGCAGAAAACGGCTGACCGGCCTGCGGGCCGCACCTGTGTCTCCCCAGCAGGAGAGCAGCGCGCGGCCACCTCTGCTCTGCAGCCCCACCCCCACCCCGGGTCCCTGACTCCTCGTTAGCGCCAGCGTCACGCGGGGGCCCTTGGATCCCGGATCCACGGTGTCCGTAGGACCCTCGGACCCAGGACACGGAGCAGCATTTTCCTCCTGGCCCTGGCCACACACCTGGCCTCCGGCTGCTCTTCCATTTCTTTATCCGCAGGCCCCGCCTCGGACGAGCCACCTCTCTGCAGACGGCCCGGCACCAGGCAGGACTCGTCTGCTTACTCGCTGTTTCTCCGTTCTCCCCTGTCTGTCCCTCATTAGGAATCCTCCTTGGACCCGAGGACTCAGTGTAGGGGAGAAGCCACCCCGCTGCCTGCTCCTCGCCCGCCCCGACCCGCAGAGGCACCGGTTCCGGGCGGTTCCTGCAGCCAAACCGCAGGCAAAGCCCCAGGACCCGGAGCAGGTGCCTGTTTCCCGCGTCCTCTTTCTCTTCACCCCCAGCCTCCTTGAGTTCGGCTGGTTTTGTCACAGTGAAATGCCACCTCTGTCTCCGTGCCGCTCCCTGCTTCCTTCCCACCCACTCGGGACAGGAAGGAAAACACGAGCTCAGCGCCCACAGCCAGCGTGGAGCTGGCGTCCGAGACCGTCCAGAGACCTTTCGAAAGCTGCCATCGGTCACTGTGCGCTCCCTGTAGGCAGGGACAAGTGAAGGACAACGGTGTGACACGGCGTTCAGTGGATGCCTTAGGATTTAAGGAGCATTCGTTGAGCGCCAGGTATCGTGCAGCGTGCTGAGCACGGACCGTGGACAAGCGCCTCAAGTAGCCGTCCCCAAAAGCGTCCTCACGCATTTCTCGCTTCCTCTGTCCTCCTCTCGGGGGAGCCGGCCTGTCCCCTGTGTGAGCACCCGGGCACGGACAAGTGTCCCTCTCCCACCCCGGCCTGACGGCCAGGAAGACAGCCTGCTGGTCTTGGACGGACACTTCCTTCCGCCTGGGGAGCGAAGCCACGCTAAGCGCAAGCTCCCGGCAGCGCCTCAGCTCCCGGGGCCTGGCTCCCCCGTGGGTGACCAGGTGGCCCTACGTGCTGCTCTGCAGGGAGCCCTCAGCCGCGCCCTTCAGGAGTGGCGGGAGCCCGAGGGGTCGCCAGGGTTCCCGGGAGCCCCTGTGTGGCATCGTCCCTGACGTGGCTCTGTTCCGTGGGCCCAGCTTCAACTCCACGTGGCCACAGTGAAAACACGGTGGCCGTTTAAGGGTGAGGAATTAGGAGAAAAATGAGAGGACATGTTTTCCGCACCCAGCGAGCCTCATGGCTGAGAAGTGGTCACACGCCGCGAACTCACTGTGATGGAATGTTCTCCTCCGGCCCCTCACCCCAGGCCACTTTCCCTGTTTCTGGCGTACGTGTCGGTCTGAGGAAAGTGCGGAAAGAATCAGTAGCCGGGAGCTTGTGGCCGCGGAGCCCGGGGCAGGCTACATTCCGGGCATTTCCATCAGGTGTCCTGCTGGGGGCTGCGCCTAGCTCGTGACGTGTCGGGGTCTCGGCTGTGAGCCCAGGGGAGACCCCGCTTCTGCGGCCCATCGGGGACCTGCTGCGGTCACGCCAGTCACCTCCTCCAGAGACACCCAGCCCTTCCTGGACCCCGCCCCCGCCCTCTTTTGTGTGGCTGTGGGACAGGGACCCTCCACCTAAATCCCGCACATTCCAGATGTCACATGCTGCTGTCCGCCCCTCCCTGCGGGGGCGGGGGAGGGTGGCATCTGTATGGACGGGGCCTGGGTCCTCCGTGTGGCCGCGGCCCCAGCACAGGGCGTGGCAGGGGGAGGCCCCCAGGTGCTCACTGAGAGACCCCATCGGAGGGTCTGCAGAGCGGAGGGCTCACGGCTGCCAGGGGTGGTCTCGTGCTTCCCGGTGGAGGACCCGGAGCCAGCTCTTCCTCACCGCCGGGAGCCCAGGGAGGTGACGAGAGAGTGTGCTGGCTCCTCCCATGGCCGGGCCCCTCCCTGGATTCCGAGCAGGCACAGCTGCCCTCACCCCTGCACTTTCCCCTCTGATCTCCCCCACTCACTTGATCCAGTCATCAGTGAGAATGAACTGGAATATAATATTCTCATTCTTCATGGTTTTCTATACTCTTTAGTTTAAAAACAATGAGTGTGTATCATTGGCAAAGCCAGGAAAATAACTGCTGTTGCTCAGCTGGGTCAGGTTATGTCTTCCCAGTGGCTTGTCTTGAGCATCACAGAGGGACGGAGGCTCAAGCGCCAGCCCGGGTCATGGCAACTGCTCGCCCTCTAATCACGGTCCTCCTCCCTAGGTGTCCGCCCCACAGGTGTCCCCCGTCCCCCTGCGCAGTTCGTCCAGCCACCACTGCACACGCACTCGTCCCGTCTGCCCCGGGCGCTGAAATCCCTGATAGTTCAAGATTCACTGATTTTCTTCCTCTCCTGGCAGGCGATTTGCTTTACAGTATTTTTATGATCTGATAAGCGAAAGACATTCCTTGTAAAACAAGTCATACTGGAAGCCAGGACGACGGAAGGGAGAGTCACCTCGGCTTCCGCCGTGTTGAGAGCACCGTGAAGATGCTTCCATGTATGTTTTATACATGTAAATGCACACATAATAACTTATGTAAGTGCAAAGTTATTATACTTAACACATTTATTTTAATTTTTCCTCACTTTCTCTGTTTCCACAATCCCTCCGCACACAGTCTAACGTGAACACAGTATTCAGTGCATTTTCTACATGTACACGTGTACATACATACACACCCATGTACTCACACGCGAGCCTTCACAACGTGCTTCTGGTAGTGCTTGTTTTATCAGCATGCATTGATTTTATTTATAATTTTCTGATTTTTTTTTTTTTTTTTTTTTTTTTGAGATAGAGTCTCACTTTGTTGCCCAGGCTAGAGTGAGTGCCGTGGCGTCAGCCTAGCTCACAGCAACCTCAAACTCCTGGGCTCAAGCGATCCTACTGCCTCAGCCTCCCGAGTAGCTGGGACTACAGGCATGCGCCACTATGCCCGGCTAATTTTTTTTTTTCTATATAGATTTTTAGTTGTCCATATAATTTCTTTCTATTTTTAGTAGAGACGGGGTCTCGCTCTTGCTCAGGCTGGTCTCGAACTCCTGACCTTGAGCGATCCACCCACCTCGGCCTCCCAGAGTGCTAGGATTACAGGCGTGAGCCACCGCGCCCGGCCTATTTTCTGATTTTTTAATTGGTTAATATATTGAGGTAATGCTATGTAACATTTAATAATATGTGTGTTCCCCCATGTATTGATCCATTCCTCTGTCCGTGGGCTTTGCCTGAATGGACAATTTTCCTCCACTCTAAGGCACGGTGGCAATAAACACTGGGATACACACGCTGTGCGTCTCCAGCCTGCCATTTCGGTGGACGGGCCTCCAGAAGTCGGACAGCCGAGCCAAAGACACAGGTGTTAATGTGGGAGACGCTGTCACACTACTTTCAAATTAAGTTGTAAAAATGTCTATTTCTACTAAAAATAACTAAGAAAATCCTTTCACGTGCACTCTCACTTTTGCCAATTCATTTGGGTGATAAATGTCATGTCATTGTCACTCTAATTTGCATTTTTCTGACTACTTGTGAGATTATCTGCTTTCTGATTTATGTTTAATTATTACAAATCCCCATCACGCAGCGCATTGAGACGGGACTGACGGGGCCCCGCGCGCTCGTCACCAGGAGGACACGCGTGTAACGCGGCTCAGATGCTCCCCCCGCCCTTTATTCCGGCTCTTCCTCCCTTCTCTCGCCCTAGTCTGCTCTGAGGAGCCGTCCCTGCAGCCCTCCGCTTCCTCCTCCCCTCCGAGGAGAGCCGCTACCCAGAGCTGCAGTTTTCAGGCCAAGAGATTTTTTTCCCCCTTTTCTTTTACTACTTATCTATTTATTCACAAAATATGTTAATGCCTTGAGTTTTAAAAATGTGCATAGCATTCAAACCCAATGTTCTATTTTTAGAATTTTTGCACGCTGCAACAAAACCGTTTAAGTGCTGTACTGTATTCCTTTGTGTGACTCAATGGCCGCCATTCATTTCTCTGCTCAAGGATGATTATTTTCCACTTTTTCACCACTGCGAACAAAGCAATGAGTATGCTCTATCTGTCTGCCTGTGTCTGTGCGAGTTTGCTGGATTAGACACTGGGAATCAGAACCGTGGTCGTGGGTTTGCCCGTCTTTGAACTCCGGGTGTTTCCCACATGCTGCTGAGGAACAGTTTTCCCAGAGCAAAGTGTACTGTCCCCACTAGCACGGACAGGCCCGGTTTGCTCACAGCCTCGGTGGCAATTGTGTATCAGACTTAGTAAATCTGAGTGACACAGGCAGTTATTTTGCTTTAATTTTGCATCGCCCTTATAGGAAAGTTCAGCTGCTTCTAATAGATTTAATACCATCTGAGTTCCTATGAAGTGACAATCAAACCCTTTGAAAATTTATCTACTGAGTTTCTTTTGTTGACTTTTAGGAATCCTTCCTACATTCTGAATATGACTTTGCTGGGTATCTAAGTTGCAAGTACTTTTTATCACTTAACTGACTTCGACATTTTTTGAGGCTGAGTTCTTCTTATTGAGTTCAAACTTGCCAATATTTTACTTCATGGTTTGTTGTCTTTGTGCCTGGTTTAAGAAATCCTTCCCTGACTTGGTCTTATGAATATATTCTCCTAGACTTTTTTCCTCAATGTTGTACATGCATTGCTTTTGGCACTGAGATGTTTCCGTCTGTGTAGCGTATTCTTTAATAGGGTGACAGATGAGGATCTGATCGTTCCTTTTCCCACGTGCCCCCTGCCCCCCTCTGTGACATGCGAGGCCGACCCTTCCGGACAGCCCGAGCCGAGCGCGTGCGATCCCCAGGTGCCCTGCTGCGTCCGGCGTCTGCTTTCCCATCTCCGTCAGCCCCACACTTGCCATCCTAGAGCTCCCTGTGTGGGCGCACGAATGCCCTCTCCTTTTCCTTTTTTCCTTCCTCTTCTTTCTCTTCTTTTTTTATATTTATTCAACGACATTTATTGGCCATTATTTTTCCTTTGTCTTTCATAGGAAATTTGGGACCACAAATTCCACAGAAAATTCTGCTGTGGTTATTTTAACATATCAACTTTATTTAGATGCAACTTGTGTACAATATAATTTAACGTACCCACCTTATGTGAATGTTGTGATGAGTTTTGTCACATGTACACACCTTTGTGACTATCACACAAGCACGGTACAGAATTTCCCATCGTCTGGGACAACGTCTCTGTGCCCCTCCCAGCCCCTCCCCCGGCCCAGCCCCTGGTCTGTGTCTGTCCCCACGGAGTGGGTGTGTCTTACCCAGAGTCTCACGAGAGCGCAGTCACGCTGCACGTCCGTGCCAGCTTCCTTTGCTCTCATGTTGCTTCTGAGCTCTGTGTATGTCGTTGCTCTTATCGGTGTTTTGTTTCGTTTTATTGCAGAGGCGTGTTCCGTCGTGTGGATGGATAATACCACAGGCTGTCCACTCACCTGTCATGCACCTGTCGATGGACAGTCGGGTGGTTTTTGGTTCTTGGCTATTACCCATAAAGCTGCAATGAATATTCCCATTCACGTCTTTGTGAGGAAATATGTCTTCATTTCTCCTGGGCAAATAAATACCTGGGTATGGAAAAGCCAGGCGGTGCGGTGGGCGATGCTCGCCCTCAGGGGGTACTGCAAAACGCCACTTCGCCTGCGTGACGGTTCTAGCTGCTCGACATCCCGGACGACACCTGCCTTTTAAAATTTCAGTCCAGTGTTAGAAAAGTGTCTCCCTGCGCCCTGAGTGTGCATTTCCTTGGTGACTGATGGCGTAACCACTCCCACGTGCTCCCTTGCCGCCTGCCTGTCTCCTAGCTGACACGCCTGCTCCAGTGTTTTGCCTGTTTCGTACTGAGTTGTTTGTCTTATTAGGTTGTAAGAGATCTTTACGTATTCTAGGTACAAGTTCTTTGTCAGACACATGATTTCTGAATGTTTTCTCCCAGTCAGTGACTTATTTTTTTCTTTTAACAGTGTCTTTCGAAAGCAAACGTTGTTAATTTTTGTGAAGTCCATTTTGTCAATTTACTCTTTGTGGATCGTGATTTTGGTGCAGGGCCTAAGAAGTCCACATTTAACTCAAGGTCACAAATTTTCTCCCATGTATTCTTTAAATATGTGCAGTTTATTTTATGTCAACAATGTCAATTAAGCTGTAAAAACAGCAATGCTAGGTGTTGATGGGCAAGGGCCAAGTGGTTTTAGCCTGCTACTTTGCTAGAACCCCCACACAGTTGAAAATCCACGTATAACTTTTGACTCCCCCAAAACCTACTCCTGACAGCCGACTGCTGACTAGGGGCCTTGCCGGTAACAGACGGTGGGTTCCCATGCTCTGCGTATGTGTTGTGTACTGTGTTCTCACAGCACAGTCAGCTAGAGAAAAGACAATGCTACTAAGAAAATCATAACGAAGGGAAATATATTTACTATTCATTAAGGGGAAGTGGATCATCATAACGGTCTTCATCATCGTCGTCTTCACGCGGCGCAGGCTGAGGAGGAGGAAGAGGAGGGTGGGTCTGGCTGTCTCGGGAGAGGCAGAGGCAAAAGACCATGCACGGAGAAGGGACCCTCACAGTTCAAATCTGTGTTGTTCAAGAGTCAACTGTATTTTCTAGAGGCTTACAAGTACTAAAATACAAACTTAATTTTGTGAGGATTTAAAAAAATAAGAAGAGTGTTTGAAGAGAACAATATATACAGGGTTTTGGACTGGGACCTGCGACCAAATCTTGGTTCTGCCATTTCCTTCCTGTGTGTTCTTAGACAAGTCACTTAACTTCTCTGAGTCTCAGTTTCACATCTGTAAACCAGGAATAGTAACCACATACCACAGATCTACACTGATTAACAAGAAAAGCATTTGCAAAGAAGCTTCTAGAGAGCCTTGCCTAACACAGACAAGAACTGTTGGTTTTCTTTCCCAACCTAAGGTCCCTCTTTGGCTACATATACTCCACGTCCTTTGCCGACTGTGACGTCACAGCCCTGAGGAGGAGGGGGGACGCAGGACACACCCCAAACTGCACGGGGTAGCTTCCACGAACGGTCCAGTTACAAAGCTGGCCTGGGCCACTCACGGTTCAGAGCAAAGTCACTTTTATTGTCATGAAATTTCAAAAGGCAGTTACATTAGTTCCACATGTACACGACTGACTTAGTAACTGTTAGTCACAGAGAACATTCAGGAAATACAAAGGGTTCACCCACAGCACAGTCACATCACACGAGTGAGGGCAAGGGGCGATGAGTGAGTGCTCAAACTGCCCACCGAGCCGGCCCGTGAAGTCGTTGTCTTCTTCCTTTTTATTCAAAGGAAACAGAGTCGGCTGGAGCGGCGGCCCCGCCCCGCCCAGCTGTGCCCGGTTTCACGTCCGTGCCCCCTGGCCTTGGCCGCACAGCCCGGGAACTGCCGCCTGCGACCTGTGCCCACACCCGTGTGGCGCCTCCTCACGGTGCCCCGGACTCCGGGCGGTCGGGGAGACGGTGGACTCGTGGCCCTTTGGACTGGGCTTTGGGGAGCGACTCCTGACACGTTAGCACACGGCGACTGAGGCCAGACCGTGTTTTCTGGCAGCACAAGGAGGGTCCCGCTCCGACCCGTCACTGGCTGGAGCTGTCAGGCCACTGGCTTGCCCCCGTCTGCGGGGGGTCAGGGCTGTCACAGGGCAGGGGGCTCAGAGCTGTCACAGGGCAGGGGGCTCAGAGAGGCGAGTTCACTGCGCTGGCACAGCTCGGGGCTGCCCAGAGTGAGGCCACCGTTCATGGCCTGGGGACAGCCTCCTCTCCTGGCTGATGCCAGCAGGAGCACGGCGCGTGCCGGTGCGGCTAATCCAGAAACACACGGCGCGTCCCCGACTGGAGGTGAGAGCCCCCAGGGCTGAGCTGCCCGCCTGCCCGCGTCCCCGTCTGCAGTGCTCCCTGCTCACAAACAACAAAGGGTGCACCCTGGTGTGTCGGAAAGTGCAGCAGAATGTGGCTGTTTGTGACGGCTCTCTCAGCCCCTGAAGCCAAAACGGAAAACAAAAGCAGGGGGAGTGACATACCAGTGGCGTGTTCTAGAACCATCCAAGGCCACCGTCAGAGTCACTGACCGGGCTTTGGGGGAGCCTCACTGTGGCTGCATCCAGGTCCTTGCCACGGCTCTGGCACCACTGCGTGCCCTCGTCTGGGCAAAGCCTTCTGCTTGCTTAGAGCCCGGCAGAGCCACGAGCACCTCCCCGTCCTGGCCCAGCTCTGCATGGGCTGAAGGGCACGGGAGCAGGGGGGACACGGGAGCAGGGGGGACACGGGAGCAGGGGGGACACGGGAGCAGGGGGGCACGGGAGCAGGGGGCCACGGGAGCATGGGAGCAGGGGGGCCACGGGAGCACGGGCCACGGGAGCAGGGGGGCCACGGGAGCAGGGGGGGCACGGGAGCAGGGGGCCACGGGAGCATGGGAGCAGGGGGCCACGGGAGCGGGGGGGGCCACGGGAGCACGGGCCACGGGAGCAGGGGGGCCACGGGAGCAGGGGGCCACGGGAGCAGGGGGGCCACGGGAGCAGGGGGGCACGGGAGCAGGGGGCCACGGGAGCAGGGGGGCCACGGGAGCAGGGGGGCACGGGAGCAGGGGGCCACGGGAGCATGGGAGCAGGGGGCCACGGGAGTGGGGGGGCCCACGGGAGTGGGGTGACACGGGAGCAGGGGGGCATGGGAGCGGGGGGGCCACGGGAGCGGGGGGGGCACGGGAGCAGGGGCCCACGGGAGCAGGGGGGCCATGGGAGCAGGGGGGCATGGGAGCGGGGGGGGCACGGGAGCAGGGGGCCACGGGAACAGGGGGCCACGGGAGCGGGGGGGGCACGGGAGTAGGGGGCCACGGGAACAGGGGGCCACGGGAGCGGGGGGGGGCACGGGAGCAGGGGCACTCTAGCCTGGGAGGTCCTTTCGAAAACCTGGATAATTAAACCCTCTGGGGCTTTAATTCCTTCTCCAGTTTGTCTCAAAAATCTTTGGTGGGAGAATTCCTCGGTGTGGATCCTCCCAGCCCCGGCCTCCTCCTCCTCCGTCTCCCCTGACTATCGTCCCACGTGGCAGCTCCTCAGACTCATGAGAGTCCCCGCAGCGGAGTGGGGCGTGGAAAAGACAACGCTGACCAGACTCCCCGTGACAGCTGGGACGGAGCTGGGCGGGAGGGAGGCAGGGCCCATCCAGTCACGAGTCCCACCCCCGAGACCCAGCGCTGGGCCGGGCTCCCAACCCTCCAGGCGGGGGGCGCGGAGGGAAGGGCCTCCCGCGGTGCCGGCACAGCCCGGAAGGGCAGGTGCACCAGCCAGGGGCTCACCTTGGCAGGCACCCAGGAAAAGCCCCGACCGCCCTCCAAACACACAGGGCAAAACAAAGGCTGCGAAGAGGCTGTTTTCAGTTCACTGAGAAATACTTCTTGATCCGAAAGCTATTTTTGTGCCTTTTCTTCTTTTGGAAATACTTATACCCATGGCCGAGGGGCAGCGCAAGGCTGCTGGAGGCAGAGTGGCCCAGGGGCAGGGGCGCAGAGGGAGCCCCGTTCTGGGCTGCCGCTTGAGGGTGTGTGGGGTGTCAGCCACCCGCCTTATCCCCAGAAGCAAGAAAGCGTCGCTCTGAGGCTGGAGTGCACACCACGTGCGTCTACACTCAGGACCCGATCGCCACCATAGACAGAGGGCTTAAAAGCCGCTCTGGAAACCGCAGAGTCAGGGTTGCGTTAGAGTCTGGGGACCGGGATCCCGCGAAGGTGGCTGCCAGCCTCGAGCATTCCAGCGAGCACCGTGTGACTGCCACCGGTGAAGCTCCCCCCAGCGCTGAGCAGTGGGTCTCCCGGGATGCCAGAGTGCCACCTCCAGAGCCACCAAGCAGAGCGTGGCATCCTGCCCCTGCCACCCACCCCTGCACAGAAGGGCCCGGGCATCTGTGACCTCAGGATGCATGGGGCTGGGGGGCACAGGGCCTCCTCTGGCCAGTGGGGCGAGGATGAGACGCCAACACCGAGCCAGGAGCAGAGCCCCGCAGACCCACGTGAGAACCGCGGGGGCAGCCACGGGCTCCCGCAGGGGGACGGGCTGGCTCCTCTAAGCGGAGGGGGCTGAATCTGCACTGGGGCTTGGAGCAAAGAACTGACCAACCAAAGTGAGCAGGTCCCCAGCTGTGACTCCTGGGGACCCTAAGTGCCGGCCTGCCAGCCTAGCTCCCAGCCTAGCTCCCGCCGAGCATCCTCTGTGACAGGGGTGCTGCCGGCCTGGGGACGGGGCTGCGTGGCTCGCTGTGCACGCTGGGATCTACACGCTCACCCCGGCCACACACGACAGACACGGGGCATAGCACAGCCACCAGGACAGAACGCTCGTGGCACAAAGCACATCTGCCCCACGCGCGTGGGCGCCTGACGACGTCAGTGGAGCGGGGGCGGGGGAGGCAGCCCCTGAGTCCCCGCGCTCCTCAGCCGGCAGACAGGGCCGCGCAGCCTGCACGCCTGTGTGCCAGCCCACCCGGGCCGTCCCCCCAGCAGGAGCGGAAAGCACGAGGAAGCCGCCCCCAGCGTCCCGGGCGCTTGCTGCTGCTGCGGCTGCTGCTGGGTCTCTCTGGGCGGGAAATGAACTTTTCATGAGGGCAAATTGTCCACTAAGAGATTATTCACAACCAGATGGAAGGCTCACCCCGAGCACACACAGGAAACATACAATAAATACAACCGACCCCAGGCGTCTACCAGGGCCCTGGTCAGCGGCCGAGCAGCCGTGGCTGCGGGTGGGAGCAGGGCGATGCCACGCCGGGGGACGCGGCGGGAGGGTGGCTTCTGGCGGGGGGTCCCGCGGCAGGGCAAGCAGGGCGGGGGCGGGCCCCGCTCGCAGGGGCAGCGGCGTCGGAGCAGGGGTGGCGCGGGGCAGCGGGAGCCTCACTCTGCCCGCGGCTACTCAGAGAATGGCGGGAACATGCCCAGGTCGGCAAAGTCTTCGATGTTATAGTTGCCGGTCCCCTGGGTCGGGTCCCCCGGCATGGGCAGCATGTCCTGCAGAGGAGAGGAGAAAGCCACGGGGGAGTCAGCTTGTTGGCTGGTGCACGGGACACATCCCAGGAGCCCGCCTGCCACTGACCCTCGCGCCACCTCTAACATGGTGGCCCAGGGGACCCCTGGCCTTCTGCGGATGCCCTGCAGGGGCCTGGAACGTCTGGGGCCCTGGGAAACCGTTCTCCCCGGGCAGCCGTCACGCCACCAGCCAACAACGTCAGGACACAGGCTGTGTCTCTCCAAGCCAGGGACACAGGGCGGACAGGAGCCCCAGTGGTGGGGGACCCCAGCCTGCCACCAAGCCGGGCACACACAGCAGACAGGTGAAATGCAACATGGAGTGGGGCAGGCGGAGGACGTGTATGGGCACCCGGGTGGCTGGTCTACAGCCTGAGTCTTAGGGCAGGGCAAATCCCCGAATGGCTGGATTTCAGCTTTAACAAGTCTTTCAAGTTCTCCGGCCCTCAACAATCCACCCAGAAAGTGGGGGTAGCAACCTTCCAATTCCTTATGGCAAATTTCCCAACGTGTGTTCTGCTGAGTTCTCAGCCCATGCAATACTCTATGAGAAAAAAATTCTGTGGACAAGTAAGTTTGGGAAACAAGCCATCCTTAGCCCGCCTCCTAGAAATCTAGTCCTCATTAGTATAGTAAAAGCTCTGAGAAGTCCTGCAATAAAGAAACTGAATAACTTTGTCTAACCAGAGTTTCCTCAGCCTGTTTGACCAGGAATTCTCTGTAGCATCGTGACCATCAAGACCAAGTCAGCAAATGCTGCCTTATGGGGCTGCTGTGCAGCCCGAGAACAGGCCAAGAACGAAGCCTTTCGGCAGGAGGAGGGAGGGGCAGTGACTGCAGGCGGGGCAGGCTTGGGCGTCGTGGGGCTGCTCCCCACAGTTGAAGGAATGTGGCCCCTGGTTCCCGCCCCATCCTTGCTTTGCAGGGCGGGCCTGGGCACGACAGGGGTGCCTGGGCTCCCGTTACGTGGCCTGGGGATGGGCCGAGCTCTTGGGTGAGGGGTAGTCAGTGGGCCTGGCCCCCCATTTGGAGCCTTCCAGTCAAGCCCAGGAAACCCAAAAGGGGCAGAGCGCTGCTCTGGGGGGCTGTGGTGCTGCCCGTGGCAGGCTCACGGTCTGCCCTGGGCACGGGGGGGTGGGGGGGGGTGGGAATTTCTCGGGTAACAAACAGGTGCGAGGTGCCAGGTAACCCTTGCTCAGGGATGCCCTGACTCAGCCGCAGAGCCGAGCCGAGCTGGGGCAGGGCCAGTGCGGGGGCGAGGCCGGGTGGGAGGAGGAGGCTGGGCCGGTGGGAGGCACCAAGGCCCCCTTCAGCCTTTGGCCTTGTGCGTCTCTCCCGGGTGGTCCTGGGGTCTGGGCAGGGAAGTGAGCCCTGCACCCTCCCGCATGCACCTGAGGTTTCCAGCCCCAGATCCCTCCGGCCCAGGCAGGCCGGGACTCACGATGGCCACCGGGCCGCGGTGGTGCGGCAGAGCGAGGGGAAAGGAAGCAGAGAGAAGGCGCCGGTACCTACGAGAAGGCGGTGCTCGCCCGATTTACCTGGAACACCTCAGTCTGACCGGGCTGCTGGTGCGAGTGCTGCTCACCGCTCTGCTGGCCGTGGTGCTGGCTTTGCCACTGCGACCAGACTTCCGAGGGCCGCCCTTGGAACTGCCCGCCACTCTGTCCACTTTCAGCTGAAAGAGCCGACGTACAGGACACTTCCTTTAAAAGCCGTCCGTGGCCCCTCCCGTGAGACCCGAGAACCTCTGCGGCTCGGAGGGCCCACGTGTCTGAAAGGCACGTCCCCCGGCGCTGGCAGCACGTGGGACCCAGAGGTAACAGGCAGAGTGGACACGACAGGCACGGGGGCTCTGCCGGCGGGGGCGGCCCTCCCTGGTCGCCTGCCAGGTGGCTCCCACGCCCTTGGTGACCGTTCATGGGAAACTTAGCTGGGACCCAGAGCCTGGGCTGAGAGAGGCCCCCCCCTCCCCCCCCCCCCCCGGCCAGCACGGTGCTGGCACCAGAGGGCAGGCACAGCTGCCACCGTTCCTGACCCCCGAGCCCGCAGGCTGCTCCGTGAAGGCGCCGGCCCCGCTACGGGAAGAACTTCCCTCCGCGCTGCCCTGAGGACCGCCAGCCCCACGCTCTGCCCTCGGAGCACGCCAGCGAAGCCACACGCGGCCTCCCACACGGCCCGCGGACAGGGCCGCGGCCACACCCCGTTCAGGCTGGCTCCCGGGAGCGGGCGCCTTAGCGCCAGCTGCTTTGAGAGGGAAGGAGTTTGGGCACTGGTCAGACAAGAAGGTACGTTTCCCCTGCAAATTAAATCAGCAAATTAGCTTATAAATGAGAGCCGTTTTCCTTCCATCTACAGTTTACGAAAATACACCCAAAAGAGAAACAAAAATAGGAAAAATGAGCAGAATTTTGTCCAAAACATTTTTGAGATTTAAACAAAGAGGAGGCTTCAGAAGAAACACCCTTCAAAGAGGACACCCTTAGGTGCACCGAAAACCTTGGAAACTTTTCCCTCGTTTGAAATCATTAACACTCGGGGCCTGCGCTGCCCAGCTGTGGGTTTGCCCCAGCTTACTGCTCCCGGCAGCCCCGCCCCCAACCTGCACGCCGGGGAGCCCTGAGGCAGGGTCGGAAAGTGTCAGGGAGAAGGCTCTCTCGAGCTGTCTCTCCCTGTCTGTCTCTCTCTCACACGCACACACACACGCACACGCACACACGTGCACACGCAGGTCCATCCACCCACACACACCGCCTGAGACATCAAGGGCTCTAACAAAACGCACAAGCTCCCTCCAGGGCTGCACTTGGTGCTCCTCCAGCTCTGTGCGGCGACCGTGCGCAAAGGCTCTGCGAAACCAGGGCAGGCCCAACTCCCACCTCAGCGTAGCAGAAACGTCATCTACGGTGCACGTAGGGTTCTGCTGTAAGACACGTGCATCCGGCCATCTGAAATGCCTTTTCCTAACAAGCTCACACCTGGCTCCAAGGACCCAGAAGAGTCTCTCTCAGAATCGTGCCCCCTGGCCCGATTTGGAAATCTGCAACTCTAGACCTGGCTGCGAGTGGAGACAGGCTGGCTCAAAACTATGGCAAAACCAAACAAGCAGCAGCACCTGCTGGAGCCGCGGGGGGGATTCCCACCTGATACCTGCCCCATTCCAGAGCCTGCAGAGCCCAGCACAACCTGGTCACCCTTGCTGGGGGGAGGGAGGAGGGTCACAGC
Organism: Eulemur rufifrons; assembly: GCF_041146395.1. NCBI lineage: Eukaryota > Metazoa > Chordata > Mammalia > Primates > Lemuridae > Eulemur > Eulemur rufifrons. Next base: position 1,593,424 of record NC_090985.1, on the reverse strand, counting down.
CACCTGTGCTGGAGGAAGGGCGTGGCAGGCTGGGGGAGGCCCTGCTGCGTTCAGGGGAGATGGCTGCTCCCGCGTCCCAGGGCGGCTGCCTGTTGCAAACCAATGTCCCCAGCCCTGCCCCCCTCCGGCCGCATGGCCACCTCTCCTCCCTTTGCCAGCAAGCTGCTCAAGCCACCACGCACAGTGTCTCTGTTTCCCGCCCTCCTCGGCCGGTGCCACCACTCTGTGGCCAGGTCTGCACTGCCAAGCCCTGCGAGGCTCCGTCCTGGCCAGTCTCTCGGGCACCCACACTCTCCAGCCCTCCATCTGGAGCTGTCCCGACTGCGGGACTGCACTCGATGTTGGCGCCTCTCAGACCCCTCCTTCTCAGATGCTCCGTGGCCCTTACCCACGACTCTGCCCCTTAACACTGCAGTCCCTAACCCCTAGGCCGCAGCCTGGGGCCAGTCGGTGGCCCGTTGGGAACCCGACTGGGAACTGCCGCCTGAGCTCTGCTTCCCCTGCCACCCGCACCCCAGTCCAAACTGTTCTTCATGAGGCTCTGGAACCAGGCGCACGGCACAGGCTGACTGGTGGGCAGGCGCGTGGAGCTTCCCCTGTATCCACAGCCGCTCCCCATCGCTCGCATCACACCTGAGCTCCGCCTCCCCCTCCCCGGCCCTGGAAAAAATTGTCTTCCATGAAATTGGTCCCTGGTGCCAAAAAGTGTGGGGACCGCTGCCTTGACACACGCTGCACGCAGGGCTCTGAGTCAGGCCTCTTCTCTGGTGAAGGACAAGACGGAATAAGCTCTTCTGTTTTCGTGAACTGACTCAGTCATTTATTCATTTGGCAAATGTTTCCCGAGCTCCTGCCGACGCGGGCTCCAGGCTGGCTCCGGACACCGGAGCACAAGCCGGCTTCTGTCCCCACGAGCTAACGGCGCGGCTGGTGGGAGGGGACGGCGGCCACCGCGACAGGACTGAGCAGGGCCAGGACAGAAACTCTCAGGAGGGACACAGACTGGGTCGCGGGAGCTGGAAAAGGCTTCTGGGAGCTCCCAGACGAGACCAGAAGGGAGATCAGCAGTTAACCGGGCCTGGAGGGGGCTGGTGTGGCCTGGCGGGGGCCGATGGTGGCTCTGGCCAGAAGCTCAGTCTGTGCAGAGCCTGGCGGGGGAGGGCTCGGCGCCTCCAGGCACCGCGGGAGGTTTGGGGACGGTGAGGGACAGAGTGACCAGGAGAGTGAGACGGGGCTGGGGCGTGAGCCAGGGGCCAGGTTCCCACCATCCGGGGACCGAGTTTGAGGGCGACAGGGAAGCACTGAGGGGTGTCCAGCAGGGGCGTGGCACACAGACCTGCACAGCAGGAAGGTCGCTCTGCGGGGGGTGAGCGGGCGAGGGGGGGGGAAGGCGGCCAGTTGGGGAGAGGCTGCCGCAGGGACCCCTGCGAGAGACGACAGCGCCTGGAACACGGGACAAAGCGGCGGGAGCGGAGCGGCGGGCGTGAGGCATCACGGAGACGGCTGCGCTGGGAAGAGCGCAGGTGTCCGCGGATTTAGATCCAGCTTCTCGCCTGAGCTTCGCTCCACCCACCTGCCCAGGTGCCGCGTCCGAGCAACATGACAGCCGCCTCAGCCGTCCTCTCTGCCTCACGGACTCCAGAGGGGACACACGGCGCTGGCTCCTGACTCCACTGCCCTGGAAGCCGCCGCTCAAGCCCATCCCCCTTCCTGCCTCCTCACGTCCTGCCCCTGTCACCCCAAAGCCACACGGCGACTGCGCTGTCCTCAGACACGAGTCCAGCGCTGGCAAACTGCGCTGCTGACCATGTCTGTGAAGCGAAGTCCGTGTTCTTCAGGGCGGCACGAAGACCCTCCGTGATGTGCTTTTATTTTCCAGCCTTGTCTCCTCCCGCCTGTCACTGTAACCCCCGTCCCTCTTGCCCTGGTCACGTGACAATACCTGGACCTCCGCTGGGGTCCGAGGCCCTAGCGAGTGTGACCGAGTGTGACGCCCTCCCTGGTGCCGGGGCCTGTCGCACGGCGCTGACTCACGCCAGCTTGTGACCGAAGGCCGAGGGGCGGCCACACCTGTCCCAGGCCCCACCGAGATGGGATGCAGGCGGCTGCAGGGAGTGTTTGCGAAGCAACGCGGGAGGGAGGGAAGGAAGGGGACCGGGGACAGGAAGGGCAACACGAACATTCCACAAACTTCTCTCTCCTCGCACTTGAGGCTTCCTGGGTGCAGCAACTCCTAATGAAACGAGTGCACATTGTCATCGGTCTCCCCTCAGGGACAGCCAGAGATGGGGCAGGGTGTCGGGGGATGAGGACTAGAGGAAGATTGGCTCTCTGTTTGCATCTGGGGGTACTCGACGCTATTAACTACAGATATGGCATTTCAGAATAAAAATTCTTTAACGTCTACAAAGCGGAAAAATCAATTAACCAGCCTGCTTTGGAAATGGCACAAAATAATAAGGAAGGATGGAAAGGACTCAGTATTTTACGTACACTATTTCAATTCATTTTCTCTTCATTCCAACTCTAAGAAATGGGTTCGTTATCCAAATTTTTCAGATAGGGAAACTGAGGCTCAAAGGTGGCAGGAAATTAGCCCCACTCGTTTAGCTAGAAATGCCTAGATCTTTCTGACACCGCAGCCCTCGTGCACGCTGTGGACAGACGCAGCGCTGCGGCCAAATGCCGACCGCGTGCCAGCACCGAGTGCGTGGCGGCAACACTGGCGACCGAGACTGGCCCAATCCACTGAGAAAGACGGACGAGGTGTCGGCCATCATCACAGAACGGTCACCAGCTCTTGCAAGGGAGGCCCTGGCCGCCACTCGAGGGCCTGGGGTGGCCCCAACTCCGACTCAGGCCTCCTAGAGGAAGTGGCTCCAGAGCTGTGCCCCGAGGGATGAGTTCGTGGCCCCGAGATGGGACCATTGAGGAAAAAGTCCTCTCGGCCTCTGTGCTGACAGGTGCTTCCCTCCCGGGTTGCGTTCGTGCGCTCTCCGACTAGACAGCCAGCGAGAACCTCCACGCGGTCTCTCCCGGGTGCCGCGGCACCGTGGGTTCCCGCACACGTGGGTTCCCGCACACGTGGACAGCAGGCATGGCTGTCGTGGCCGCCCCACAACATACCCCAGGCCTTTTTCTGGGAAAAGCCCTGTGGTCTCCAAGGCCTTTACCTTACCTTATTGTCCCCAAAGCCACGTGTATAGTTACAAAGTACAAGCTGGGTCCAGCCACGCCGTTTCTTCTGCTCTGTGGCTTCCTGAGCAGGGCCGGGGCCGCCTGCAGTCCAGGTGTGCAGATGGATCGCGCTACTGGCCGCCATCGGGGCCGCTGGGTGGGCTGTCAGACCACAGGCCAGAGTCCTGAGGAGTTCGTGGATTTCTAGGTTGTAGACGCAGGGACGACATCGTCCTTTTTTGAAACTTGAAGCTCAGTGCTGTGATTCCACTCTTATTATCTACTGTTGCTGCTTGTGACATTCAGCTGGCCTGGAAATTGCCCTAAGATCCCAGGTTCACCGAAGTCCTGCTCAGAGGTCCCATGTGCTTGGGTATAGCTCAGTGGTTCCCAACCAGGGGTGATTTGGGCACCCTCCGACTCCCAAGACATTTGGCAATGCTGGAGATAATCTGTCATTATCATAAACAGAAGAATGCGGGTGGGCAGAGGCTGGGGATGCCGCTACGCACCCTGTGATCACAGGCAGCCCCCACAGCGAAGAACCAGCAGCCCCTGGGGCCAGCAGTGCTGGGGCTGAGAAACCCTGCTGGAAAAAGTCAACAAAGAGCACCACAGGGCAGCTGAGGCCGGGTGCAGTGGCCCACGCCTGTGCTCCCAGCACTCTGGGAGGCTGAGGTGGGGGGATCAACTGAGCCCAGGAGTTTGAGGCTGCAGTGAGCTAGGCTGACACCACCGCACTCCAGCCTGGGTGACAGAGCCCGACTCTGTCTCAAAAAAAAAAAAAGAGGCAGCTGACCCCCCTGCAAAGCCCTTCTCGGCAGAAGAAAACCGCACCTCACAGCAAGGATCACGGAGCACCTGAGACTTCTGGCTGAGACCTCACCTTCCACACTAAGTAGGGACGGAGAGATCTGATTCCCCGAAATTCACTGGAGAGAATGTACGGGGCTGAGTTTTGGCGGCAGGAGCTGGGGAGTGAGAGGGCCCGTGGGGTCCGCAAACGCTCCGGATCATCGCGATCCCCTCCCCACGCTTGCCCCGCCCTGCTCCTGTCTCGCAGCACGCATTCCGTTTCTCACTGAGGGATCTTCAGGCCTTTCCCGAATAACGAATTCTTTCAATTCCCCTCTCCAAAGCAAATGCGGGGCAGGCGGGCAGGCTGGGAAGGACACGGCTCTCTTAAGGAAGGGCCCAGGCTACGGGTTTGCTACTTGAGCTTCGTAGAAGATGCTCATCCTCAGAGCTGTTGGTGTCATCTGCCGTGACCTGAGTTGACCTGAGTTGACCGGGTGTGACCTGCGCCAGGCGTGAATGGGTCGCTTCAGCCACCTCCTCCTGAACTGGAAAGCACATGGTGAACAGGAAGCCAGGGACATGCTTGCTCTTGCCCAGACGTCGTACCGGAAGCCACTGCTAAGAACTAACGTCATTTAGCCCCTCTGTAAACATGCGCGTGTAACTGCCACACTCGAGCAGGCCAGGGAGTGGGAACCTGGCCTGCGGCAGCACCTCCAAGCCGCTTCTGCAGCAGCCTGTGTGCCGGGCTCCCGCGTTTCTCTGAGAAACAACGTACGTTACCGAGCACAGCCCGGCTAGCAGCTGAGACAGAAAGAAACGGGGCGATTTAGGGATGCAGGTGGAGTTCCCCTCCGCCAGCTGTCAGTTATCTGCTTCCAGACGCCGAAACCGCACCCTGTAAACACTTCTCCTTTGCCAGCTCGTGCCGGTTGGGCTTTCTCTACGAGGCCGCTGCAGAGACAGGCGAGGCGTGTGCGCACACAGGAAGGGGCACACACAGAGGAGGGTGCGCACATAGAGGAACAGGTGCGCACAGAGGAGGGCGCACACAGAGGAAGGGGCGCACACAGAGGAAGGGGCGCGCACAGAGGAAGGGGCGCGCACAGAGGAGGGCGCACACAGAGGAAGGGTGCACACAGAGCAAGGGCGCGCACAGAGGAAGGGAGCGCACAGAGGAGGGCGCGCACAGAGGAGGGCGCGCACAGAGGAAGGGGCGCACACAGAGGAGGGTGCGCACAGAGGAAGGGGCGCACACAGAGGAGGGCGCGCACAGAGGAAGGTGCCACAGGGCTTCTCTCCCCCGGTGAGGGCCACTGTCCTCCCACAGTGTGTCCCACAGCAGAGGGCGGGAGTGGGGCGGCATCCACTCTTTCACCCGAGCTGCTTCCTTGGGGCCAGCTCCACCTGCAGGCGCTCGCTGGGGATTCACGGCCACCTGGTGGGAGGTTCTGTGGCCCAGTTCTGTCCCTCCTTTGCCCTCTGTGGAGCTGCTCAGGTAGCGGGCAGGCCGCTCCTGCAGACCACCCGCAGCCACGGCCTGTGCGGACACGCCCACCAGCGCGCGGTTCCCGGGGCAGACGCAGCTTCCAGCGAGGGCTGCGCCTCAGGCTCGGGGGTGAGGCCCCCCCTTCCAGTTCTCAGGTCCTTTCTCGTCCCCAGAGCTGGACGCTGCTGCCCACATGTGCGATTCCTGACTCCTCAGGGTCCCCCTTTACTGACTTTTATTAGCTAAAAAAATCTTTAAACTTTCCCTAACTGGTGTGACTTCTGTCTCCTGACTGGCCGGGACAGACACACGCCTTCCCCACTCACGGTGTTAAAGGAGTAAACGCTTGAACCTGTCCGCGCTTAAACAAACGACGTGTGTCTCCTGGTCCTGCTTCCGGTGCCCTGTCTCACACGGCTAGGTTCTCTCTGCGACCGGGTCGAAACGGAAACGAACTAAGACGAAACACAGAGGCGACAATGGCGTAGCTGGAGAGAACCCGACAGACCCAAAATGGAAGGGACGCTTTGGACAGAGCAGCTCGGGGACCAGGACCAGCACGTGGGCCCCAGAGGGGCTGAGAGCCGGGCAGGGCCACCTTCCCGTGCAAGGCACCAGCTCAGTGTATACAGCCGTCCTGAGGAGTCCTGTTCAAAAGTGACATGCTATGCTTGTTGCCCCTGGTGTCAGCTGCCTGGGCCACTCCTGGGTGACGTCCCGCAAGTCTGCTCGGCAGGCATGCCAAACGCCCTGCCCGCTCCAGCAGGGGCTCGAGGTCAGGGTCCCTGTGCTGCCTCTCTGGGCTCCGGTCCTGGCCCAGGACAACTAGTTGGAGACCCGCCAGTGCCCCACCAAGCCTGCAGCTGCCTCTCACACGCCCTCGGAGAGGCCGCTGGGAAGCTGCACAGATGTGCGCACGCAGGGCTAGGGCATGTGTCCACTGCAAAGGTAAACACCGCCTGTTTCTCTCTGTTTTCTGTTTATTTAATAATTCATGAAACTGCCCGTTAATGGAGCCTGCTCTTGTCCTGCTCCACTCAGCCGTTCCCTGCTGTTCCCTGCCCCCTCCCGCTGCGCCCGCAGGGGACCACCGTCTTTGCTAACAGACAACCCCCGCCCCATTGCTAATCACACACCCTCTTCCCTCCAGCTTAACCTAAGCTTGCCCCTGCCCACACGGCTTTCTTGACCCCCAGGAGTGGAGATGACCCCACCGTCAGGAGGGGGCCTGGTGTCCCCTCTGCAGGTACCTCCAGACGCTTTGCCCCCCTGACCTGAGCCCCACAGCTCTGCCTGGGCCCCGATGCCTGCATGGGGCGCTGTCCTCCTGCCGCCTCCTCACCACGGAGGACTCTGGAAACCACTACCCAGGCCCCAGCCGCCCTTCCTGTCCCCTCCTCGGCCTGTCCCCTTGTCACCACCTGCCCTCGCTCCACAGCCGGGCTCCCAAGCACACTCACACCCGGGTCCCCTCCAACAGCTCCTGCTGGAGGTAACACGTGACACACTGAGGCCACAGCAAACATCTCAGTCCCTGATGTCTCTGTTTTATGCTCTTCCGTTCCCGCACTGAGGGCCCAGCCGCTTCTCATTAATGTAAATCAAGGAACTTCTGCAGGGACAGCCAGTTCCTCTTGCTTCTAGGATCCCCGGAGAAGGGGCTGGAAGCTGGTGGTAAGTACAGAGCTTGGGCCTCAAGCGCCTGGGCAGGTCTGATTCCTGCTCCCGAGACTCGGCTGCTACTCAGCCGAGAGGTGGCCCTGGGCAGGCTGTGCTACCTCACTGCGCCTCACTTTATTTACCTGTGACATGGGAGTGACAACGGTAGCTCCCTCTTGGGGCCACTGCGAGCATTAAATGAACGCTCTGAGCTGGTGTGCGGGAAGCTCCCGTGAGGGTTGGCTGCCGTCATCACCACCATCGTCGTCATCGTGACCTCAGTGTGGGCCAGCAGGAAGGAAACTGCAGAAACGGCTGCCGCGCCTGGAGCCCTGTCCGTGTGACCCTGTCCTTGGCCCCTGTGCAGTGGCCTCCTCCCGGGGCTTCGTCCTTCCTGGGACCTGCCTCCACCTACGCTGGGGCCTGGCGTTTGCTTGGTGGGGATGACACAGACACACGGAGCTCCAGGCGCTGGCTGTCAGGCAGGGAAGCGGCCATAGCACGAGGCTCGGGGCCCTGCCAGGGACGCAGGTCAGCTCTGCTCTGAGGCCTCTCCTGCCTTCAGCCCCCAGGGCAGCCGTGTGGGCTGTGGCTTCCGCCCCTGCAGCACCGTCCTGTCTGCCTCCCTCTGCCCGCCTGTGTCCCCTGCCTCGGCCTCGGGCTGTGGCCTTCTCTGGGTGGGGCCAGGGCTCCCACTCTGCCCTGCAGGGCCTGGCGCTGAAGGCTGCTGGGTAAGTCAGTGCCCATGAGTAAGTCGGGAGGGACGCGCTGCCTTTGCACAGGCCCCCCCAGCAGGCGGCAGGGGTTTCCCCACTCCCGGGCGGGGCAGCCAGGCGCAGAGAAGGTTCTCAGCGAGGCCGTGGGGAGCGAGTGGGAGTCGGAGCTCCTCGGCTTCACAGAATGACGAGGCAAGGACAGGTGAGAGCTGCCCACGGGACCACGGCACAGGACCCGGGACCGATGCTGGATGGGCAGCTGGCCCCAGGGGGCAGGGCCACTCGAGGGGCAGGGAAGGCTGTGCCCCAGGCCCTCAGGCTGTGCAGGGTGACCTGCGGCTGTCCCAGGTGGGGTGGGGGCGGGGGCAAGCGTGGCTGGGGGCTCCGCGCGGCGTTTCTCATGAGCCTGACAGACAGGCGGCTTAAACGAAGCCCTCACCTTGCCACGCGGGCATTCGGACGTTTGGGTCCAGCTTCCTGCTCAGCGGAGAAGGCCCAGTTCTGCGGGGAAGAGGCCCGTGGAGCACACTGTTGGCGTCACCCAGCAACGCCCCAGAGCGCGCGAGAGCGAGAGGAGAGGGAGCAGGCCCCGGCTTCTTCCCAGGCCCCGGGTCCCTCATGAGCTCTCCTGGGGGCCCCGCAGGCCTGTGAGGGTCACTGAATCCAGGCCCAGGGAGCAGGGCTGGTCCTTAACCCTTTAGGGCCTGAAGTTGTTAGCGAAGCTAAGATAGATGTTCTTACATGAGATAAGGTCCCTCCCTCTCTTAATATTAAAAAGCGAGAAAACTTTGCAATGTGATCTTCACAACTGATTGTCCCTGTAACTACTGTCTAGCTTCCTGAGACAAGCCCATCCAGTTTTTGACTTAGGGGACTGAAGATCCTTGCCAAGGGCTCTACGGGGTTGACACCGTCAGGTCACCGGGAGCACAAGGACGCAATCCCGGACCTTGGAAATGGTCAGAGCAAATCACAAGGCCAAGGTCTAAGCCCCAGTCTCTTAGGAACACCACAGGCCTCCGCACGGCCAGAGAGAGGAGGCGCTTGGAAACCTCTGGAGCTGGGGGCTCCGCCCTGGAACTCCGGATGCTCAGAAAGCGTTTTTGCTGCCTCTCCCAGGACGGCTTCCCTCGCTCCCCACCTACCGAAGCCCGGGGTCCTGTTGGCGAGGCCGGAGTAGGCGTTCCCGCTGGGCGAGGAGGTAGCTGGGCTGGAGAGAGGGCTGTAGGAAGAGGGGTCTGCCGGGTAGCTGTGGCTTGTTCCGATCCCAAACGGGGACGACTGGGTCTTGCTGGACTGAGAGGGGATTTGCCACAGTCAGGACAAAGTGACGAGAGGGGCGCAGCACCAGCAGACCTCCCGCACGCCCCCCCCCCCCCCCCCGCCCGCCCCGTCACTGTCCCCGGCAGGAACAGCAGGCAGCGGCAGTGCCTGCCTGGGATTGACAGTGGCTCCCTGTGGCCCTCCCGGCTGGCGGGGCCCAGGCCTGGGATCAGCCCAATGTGTGAGGGCCCGAGAACTGCAGCGTCTTTGATGCAGGCCTGGTTGCTGAAGTGACCCCAGGGCCACAGTGACCTGGGCCCTCTGGCTTTGGTTCTGGGGGCCCTGGTGTGAGGAACAGTGAGAACCCCTCAGCCCAACCACACCCGTCTCACGGTGACTGAGGGGGGCTGGTGTGCCACACGCGTGGTGTTCCCGTGCCCGCCTGGCGCTGCAGCCACCAGAGGTGCAGACAGTGGTAGGGGGCTCATTCCTGCGGGCTGTCTCTGCCCCCGCCCTGCCCGCTGCCCAGGGCGAGGCTGTGGGGAGGAAAGGCACACGCGGTGCCAGGTTTGGGCCCCGGCTCTCCGAGCCTTTGGGGGGCAGCTCCTGCCGGGGTGGTCTGGGACCCAGAGAAAGCGCATTGCAGAGCGCTTTGCCTCTCCAGGCTTCGGGGAAATGCCGCACGGACGCCCATACCTGTCCCGGAAACGGCGGCCGGCTCCCCGTCCAGGCCACCTGGCTCTGGTTCAGCTGCCGGGAGATCTGGGACATGTTCTGGCCTGTCGAGGAGGAGGATGGGATGTCGTTCACTCCCGGCACGTGAACCACTGAGGAGCTGGAAGAGAAGAAAATGCGTCTGTCCCGAGGGAATGCCTGGCCACCTCCCCACAGGCTGTGTCCGTGTGACACACAATAGCAACATGTGCTGAGCCTCAAAGCCGGCCGTCCAGTGCTTCCTCCCCTTGCCGTCCCCAGGCATCCAGCACTGTCCCCTCCTCGGCCTCGTCCCCCCCCACGCATCCTGTGCTCTTGGCAGGTGAGCAGGTGACTCGGTTTCCAGGAAGAGAGAAGCTGTGAGCGCGAGTCCGTCTCGGGGTCGGCTCCCTCCTTGGTGCCGGCTCAGCTGCCCCCCAGGGTCTCCTACTCGGCTGTCACTTCGTCCTAAGCACCAAGGAAAGCCTGGAACCTGCAGGATGGCCTGGTCCAGCCAGGGTTTGCCTCTTCTGCCTGCAGTCTATCCTGGACTTAACTCGGCGTGTCTGTATTGGCACCTGCTGTGCGCAGTGCTCTGCGTGTTCCTGCAGGCTGGCGCCCCGAGCCTGTCCTCCCCGCTGGGCACACGCCATCTGCACGGCTAGGCGCCTCCCCCGGAGGGCCTCCCGCTGCACGAGGATGGGGAGGTTGAGGCAGACGTCCGCTTTGTTCAGGCCCTGCCTCCTGCCTGCCTGTGTGTGGCCAGCTCCGCACGCGGGGCCCGCGATGGCGCCAGGCATCAGCTGAGTGGCCGGTGGGGTCGTCATGGAGGCTTCGGTGCCGGTGGGTTTTCAGCTCAGCTTTGAGAGAAAGGCAGACTGTGGGCCCAACTTTCCTACCTGTGCCCTAATGCTTTCTCTGCGCTATCTCATCCCTCCTAAAATGGGGAGAAACCAGGAGCGTCAGAGACAGCCTTGCGCTGGGCGTTGTGGACACGCTCAGCTGCTCGGGCAAAGGGGCAACATGTCCATCTTCCTAAGGTCAGTTCTTCACTTACGGTAAGGGCTCCCGTCCCATCTCCTTCCTGACAAACGTGTAACTTCCGAGGACGTTTTCTGGTCACTCTTGGCTGGGGGGCCTCTCCCACACCCTCCAGGGTCCTCCCCACAGGACACTGACCGGCGGGGCCAGCTGGAAAGGTGCCCTGGCTGAAGTCAGGCTTCTTGGGGCAAAGGGCCGGCCCCTGTGCCCAGCCCTCCCCGGGACCCTCGGGCCACAGCTGCCCACCCTGGTGCAGACGGCAGGGGCCACTGTGGCAGGACTCTGGGAGAGGACACACTGTGGGGCCAGCAATGCCATTCCTCAGGCAGCTCAGGGCTCCCTCTGGCTGCGTCAGGCCCAGAGTCCTTCGACCCGCAGCCCAGCCCAGCCCGGGCCGGCTCAGCCCTTGAGATTTTCCGTAAAGTCTGTCCATTCCACAGGCTGCGGCCCGCACGGGCGTCCTCCCGCTCCTTCAGCTCACAAGATGGCACTCAGCAAGCGCAACCCCCCGCGAGCCCTGCACAGGCGCTTGGGCACCCTGGACTCTGTCCCCACACGGCTGGCCGCCCTGAGCTGTCACTGCCCTCCTTATGCCCCACTGCTTTGCTCCCACGACACCTGCCTCCCCCGGGCTCTGCACCCGCATGCTGCGCCGTCCAGGGGTTTTGGGCATGACCCAAACCTCCTCTTCCCCGCAGGCGTCAGTGACCCCGTCCGCCCAGCGCGGCCCCCCTGCCTGCCGCAGCCTCCCCCTCTGCCTCTCCCTGCGTGCAGCCTCCCCCGGCTGCGCTTAGCCCATTTCTCAGGCCCATGTGCCAGCCCCGCCGGGAGGCAGACCTGACTTCTGCTCCCAGACGTCGCTGAGGAGGTGGCCGGGCCTTCTCTGGCCGGTCTGGCTGCCCTCCCCGGGCAGTCCCTGCACCCCTGAATGCCGTCCCTTCCTCAGCTCTTGCCGCTGCACCCTCCCTGCTCCCCTTCGTCCAGAGAAAGGGACCAGTAACAGTGTCACAAAGACCCAGGGACACGAGTGCCCGGGTGGGTCTGGGACAGTGTGGTGCTGGGGCACCCGGTGGCACAGGAGGTCTGAGGTCCTGACCGATATTCCGCAGAGCCACATGACCTGCGGTGACGACGGTTCAGGGGCTGCTCACGGGGGGCTGCTGTCCCCGGGCCACAGGAGTCAGAGTCCCAGACTGAGCCCGCGGTGCCCAGCTGTGGACTGGCCAGGGCCGCTGCAGGGTCTGCTGATCCAGGTCGCAGGTGCTGAGCCGCCCACTGCTTCTCAGGAGTCTGTGCACGAGACCATCGTCCCCGAGTGCCAGGGCAGCCCTGGTGCCGGCCCTGCCTGCGTCCTGGTCCCTGCCAGCACCTGGCAGCTCTGCTTAGGCTCTGGCCACGCCCGCTGGAGACGGGGCTGACTGAGAGGCCCTGTCTGCCGGGCACCGGGTCTGGGGAGGTGGGGGCGTCTGGTCGGCACATGCGAGTGCCCGCACAGCCTCCCCAGGGGCTGCCAGTCTCTCCTCTGGCTCTGCTCCCCAGTTATGCTTCCCGTTCCCCAGCGGCCACTGGAGCCAGGCTTGCCGGTGAGGTCAGGGCTTCCTCAGTGGCCTACAAGATGCCCTCATGCTAAGAACCAAGCCTTGGGGAGGCCGGACACCCTGCCTGTACCCTCGAGTGCCCCGCAGGCTGATGCCCAGACATGACGGGCTGAGGCGTCCACTCTTCCCGGACTTGGCCGTGGCCTCTGGGAACCAGGGGACAGGCTACTCCCTGCTACCTTGTCAGCCGTCCCCAGCTGGGCCCCGCCTGGGTCCTGGCTAGAGGCCACTTGCTCCCTTCTCCCCAGCAGGCAGTGCTGCAGAACACACTGCTGCTGTCCACGCCGACTCGCATCGAGCGTCTGTGGCAACGCAGGGCGGGCTCACAGCCACCAGCGTCCCCAGCACGGCCCAGGGCCAGCGGGCCAGTGACCGCTACCCGGCGTCCGCAGCACAGAGCATGCCGGGGCCTCCCTGGCACATACCTGAAGGCCTTGCCTGAGTGTCCGGGGGGGAATGGGCTCCCCTGGGAGTAGATCTGCTGGGTTCCTGCCGCAGAGGCCGAGCTCATCATCTTCTTCTCCGCTAGGAAACAGAGCAGGAGTCACACGTGAAGGTCCCCACCCTGCAGACCGCGGGGAGGCCACCCCGAGAACGAGGGGGCAGGGCATGGAGAGCAGGACACATGTCGGGCAGCCCCCGGCATGCAGCCTCCGCTGCCCTCCCCCCACACCCGCACCTCCTGGGGCCTCCCTGGCCTATGAGAGCACCTGAGCCAGGACCTTTCTGGGCGTCGGGAAGATGAAAGGGACGAATGGAAGTTCGCCAGCGCCAACCCCCCGGCTGCCGTGGGTGCCCAGGGCTCTCTGCAGTGCCCCCTCCACCCCGCCCCGAGTCGCAGAACGTCCACTGTCTCATCCCTGCCATGCCCGACCTCCCCACCCGCAGAGAGACGCTGGAATAGAGGAAACAGGTCGGCCACATGGTGACTATTTCCTGCCCAGACAGACCCCATGCCCGCGCCGTCTCTGTCCCCGCGGGGTGGACGTGAGCAGTGATGCCGCGAGGGACACCCAGGCTCGTGCGCGTGGGGCCGGGAGACCAGGCTGCAGCACCACACGCTGCACTGCCACGCGTGGAAAGAGCCTCGGTGACGGTTTCATGACAAGGAGCCACCGAGCAGGTCCCCTGGTCTGTTCTCTGCCGCTGGGCAGCGGTAGAAGGAGCTCGGCTCCTGGGCCACGGTTCTCACCCAATCCGCCCGGCCTCGGGGACAGGGGCAAGTCGGCGTAGGGGAGAGAGGACAAAACCTACAGGAATTAGTAGACGGAGGCACTTGTTTTCACTCTGAACTTAAGGTCAGCCATTTCTTCCCTCGTGTGTTTCAGTGTTTTGTGGTTTGGGTAAATAAGAAGCACATTTTTTCCTAGCTGCTCTGGGACATTTGTGGAGTGACAATTTTATACACACACACACACACACACACACACGCAGGTGTAAAGACCTCTGATTTGATTTTCCGCTCCGCTGTTCCTCTCTCCATTGTGTCCTATTGCTGTGACTACTTGGTCCGTTAGCAGCGGAGACAGGCCCGCTGAGATCTCTCACGGTGACGTGGCTCCACCCGCATCCTCGTGTGGTTCTACTCATTCTGGCTTTCACGTGTTTCGATGTGCACGCCATTTATTAATATATGTTTATTTTGAGTTACAGCTTGTGTCTGTATAAAATAAGCCTCTTTGCCCACTGGACACTTTAAATTTCCCTCTGGCAACACTGACAACTCCACTTTCTTCTTGGGTTTGCAGAGATCTCCCCACTCACCCTTCTGAGGTGAAGAGTCCATTTCACTTGGTTCTGGTCACGTCGTATTTGGCGGCATATTACTCAGGAGTTACTGGCTGGGAGTCAACTTATTTTTATCACTACTGGTATTCATACTTTCTGGCTAACTCACTTAATTTTCTTCTATTTTGTGATTTGCTAAACATTTTCTTGTCTTTCCTTGGAAGTGGTTTGGAGCAAGACTCCTCCCACCCTCCCTTCCTTTCTCGCCCTCCCATCAGGGCCTACGTTTCAGCCCACCTGCAGCTGTATTCCTCTGCGAACGTGAGCGATCAAGCGGTAAATACCGACGAGAAGTTTCTATCTGTTTGCCACCCCCAGTCCACAACGTGTCTGGGTCTGTGTTGAACTGATTTGAGATTTTAATTTTAGACTCTCCATTTTATTTATTTCTTTAAATCTTTTATATATTCTAATAATTTTTGTGTCAATTCTTGGGGACACTAGTTTCATTTTTCATCCCACGGCTTTCCAACCTATCACATCCACTCTTGTGTTCTGTATTTTGATTCATCTCACAAACGAGTGCAACCTTTTGCAAGTAATTTCGTGGGGAAGTATAATTAGTGCATGACTCCTGGCAACTGGTGTCTTGGGGAAATCTAACTGAAGGTTTCCCTTTGTAGGTAAGGGAATTTTTTTCTCTCAATATTTGCAGATTTTTTCCCTTATTCTTCAAATTTGCAAAGGTAAATACAACAGACCACATTTAGACGTGAACGTCCTCAAAATCTTTGGTCTGGTATTCACTGTGCTCTTTCAGTTGGAAGACCCAAGTTTTGCATTTTGGGAAAAGCCGTGTTTCTTTCTGATTCACTGACGTGTATTTCTGCGACATTCGTCTCCTCTGCACCAACTCCCCGTTGCTAAACCTCTGCTGTCCTCCACACGGAGCTGCTCAGACATGCAGGGACGCCCCGGAATCATCTGGAGAAGAAACACTCAAGGCTTCTGAACTTTCTCCTCTGTACCATAAAAGTCCATTTGTGAAGGACATCTGTGCCAATTCCTCCCGTCAGACCCTCTCCCCTCTCTCCCCTTCTTTGTTTCTTATCTGTTGGTTTTTTGTTTGTTTGTTTTGTCACCTCTGTGTGATGGTGTCCATGTTTGTACAACACCAAGAGTTCAAACCGTGTCTCAGAGATGCTGGGGGTCTCTGGTCAAATATGTCAGGCTCTTCTGAGAGAAGAAAAAAACTTTCAGAAGTTCTGTTGTCTCTCTTGTTGATGAAACGGTGTTTCTCTGTAGGGAGACATGGATGTAGGTGGTGGCACGTCCGATGGCCTCGGGAACCGGCAGCGGAGCGTCCTTGTTGTGCTGCAGGTCTGCGTCCTGCCCGTGCTGGCACCTGGGCCTCAGCAGGAAGCAGCCTGGGGCCCTCCCTGCTTCCGGGGCAGCTGGTGCACAGCTGGGTGGGGACAGAGGCGTCAGAGGACTGTGTGCTCCCTCCCGCCACGGCAGGCCTGTCCCCACCACGGTCCACACTGTCTCTAGCTCGTCAGTCCCAGCAGGACACGACTGGGGTCCCCTCCCTCGATGACAGGGTTCTGCCCGATGACAGCATTCTCCACGCTTCCTGCTCGTAAGCCAACCGGTTTCTCCCTTTAGCGGATCCTGACTACATAATATCTGGCAAACATTCCTTGACCACATGGAAACGGAATAATTTTTTCTGATTTGGGACCTAACGAAGACCTTTGCAAATGTTGTGTTTTGCTAGTCTCAGTGGTGGTGTGAGTGGGAGGGTGAGGCGGCCGGACACGCGTCTCCCTGCGCCATCTCGATGGGAGCCGCGCGGCGCAGGTGGCGGCCCAGTGACGATGGCCAGGGGGACCGACTGAGTCAACGCTCGCAAGTGACGAAAATGACTGAGGTTGTTGAATGATCCCGGAACAGGTTCACAGTGAACTGTCATGTGAAAGAAGTGAGCTACCCAACAGTACAAGCTTAATTGCAGATATGAAACGAATGTGTCGCAAAGAAAGGACGTACTTCAACAAGTTGAAAATGGCAATATCCAGGTGGTAGGATAGTGGATCATTTTTGTTCTTTTTTACTGCACATTTTTATTTTAAAATGTGGTCCCATGTTAGGATTAAGTTACAACTTTTTACAGGGACGTGTCTTTGGCTTAATATAACTATACTGCACAATGGAACAATAGCGTCCATTGTCCCCAACCCCTCGAAGTTTAAAGATGAGCTGCCAGGGCCCCGGGTGGTCGCCCAGGGAGCCAGTCCGTACGGGGCCAGGCCAGGAGTAGCCAGAATCTGTCCCAACCCCTGAATTTAGGCTCTTCTTACGCCCTGCAGTGGTTACTCGAAACTCAGCCCCGTGGCCCCTTCCCCTGAGGGTGGCTGTCCCCAGACGCCTGTGCGCCCCACACCCTCAGCACCTCAGTGCCGCCTGGAGACTTACATGCACCGATTCCTGCAAACATTTCAGCAAACCGAGGGTCCCTTTCCTGGGAGAAGATGGCATCTGCCTTTTCCACGGACTTCCCGGCCTCGTGAACTGCGGCTGGCAGGTTGGGGACAGGGACCTGTTTGCACGTTGAAACACAACAGCAGCCCCGTGTGAGGCGCAGAACTGCCATCCCGGGGGTCACCAGCGCTCCCTCCTCAGCACCCCTCCCTCTGGAACCACTGGCATTTCAGGCTGGAACGTTCTATAGGGTGGGGGAGCTCTTCTATACGTGAAGGCCAAGAAGAGCCAGGGAGGGAGGTGTGAACTGAAGGTCACAGGAAGGACAACGGAGTCACACTGAGCACTTTCTTAGAGAGAGAAATGAAGAACAATCAAGTTTCTCTAAGTATCAGGAAAAGTGGACGGAGTTTAACTTAGGCGAGAGGGCAGGCAGGGACGCATGCTGCAGTCTCTGTCTGCCCGGCTGTCAGACACAGCGAGAGGAGGCGGGGGGTGAGCAGGGCACCGAGGAGATGGAGAATGGGGGGAGACACAGTGAGAGGCGCAGAGCTTGGCAGGAAGCGGGCACGGAGGGGGAAGAGGACAGGGACCGAGACAGGGAAGGGCTGGGCAGCTGGAGGACCGAGGAGGTTCAGAGCCTGCTTTTGCTGGCCACTGAGTACGCTGGTGCACGAGTTCATACGTGGCCTTCTGACACGTCCACCAGCCCAGAGACGCCCAGAGCTGGTTGCCTGTGGTGCCCGGTTCTCCATCCACCTGGTCCCCGCGTGCCCTGTACTCCTCCCAGCCCAGCGGTGCAAGCGGGAGCCACGGCAGCCCCGCGGGCACGTGCAGGCCTGCTCCGCGCACCGGGGGGTGGACGGGGCAGCCGCAGCCTCTGGGCTGAGGGGCTCAAGCTAAGGGCTGAACCGAGTCCCCAGGCCACTGGGTTGGAGGCAGTTCCCCCTGGGAAAGAACTTTGCAGAAATTCACCTGGGACAAGTCGTACGAGGACAGCCCGTCTCTCTGGTGCACCTCCAGCTCTGCCTGCTGCTGCTGGAGCTGCCTGTGAGACAAGAGGGCAACGGGGAGTCACGGGGAACGGGACGGCGACAGCAGGGCCCACCCGGAACTCTCCCGTCCCCAGAGGCACAGTGGATCATGCCCAGCGGATCTCTAACCGTTTTCCAGTTTTAATTATTTTCTTTTTAATGCCCCAAATCAAGACTCCACACCCTGTACTTCAAGTCAGGCCGCTACGCTGAACTATGCAGGAGAACAGCTTTGACACCCGGGGCAGCCACTCCAGGTGCAGACAGAAATCACCATGGAAAGTCGTCCCCCAAGAGCCCAAATCTGCCTCCCTACAATTTCCATTTGGGGTTCCAGTTCTGCCCCTGGACAAACACAAACTAAGCTGGATCCTGTTTCTGAGCCTTTTCTCAGTATTTCAAAAGATGTGGGATCTGAACACGGTTTCTTCCTCCAGCCACGGCTCTTGCGTGGTGCCCGCGTGTCCGTCCGTAAGGACCTTTCAGACGAGAGCCCAGCGGGAGGACCTGGTGAGCAGTCGACTGAGAAGCCCAGATGAGTCCACTCAGCGGCCGCACTTAATGGTACTGCTGCGCCCGGGGCTTAGGCCCCGCGGACCCCCGCCCCACAGAAGGGTCTCGAGAAGGCCGACGGGCGCACAGGCAATCGCCACGGGGGGGGGGGGTCAGGACCGTGACGCGGGAAGAACGAGGTTGTGTCCGAGGACACAGGCAGCCTCTTAGCCCTGGTGCCAGAGCCCGGAGGACACACAAAGGAGCAAACCAGCAGCCGGTTTCCCGCCGGGCGACGGTCTCGGACCTCGCTGGCTATGCCGGCAGGGTGGAGCACTAGGAATAATTCTCAAAATAAACTGACATTTAAAAACATTTAAAATAATTAATAGACTCATTAATAGAAAAAATATAACTTTCTATATTTTCTTATTCTTACTTGACGGTTTTGCTTCTTTTTACTTTGATTTACGTCGTGGGGGCACCGTCATTTCTCACCTGTGGGGCCTCCAAAACCAGAATGTGGGACCCACAGTCCCTCGCCAACGTTTTCCCGTCCCTGCCACACGCTCACGTTACACATAAAGAAACTGAGGCCCAGCAAGTTTACGTGACGTGCCGGGTGACACGGCCAGGTCTGTCTGGCTGCGGACCTCGCGCTGCCCCCGCCCGGGACAGCTGTCCCGTCTGCAACAGGAGCTGTCCCGCGCCTCCCAGTCAGCGCCCTGGGCCTCCTGCGCCACGAGGAGGGAGAAAATCTGCTCCTTGGGGTCTCTGGGGGGTGGGAGCAGTGAGCTCCCCACGTGGCAGGAATCCGTGGGCCACCCTCTAGCCCAGCCCTTCCAGAGCCCACCCTTCACCCTGCAAGCACTTTTCCAGGAAATAACCACCACTCCGACCTGCGGCGCGGCTGTGCCCAGCCCAAGCCCAGGATCCTAGGCAGCGGGCAGGGCACTGTGTGGGTTGTGCAGGCGCGCCCGGTGCCTGGCCCCCTCCACGGGCCTGGCGTGTGCCCCGGGGCAGTCTGTGTCGGAGCGGTGCTTCCCATCTGCATGGAGGCAGGGGAGGGGCCCTGGGCTGTAGGCTGGGGGTTTGCTCCAGTTCTGCTCCTCCCTGGGCTCCAGACCAGAGAAAGGTCCTCTCACGGGCAAGCAGAAAACAGGTCTTGGGCACGGCTAGCAAATCACCGGGACCCGCACCTCGCCGGCTCTGGGGCCCGCACACCAGCACCCCCAACCCTCGGGCTTCCGCCCCCACAGCTGAGCGCACGTGGAAGAAAACTGCTGACCCGTCCTGACAAGAGCCCTGGGGAGGCTTCTCCGTCATTTCACGGCAAAGGTATAAAAATAGCCCTCGTGTGCTTGCAAATCCCAGGGAGGGCAAGCAGGGCTGGTGACGGGAGAACGGGCGGCGGCAGCGCGAGGGAAGTGGCTCCGCCGCAGCCGGCGCGGCCTCCATCAGGGCCGGGGGAGGACCAGCAGCGGCTCCTGCCGCCAGGTGCGGGGTGCAGGGCAGAGGCTGTCAGTCACCCTGACCTCCCTGGACACAGGTTTTACTCGGCCGAGCGAGGGAGCAGCCACGGAGGCCGCGGAGGCAGCGAGGTCGGCCTCCGGGAGCAGCTGGAACCAGGGAGGCGTCTGGGCTCTGCAGGCTCCCCGACCGCAAACCGAGCACCAGGGCTCGCCCAATCCAAGGACTGGGAATGCCCGTCAAGGGAACAGGAATTGATCTGATCAGGGCAGGGCGCAGCGTGGTCCCCGGGCACGCGGGACGGCTCCGCGGGGACCTGGTGTAAGGCAGGGACGACCGGTGCTCACTTGCACGGCGGCAAAGGCTTCAGCAGAGGCGGGTGGGAGAGAAGACCCCAGACGGAGCCCGTGGCCTGGTTCTGTGCCAGGCACCTGCCGAGGTGAGCGAGACGGAGGCACCTGGGCGACTCCCAGGCTTGGGCTCCATGACTGGGTGTTGCAGCCTCGTCCCGGCTACTGTCCCTGCAGAGACCAGGAGTGAACCCTTCCTTTTGCTCCTTTTGTGCCCACCCTACTCTGCCCACCCCGTCCACTGCCAGCCGGGCACCGTGGGCACCGCATCGCTCGAGACGTGTGACGGCGGCTGGTTCTCGGACTTGAGCGTGACTCTGGGCGTGGCGGGAGGTTAAGACACACACAGCAGCAGTGCCTGCGAAGAGCTGCAGTGGCTCTGGAACACGGCTGTCACCGGGAACTTGGCCTGAACTTCGCATCCCTGCCCTAAAGAGACGCGGGAAGGAGCTGGGTGTGCACAGGTGAACCCTGAAATGACTCACGCTCAGAAACTGCCTGCGGAAGACTGTCGCCCCCAACACCCAGACCTGCTTTGCTGTGAAACGAGGCTCATTTCAAAGTAGTGTGAGCGGCACTTAAATCCGTCTGTGCTTTTCTGGACTTCACTATGTCGAAGGAACAGGAAGAGAAGGGAGGGTGATAAAGAGGTCTTCTCCGCAGCAGCTGCGCACAAATGCTAAACATTAAACACTCGATTTCTCCAGGAAGTTTCTTTTGGATGCTCTTGACTGAACGCGACCGCGCTTGCAGACTTTCCCCGCGAGCACAGGGCATCTGAGGACCTTCCCGCCAGAGTCTGCCTGCTGCTGGCACAGCTGAGCCTCAGATTCAGACAGGGGCAGCTGGTCACACCACGGCTATCACTGCCCTCTGCGTCCGCTGGAAACTCCTCCGACAGCTTCGCCGGTGGAAGCGCTCGCGTTGAGATGCTGGATTCAGGCTTCTGGGCTGACGCCGTCCCGAGGGGCACTGTGACGCAGGGGACCCTGAGGAGCTGCCACGAGCAATGTCCGAGGAAATACGCAGGCACGGCCCCCGGACAAAACGGTTTTCTGTGTTGTCAACAGTGCCTGATGTTCAGAGAAGCAGAACCTCAGCCGGGCTTGGTTTCAGGAGGGGACGTTTGCTTTTCTCCCAGGCCCCACGGCAGGGTCCCCCGGCAGGGTCCCCCGGCAGGGCCCCCCGAGTGCTCTCCCCGAGGCCCTGGGAGAAGCGCTTGTTCTCTGCCTCCCGTGTCCCCACGCAGTATTTCGCCTGTGCCTCCTGTCGGCCCCTTCCCTCGTCCTCCACGTTACTGGAGCCCAAGTCTCAGCCTGACGCGGCTGGAGTGGGCCCAGCGGGGAGCAGGGCCCTGGGGACACAGCCTGGCTCGAGCAGGTGCTCAGCTGGCCCAGGCCGGCCTCCCTGCCCCTCTCCCCACCTCTCCCCGCTGGGCGGCCCGCCCTCCCCGCTGCGCACCCTGCTGGCTCCGCCCTGGCTCCTGGAGGAGGCCGGCGCCCACACCCGCCGCCAATGGCCTGTGGAGCAAAGGCAGCGCCGTGCAGTCCGCAGCCTCCGTGCCTCACTCGGCCTCCGTGTCTCAGGCTTCACTGTTTAGTTTACTTCAGGGCCCCTCTCTGCCCTGAGTGCAGAACCCCCTTCCCACGTTGAGGGAAGCAGGATCATAAAACACCCTCCATTGGGCCAAGTTTACTGAGTTTAAACTCAGATGCAGAAAAACTTCCAGGAACACTCTCTTTTTGCGTATCCGTGACTATGGCTGTATCTATTCCTGCTCTACTGGCAACCAAGGAGGTCTCGACTAGAAGATGAAGGAGGAAGAATCCGTATCAGGTCAGCAGGGAAGAAGAAGTCAAGAAAGAAGAGCTGCCCAGAGAGACAGCGCGGGGACAATGACCAGCCAGAACCGGCCACTCCACGTGGGACTCAGGGGCTGCTGGGGAAGCAGTTTCAGCCGCGTCAGGGCAAAGCCGGGCTACAAGGAGTTAAGAGGAGGAGGTTCCCACAGGTGCACCTGGCAGGTGGAGGTGGGAGACAGCTTGGGTGTGTTGGCAGGACAGGGGTCTCCGAGGGCAGGGAGTGGGGGGCCGGTGAGAAGGCCTGGGAGGGGCTGAGAGGAGGAGACCGAGACGGAGACGCTCACGCGCGGAGTGTCACGCAGAGGCCCTGGCATGTCTGTGCACTGGCAGGCGGGGCGGCCTGCCCAGCGTTCGTGGGAGAGAGCAGGCAGGGAACTCGGGAGAGCAGACGAGACCCGGCTGCCAGGGACGGCTGCTTGAGAAGCTCCCAGCAGCCGCAGCAGGAGGCGGGCCGACGCTGCCAGACCCCCGTACCTGGGCTGACTCCCCCTGGTTATGGTTGAGGGTGGCACATGCGAAGTCTACGTGCAGAACGTGCAAAAACCCTCTGGGAGTCTGGGGCAACAGGTTCTGTTACCCTCTCCATTCTACAGATGAGGTTAGCTGAGGCTGAGAAGGGCAGGTGGCTTGGCCAGGCGGGAGCGAGGACTGAAATCCGGGTCACCCGCCCTCTGAGGCAGCTCGCACGGACTCGTCTGTCTGGTCCGTGCCTTGTGGCCCAGGAGCAGGGACAGCTGAGGGTCCCCAGGGTGCTGCTGCCTGGGAAGAGGGGGACGCCCGACTCCAAGGGGCTCGGGGACAGCACGGTGGGCAGAGCCAGGCAAGTGTCCAGGGCACCTGGAGGCTGCCGAGAGGAGGTGTCAGCAGATGAGGAAGCGGCGGTGGCGGGTTAAGAAACAGACCCTCGTCCCCGTGTTGAACCTGGGAAAGTGGAGGACGGCAGCGCCGCTGAGCACGATGGGGAGACACGAGGACAGCGCCGGCCTCACCCCACGCTGCTGCACGCCGCAGGCTCCCCCACACCGGGCATGGCTCTCACACGCTCCTACGTGCTTGGACGTGCCCGTGTCCACATGTCTTTGTCCGTGTTGGTTCCTGGCCTTGCACCAAACCCAGAGAGGAGGCAGGACCTGCCCAAGGCCACGCTCCCTGAGCCCGTGCCTGGCTGCAGCTTGAGCTCACTTAGTCCCCACGGCAGCCCGACGAGGGCGGCGAGGTCGCCCAGCTCACGGAGGAGGAGGAGGCTACAGGATGAGGGACCTGTTCAAGGAAGCGGCAAGGCTGAGACTGGGGCCCAGATCTGTCTGGACGCACACGTGGTGACGCCGGCAGGGGTCCTGGACCCCAGCCCAGCAGGAATGAATGCTTCATGACGCGGCAGCAGAGAAACCCGTGTCCCTGAGGCGCCCACCCGCAGGTCACCTGCCCCAGGCCCCAGAGCTGCCCAGAGGCTCAGCCTGTCCTCGCTCCCACCCCCCGCGGCAGGACCAAGCAGCCGGCACCAGCAGCTGCCGCAGGGGGAGCATGCGGGGGGGTTCCGTGCTCAGGGGACACAGAGAGGAACAGAGACCGGGGCACCCTGCACGCAGAGGAGGCGATGCCTGGGGTCGTCACCGGGTCCTTTGGTTCTTACAAACCGGGAGGGAAGTGAGGAGGGAGGACCTGGGAGGGAAGCGGTGACGGGGACCCGGTGTCCCCTGTGCTCCTCAGTCCTGCAGGCATTTCCAGCCGCAGGGACAGCCTGCAGGGGACAAGGGCCTCCAAGCAAGCCGCCAGCGCTGGACCCAGGAGGGGCCCCGCAGAGGGCCGCGGCGCTACGTACTTGACGTTGGTGTTGGTGCAGATGATGTACTCAATCTCGTCGGAGTAGGGGTTCTGGAAGGTGAAGCTGCTGGTGCGGATCAGCATCCACTCCCGGTTCTTGGTGCGGAACCGATACATGACCGACAGCACCTGGCCTTTCAGCTTCACCACCTGAGGAGACATTTGCGGAGGAGGTCAGCACGAGGAGGGACGGTGCCAGACAGGAGGGACGGCCAGCGGGATCTCAGAACAGGGGCACTGTGGCCAGGGGACAGCAAGAGAGGGAGAGCGGTTAGGTGACGGGAACCTCTGTCCACTTCCCGTGACACGGGGCACTGCATTTGGGCCATGCTGTAACCACCGTGTGAGGAACCAACCAGTGAATGCCCACTTTGTGTCAGGACTTTTAATGCAGCTTTTACAAATCAGACCATGAAAACTCCACAAGCCAGACGGTTTCTCTTTTTGCCTTGCCTGCTAGGGTGCTCTGGGTTTTGTGCTAGAACCCCCTAAGTCATTACCTCACCCAGGTACGTAGCCACATTGCATCTGTGGATTTATTTCTTCATACCTCATGTAAAAGATTCCTAACCTCTGCTTGACGCTGTGAAGTGGACTCGGTATACTCTCTGGGAGGAAATGTAGTAAAACGATAAATCCCTATGCATTATTTATTTACATGTATTTATCTATTACTGCGTTTATGCTGTAATGTGATTTCAAATCTATTCCTCAGATATAACCTCACAAGAGTTCTGTGAGGTGACTTTTACTATTTATGGAGAATAATACCATACTAGGACTCAAGAAATTAACCAAGTCACTCAAGACCAGACGACTTTGGTGGAAAATCCAGGCAGGAGGCAGGATCTTATGTCCGAATCTCAAGGTCACCTCCGTGGCCACACAGGTGCTCGCTAGTCCTACGGAGACCCGCAGCGG
The DNA here is from genome assembly GCF_041146395.1 of Eulemur rufifrons. Taxonomy (NCBI): domain Eukaryota; kingdom Metazoa; phylum Chordata; class Mammalia; order Primates; family Lemuridae; genus Eulemur; species Eulemur rufifrons. Next base: position 1,568,828 of record NC_090985.1, on the reverse strand, counting down.
TCCCCACCCACCCGCGGGGCACGTCCCAGGACCCCCAGCGGACGCCTGAGCCTGCAACTAGGACTGAACCCTGTAGATGCTGCGTCTTCTCCTGTCCACACACCTACGATAAAGTCTAACTTACAGATTAGGCCCAGTCAGACATCAACAACAACTAATAATGAAACACAACAATCACCACCGTATGCCGGCGCCACGACTCCTGCGCTTCGGGGCCACGGTGAGTGCCGTAAGGGTCGCCTGACACAAGCCCCGCGGTGCTGTTGCTCCGATGGCCGGACCGGCCGCTCCGGGACTGACGGGCAGGCAGCGCACACAGCCCGGGGCCACGTCCCAGTCCTGAGGGCGCACGCCTTCATCACGTCACGCAGACCGGAAACTCATGAATTGTTTATGTCTGGAACTTCCCACTTACACTTCAGACCAAGGCTGACCACAGATAACTGACAACCGGGGCAGTGGGAAGCGAAGCCGTGGGTGGGGGCGACTGCACACGCCGCATGTACACACGCAACACAGAGATGTGTGAGTACATGTACACACGCACAGAAGCGACTGCACATGCTGTATGCACACATGCAACACAAAGACGTGTGAGTACACGTGCACATGTGCAGAAGCGACTGCACACGCTGTATGCACACACGCAACACAAAGACGTGAGTACACGTGCACACGTGCAGAAGCGACTGTACACGCTGTATGCACACATGCAACACAAAGACGTGTGAGTACACGTGCACATGCACAGAAGTGACTGTACATGCTGTATGCACACACGCAACACAAAGACGTGAGTACACGTGCACACGTGCAGAAGCGACTGTACACGCTGTATGCACACATGCAACACAAAGACGTGTGAGTACACGTGCACATGCACAGAAGTGACTGTACATGCTGTATGCACACGCGCAACACAAAGACGTGTGAGTACACATGCACACGTGCAGAAATGCCTTCACATGCAGTCCTCGCGGCTGGAACACAGACAGGAGGAGAAGGAACACACACGGGTCCAGGCCTGGGTGTGGCTGCGACCCCAGGACGAGCTGAGGCGGGAGCTGTCTCCTCTCCTAGGACGCGGCAGGGCTGGGACCTCGCTGGGCCTGCGGCAGCCGGGCCTCCCTGACCCAGAGATTGGAGATCTCAGATAACAATGGGGACGTCTTGGTCCCAAGTACCCCCACCCCAGCCTGGGGCCCAGCAAGGAACTGGCATGCAGAGCACACGTCCCAAACGGAGTGGAGGGGTCTGCAGGCCCCGCGGCCCGGGCTGACAGTCCTCTCTCCGCACCACCCACAGGGGAAGCCAGAGGAGAGCCAGGCCGAGGGCGTCAGCCTGCCAGCAAGGCTCCCTGGCAGGAAGTCCCGAAGTGATAAACACACGGCAGGACAGTTCCCGGACGGTGGGGGCCTCCCTGGCACCACAGGGGCAGGCGGGGTGTGGGGTGAGCCAGGCTGGGCAAGTCTGTGGTCCCAACAGGACCCTGGCTCTTCCCTTGCAGGGGCCAGAGGTCAAGGCCATGCACCCCCTCAGGTCAGCATTCTGGGGTGCTGCCACGGGGGCCTGCTCTGTGTCTGCAGCAAACAGAGGGAGACAGGCAGCCGCCAGCCACATTTCCAGACCGTCTTCTGCACGCTGGGGAAGCGCAGGAAGGCGCCGTCTGTGCTTCTTCCGTGGAACGTCTGAGACGGTGGGACTTGCTCACTCCACGCAGCAAGCCTTCGTGCAGAGCTCGGCCCCAGAGCTGCAGGCAGAGAACGGAGGAGGGGAGCGGCGGTTCTGCACCCTCCTGGGGCCAGGCTGCAGGCGAGACACTTGTCCTGTTAGCTCACGTGGTCCTCGTGACGGTACTCAGTGAGCCCGCACAGCGCGCCGGCGTGGTCGGGTGCCCTGCCTGAGGCCTCAGGGGTGCAGAGGACGGACGGGCCCCAGACCTGCCCAAAGCCTTCCCAGGGTCCCTGCTGCCAAGGCACAGTCTTGGTTCCCAAGAGCTTCTCATCCAGCTGAGGCAGGACTGGCGTGCGGACGACCGTGACCATGAGAAAGCATGCTAAGTGCCACCACAGAAACCTAGGCCCCAGTGAGTGCCACGGGTCCACGGGGGTGAGGACAGACGGCCTGTTGTCGGGGTCCAGAGGGGGCTGCCGGAGGGAGACAGGGGGAGCGTAGTCCAGGGGTGCAGGGTTGGCAAGCAGGGCATGGGGAGGGCTCTCCCGGCAGAAGGCACGGCGCGGGCAGGCGTGAGGGGTTGGGCCACGCACGGAGGCCGTGCAGGTGACACAGCCCAGGCCTGAAGACCGGGCGAGATGCCAACACGAGAGAGCGCAAAGACCGAGCAGAGGAGCCAGCCCAGCCTGTGCCCACCGTCACCACCGCCACGGAAGGTGGCAGGAAGGAGGGGTGGGGTGGGAGGCTGCTCTGAACATCCCTGGTCCAGCTCTCCCATTTGACTTCTGGGTAAACCGAGACCCAGACAGGGCCTCCATGGCAGACGCAGATTTCCAGGCCCCTGGCCGGCACGCTGCCACCACACAAACTCAAGTTCCTCACAGGCCTGACCACATGCTACGGGTCTCCTGCCCGGGCTCCTCAGATGCTTTTGTTTAAACACGGAGTTCAAGGACCGGCCGTGGCGGGCACAGCCGCCGCCTGCTTTTGCAGGAACGAGCCCTTCCCTGTGTCAACACTCGGCTGCCGGTGGCGGCAGCCCAAAGAACACAAGCCCGGGCCAGGCCCGGCGTGCTCCAGGACGTCCCTGCGGCTGCTCCACCGCTGCCCATGGCGCCCTGGGGCCTGGGCTGGGGCCAGGCTGCCGGCAACGGGGGTCACCGCCTTGGCCTCCCTCCCACCTGAGGAATGAGCAGCTGCTCAGAGTGAGAGTTACTCAAGCCAGATGCCAGGGTGGGATCCGATGTTAAATTCCTTCTTTTTCTTGTCAAAACCAACCAGGTTCTGACAGCGTCAGCAGTTTGAAACCTCAGATGTGCTGTCAGACGGAGCCGCCTGTGCCGGGGCGTGGTGCTGGGAGTGACGCCGTGGACGTAGCGGGCCTGGGCATCAGGGTGCTGGGAGTGACGCCGTGGACGCAGCGGGCCTGGGCACTGGGGTGCCGGAGTGACGCCGTGGACGCAGCGGGACTGGGCACCGGGGTGCCGGGAGTGACGCCATGGACGCAGCGGGACTGGGCACCAGGGTGCTGGGAGTGACGCCGTGGACGCAGCGGGCCTGGGCACCGGGGTGCCGGGAGTGACGCTCCAGAGGGAGGCCCAGGCACCAGCTGTCTCTGTCTTGCTGTGTGACCTGGGGCAGGGAACAAACCTCTCTGAGCCCCAGTGTCGTACTGTGAAAAAAATGGGAGACAACACTCACTGTGTAGGTCTGAGGATGACATAGGATGACGTCTGAAAGGGTCCAGCTAGTGACGGGCACAGCATGGTGGCCCCGTCGCTGCTGAAGCCTCATTCCCACACCCCGGAGAAAGGAAGCCAGCCCCCCCAGACTTGAGGACGCCGGACGATGCGAGGTTTGCAACAGTCTCCACGTACTTCGCAAGTGCGTGGGGGGCAGAGACACACCCTTGCTACGTTTAACCACCCTAACGTCACGTCTTCCAGAACGAAAGCCACCTCCCCTGGGTTCCATCCACCTGGACCACCCTGCCCTGTGCCAGGTGCTAGACTCAGTGGCCCGCAGCGTGCAGCAAAGCACAGACGCGCCGTCCGCCACGGGCAGGGCAGGTTCTGGGAAAGAAGGCAGAAAGAAAAAAATCCACCCCAAACAAGCCAAGGGGCAAATAGAACTGACACGGTTGTTGTGAAGGAGAACAAGGGGCCGAGGAGGAGGCTGGGCTCTTGCGTCTCTGAGACGACAGGAGTTGAAACCAAAGGGTAAGACGTCAGTTGGGTCAAGAGTGCGGGGAAAGCATCCGGCCAGGGAACAGCATGTGCCAAGGCCCTGCGGTGGCAGAAGGCGAATTCGAGGAGCCAGACGCAGGACCGCGAGACCGGGGCGCAGCGCCCGCGTGAGGATGGGGGCGCGGTACAAGAAGCTGCGGTAAGGAGCTTGCACTTGATTCTAGACGTCCTGGGAAGGTTTTTTATGTAAGACGCGGCAAAACCGAATTGATGTTTTCAGACTGGCCTGGAGCGGCGCAGGAGTGAAGGCAGAGAGGCCAGCAGGGACGCCACTGCCACAGTCAGGAGGGGACCTGGGGGCCTGGTCGGGTGGGCGGGGACGAGGAGGGGGCTGGGTGTGTGGAGTGGGATCAGGAGGGTGTCCTTGGTCTTGTGCCTGGGCGGCCGGCAGGCCGTGGTGTGAGGACCTGGGAGGCCTCCGTGCCAGGGTCACGGGGACACGTGTGGGGAGAGCAGGGCGGAGCGGGAAGGACCGTCTCGGCGGGAGTCGTGGGTGGCAGGGTCAGCTGTGGCGATGCTGCAGAGGGGAGGGAAGGGCAGCCGCGGGCAGAGCGCAGGGCAGAGCACCGGGCAGCGCGGCAGGTAGCAGGTGGAGGAGGAGGAACAGCAAAGGGGGCCGGGAAGTGGGAAGGAAGCGGGATGTTCTGGAAGGGACGTGTGGAGTGTGCAGGGAGCAGGCGGTGAAAAGATCCGCCCACACACGTGGCATCCAATTGGAGCCTCAACCGGCGCAGACCCAGCGGTGTCTTCACGGGCGCTCGGCCGCCAGCGGCCCGCCTTGAATGGCTCGCAGGCAGCACGGAAGCACGCGTCCCTCAGGCCAAAGACCAACTGTCTCGCCCTCTCGGAAAGGGACTCCGAGTCCTCTTCCCTGTGACACTCCCACTCTGCTCCTTCCAGGGCTGGCGCGGCTGCCGGAGCCCTGCGGAGAGAGGAAGCGCGTCCTCGTCCTCTTGCATCGTCCTCGTCCTCTCGCATCGCGGCTGAGGGCTCAGGAGGGAACAGCCCTCGGTTTGAGGCCTGGTCCTCATGGCTGTCAACCACATGGCAAGAAGCTGCTTTTGCTCCACTGAGCCTCACTTTACTCTCCCGTGACAGGAGGACGACAGCAACCACCTGCTACGGCTGCCCCTGTGAAGAGTCAGTCATACGGTTGTGCATGCCACAGGACTCTCCACCGTGTGTGGCACACAGTGGGTGCTCAGCGCACAGTGGTCCTCAGCACACAGCAGCCGACAGCAAGGAAGCACCCAATGCCCGTACTCGGCAGCCATCCGCTCAGGCACCCAAGCCGCGTCACCCAAGCCCCTCCCCCTCACCGTCTCCACACAAGGCGTCACCACTTCCCAGCCGCGGCCACCGCAAGGTGCCTCCTGTTTTAAGCCCCACCACTCCCGCCCCGAGTCTGGCCTCGTCGTCTCTGACCAGGACAGTTAAAAAGCTTCCTGACGGGTCTCCGTTTCCAGTTGTTTCCCACGTCTGTTTCTTTGGCCTGTCGGCTACAGGTCGTTTTTCAAACCACTTTGCTAAAAACCCTCAAAGGAACCTCACTGCCCTTCGCTGCCTGAGGAGGGAAGGGAAACCCTCACAGTGTGACTGGCCTTCCTGGGCTCCTGTACCCACGGCCCAGCACACACGCGGCGGCCGGCCACTGTGCTCGCAGGACCTCCCACAGGCCACGGCGCTTGGTCCGGGACGTTCCCTCATTCCGTCTGTGTTCAGCCTTGGAGACCTGTCCCAGCAGTTCCCTCCCCTGGGACACTGTTCCTCCTCCTCCCTGCACACCAACCCTGTGCCCTCTGCACTCTGCCATCTTTTCCTCACGACCCCGCGGGGCTCCTCGCCTGTTACACGGTAACCGCGTCCTGATGTGCGTCTGTCGTCCCCACTGCACTGTGGCTCCCTCGCGGCAGGGCCCTGACTGAAGCCTCAGCTGGGAGTTTGCAGCCCGCCGGGCACGTAGCAGACTGACGTCCTGCCAGCCACGCCCACAGGTCCCCGGCTGCACCTGGGCATCGGCAGTACAGACCTGCTGGAAGCTCTCGCGCAGGTGGCTCTGGTCCTCAGGGTGGCAGAATTCCAAAATGTCCTTTCCCAGAAGATCCTAAAAAAAAAGAGACAAGCTTGCGTGATCCCAGACCCCATCTGCAAGTGTTTGTCCACTCACCGTTGGACAACGGTGCTCACTCCCGTCTCCTTCGGCCCGGCCCGCCGGGTGCGCCCTCCCCGGGGCCCGCAGGGAGCTGGCGTCCGCACCCAGGCTCGGTCCCGCCAGCAGGCACACGCACGGCCCACTGCTGATGTGCCAAGCGCTGCATCAGCAGCTTCAAATGCAATTTCATTTTTGTTTGCCTTGGAGAGGCAAACTGTAATAAACATGTTTTAATAAACATAAAAAGAAAGCAAGATGGTAGCCTGAGGCCACATGTGCTGCCTGTGAGAACCGGGGCTGCCAAGTGTGGAGACCGTCCCTCCTGCGGTGAAGGAACGAGGTCACCACAGAGTAACGGCACTGGGTGACGCCCGTTCCCTATCGACCTTCACTCGTCTGCGCTTCATGCAAGGGACCCAGCATTAGCCCCAACACAAGCGTGTGTCACAGTGAAGCAGACCAGGGTAAGATACACCGTCAAGAGCAAGTTCAACCGTGTTGCGGGAAAGTGGTCCAGCTGCAAGTGTCTGAGGCAGCAAAGGATTTACACGAACTCGCGGATCAGAACCCAGATCAGCAAGGGCTAAGTGGGAGTCGGCGCCGCAGTGGTGGGGAGGTCTCACCTTTGTGCCACCGAGCACTCAGATGCTCACGGAAGGTGCCAGTGGATAAATGAATCTGGCTGGAACATACCGCCATCAGAGGTTATGGTGAATTTGGAAACAAATCCATTTTCCCCTTTCTTGCATCTAAGAATCTCAAAGTTTGCAGGAATCCAGAGATGCAGAACCACATGAAGGCTCCTGGCCTTTCTGGTCTGAGCTGTTTCTAGCTATTAAGTATGCGTGTGACTGAAGTACTCAGTCAGCATACCCCAAACTGTGTTCCTTAGAACAAAGATATTTTTCTTTAAAAAATGCTTTTTATTTTGAAAGAAATTTAAATCTACAGAAAAGTTGAAAGAATAATACAATAAACCCCTGTATATCCTTCACGTATATTCAACAATTGTCAGTATTTGGCCACATTTGCATTTTTTCTTTATCTCTGTGTATAGATACATAGATACACATATGTGTGTATAGACACATACATACGCATATGTGTGCATACAGATACATACATACGCATGTCTGTACACTCAGCAATTTCTTGCTGAGTCTCTGAAAGTAAACTGTGGACAACAGGACCCTTCTCCCCAGCGTGCACCTCATAAAACGACATTATCTTACAGAAAGACAACATACCATACTATGCCTAAGACAATAAACAATTATTTGATAAAATCACTCAATATTCCATACATATGAACACTTTGTCTGTCTCCCCAGTGTCTTTTCTAGCGAAAAGTCTTCAGCCGCAGGACACAATGAAGACTCTCATGTTACATGTTGTTGTTCTGTCTCTTCATCTGGGACAACTTCTCCTGCCGTTGTGTGTTTCTCATGACACTGACTTTTTAAAAAAACAGTTTGGAACAAAGCCCTGAAAATGTGTCCCTTGTAAAAAAAAAAGTTTCCAAGTCCCCATGGAAAACAAAGGGTTAGGCACGTCTAGCTGGGCGACTTTACCTGACGTGGCAGATCTTTCACATTAATGAGCTTTGTATGAATTGATGAGATTAATTGACCAGAGGGTCTCCTTCATTAGAACATCGGACTCCGGTCTGTAAAAGGTCACGAGAGAAACGCAGTGGCCTGGGCAAGGACAGAAGCAGGCATTTCAAGGGCAGGTGGTTACAATCCCTGTCTAGCTCTGGGAGGACATCGCGCTAGCCAGGCAGGGACAAGGATGTCCGGGCTGCTTCCCCACAGGGTCCTTGTGTCATGTCCCAGATGGATAAGGACGTTTTCAGGAAAGTTAAGTCCCTACCCAGCTGCGGAGAGCTCACAACTGTCCACTGACCTGGGGCTGGTAGCCGATGACGCTGATGCACCGCGGGTCCACAAACGTGATGACGCCATCCGAGTTGTGCCGCGACAGGAACTCTGTGGGCACTGACATGCCGTTCATGTCCATGCACACGGGCGAGCTGGTCACCTGGAACGAGAACACCCCCCCTGAGGCGGTGTGGCGGGACAGACGGAGACGGGAACGCTCCACGCGGGTTTGATTTCGCGCATCCTGGCAGGCCGTCAGTGCAGCGAGCCACACCTTCAACTAGCGTGACAGTTGCCGCCTTCTCTACACGTCTGCGCTCCAGGTGCCTCATCGGCCAGGGGGAATAAGGAAACCTACACTCCCACGGGGGGCTGTGGCGTTCGACAGAGGCACCGCGCGTTAAGCCTCGGCACAATGCTTGGTACTGAGTCGGTGCTCAATCAACGTTAATGCCCCTCCCTTCTCCCCCCTTCCCTTTGCTAAGGATGGAAAATGAGCCTAAGGAACTGGCTGAAGTATTTGGAGCACATACATTTGTTGACTGAATTTACCCAAATATTCTTCCTTCACCCATCTGCAAGAGACACCCGGCGCCTGGCATATGTGAATGAAATTGCCTATTCATGTGTCTGAAAATGGTCAGACCGGGGACACCGGGGACCTCTGATCCACGTCTGTTAGGTTTCCCTTCACAGCCGGGAAGACCCTGGATGTCCTCAGGAGAACGACAGTCCAGCTGACCGCGTGGCTACCGTGTGTGCCGGACACTGAGCACAAGTCAAACAGGACACGTCCCTGCCCCGGAGGGGCTGGCGGGGAAGGAGCCTGTGCCCAACGCACCACGCGGAACAGGCGGGAGACGACGGGTGAGCGGGGACTCAAAGCTGAGAGCCAGGGAGGGGGTCGACTGTGACGGAGGAGCTCGGGGACTCAGTGCAGCTGGGTTTTGAAGGGCGGGTGGACGGGAAAGGCGCAGGAGAAAGAATTCCGGAAAGAGTAGAAGGAGACAAGGGACCCCAGGCAGGTGGGGCGTGCGTGGAGGGTTCGGGAAGGGGATGGTGTGGCTCGGTGGAGGGCCGTGGTGCGAGGGGAGGAAGGGCAGGGAGGGTGGAGGCGAGCAGACCGTGGGGGACGTGCACGGGGGCTGAGCAGGGCTGTGGCGCGAGCAGAACTCGACGTGGCGGCAGCTGGCGCAGGCCGGGGGGTGGGCGGACGCAGCCCCTCCACGCAGCACGAGCTCTGCCGCTTACAGCCCTCGGGACCCTTTTCCTCTTGACTCGGCCTCAGCCTTGTCCCGCAGAGTGAGACGCGAAGCCCACCCGGCGCCGAGAACACAGGCGGCCAGACCCTCGGTCCCGCGCTCGGCAGCAGCGAGCCTCCGTCTGAGGTCAGAGAGGCTCTGGCCCTGCGCTTACCTGGAGCCTCCCGATGGCCACGAGGCAGTATTTACTGCCCTGTCCCACGTCTGCGTCCTCCTCGGGGATAGTCATTCCTGCAGCGAGAAACGCCAGCGTCACCAACATGCGAGGGTGCGTGGGAAAGCGGAAAGTGCCCACGACTTTATTTTCATGATCAAAAACATAGATTCACTGTTGGCCACTCGGGGCTGGGAAACCGGCCAGTGAATTAACCAGTTCCTCGCCCGTTTCCTGTCCTGTCTCCGCCTGACACCTGTGGATGAGTTCGTGGCACATCTCTGCCTGCAGCTGTGGACGAGGCAGGGAACGCTGAGGAAGATGAAATGGAGATAATACAGCCACACATTCGCGGGTTTAGCCAAAGCACCGAGTTAGGAGGAAATTTCAGTAAGAAGCCTACATGGTCGTTCAGGTCATCTCATTTACCTGCGGACAAAGAGTCGAACAAAGGCCGTAGGAGGAAAAAGAAAAACAAATAAGAACCACTGAAGCTCAAGTTGCTAATTGCCAGGCAGGGAACACAACTAGTATTTCCCCTCGTGGGGGAACATCAGGGTTTTTAAGGGCTAGAAGGGAGAAATTGGTGATGGTTACGTTGATTAAGTGCTGCAAACAGTGCTCTAGATAGGAAGGAACTGGTTAAAACAATCATCATTGTCACTGGGGTTAGAACAGAGTTTTGTCCAATGAGGGTCTGGCAGTGGGGTCTCTCTCAGTGCAGGGTTCTTGAACATCTGTGGCTGGTTAGAGTCCTGCAGTGAAAACAAACATTCCTTCTTGGAATCTCCCAGGCTGCTAAGCAGACAATTTCCTTCTGCACCACGTAACACTTAACATAAATATTTCCACACTAGGTCAGACCAAAGGTTCCCGATGACAGAGTCACACAAGTACCGTGACGGCCTTTCCCCTGCACACTTTGAAGGGCATGTTCGACACCCCTGTGGTTCTACGAGCCCGAGAGATGTCACCCCTCTTCCTCCCACCACTCTCCCCTCTTCTTTCCATCCCTGTCCACCCGCCCCCTGCAGGCACCCACTCTCTTTAGTTTCGGGGTCATCCCGGCTGTGTTTCTTTTCCACAATGAGCAGACACTGCACATTTTCTCACATCTCTTCTTCCTTCTGTGACGAGCAGGGCCTTACAGACGCTCCTTGGACTTGGCCTATTCGCTGAACGGCGCCTCCTGAGACTCTCCCCACGTTCGTTCATGCAGCTCTTCCTCGATTCCTTTTCAGAACTGCACAGTGCTGCACCCTGGCCATGTGCCGTGGCTTGTTCGACCACCTTCCTACACACGAACACGGGGCAGTTTCCAGTATTTTCAACTAGAAACAACACCGCAGTGAACAACCTCGGCACTGCAGGTGCATCCCCAGGGTGGATCCCTGCTAGTGGGTTACGGGGCCAGAAAGCAAGTGCGCACGCAGTTGGGTTTTGCCACATTTCCCCGCAGAAGGGGCGCACCAATTGGCATTCCCACCCGCCCCCGCCCCCGTCTCGGCCAACAGAATGCACAGCCACATCATTTAACTTCCGTCAGTCTGAGAGGCGAGACACAACCTCCTAGTGCTGTCGATGTGCGTTTCTCTAATTACCAGTGAGTCTGAACGCTGTTTCCTGTGTTCGAGGACATTTTATGTCTTGCTTCTTAGTGGCCTGTCTGCTGATGCCTCCTCCCCGTTTCCCATTCTGTCTTCTGCCTGTCAACTGGTAAGAGCTCCCTGTGTACCTGGGATGTTTTTAAGAGTTCACGGCATTTGCTGTTGTGCATGTGTCTTCCAAGATGGTTCCGTCTTTTGCCTTTGCTTACGATGATTTTAAAATTTCAAAAACTGTATGTGGGCCGGGCGCGGTGGCTCACGCCTGTAATCCTAGCACTCTGGGAGGCCGAGGCGGGTGGATTGCTCAAGGTCAGGAGTTCGAGACCAGCCTGAGCGAGACCCCGTCTCTACTAAAAATAGAAAGACATTATATGGACAACTAAAAATCTATATAGAAAAAATTAGCCGGGCATAGTGGCGCATGCCTGTAGTCCCAGCTACTCGGGAGGCTGAGGCAGTAGGATCGCTTAAGCCGAGGAGTCTGAGGTTGCTGTGAGCTAAGCTGACGCCACGGCACTCACTCTAGCCTGGGCAACAAAGTGAGACTCTGTCTCAACAAAAAAAAAAAAAAAAAAAAAAAAACTGTATGTGGTCAGATTTCTCAATCATTTACTGCCTCGTGAGTCTGAGTCATGGTCAGAAAGCTACTTTCTATGTGCAGGTTAAAGAAAAATTCACCCTTGTTTCCCTGTGACACTTTCATGGTTTCCTTTTATCCAGTTGGATCCCTAATTGACCTGGAGCTGTTCCTGTGCAGGCTGTGGGACAGGTGCCTAATTGTACCTTTTCCTAAATGGCTATCCAGTTGCCTCCCTGACATTTAGTAAAAATGTCCATCAATCCACGAGTGGATTAATAAAATGTGGTATATGTACACCATGGAGTTCTACTCAGCCACAAGAAACAATGGTGATCTAGCACCTCTTGTATTATCCTGGGTGGAGCTGGAGCCCATTCTACTAAGTGAAGCATCACAAGAATGGAACAACAAGCACCACATGTGCTCACCATCAAATTGGTTCTAACTGATCAACACTTGTGTGCACATAGAGTAGGAACATTGATCGGGTGTCGGGCAGGTGGGGGGGGAGGAAGGGCTGGGCATATTCACACCTAATGGGTGCGGTGCTCACTGTCTGGGGGATGGACACGCTTGTATCTCTGACTTGGGTCACGCAAAGGCAATATATGTAACCTAAACATTCGTACCCCTGTAATGTGCTGAAATAAAAATAAAGACCCAAACAAATGCAAATAAATGAATAAATAAAATAATCCAAATAAACACATAAAAAATGCAGTGATGTGAGACACCGCCTTTATCCTTTAACACATGCCCATATGTGCCGGGAACTTCTGTCCCACGGCGGTGTCTGCTCAGGCGCTGGCACCGCAGCACTCTGATGACAGGGGCCTCACTATGCACTGTGATGTCAGGAAGGACTAGGCCCCCCTTGCAGCTTTTCTTTTTCAGTGTTCTTGGCTATTCTTGAAGGTGCATTTTTCCACATGAAATTTAGTATGAACTTATCTGACCCCATAAAATAGCCTGATTGCCCTGAATGTGGAAATTAACTTCAGGAGGACTAACATCTTTATAGCCTTGAACTGCCCTACCCAAGAATGAGGGACGCTCCCATTTGTTTAAGCCAGTTTTGTGTCTTTCAGGAGTGTTTTGAAATCTTCCTCGTGTGTACCTGTTCTTTGTATTAGTGCTTGTCTTTAGGAAGTACTGGTCCTTATGAAAATTATTATTAAGTATTTAATCTTCTTTGTTACTATGATCAATAAAGTTTTTCTCTATCATCATGCCCTCTGTTTATTGTTTACGTATATGAAGGCTATCGTTTTTTGCATATTAACATTGCATTGTGCTACTTCACTGAGTTATTTGTTTCAGTTAGTTTTATCACTAATTCACTAGGCTTTTCCAGGTGTACTGGTATATAATCTAAAAACAGAGAGAGTTTTCCTTCTTTTTTGCGGATTCTTTTGCCTGTGATTTCTCTTATTTAATTGTATGGGCTGATATCTCCCTGACAGTCCAACAGCAGTAGAGATGGTGGGCATTCTTGCCTTGTTCCTGATCTTCGTGGAGATGTCTCAGGGGTTTCCCAATTAAATAAGACACTGCCTCTTGGCCTAAGATATAACACACATGTGCACAACATATACACATTCATCATGTTAAGAAATTATCTCTCAATTTTTATTTAGCATTTTTGCAAATCTCTTGAATGGCTTAACAGCAGACAGCTGGATTCTAGCATCTGCTCCGCACCCGGTGTGTTACCATAGGCCGCTTCAGTTGAGGTGCGTGAAGAGAACACGGCCCCACACAGACAGGTAGCCAGAAAAGCAGGAGGCTTTTTAGAACACGGTGGATACTCCTCTTTGGTGTTTTTCCAAATCTTGACAAGTGGAGCTTCTTAAAGACTAATTGCAACGTGAAATCCAAACTCTGTTAATGATTTTTTATGCTGACATATTCAAATAGATTGGTCTGTCTAATACTTTGGGTGGATCTTTTACCCACACGTGATTTTATACATCGTGTGCTGGTCCTTTGGAAAATATGCTTTCAACATATTATACACATCTTCTAAATACTGACACACTATATTATAGAACATTAAAAAACCACACTTGTTAATATCATCATGTATGTCATCAGAAACATCTTTAGATATCGGTCATGATTGTGGTGGTGGAGGCAAGCTTTCCAAAATTCACATTTGCATTACAAAACTTGAATTTTACCATTGACAAGAAATATTGTCAATTCTTTTCCTTGAAATGACAGGCTCTTTCATTTTTTTTTTTTTTTTTTTAGAAAATATCTGCCAAATACACACATTTGAATAGCCATAGTTTGTGTGTTAGTCATTTGTTCAAGTAAAACCTGCTTCATGGAAACAGAAGCTGGCTCAGCTCACAGCCCTCGGACACACAGGCTTTTCCCTGACGCACCGCCGCACTGTGGCGCTTCCTGCAAGCTTCCCGTGCTGGGGTTTATACAAAATTCAGTTTCACTGTCTCCTCAAGGACTTTCTCATGTGAAACCAGCTTTGTAAAATTTATTTATTTATTTATTATACCTCGCGTGTGCAGTGACGAAGGATACGGTGGTGGCCAGGAAGGACGGTTTGGTGCCACCGCCTTGATTACGGCGAGGCCCAAGCAAGTTTCCCCCATGCTTTTCACACCATCAGCGCAAACGTTAACACAGTGGAAAGGACAAATAGTATCTGAGAGTTGTTATAAAAATCGTGTGACTTCGTGTGCCCTAGAAACTGTCTCAGGGACTCTCGGCGTCCCTGGGCCACACTCCGAGAACTGCTTCCTTACATGTTGCTGTGGCCCAGAGTTCGTCCTCCCCCCGTGTCTCTTCTAAAATCCTCCCCCCACTGCCTCTATTTCTAACCACACATGGATAAGCCCAAGACCGTGTCTCTGGGCTCCCAGACCCTGACCCACCTACCGCAAATATCCACGCAGGTCTTGTAGGTCCTCCCAACTCAGTCGTATCCAAATCTCTGCCAACACCCTTTCCCCTTTTCACTCTCACGTGGAAGAGGCTGCCAGTGACCCACCCCACACACGCTCTCCCCCGTCCATGCTTAAAGCACCGTGATTTACTCAGAGTGGCAACGCGCCCACCGCATTACAGGTGGTCAAGTGACAAGGCTCCGGCCTGTCGGATGGACGCGGAGGTCCCTGTGTGTGGCCTTCAGGAACGCTCCTTCTTTCTGCATGAGACACAGACACGATGGGGCAGCTCTAGCAGCTGTCTTAAAAGGCAGGGAAGCCGGGGACACACAAGGATCGTGGAGCAGAAAGCTACGAGACTGCGTCCCTAACTACATCACAGAGCCACAGTGCTAATTCTGGACTTCAGGTTTTCTGCCTGAGAGGAAAATACACCAAATGAAGTTATTTATGGCCCTGATATTTGGGCTTTCTGTGATATGCAGCAAAACTCACTGGCGTCTTTGTATACATTCCAACCTCTATTAGAAGCATCACCACCAGCAGTAACATGTCACCTAATTGGACTGATTGGCAGCCCAAGCCATGTCTTATTTGGAAGAAATCCCGTTTCATGAGTGATTCTGGTGGAAGACAGTACCTAGCCTCCACTCTGGAAGTCAGAGAAGACAGACTTTTACCGTTTTCCTTCCTTTCAGGGCGCGGGGAGGTTCGAATTCATCCGCAGAGCAGAGCGCAGCGTCCCAATCAGGCCGCTGCTAACGAAGTCTCTGGGCTCCGCGCCTGCTGGACCCACCAAAGCTGCCTCGGTTTCTGCTCATCTTCCCGATCCCGTCCCCTAACCTCCCGGTGACTGATCTGATTAACAGGAGGCATTAATGTCTATCCAACAGTCCTCTCGTGGCTTCTAGGTTGTTTCCTGTTGTGCACTAGTGACTGAATACCTCACGTCAGAACTCTCAGCTCCACCCTCCACGCCGCCTTGCTCCTCACCTGCTACATGCTAACGGCCACCAAACCCGGCTGTTCCAGCGCACAATTCCCTCTGCAGTCCGTCTGCTCCTCTCCACCCTGTCATCCACGTCAGCCCTAGAATCTGGCCACGCCCCTCCTCTGCAGGAATGAACAGAAGTCCCAAGTCTTCAGCACGGCACACGCTACCGTGCTAACTACAGCAACGCCAACACCAGGCAGGGCTCACGGGAACAGCACACAGGTGCCCTCAAAGATGTGCAGTTTCCTGCCCCTCAGAATTTGAAGAGCCACTCTTTCAAGGGGACCCGCTGGTTCCAGGGTGACAGGTCGGCTGGGCAGCAGCACATAGCTGCCTGAAGAGCTGCTCTGAAGGCACAGAACGGACAGGAGGAGGGAAAAGCTACAGGGAAGCTTTCCTCCTGCTCCGTGGATGGGCGAGGGTTACTGCCCCCGTCTGGGACAGGGCAGATGGGCTCCACAGGGCAGTGGAGTTCCAGGGCAGGAGGTGCGCTCAGAGGACGCGAGTCCAAGCGCCCTGTGAAGCCTGAATGCCACGGCCACCCACTCCTGCTTGACCTCCTCCAGCGCTGGGGTGGCCACCACGCCCCCAACAACGCAGTCTTCTGTCTCCTTGAAGATTCCGCCTGCTGGTCCTAGACGCGCCCTGGGGCTGTGCACTCTTGCGCTGTGTGGCCCTTTGGACAAGTGGACAGGTGGTGTCCTTGAGTCTGTTCCTTTCTAGGCCAAGCATCCTCATGCCACTCACACTGGTCCTCCTGCAGAAGTGGTTTGGTCTCCCCACATCCTGGTCACTTTCCTGAGTATGTTTCCGATTGCCTGTGTTCCCCCCAAATGTGGTGCCCGCAATGCCCTGGTGTGGCCACCACAGAGGCTTCCCCTCCTCCGGCCTGGACACTCAGAGGCTGCTCCTGGCATCAAGGGCGTCAGGTGTGGGTGATGCTCACAGCCCACCACAACCAGAGCGGCTTTTATTTAGTCGTCGTTGTTCTTAACCACAATGGAGTTATGCTTCCAGCCAAGATGGATTAACAGACATCAGATTTGCCATCTTGTCAGAAACAACCACCAAAAACAAATTGAAGACAGTACAAGAAATAATTGTTTACCAGCACTGGATGTCGGGCGGTGAGCCACGCCGACCCTGAGAAATGTGTGACAAATGAGATGAGCCCCGTGTTTGTCCCCAGCTGCCATCTCGAGAGCTTCCAGGTCAGCAACTCAAATTTCACAATGTCTGGCACCAAATAAAAAATCGCCAAGCATGTAATAAAGCTGGAAAATATAACCCGCAATGCTAAAAAAATCAACCAGCCAAAACATGACTCAGAGCTGAGACAGATTTTAGAATGAGCAAAC
Source organism: Eulemur rufifrons (assembly GCF_041146395.1). Taxonomy (NCBI): domain Eukaryota; kingdom Metazoa; phylum Chordata; class Mammalia; order Primates; family Lemuridae; genus Eulemur; species Eulemur rufifrons. The sequence continues at coordinate 1,552,012 of NC_090985.1, read as the reverse complement.
AAACACATTAAAACTATTTTTATAAATGTATTCCATATGTTCAGGCAGTTAAGTAGACCATGGAAGATACAGAAAGACCCAAACCAAACTCCTAGAAATGAAAACTACAACGTCTGAGATGGAAAGTGTGCTGGACGGTGTTAATGGCATATTAGACCCGGCAGAAGAAAAGATAAAGATTAGTTAATCTGAAGACAGCAATGGGAACTATCCGAAATGAAAACCTGGGAGTAAGATTTCTTTTCCCAATGAAATGAGCATCAACGAGCTGTGGGACACTTCCAGGGGCCTAACACACGTGCAGCCGTAGTCTCTGGAGGAGAAGGGAAAGGACACGGAAAAAAATATTTGAAGAAATAATGGCTGAAAAATTTCCAAATCTGATACAAAGTCTGAATCTCTGATGCGAAGTACGAAGTGGAAAGACACGCATCTAGACGGGGCGCTGCGAGCTCGAGGTGGGTCCAAGCTCACCCAGAGTCGCCCACTGCGCCGAGGCTGAAATCAGAGTTGGACCACGCAGGTGTGAGGTGGGCCCCGGCAGCCCTGTTAGTGGATCTGAGCTCTCTGACCCGTCACCTTCCGCGTAGGACGGGAGTGAGAACGCTCCCGCACGGCGGGCTGTGGCAGGCGCTGGAGAAGACGATGCGTGTGGGGCACCCGGCTGAGGCCCGAGCGCCGGCTTCCGTCTCGTCCCCGCCCTCCTTCCCCGTGGCGGGTAAACAGGTGCACTACGGACGAAGAGGGCAGGCGGCCAAGTGCGCACAGCCACGCTTGAGGGACGGGACGCGGTGCCACAGGCCAGATGGGAAGCAAAGGAACAGCGTGAAGAACCTTCTGATCCAGCTGCCACCCAGAAACTGTGCTTGTCAGTTCTGTCCTTTGGACGGATCTTTTAGCGTTAGGGTCTCACTGGCTCAAACTTGGGACCATTTTCATTCTTCATTCAACAGGTGTTGACTGAGAACTTTTGCAGATTAAAAAAAAAAAAAAACCAGAACAAAATTCTCTTTATATTCCTCCCATCAAGGGCTAAAGTTGGATTCCCGGGTGACCATGTTGACCAAGAAAATACAGTAAGTGACACTGTGTGACTTCCAGACAAGTGGCCCCAGACAGCGTGGGGCAGAAACAAGCACCCTTACTGCACCCTGTCTGAACTACTAATCCAAAGACTCCGTGAGCGTAATTAAGTGGCGGTGGTCTTACGCCAATCAATACAGTCAAATAACCCCAACTGTGAGGTGCATCAGCCTAGGAGCGGGTAGGAAGAGACCTGAGGGGCCCTGAGATACCTCTCCTTCAAGCATGTAAATGGGCTCACTTGTGAGAATGCATTTTAATCAACCCAGTAGAATAATACTTCGCTTTGCAGAAATTAAGCAGGGAAGTTGCCACTTATTAACTAAATAAAGTCTTAATGTGGGCAAGTAATCTTTAGTTGTGAATGAAATCCAAGGGTATGTGGGTAAAATTTCCAGAAAATCTGTAGTAAATCCCACCTTCCTTGAAGGAATGAGCTCTCCGAGTGCCCAGGTCTGTGGGTTTTCCCCAGGTCACCGGCTCAGCTTCTCCATGGAAGGGAGGGTGCCTGAGCCAGGGGACCAGACACGCGTGGCGGCCCTGACACCAGCCCCACGAGCAGCTGCAGAAACCCCACTGCCAGCGGACCTGCAGCCACTGCCACTCGGGTGAGCAGGGCCTTGAGGTGGCAGTGGATGACCACAGCAGGGCAGGGGAGGGCTCTGCATGAGCAGATGGAAGGATTTAGGAGCAAGCTCTCCCACGCTACTCGTGACGAAGTGCCTCTATGACAGGGCAGGACGGTGCCATCTCCATAGTGGCATCTGGATATTAGATTTTTATCTACTTTCCAAGCATTGCTTACATACTATTCTGAATTAACACATGGTCTTTAAAAATAATTTTGACTCTTATTATTCAACAATAGAAAGACAACTGTCCCCAATTAAACAATGAGTGAGAGACGTGAATATTACTTTAAAGAAGATACACAAATGGCTAATAAGTACACGACAAGATGCTCAACATCATGAGTCATTAGAGAAATGCAAATCAAAGCCACAGTGAGATGCCAATTCACACCCACTAGGACGGCTGTCATCATGTTTAGAAATGCAATACCACGTGCTGGTGAAGACAGGAGACACGGGAACCCTCACACACTGCTGGTGGGAATCCACAGTGGTGCAGTCACCTCAGAACACCGCCTGGCCATCCCTCATGAGGTTAAACATGGAGCCACATACGGCCAGCAATCCATGCCTAGGTTCACATTCAAGAGAAAAACCACATGTCCACATAAAAACTCACACATGAACGTTCACAGCAGCATTATCCACACAGCCAGAAAGTGGAAACGACCCACGTGTCCAGGAGCTGACGCGTGGATGAACAAACGTGGCCGATCTGTGCCACGGAACTTCAGCAATAAAAAGGGAGGACCGACGCGGGTCCCAGTACGGAGGAACCTCGACGGCATCGTGCCAAGTGCAAGACCCCAGACACAAGGGACCACAAATCACGTGAGCTCGCCTGGGTGAATGCCCAGAACAGGCAGGTCCACAGACACAGAGTGGACCGGGGTGGCCCTGAACTGGGAGGAAGGGAGGGGTGGCTGCCACGGGCACCAACGCCGACTCACACCCCGCTAGTGCCGCGATGCGCTGCTTTCAGACCTTCACTGCTGCCTGCAGCAATCTGAAGGTGATCTGATACGCTAGGCTCCATGCTTCTTCCAAGTGATTACTCAGGCGTCCTCAAACTTCCTCCTAATTGTTTTCCTTTTTCCACTCATTAGCTGAAAATACTTCCTCTGTCGCACACCATGTTTCTGGAGATGCTTGAGTTGCTTTTAGGGCTTGTATGTTTGCTCAGTAATTTGATTTGTAAATTCACTTACCACATCTTAATTATTTATGCTTTAAAATATATTTCCATAGCTAGTCAAGCAATTATTCCTCAAAACTCTGTTCATCAAAATTTTATTATATACGTTTCTATGTATTTGGCTATATGAATTTCAGAATTAATTCATTTGACAGAAATTCTACGGCGACTATTACTGAAATTGTATTAAATACAAAGATTAAATTAGAAAGTACTGAAATCTTTACAATGCTAAACCTTCCTATCACAGGATATGCATGATTCTGCACTCAGTTGAATCAATCATATCCCTTCAATATCATTTTGTAGTTTAAAGAAATCTTATATATTTCATGTTAGCATTATTAACACATACTTTGCATTGTTCTTATTTTTATTTATTTTTTTGAGACAGAGTCTCACAATGTTGCCAGGGCTAGAGTGCCGTGGTGTCAACCTAGCTCACTGCAACTTCAAATTCCTGGGCTCAAGTGATCCTCCTGCCTCAGCCTCCCGAGTAGCTGGGACTATAGGTATGTGCCACCACATCCGGCTAATTTTTCTATTTTTAGTAGAAATGGGGTCTCACTCTTGCTCAGGCTGGTCTAGAACTCCTGAGCTCAAGTGATCCTCCCACCTCGGGCTCCCAGAGTGCTAGGATTACAGGCGTGAGCCACCACGCCCGGCCTATTGTTTTCATAAAAGGGTGTTATTTCATATTGTGGTTTCTAGCTAATTACTGATTCCTTTTTTTTTTTATGTTTCAATACATATAATGTATAGTGATCAAATCAGGGTAATTAGCATATCCATCTTTTCAGATATTTATAGTTTCTTTGTGTGGGAACATTCAGTATCTTCCTTCTAGCTATTTGAAACTATATAATGTGTTACTGTTAACTACAGTCATCCCACAGTGCTGTAGAACCCTAGGACTTACTCCTCCTATCCAGTGATAACAATCTCTCCCATCCCTCCTTCCGCTTCCCCTTCCCAGCCTCTATTATCCTCTGTTCTGCTTTTCACTTTTATGAGATCAACATTCTTACTTCCACATGTGAGTGAGAACATGCGGTGTTTCACTTTCTGTGTCTGCTTAGTTCACTTAGTGACACCCAGGTCCACCCACGTTTCTGTGAATGGCAGGATTTCGTGCCGTCTTATGGCCAACACTATTGCATGGTGTGTACATACCACATTTTCTTTATCCACTCATCTCTTGTTGGGCACCTACGTTGATTCCGTACCCTGGCCGAGCGCTGCAGCGAACACGCGGGTACGAATGTCTCGTTGATAGACTGATTTCCTGAAATGCCCAGCAGTGGGGTTGCCGATCATACAGCAGTCCTGTCTAGTTCTCCGAGGAGCCTCCTCGCTGCTGTCCGCGGCGGCTGTGCTAGCGTGCATGCCCACCAGCAGTGCGCAGAGAGCGCTCCCTGCCCTCTGCACCCTCGCCAGCTTTTGTTATGTTTTGTCTTTTTGGTAACAGCCATCCTAACTGGGGTGAGATGATACCTCACTGTGGTTTTGATTTGCGTTTCTTTGGTGATCAGTCACGTTGAGCATTTTTGGCCATTTCATATTAAATCTTCTAATAGATTTTCAGGTAATTGGATTAGGCTTTCCAGGTAGATAATCGTAACATCTGCAACCATGTTAATTCTGTCTTCCCTTTCTTTGTTTTCTCCCTTTTAGGTAATTATGTTTTATTTCCTTTTCTTATTGCCTTGGGTAGAAAAATTCCAACACAGTAATAGTGTCGATAGTGAGTATTCCTCCCCGATTTCTCACTTTAATGAGAGCCCATCTGATATTTCACCACTCTGTATAAGATATCAATTATTGATTTTAAGTGTATGTTTTATCTATGTTAAGGAAATATATTTCTATTATTAGTTTACAAAGAGATTTATTCATTTTAAAAATTAATACTTAAAATTATTTTTTCTCATAGAGTTTTGTTCCTTTAATTAATTACATTAACAGATTTCCTAATGTTAAACCACCAAAAATTCTTGTAATGAAATTGGGTGCATAGTTTGTCAGTTTGCGTACCAAAGTTGTGCTAACTATCAAAAACAAAGCAATAACTTTTCTACCTTTTCCTGTGCTCTGGAAGTACTTAAATAATTTTCCCATAAAACCTTCTAGGCCTGGAACCATTTGAGGAACAGTCCTTGGTAACCTTTTCAAATTCTTGCCTAGCTTTGCTCTTTTCTCAATTTAAAAAAATTTTTTTTGATTCAAATTTGGTTACATATTTTCTTCTAGAATTTAGCTTTCTTCCCAAAGGTTTTACAACATAGAAATCTAGTTATTTATGCACACTAGTTGTTTATAAGTTTTTAAAATTTCAGTGGTTAAATTTCTTTATTCCTAATATGTATTTATTCTCATTTTTTAATTATAATTAGATTTACCACAGGTTTTCTCTTTTACCAGTCTTGATGAAGAATTATTTATAAATTGGATAATACTTTTGTCTAATTTAATTTTCCTCATTTTTAGTTTTTCATTAATTCATTCCTCTTAGTTTTCTCATTATTTTATGATTCTTTTTCTATTTTGATAAGTTAAATTACTAGTTCACAGGTCAAATTTCTAGTTTTCTCACATTTAATAATAAAAATATTTCAAGCCACAGCTTTCATTGTTCTGGACACGTCCCTTTAATACGCAGGAGGGCCATGGTCATTAATTACAAAATAATCTACAATTAGGGTTTCGATTTCCATCCTTCACCAAACGTTACTCAGGATAGATTCCTTTGTACAAATAATTGATTTTAAAATATAACTTTTTGTTATCAATTTCCAGATTTATTGCATTAGGTTCAATAAATGTGGCCTTTCTAAGTTTTATAGGATAGAATTTATTGAAGTTTTGAAAATCCATTTTTAAGATGCTACATGAAAATTTGAAACTGAGTAAAAACACGCATTCTGTGCATGTGGAACCAGGACTGTTGACTACTTCACAGGACGCTTCACATCTTTGTTTAATTTTAACTACTTACTTTGTCAAATTTGAGAAAGGTACATTACAGGTGCAATGCAAAGGTGGTTTAGTCAATTTCTTCTTGCATTTTTAACAGTTTTGCTTCATATATTTAAATGCTATAAAATTTCATGACTATTCTGTTTTGCTGTGAACTCTTCTCTTTGACAATATAAATGCACTTTTCCATCTCTGTTAAACGCGTTCTGTTTTGAATTTACTTTGCTCAACACCAACATTCCGACCTCTGCTCTCACTTTGCCACCTGATCAACTTCTCCCCTTAAAAGATAAGAAATTTAGCTTATTTCTATGTCTCCCCTCCACCCACCTTCCATTTTTTGGTTGAAATAATCTGGGATGTTTAGATTCATAACATTAGTAGTAAATTAAATTTTATATTATACACATTGTCTTTCAATAATCAAACTTTAAAATTTACACCAGTTTAGTAATTATGTTCAGGACACACAGCGTTACTGGCTTGACTGTCCCCTGTCATTCCTACGCATCATTTCTTCACAACATTATTTCTTTAGACGACTGGGATGTCTTCTGGTATATGTGCTTCCAACATGGGTCACGTGAGTGGCACGTTTTCTGAGTTCTTGCTACTGTACTTGTGTATAAATGATACTGCCAATTTGCCCCTTACTTTTTAGTTGATGTAACTTTTTTCTACTGGCTTGTCCTCAGAGAAAGAGGTCGGAATTCATTCTATATATTGGGATGTCGAGATGGTTCCACAAGGTCCAGATGAAGGGAAAACAAAACATTTAGTTTTACTGTGGTTTCCACTGGTCAGAGTGATACCCGCTGGTCCACTGGACTGAGGAGTGTGGCAGTCACTCCGGAGTGGCCTATTTCAGTGGTGCTCTCCGTGTGTGACAGAGCGTTTCTACTCCTTGTCACGCCGGCCTGCAGCAGCCACCCTGGTGACCCTCTCTCTGGCCGGCAGGCCGGCTCTCACTGGGGCTGCCCACCCTGCCTGCCGTGAGCTGTGGCCACCTTAGCCAGATCCCAAGGACACTGGGGCTTCCTCGGAACCCTCCTCGGGCCGCAAGCGAAGAGTTACTACCGAGTGAGGGGGGAGCGTCCACTGGTTCCTCGGGGCACTTTCTTGAACACAAAGTCAATTGTAGGCAGGTTGGCGTGTCCCCAAATCCAGCCTTACCTGAGTCGCATTGTGCAGAATTTCCCTGAACTTTATGCCAGGCAGGCCTCCTTCCTGCCCAGTTTTCATGCTGACAAAGACATTTCGGTATAATTATATTTCTTTCATCACTTCCATGGGAATTTGGAAGATGGAAAATTTTTCATAGTTTTGATTTTTTTCAGATAAAGGTAATTTTATAGTACTTTACTTCTTTTTGAGTACTTTTATACTATAAGAAAGTTTATATATTATATTCCTAGATAAAGTATTTAGTTATTTCATACTAATCTATCGATGCTAACGTACCCCGCAACTACTGTAGAAACTGGGGTTCTTCCTCTTTCTTTTTGTAAATGAACCCAAGATCATGTCCCCTGCTCCATGCCATGCTCTGCCCTCTGGTGGCTCAGCCTCCGCCTGCCCTGGCTCCCGGACCCGAACCAGCGCCTTCCCCTCTCCCCTGGGAACTGTATGCTGCCCACGCCCGGCTGTCCGCCTCCTGCAGGCTCTGTCCCCAGCCCCTCCCTGGCTGTGACTCCCCTCCCCGTCAGAGCCTGCTCTTTCCCTGAGTGGCCCCTGACCACGGATCCCCACCCCCTCCCTGGTGCTGCCTCCGCAGGGTGCCCCGTTCCTGGCACTCGGCAGTCTCTTCTTGTTGCAAATCCACCTCCAGCGCCCTCCCCACCTCTCTCCCCTCCGCTGCCGCTTCTCCCTGACCACCTACCCTATCTCCACTGTCATCCTGCCAAAGCACAGCTTTGACCATATTTGAGTCCTTTAAAAAAGAGAACAGAGGCCCTCCACTGGCCAGCGATTTCAGAGCCATTCGTCCCACTTGTGAAAGTGATTCTAGCAAATTTGAAAGTACATCTCAGCATGTGTTTGGTGTCAGCTTATCCAAGTAAGAAGCTTGACAGCGAGGAGGGATATACGATGTGAAAGACGAGTATTTTTGATTGGAGAATAAAATAACTTTCTGCTACAGGCCGGCTGGGTGTGTCCTCCTGTCCCTCCCTACACAGCACTGACCACTGATAGGGGCCTTTTAGAAAGTGACCTGTGGCCCAAGCACAGGAAGCAAAGTGGACATTTGTATCCTTTGGAGAGAATTTTTCAGAGCACATCGGCTGAGCTCTGCGGGTCACCTCTTGATTCAGACAGGCACAGTCTTTACGTTTGAAATGGTGGGGACAGGATGCTCTCTGGAGGTCAGGGACACAGGCTGCCACCATCGAGGCCTTGAGGCCTCGCGACAGGAAAGGATCCTTTACAGGGAAAATGGCCGTTGCACCCGGCACCAACATGGCAGAAGACACAGCTAACGGGCAGTGTGGCTTGGTGGTTATCCACGGCGCCAGCTGGGGACCACAGGAGTCCTCACTCGAATCCCAACTCCGTCACTGACTGACTGCAAAAGCCTTTAACCTCCCACGGCTTTGGGACATGGTAGTAACAGTTACCGTCTGTGAAGCGGGCACAATCGTGGTCCCTATTCTGCAGTGCTGCTGTGGCCTCAGATGCCCACAGGGCCTGGCACTCAGCCATGCTGACAAGGCTGTCCGTGGCGCCGGTCAGAAGAGGCAGAGTCATGCCAGGGCCGAGCTGGCGTCTCGTGTGGCCGGCTCTCTCTCGTGTGGCTGCAGGCCTCCCGCGCAGGCTTTGCGCCGGGGTCAAGGGCAGGGGAGTGTTGTGAGCTGAGGGGTGGGAGGGTCAGCGGAGACGCAGAACCTCGCAGGGCTTCAGGCTCTCCCTCCGTAAGGGCAGTGGGCCGGCCTGAGACGACACCCAGGCTTCCCTTGGGCTCCGACGCTCCGTGGTCCGACCTGCAGGTGAGCACCCGGCACCCTGCTGGGGACCAGGCGCTTGGCAGGGAATGAGACCTGGTTCTCACTCGCAAGGGCTCACCAGCTGGTGGGGAAACAGACAACCGGGTGATTACGGTGCCATGTGGCTAGTGCTGTGACAGGGAAAAAACTCTCTGCTCTGAGGAGGGGCCCGTGGCCAAGGCGGGACTCCAGGGCGGAGAGAAGCGGTCAGGAGGGAGAGCTTCCTGGCAGGAGCTGCGATGTTTATCAAAGTGGTTTTTAATAAGAATAGGATAATTCCAGCTATTTTAACAGATTTTAACAATTCCCTCATCAGTTTCACAAGCTCATTGTGCCCTACATTATTACCTTCTCCTTGGACACGCTCTTCCCCGTGCCAGGCCTAAATAAACCCTGAGGAACGTACACAACACACAGATGAAATGTAACCGGATGCTGCCGTTTGGAAGGAAACTCCACACTGGCCAGCAATGCCTCTTCCTCTCCTACCCAGGACTGCACTGACCCAGGAACTCGGGGGAAGGTGGACGGTTGTCAGTAACCCTGAGTGGAGGCCGCCGGGGACTCACACTGTTACATGTGAGTTAAGACATACTTCTGCAGCCCGAAAAGCCCAGGGGAGAAGACCACCACTTTGTGCTGCGAGCAGTTCAGGGCACTTGCTCACGGCACACTTCCAAAGTAGTCTTGGGGGAGTATTAGTAAGTTTTAGGCAAAAATAAAATAGTTTCTTTGGCCAAATACATTTGGGAAACACAGTTTAAACAAAGACATAGAGGTTTCATCACTGTAGGAATCTCGGAGAACTTAACGTGCAACTTGGCGTGTGGCCACCTGGGAGGGTCACACGGGCTGCGGCTTCCCAAGCATGCCGACCGTGGAACCTGCTTTTCACGGTGGTCCCCTGGGGACTTAGACCTTGGAAGGTATTCTGGGAAATGCCGACCTGTAGGCACTTTGCATGTCACCTGCTGGTGACCCTAAAGAGATGGGTCCCCCATTTCGCTAAGCAAAACTCTGCAGCACAAGTGGTGCTTTTGGCTTAACATGGCGACCTGAGACCACTGAGTAACCACCTGTCCCTCCCAAACTATGACGGAAGTGACCAGAGCCTGAATCAGGGAGGAGTAAAGGTCAGTCGGCACCAGAACCCGGAAGGCGGAGAAGCGCCTGATCCAGGCAAGAAGGGACTGAGGGAAGAGTCGACTGAACGCTAACTCCCTGTGTACGAGGAAAAGGCTACCTGGGGAGCGTGTGGAGGCCCCAGCAGGACCAACCCACAAGCTTGGAGCCGCCCTGGCTCGAGACCACACAGAACAGGGCAGGACAGCGGCACTGCCACTGGGGTTGCTGGGGACTTCGGTCATCTCCCATGCCCAGCCCTGGCCCTTGTGTGCAGACATGTGAACTTCTGGTCAGGTGACAGTGACACTGCAGCAAAGCTAGATATTCCTTTTCTGCCCTTGCCAGGGCCTGGAAGACCTCCCTATGTTGAGCCACATAGAAAACAAGACTCAGAAGCCTATGAAAAAGAAGGTACTGAGCTAAAGAATCAGAGCAAACGCCCCGCTAGAGAAGACAACCCTTGTAGAAAGAGAGGAAAACTCTAAGTGCCATTGCTCAGTGTGGCTTAAGGGGACATGTATTTATGAAAAAGGCACAACCCTACTTCTGCAAGGATTGAGTTAGACCGAAAGGCCACATGCCAAAGCTTTTAAAAAATTAAATGGCAATCATGAGTAAAAGATTTGGATTAAGAAATTCTCCACGCTTCTGGAAGAAAAGGATAAGTTAACGTGACGAGGAACAATCTGAGTGGCAGGGGACGCAGACCCCGGGAATCGGCCGGAACGTCCAGAGACGAGCGGAGCAGCTCTGAAAACGTGCAGGTCGATTCCGCGGGGGGGGGGGGGGGGCAAGGCCGAGCCTGCAAACCGAACCCCCAGCGCCCACGGGGATGAAGGAAACAAACCTGCACCACGTGCATTTGGGGGAATCCTGAATTCCAACGACAAGGAAGTAACAACCCACAAGTGCCAAGGCGGAAAGAAAAGAACAACAGGATACCTAGAACAGAAAAGTAAAAGTCGGTCTCAGACTTCTCTCCAACGCTCGGGTCCACACAGGAAGGGGCAGCGTCCCCAGAGCCAGGGGCGGGGGGCGGGGGTCGGGGCGGGGCAGCCGGGGCCCAGGCTCTCTCCGTGTGGCCGTGCGGCAGCAGGAGGGAGAACGTCCCAAACTCGCAAGGCATCATGAAACGCAGCACATGCTCACCCTTCCCGAAAGCCACTGTTTAAAGAACCATCTGGCACGGAGACATGGAATAAAACAGAGACAACGGAGGAGCGCGGTGCGGGGAAGACGAGGGAGGAGCGCGGTGCGGGGAAGACGAGGGAGGAGCGCGGTGCGGGAAGACGAGGGAGGAGCGCGGTGCGGGAAGACGAGGCAGGAGCGCGGTGCGGGAAGACGAGGGAGGAGCGCGGTGCGGGGAAGACGAGGGAGGAGCGCGGTGCGGGGAAGACGAGGCAGGAGCGCGGTGCGGGGAAGACGAGGGAGGAGCGCGGTGCGGGGAAGACGAGGGAGGAGCGCGGTGCGGGGAAGACGAGGGAGGAGCGCGGTGCGGGGAAGACGAGGCAGGAGCGCGGTGCGGGGAAGACGAGGCAGGAGCGCGGTGCGGGGAAGACGAGGGAGGAGCGCGGTGCGGGGAAGACGAGGCAGGAGCGCGGTGCGGGGAAGACGAGGCAGGAGCGCGGTGCGGGAAGACGAGGCAGGAGCGCGGTGCGAGGAAGACGAGGGAGGAGCGCGGTGCGGGAAGACGAGGCAGGAGCGCGGTGCGGGGAAGACGAGGGAGGAGCGCGGTGCGGGGAAGACGAGGGAGGAGCGCGGTGCGGGGAAGACGAGGGAGGAGCGCGGTGCGGGAAGACGAGGCAGGAGCGCGGTGCGGGGAAGACGAGGGAGGAGCGCGGTGCGGGGAAGACGAGGGAGGAGCGCGGTGCGGGGAAGACGAGGGAGGAGCGCGGTGCGGGAAGACGAGGCAGGAGCGCGGTGCGGGGAAGACGAGGGAGGAGCGCGGTGCGGGAAGACGAGGCAGGAGCGCGGTGCGGGGAAGACCAGGGAGGAGCGCGGTGCGGGGAAGATGAGGAGCAAGCGACGAAACCAGGGAAGCCGACTTGGGGTCTATGTGCAGGGAGGTGGTCACGGAATTTGCTGCAAATGGCAAGCCTGTTTCTTGAAAGATAGACATATTTGCCAGATACATCCACTGATGGCTATCGATCAATTACTATAGATAGATGCTGACAGATAGGTAGATATACAATAAAAATTATCAAGTACCTAAACTCTAAATTCTGGGTGCGAAGCCCAGACAGCGTCCGCGCTCACTGGCGGGGCGGGGAGGCAGTCGGGCGCTGCTCAAGCACAGACGCTGCGCTCATGCCGCTGGGCCGCAGCCCAGCCTCGACGCCCGCCAGCTGTGGCCTTGCCACCCCACCGGTGGCCTGCCCTGCCCCAGTCCTCTGGCCTCTCCCAGCTCTGGGACTCTGCACCCCGTCCCTGGGCACGGCCACCGCCCTGCTGCAGCCTCACCCCTCCCCCGGCTGCCGAGTGAGCGCTCGTCCTCCTGGAGCCTTGGCCCTCAGGCCTAGCTTGCCCTCCTCCTTCGTCAATCCAACTTCCAGAATGATCTTTAGAAACCCTCAGTGACTCTCCCTAGAGTGCAGGGAAGGCTCAGCACACAAGGCCCCACCCCCAGGACCTGACGCACCCCCCTCCGCTGTCTCCCCCACCAGCCGTGATGGATCCCACGTGGCGCCCACACAGCCCGTCTCGCCGGAGAAAGCAGCGCATGATGGTCAGGATGCCGGGAAAGCCTGGCGCTGCCAGCCTGCATGACTACCGCCAGCCGCGGGAGCTGGGCTGACCACTCCATGTGCCAATCCTCCAGTGTCTCCACTGCAAAGTGGAGATGATCGTAGCGACTCACCTCACGGGGTCGCGCAAGTTAAATGGCACAAATGCACACGGAGGGTTTTCCCCTGAGCCTGGCACACAGCAAGCACTTGCCAGTGAAAACCGTAAGCATTACGGCAGCTCCCTCACCCGCATCCACACTCCTTCCGTGTCTGCAGTGCATTTTTTCAACTAGCCAATTCCTACTTCTTTATGTTTACATTTCAGCTCAAATGTCACTTTCTCTCTTTGCCTGCTCGTCTTTCTGCGAGACCTGGCCGTGGAGAGAAGCAGCCCTGGCACTCCCGCGCCCCCCACCTCGGTGCGCGCTTCCCTGCGTGTGCCTCTGCTACTGCTACGACCCTCGGGCGCGGCTCTGCGAGGACCTGCAGGCCGACCGGTCTCCTCCGCTGTGCTGTGAGCTCCGTAAGGGCAGGAACCGTGTCAGACCCACCTTGGCGTCCCAGGACCTGGCAAAGGGCCTGGGTGTGGCGGGAGCTCAGTGCACGTGGAAGGAGACATGGGAGTGACTGTGCCCTGCCTGAGAACCAGAGGCCGGGGGACTTGGCCAAGCAGTGCTCTCCGTCTCGTAAGCTAAGCCTGTGGCTGTGACGTCCTGGTGAGACCCTGAGCAGGAGACCGAGACCCGAGGTACTCGTGCCACGCAGGCAAGGCCGGGGGCGCAGAGAGTAGGGGTCCAGCATCGCCTTGTGAGTTGGTGGCCTCAATACCAACAAGCAGCTTTGGGAGATTTTCAAGTGAAGGAAAACAAACACGGTGTTCAACAAGCAAACCGCAAGAAGTGCACGGCTCTTGTGGATGAGCTCACGGCAAGGCTGAGCTGTCCGGTGAAGTGACAGCACTGGCCTGACCATGGCAGATTCCAGCCAAAACCCCAAAATAACCTCAGGCCTCTGGCATGCTGTGGCCAAGGCTTACTGAAAGTCCAGCAGCAAAGGGAACAAAAGCATCACTTCACCAGTGAGAAATCACACAAGGGGCCAAGAATCCACATGGTCCCAGCGGGAGGTCACCTGCTCTGGGTCACGCTGCCCCTCCCCTGGGTCAGCCCTGGCTCCCCCACGCAGGGGTTAACCAGACGTTCTCCATGGACTGTTGTGTGATGAACCAAGAAATCGGATGCTGGTCACTGGAAAAGAAGGCCTCCGTTCTAGAAACGACTTCTGGCTCAAAGCTGCACGGTGGCCGACCCCTGCAAGTCGGTGACATGCAAGGTGCTGGGCGGTGACAGCAGGGTGGAGGCGACTCACATCTTCAGATTTGCCGTGTGCTTTGCACTCTGCACACATCCACCATGTGTGAAAGGCAACCCTCGTGCGTGGTTTCCAACCGACTGCACAGCTATCAGACAAGGACTGGCTGTTTTTGGAACGCCGCCTTCTCTTGCAGTTACACCCTAGATATTTTAAATGAAACCTATTTAGTACAAACGTTGTGAGGCTAATTGGGAAAGCTGCTGTGTCACAGCAAGGGTTCCTGGAGTATGTCGGAATACGCCGTAACATGTGTGTAACGTGGTCAGCAGGCCCCTGGAGAACCGTGAGCACAACCGACCCGCTCAGGCATCAGCACAGGTGACAGGGTGTCAAAGAGCATGTTTACAAAGCCCTGTTTGCTCCACAAAATCTGCCTCAGCTGCTCAGCTGTAGAGATATTTTTAGCAACTTTGGTGCTCAGAATCTTCATACTTCCTGACCAAGTCACTGTTGTAATTAAGGAGTTCGAGTTTACAAGCAAGCCGGGGCAGTGTTCCTCACGAACCGAGTGAGCGGCTGCTCCGCTGCTCCAATTCCAGGACCTTACGAGGGCAAGGGTGCCGTGACCTCACCACAGCCAGCACATCCGGGCAAGATGGCTGTCTCCACTGTCTTAAGAGATTTCTGGGAAAGTGGCTTCTACAGACGGCTTTGGAAATTCTGGCAAGAAATTCTTTCACGTGCCCATCGGTCTAGGCGGATTATTTCTTTTGTCCAGGCAGGAGCCCCTCTTTCTTTCCTTTCTTGGGTCCGTCCACCCACCCAGTCTTCATGAAACACACACTGTCGGGTCTGCGCTGTGCACTGGGGTGAGACCGTGGACAGAGCACGCCCCTCGCTCTGGGGGATCTGAACAGTAAGTGCAAAACAGTGTTACCTGTGCTAAGAATGCAGTTACCAACCAAGAAACAGCGTAACAATCACAGAACACAGTGGCATCGGCGGCGTTTCCCGCAGGCGTGCCATAGCCATCATGCATGGAGATGGTCCTGCTTCCTAGAACTCTGTCTTCAAAACAACATAACCAACTGAACACAAAACCACACCCAAAAAACAAACAGAAAGACACAACTTCTAAATTCAGTACAAACCATTCAATACAATTGTCTGGAATGCCTCTTTAGAAAATTCAGATTAATTTCTCAAAAATGGCATTTTCTCTGATTATCAAAGTCATGTAAAAGTTTGGAAAATGCAGAAATGAATAGAAAAGAAAAAAGTTTCCAATGATCTAGTATACAGAAACAACAGTGATTCATATTCTATGCATAATTTTTCAATGTATAGGTATACTCGATTAATTTATAATTTAAATATAAAATTGGAATTAAGTCCATATTTTATAGTCTATTATTTTTAATAATCCATACAACTTTTCTTTGCTCTTAAACACCCTTTGAGAGCCTGCCTGTTTAATGGCTGTCCAGTGTTTTATCACACAGATGCCCCGTGCTATTTTTAACCAATTCTCTATCATTAAAATTTAGATTAACTTGAGATTTTCACAATTATAAATAATGCTTGAACACACACTACACATCTGATTAATTCCTTAAAATCAATTCCTAAAAGTGGAATTACTGTATCTTAAAGAACGTACATTTTAAGGCATTTAATACATACTGCCAAATTATTCTATAAAATATTTGTACTAATTTATATTCTCACCAGTAGTACATAAAAGTGTCTACTTTTTTGAACTTTATTAACATTGTTTACTTTGTCTTTTCTATTTTTGTTATTTAATAAGTAAGGGGAGATGATATCAAATTATTTTAATGTATAGTTCTGATTAACAGTGAGGCTGAATTTTTCCCACATGCTTAGTGTGTCTATATATACATTTTTACCACCCTGTTCATATACTTTGCTCATTTCTCTCTATTGAGTTAAAATCTGCCTTCCGGTAACTTTCCTCTTTTGGTCAAAATTGTGCCTCCTGGCACTATCCTAAGTGAGATTAATTCCTCCTTCATATGACACCCCCTCAAATACTTGAAGACAGAACTCATGTCTCACTTTCTCCAAGATAAACACCCTGCCTCCTCCAACCATTTCTCATGTGGAAAAGTTTCAAGGGCCATCACTGAAGACGTGATCAGTAGTGAGTCCTGCCACCCTCACCACCCTGTGCGTGGACACTCACAGTCACGGAGCCACAGGCAACTGTCCCACACGGCTTTGCAGGCTGGACCGTGGGCCGCAGCCTCCTTTCTCCCCGTCACCCACGAGGGCGCTAGTGAGAGTCTTACCTCAGTCCTGGCATTTCTCACGTGATATACGCCTGCAGCTCAAATCAAGTGGTAAGAAAAGGGAACACTTTGAGGCCAGAAGCAGGAAGAGGATTTGCCTGGTATAAAGAGAATGATTAACTAATGCAAATGAAGAGTGCATCAAGAAGAATGAGATGGTCACCTGGGAATGAGGTCCCAAGAGGCAGAATATGGCAGTACTGTTATGGGACCCTACGTGGGTCAGGGGCCTTTCCTTTGTCCCCAGGGCTGACGTCCCTGAGCACTCTCTTGCAGTCGCCTGTGCACCCCCTGAAGGACGGGCCTGCGTCAGGTGCCCCTGAGGGCTTGCTCGGGGATGGCTTCCTCGAGAGCTGCCAGCACAGATGCTCGGAGAACTGAGCCCCATGGGGAATCTCCCTCCCAGCGGTCCACGTCCCTCCACTCTTATTTTCCTCTCCTCAAACAACCTGCTCATGCAAATCTGGCTTCTCAAGGACTTCAAAACCTGACAGGCTCCTGGACCTCAGACACGAGCACCCGCGGCCCCGCCAAGGAACCACTTGGCATTACCGAACGGCACCTGGTTAAATCGTCAGCTTCCGAGAATGCTCTCGCACTCCCTGGGCCGGGCAGTTCCAGAGCATCGGCAAGACTGTTCCTGGACGTGCAAAGCTGAGTCCAGGCTCTGAACACCGTGACAGCGTCACCACCCTATGAGTCCCTGTCCCTGCATCCAGCTGGAGGCCTCTGGAAAACAACATCCTGACAATTTTGTGCATTATGGTCTAAGTAGAAAAATTTTTTCAATGTATATGTATATATGTTAAACTGACATAGATATAGTCATGCATCACATAATGATATTTTGGTCAATGATGAACCACATATACAACGGAGGTCCCATAAGATTATATACCATACTTTTAATGTACCTCTTCTATGTTTAGAAACACAAATACTTAGCATCGTGTTACATTTGCCTACGGTGTTCAGGGCAGGCCCCTGCTCTACATGCTCGTAGCCCAGGAGCAAGAGAGCACACTGTGTAGTCTAGGTGTGTAGACGGCTGTACCTCCCAGGTCTGCAGAAGTACATTCTACAATGTTCGCACAATGACAAAATCTCCTAGCAACACGTCTCAGAAGGTATCCCTGTTGTAGGCAATGCATGCCTGTGCGTGTGTGTGCGTGTGCGTGTGTGCTTCTACATATGTAGAAGCAAGATGACGAGGTCCACATCCTGCCCCCACTATGTGTTCACTCACTGTGTGAGTCTAGGCAGGTTATGTCTCTGACTGTGCCTTAGTTTGCTTGTTTATCACATAAAAATAATACCAGTGCTTATTCCATAGGGCTGTTGTGATAATTAAATGAGTTAATGTACCAAAAATATTTATGATTATGTCTGACACACGGTAAGCATTAAGTGCTTGTTACCATTACCGGGGACATTTAAGAACTGCATTAATGTGCTTACTATATTTGTTGACATAGAAAACTCACTTCTAAAACATTTCAAACAGTATCTAGAAACTGTTTTGCTTCCAAAGCACCCACACTGTGGAGGGCAGGCCTTGCGAGCCGGGTCAGTCTGTCGGGACAGCGCGGCTGCGCTCGCTGTTACATTTGTATCTCAGCAGAGGAAGGCTCGTGGCAGGCGCGTGAGCTGGCTGGAGACGCCGCTTCGACCATTCTCCTAGTATCAGACCCAATCTGTCATTACCGTAAATAACCCAATGCTAACATAACCCATTGTCCAGCATAGGCAATGTTATATATTAAGTTCAAGCTAGTTTATCTTAGAATTCATCATTGTTTTCATTCGCTTTCCAATTGCCAAGAGTCTATGAAATATTTTATTTACTCTAAGCATTAAGATGGCACTGGTATTTCTTCAACGTATACTTTTCTATATACTTGTGTCCCTTTTTATTCAAATATTTGTTTGTTTATGTGAACTGCAGTGGCCCGTGTAGGAATTTACTAAAAGTGTGTATTTTGCAGCTTGATTTGTAACAATTATTATTACTATAGCTGCTTCCTCTGTATGCAATGTTTGTAAATTGATTCAAATTTATTTACCAGGATTTATTATAGTCACTGAAATATACTATTGGTATTTGCTTTTATATTACAAAAATATATGTTGTAGGCCTTCATTAATCAGTAAATCTGTTGGATTTTGTGGCCAGAATATTTTGTGTGCCATGATTTTTTATGATCTGATTTTTTTTTTTTTTTTTTTTTTGAGACAGAGTCTCATTCTGTTGACCGGGCTAGAGTGCTGTGGCGTCAGCCTAGCTCACAGCAACCTCAAACTCCTGGGCTCAAGTGATCCTCCTGCCTCAGCCTCCCGAGTAACTGGGACTACAGGCATGCACCACCACGCCTGGCTAATTTTTTCTATATACATTTTTAGTTGTCCAGATAATTTCTTTCTATTTTTAGTAGAGACAGAGTTTCACTCTTGCTCAGGCTGATCTCCAACTCCTGACCTTGAGTGATCCTCCCGCCTTGGGCTCCCAGAGTGCTAGGATTACAGGCATGAGCCACTGCACCCGGCCTATAATCTGATTTTTAATTTTTATGCTTTAATACAAAAATCTATAGATATTACTATAACAAACACCTTGTATCCAAACACAGATTTTTTTTTCTAGCTTTTTTGAGGTACAATTGTATACAAAAACTGTACATAACAAATGTGTACAATTTGGTGAATCTGGACATATGTATACACTCATGCTACCATTCCTACAACCAAGGAATAAACACATCCACAACACCCAGAAGCTTCCTTTTGTTGCTGTGTTGGTGGTGGGTGTTCTCTGGTTTTGCTTCATCTTTGTTTTTCTCGGTGGTAGGAACACTTAACATGAGTGCTATCTTCCTAACAAATGTTCAGGTTCATAATAACTTATTTTAACTACGGGCACTATGTTGTCCAACAGATCTTTGAGACTTAGTCATCATGTATAACTGTAACTTCTTAAATATACAGATTTAAAACATGTTAACATTCCGCTACATTTACTCTATGTAATTTTTATCTTAAAGAAACAAAAAATACCTCATGTAGTTGGAGGGCTTCCTGGCCCCATTCCGCTTCTTCTCTCCCCAGGGGTAAAAGAGGTTTATGGCTTTAATAATGACCTGCAGGCTCACGACTCCTGCCATGAGCTATCTAACGTGCCATGTGTTTGATCAGCCATCTTGTTGATTGCGCATTTTCATCTTCAGAGTACAGACTTGTGTCTATTTTACCTACTTACTGTGGAAGAGTGATTAGCACACATATTGCAGGCGGCCAACAAGCATGTGTCGAATGAATGGATCCACATTTTTAAACTTTACTGCATGTATCTTTAAACAGTGTTTTCCGAATGCACACAAATGGGCCCCCACACCTTCCTGAGTACCAGGAGCCCCACCAGGTGCTCACAGTGAAAACCCAAAAACAATCCCCCACCCTCATCCCTGGCAGGAGGAGGGCAAAAATAAACATTTTGAAATATGTGCAGAGCACTCTCCATAACAAAGAGCTACTCCCCAGGCAGTTAGGAATCCCAGCCCAAGGGAGGAGGAGCCAGGAAACACTTGCGAAGGTCACAGCCCCAGACCCAGGTCGGCTGAAAGACTGAGATTTAATCATAAGGTCACCAACACTTCCCTTCCCCCACTCCCATCACCACACCAACAGGCGTCACCGTGTGATGACAGTGGGTCACAGCTGAAGAGGGGCCAGGCACAGACTCTGTTTAACAAGCAGCTCTTTGGGAACCCAAAGGCAGGAGGGTAGAAAACCAAGGATATGAAGGGCATTTATAGCCTCTGCACCTACAGCCACAACACATTCAACAGAGCCCAACTCCTAGCAAGATTAACACAAAACCTCACACTAAAGGCCTATTTAACCTCATTCCCTACCAGCTGATGCATCATGTTTGAATTTCAACAAAGAATTACAAGGCATGCTAACAGGCAAGAAAAAACAGTCGGAAGAGACAAAGTAAGCATCAGAACTCAGCTGTGACATTGATTTTGAAATGGCTAGACAGTGAATTTAAAATAACTGCGATTAATAAGTTAAAAGCTTTAATGAAGAAAAAGACAATATGTAAGGACAAATGGATAATGTAAGCAAAGAGATGGAAACTCTAAGAAAGGATTAAAAGGAAATACTAGAAATCAAAAACAGTGTGACAGAAATGAAGAATGCCTTTAATAGACTCATCAGTAGACTGAACACAGTCAAGGAAAGGATCAGTGAACTTGAAGATATGTCAATTGGAAACTTCCCAAACTGAAATGCAAAGAGAAAAAAACAATGAAAACGAATATAAAAAAAAAAAGAACAAAACAAAAACTCTGGTACAATTTCAAAAGATATAATATGTGTGTAATTGGAATACCAAAAGATGAAAAAAGAGAAAATGGAGAAGAAATATTTAAAAAAATATATCCAAGAATTTTCCAAAATTAATGACAGACACCAAACCACAGATCTAAGAAGTTCACAGAATACCAAGCAGCATAAATAAATTTAGAATTCTATATCAAGTGAAATTATCCTTCAAATGTGAAGAAGAAATAAAGACTTTCCACAAAAAAACAAAAACAGAGAATTCATCACCAGTAAAGCTGTCTTGCAAGAAATATTAAAGTAAGTTCCTCAGGAAGATCAACATGGCGTAGGTCACTCAGATCTCCATACAGAAAGGAAGAGTGATCTAATAGGCATCTGTTTGTTCAAAGGAATAACAATAACAGTGCATTGGGCGACGACAGCATATGGACAAGTGAAATGAATGAGAGCAACAGTGTAAGAGTATAAGGTGTCTGTACTACCCATGACATGGTATAATATTATTTGAGCATAGATTTATATTAGTTGTAAAGGTAAACTTCAAACTTACAGCAAATAATAAAAATATTTCAAAAGAAATATAATTGATATACTGAGAGAAAAGAAAATGAAGTCATATAAAATGCTCAATGAAAACTAGAGAAGGCAAAAGAGGGGGCAAAGAAATAAAGAATAAGTGCAATGAATAGAAAACATGGTAGCCATTAATCAAACTATCTCAATAGTCATATTAGATGTGAATGGTCTAAATATATCAATTAAAAGACAGATTGTTAGAGTGGATTAAAAGACTAGATTCAACTATATGTTGTCTACAAGAAACTCTTTAAATATAAAGAAACAGTTATAAGTAAAAGAATAGAGAAAGATATACCATGCTAACAATAATAAAAAAAAAGCTCGAGAAGTGATATTAATTTCAAACAAAGCAGAATTCAGAGCAGGGAAAACTGTCAGTATGAAGAGGTACATTACACAAAGGGGTCAATGCTCCCAGATGACTTAACAATCCTTAACACGTATGTACCAAAAACAGAGCCTCAAAACATGTGAGGCAAGAACTAATAGAACTATAAAGAGATACAGACAAAAGCATTATTATAATTGGAAACTTCAACATTCCTCTTTCAGTAATTGATACGTCAAGCAGGGAAAACTCAACATGGACATAGTTGCCCTTAACAGCACTATCAGTCACCTTGATCTAATTGGCATTTAAAAAACAGTTCATCCAATAGTGGAATACAGTGTCCTCAAGCTGACATTCAGCATTCACTGAGATATACCACATTCTGGGCCATAAAGTGTAAACAGAAGGTTTAATATTGTATATATCCTTTTGTTTAAGAACAGGTTTATTGAGATATAATTCACATACCACAAAATTCACCATCTTAAAGTGTACAATTCAGTAGTTTTTAGTATATTTACCTCATTGTGCAATTATTGCCACTATCCAATTTTAGAACACTCATGTCACCCCACAGAGAAAC
The DNA here is from genome assembly GCF_041146395.1 of Eulemur rufifrons. NCBI lineage: Eukaryota > Metazoa > Chordata > Mammalia > Primates > Lemuridae > Eulemur > Eulemur rufifrons. The sequence continues at coordinate 1,529,825 of NC_090985.1, read as the reverse complement.
ACTGTACCCAGCAGCAGCCACCCCTCATTCTCCCTCCGTGGACCACCCGGAAACCACACACCTACTTTCTGTCTTGGTGGATCTGCCTATTCTGGACATGTCACATAAACAAAATCATATAGCACGTGGCCTTGTGTGTCTGGTCTCTTTCACTTAGCATGACATTCTCAAGGTTTGCCCATATTATGGCCTGTGCCAATACCGCATTTACTTTCACGGCTGAATAATATTCCTTTATATGAATACACCACATCTTATCCCTTCATCTGTTGGTGTACAAGTGAGCTGTGTCCACTTTTTGGCCATTATGAATAATTCTGCTATGAATATTCATGTACAAATTTCTTTGTGTACCTATGTTTTCAATTCTCGAGTGTATCGCTAGGAGTGAAAATTGCTGAATCAGATGGTAGCTTTGTGTCTAACACGTAGAGGAACTGCCAGACTGTGTTTGGCGACACTATTTCTCGTTCGCACAGCGTGTGAGGGCTCCAGCTTCTCTGCATTCTCACCAACGCTGGTTATCACCTGTCCTTTATTGTAACCAACCTAGTGAGTGTGAGAGATACTCACTGCGCTGCTCTAATGGCTTGGGTATGATTATCATTTCAAATTGCCACTCTCACTCCACCGAGTGCTCTGGTGACAGAACCTAGCAATGAGTCGCTAAGGCTCAAATCACCTTTGCAGAACTAGCTCTTTTTAGAAACCTTTGTTTCAAGTAGCAGGACTGTTTCCAATTACAAAGATCATTATCTTCTAACTATAAAAGAAAATAAGAATATTTTCCTGCCTCTTCCCATAAGACTACATCTCTGACAGGTACCACGGTCAGGTGTGAGCAGCACCCAGCCTCGGACACAGGCGCGGGTCCACCTACCTGCCGGCGGCCAGGCCTTGATGTAGCCCGTGCAGTGGACGACGGCATACTGGGCTTCTCCCTCCTTCACGGGGCCGAGACCGTTCCTACGGAAGGAACATTTATGAAGCTATTTTTGTCACGCGAGGGTGAAGCAAGGATGCTGCGACTCCTTTGGCATCTAGGCCACTAAGCTCTCTGGTCTGCTTTGTGGTTTTGAATCCTGACTTACCACCATCCTGTCTTCCCTCCTCCCACACGGTCTGAAAGCCCCAAATAAATTCCACCCTCCTCCCCATTCTCATCTGGGCCGCAGCCACCCCACCTGTGGGTCCCTGGGTCCTCCCTGCACTTGGCGCCCTCCCCGAGTGGGGCTCCCTGGCTGTCTGCCAGTGCAGTCCCACGCACACACCAGAAAGGGGCACTGACCTGAACCTTTTCCTCATGGTGGTGATTCTGTTCAGAGGAAGGTGGTCCAAAGGGGCATTTCCACACCTAAGGTTTGATAAGTGTGTTAGCAAGAGTGAAGACCAGGCAGGTTTATATGACACACAGCGCCGCAGCTGAGCACACGGGCCTTAACTGACGCGTGCACGTTCGTGCAGGGGGGACCAATGGCCAGTCTCCCTCCATGGTGCGAAGCAGGCTTGTGCGCCTCTGAATTTTTATTGCCCAAAGAAAGGAGAGTACGACCCACGTAGAAATACACACTGGAACGGGGCAGGGCCCAGCCCAGCAGCCGGAGACCGACAGAAGGACTCTAGGAGAACCCGGCTGTGCTCGGTCTTGCGGATCATTTCAGTGGAACTGGGTGGCTTTCGGGAAACAAGTGGGTGATGACAGCAATCGTGTCCCCTCCGGCCTGAGCAGAGACACCAACTCAAAACACATGTTGCCGCTGAAGAACAGTAGCCTCTCCTTGGGCGTCAGCATCACAGCTGTGGAGATTCCCCACGTCCCCTGCACGGCTCTGGCGCCAGGAAGAACCAGGCCGGGAGCCCTGGTGGCAGAGGAGAGGGTGGGGCAGGATCACAAGTCTAGAATCAGCTCTTTCTGCGGGTTCCTCCAGGGAGGCAGGGGACGCGAGGCACCACACGGCACACTCGGGAGGACCTCTCCCGCCTCCCTTCTCAGCCCTTCAGACACTGAGCGTGTGAAGCCGGCACCTCGGCGGCTCTGACTGCTGTGTGGTACACGCCCACCCTTTCGGCCGTCTCCATTTCCCAACTGCATCGCAAGTAACATCTTAGATGTCTTAATTCTCAATACAGCAAAGATACGAGTCCTACCACCCAGCACTAGTGTGGTTTGCACAGCAGGCTCAGCCACGACACTGTGCCCAGGGACGTGGGCGTGGCCCTCTGCCCCTGCTGCCAGACCGTGCCCAGAGCCTGGAGCAGAAGGTTCCAGCAGCTCTTAGCAGATGGCAGTGCTGCCCACCTCTCAGATAAATCCAGATAACGTGGGCCCGGCACTTCTAAAAGCAACCTGAAGGATGTCCCTAGAAAGCCACCAGGGCGGTGGGGGTGGGGTGGGGGGGGACTGCCTGGAGTTGGCTGATGAGGCAGTGACAATGGCATTGCAGGTCACTAGTAAAAACGGTACATGATGACGCTTCCAGTCGATTTATTCCTAAGGGAGTGACTTAGGTGACACAATTCAGAATTCATACTGCCGGTGCTCCACCAAACGCCCACCAGGCCAGGATGGGCATTTACTGTGTCACCAAAGCACTGCAGGACGGAGCTGCTGTGACTGACTCTATTAATTGGCGGCATTTTGTCCCTGGGTGGACGCTGATGCCAAAGGAGCAAAAAAATCACTGCAGCAGCCTCCTCACTCCCACCCTTCCCTTCCCCGCAGGTTTGCTCTCCGCACAGCACCGGAGCAACTTGTTCTCAAAAAAAAAAAACGAAAGTAAAGAAAGGAAAAAAAAGGAAAAATGTCACTCAGAACATGTAACTGACAATCCTGCTGCCAGCCTGCCCTGCCGCTGAGCAGGGTGGGGACAGGCAGTCCGGGGGACCCAGTCCTCCGTCCACGCGGCCCGCAGTCCGGGGGACCCAGTCCTCCGTTCACACAGCCTGCAGCACCATCCTGCAGCCCGAGGCAGGGGCGGAGGGGGTTTCAACTGTGCTTCCTGGGAGAATCCCAGATGCCCAGCCTGGAGAGAGCCGCCCAGGGGAAAGAGCAGCCATGCTCAGCCCCCTGCGGGGCCATTTCCCATGAAGGGCAGCACAGGGCTCTGCCGCGCTGCGGGCCCAGCGGGAGTGGGAGGGGCAGGTCTCCCCTCAGCACGGCAGCCTCGGTGGTCTGCGGGGGATTAACCAGCCTCTCGGTTAAGATGTTGTCTAACAAAGTGTAGTTGCTTTAAAAGATTACTTCAAGTGAGGGAAGTGTGTCCTTATTGCAAAGCATCTGTTGTCTGGAACTTCCTGGTACGAACAGAGGCCTGGGCAGCAAGTCATGGTCCCTGGCAAAGGATGAGGCGGGAGTGACATCGGCGGTTGTCCCCCTGCATCCGGTGATCGGTCCCCAGGCCTCACGTCTAGGCCTCAGCAGCAGCTTCTGGCAGTGGATCCCTCCTTCCTTCCAGAAGCATCCCTCGCCTTCTCTCGCTCCCCTCCCGCCTGCCTCGGCCCCCGTGCTGGCTCTTCCCGCCTCCCCGAGGCAGGCGCGCCCGGGGCCCAGCCCGCTGACCCTCCCGTTCCGCACCCTCCTCCCAGGTGAGCTCGCACGACCCTGTCTCCAGGCTTTAGATACCGATCCTATCACCAGTGCCGAGTCCGGCTCCAGCCCCAGCCCCTCCCTTGGATTCCACAATGACACGTCCACCCGACACGTCCACCCGACACGTCCACCTGTCTGCACGTCCAGCCGTCAGATAGGCATCTGGGTCTTAACATTCCCGACTCCAAACCAGCTCCCCCGACCAGCTCCCCCGCAGGAAATGGCGACTGCGCTTCCGCAGTCCAGCGGCAAAGCCTCAGACTCCTGTCTTCCCCCCACGCCCGCCTGCAGCCCGGCTCTGCCTCTGCGGTCGGTCGCGGGGCCTGGGCGCCGTCTACCTCAGCCGCTGTCACCGCGTTCTCGCCGCCACTCCTGCCGCAGCCTCCTCACTCCCACCCCGTCCTGCCCGGCAGGCTCACTCTCTGCACAGCAGAGCAGTTTTCTAAAAGCGCCGTTCAGAACATGTAACTCTCACAGTCAAACTCCAGCGACCTCCCATCTCATCCGGAGTGAACGCTGCAGTCTAGTGAAGTCAGCGAGACCCGACACCTCCTGCCGGCCACCTCGCCCCGAGCATTCCTGCCCCCGTGCCCCCTCCCTCTGCTTTGGAGACAGTGACCGCTCTTCACTGCCCGAACACGCCGACGACATTCCTGCCCCAGGGCCTCGCACCTGCGACTCCTCCAGCGGGTGCTGGGCATTCCCAGCCGCTCCCTTGCCTCGTCCACTTCCTCCCTTCCCGCCTCTGCTCAGAAGTCACCTTGTCACCCAGGCCTCCCCCACCACCCTCCGTCTGCGACACCTGCTACTTCCGACTCCTCTCGCATGTTCTGTTTGGCCTCCACAGCGCTCACCACCGCCCGACGCCCATACCGTCACCTGGTGCTTTGGGTGTCGTGTGTCCCCCCACGGACATGAAGTCCCAGGAGGGCAGGGACCTTGTCTGGTTTCGCACCAACTGCCCAGAACCTGGAAGAGCGCCCTGCACGCCGGACCCTCAACTTGGGTTTGTTGAAAAAGTAACTAAGCACACGAAGGCATGGCAGCGTCACCGCCCGCCACTGCCTCGTGAACTCCACGGCCCAGACCACTCGACCCTGCCTCCTGCACCGGCCACCCTACTGCTGGCGCCATCCGTTCCCCTGGGCCACGGGGTGGGAACCCTCAGAGTGAACTGGATTTGACGATCCAGGATCCTGGCTCTCTCCTCCCTGAGGGCCCGGCTAACTCCCCTGATGACTCCACAGCTCGGCCCCTCCTGCATTTCCCCAGCAGTGATGTATAAGCCAAACAGTGCCGAGCACAGAGCGAGACGTCAGGCAGGCTCAGAGAGGTGAAGTCAGAGCCTCCATCCTCGGGGTGTTACCATTCACTCACGCAGCCAAGACACTGACGCTCGAAATACCAATCAGCACCCGGCACCGTGGCTCAGGCCTGCAGTCCCAGCACTCTGGGAGGCCCAGGTGGCAGGACTGCCTGAGCTCAGGAGTTCAAGACCAGGCCGAGCAAGAGCGAGACCTCAGCTCTACTAAAAATAGAAAATATCAGCCGGGCATGGTGGCGTGTGCCTGTAGTTCCCGCTACTCGGGAGGCTGAGACAGGAGGATCGCTTGAGCCCAGGAGTTTGAGGTTGCCGTGAGCTAGGCTAACCCCATGGCACTCTAGCCCAGGTGACACAGTGAGACACTGTCTCAAAAAAAAAAAAAAAATCAGCAACACAACAGAGACCAATTAAAAATGTATGAGTTGTCACAGGAAATGTAAGAATAAGTGTAAAATCAGTCGGTCTGAATGTAAAACACGGTGAGAACTGTGGAACTTTCGAGAGGCTGGGCTGGAGAAGGCCCTAGAGGCTGGGCGGGAAGTCCAGAGACTGTGGACAAGCGGGTGCAGACCTGGGACGGGCAGAAAGGGCGGGAAGGCAGACACCGTGGGGCGGGACCAAGGAACCCGAATAGTCACACGCCGAGGTCAAGAAGATGAAGTCACTGGAGGGAAACCGAGTCGGCACGCGCGACCCCAGCAGCCAGGCAAGGCTCTTACTGGGGACAGAGGGGAGCAAAGCCCACGGCGACGGCCCAGCGCTCGCCCGGACAGACCTCATCCTGCAGATGAAGGAGCGCCGTGAGCCCATGCACATCCTCATGGACGACTGCTGCCCTTCCTTCTTCACCGTCCCCGTCTTCAGGTCCAGGATGCGGCCTAAGGGACAGAGAAGGACATTCGTGTGAGCTTCTGCTTGGACAGGGGCACGGAGCAGGGGGTGGGGGAGAGCCTTCTGCAAATGCTCTGCCACATGAGGACAAGCGGGGCCGTGCGAACTGTGTATTTCTTGGAATTCCCAACATTCTTTGGCAGGAAACTCTGAGTGATGACACACACAGCCCGCAACGGCTTGTTTTCCACCAGAGCAAGCTGCACTTGCCGGCCCTGCCCGGTGGGGTTCCAGCGCCTCGGGTTGCTCCAATCTGGCCTTCTGCCCGCCACTCTGTGGAAACGGCATCTGCCAAGGGCACCAACAACCTCACTGGTGCTAAATCCAAAACACGTTTTCCTTCATGCCGTCCTACTGCTCTGCTGGCCGCATGTGACTCCTCGGTGCCGGCTCCCAAACATCTCCCCTCTGCTCCTACAGCCCCTTCCCTCCCAAGGCTCCGTCCTCAGCCATCTTCTCTCCTCATTCTACGCACCCCTGCGTGACTCTGTCCAGGCCAAGCCTCTGACGGCCCCCTCAGGTCGACGACCCTTCACCTACACCTCCAGCACCAGCCCCCATCTGTCAGCCCCAGGCCACACTGCCAGCTGCGGACTGCGCACCCCAAAGGCAGCATCGCCCACGTCTCCCAAAACCCTCCCCAGACATCAGCGAGAGCATCGCCGTCCACACGGAAATCCAAGTCGGGAGTCCAGACGTCACCCGAGTCCCTCCTCTTCCTCACCATCTGCACACGGCCCTGTCCCTGCACCCCCCACCTTGCCCCACCTCACAGGAACAAGTGCCGACTCTCAGCGTGCCCCCGTCCTCGGCGGGGCTTTGTGCCATCAACTAACCTCTTCCCACCCACCCGTTTGCAACTCCTCCCCTCCCTGCTGCCCACCTCCTGTGGTGTTGGACCCCTTCATCTCAGGGGGAGACAAACAAACCAAAGCCTTCTCTGGCCCTGGAGCTCCTGTTCTCTCTCTTCACCTGCAGCCAGATCATCTGTCCACACCCACTGCCTTCCCTTCCCCGCACAGCCCTGGCCACAGGGACGCTCTGTTGCCAGATTCAATTAACACTCTTCAGCCCCTGCCCCGCCCCCAGTCCCTTCGTCTCAGAACACTCCTGTCCCATGACACCGCTGTCTCGGGCCTCTCCTTTGCAGCATCTCGGCCACAGTGGCGGCCCCTCCTCCTCTGTCCAACCCCCACCCCCAGGTGGTGTCCCTGGGGTGGGGCCTTGGCCCTTGTCTCTCTTGCTGTCCCCCAGGGACCCTCAGTGACTCTTTTGACTCCACCGCCCCCTCTGTGTGTTGAAGACATCAAGATGTCCGTCTCCAGCTGACAAAGTCTCTCTCTTGCCCAAAACTCAAGTTCCTCTGAGTCCCCGGCCTGACGAGGCCTGACCTTGGGCTTCCCTCTCTGATCTCGTAGAACCCAGTTTGGACAAGAATCCTGCCAAGTCAGTTTGGCGAAAACCCCCTGTCCTTGGTATCTGACCACCCTGGCATCTGTCACCCCAGCCAATGTCAGCAAGAATTCCTTCCGGCCCGTCTGGCGAGACTCCGCCTCACCCCCAGGCTTATACCCACCCACGGACCCCCACCCTGCTCCCCGGACCCCCACCCTGCTCCCCGGCGACAAACCGCCACCTGTCCTTGCGGGAGCTGAGCTGGGTCCACGCTCTGCCCACGGCAGGGCCCCCTGCAGGGGCCCCACCCCTCTCGCCAGGGCTCCCTGTGGGCAAAGTCTGCGTCACCGTCTTCAACAAGCGTCAGGAACCGTTTCTTCTCCAACACGCTCAGCCTCTCCCGGACGCTCCCGAGTGCCCGTTTCTTGGGCACCTCACTGAAGTCTTACATTCCACAGACCCAGAAACCAGTCTGTCTTCCTGCCCAAAGCTGCCCTTTCCCCCTGGTTCCCTGTCTTTGTCACTGGTGCCACCGCTACTCAGACTCAAGCCTCAACGCTGCCTCCTGCACTTCCTGTGCGACCTGGGCAAGTCACCTGACCCCTCTGTGCTTCAGCTCCCTGTCTGTGAAAACAACAGTCTTTCTCACAGGTGGCTTTTTGTGAGCATTTAATGAGTTAACACTATTAATACAAAGTCACTAAAACTGTGCTTGACTCACAAAAAGTCCTCTGTCAACACTTATAAAATAAAGAATACGAAAAACTGACTCCAGCATCTGGTCAGCCATCCATATCCATACCTGGCAATTCTGCTCCCGAGATCCTCAGCCTGTGCGTCCCCCAGCCGCGTCCCCCAGCCGCGTCCCCCAGCCGCGTCCCTGCAGCCTCAGACCCGTCCTCACTGCGCTGCCCCACGGAAGGCGGCAACAGGGCACCATCCCTCCCGCAGACCTGCCCCCTTCAATTCATCCTCTGCAAGGCTATCGGGATTCTTTACTTAAAACACAAAAAATGATCATGGCTCTGTCACCAACGTGACCCCAGGCTCGTGGCCTCGCAGGTCCACGGTTTTCTCTTCTGAAGAATGGACAGTGGACCTCGCTTTCAGGATTATCGAGACACAGCACACGGGAGGGACTCACACCCGGGGGGCGAGCAGGGAGTGTGAGCGTCCAGCAGACTCGGGACAGAGGCCCACGCCGCACTCCTCCTCCAGAACCTCGCACCCTCCCGCTGCTGGTGGCCAGCGAAACCCAAGCCCCACGCCCGCCCACCCTGCGCCTCCCCGCCACGCGCTCAGCCCGGCCGTGGGAACCGACCCGCCACTTCCCAGCGTGCTGCTCCCTCCTGCCTCTGCTCTGGGCCTCACAACCTAACCAAGGTGTCGCCTCAGCCACCTAATAAGCATTTTCTCAGCACACACGATACGCGAGGCACTGAGCTGAGCACACGGAATCAAACAGGCAAAGACCACCACTTCCCAGCGGGAGGGAGGGGTCACCAGACTGACTGGACCAGACCCTTACGCTAAGCCCTAAGAACAACAAGGCCAAGCAGGAGCGAGAGAACGAGCAGACTCGCCCCTCTGTGGTCGACAGGGCTTCAAACGGGTTTCTATCATTCGGGATCAAAAGGGCCTTGAGGAAGACACCCTCCCCAAGCCTACGTGCCTCTGTTCTAAACCAGGCAGGGACAGTGTGTGGCAGACAGGGCAGTTGGCTGCCTGGTGCACTCGGCCCGAGCGTGCCGCGCCTTCCCCGGGCTAGCCCTGTCGCTCTGAGCCAGAACTATCCGGCGCGTGTGGCCTTGGACTTGCCTGGTCAGCTCTCTCCTCTGCGCCGGCAGCAGCCACTGGGCCTGGGCAGCCTCCCCCCACACAGGGGCCAGGACACAGGCGCCCACAAGGACCAGCTGCCACAGTCACGCTGGCTACCGCTGTGCGCATCCTTAAGCAGGACGTGCAGACCAGAATCCAGCTCCGCGGCGAGGCCCAGCTCAGCGTGCCGGGAGCTCCGGCAGGGCCGGTGCGAGGAGGCCGCGTCTGCTGATGGCGCCTGGGCCCCGGGTTTGACACCTGCCTGTCTCCTTCACAAACGGCATCTTTTTACAGCCGTGTTAGTGTAAATTGTCACTTGCTTCATCATCTACCAAATGGCAACGGGTTTCAGCTGTGAAGCAGGCCAGCACCAGGGTCTGTCAGATTCCAGAGTGTGCTCTGAAAATAAATCACAGCTGCGAAGCCCATGGGCGGTGGAACACGAGGAAATGGAAAAGCACATTTCCATGATCTGCTGGCGTGACCCCGGGAGATGACTGCTGCGGCGTTCATTCCTCCCTGTGCGTCTCCGGTTTCCGCGGGCACAAGGAACCCCTTTCCTGGCTCGCTGGGAGGAACGCACGCCTGACTGCTTATCGTGGGCGTGCTCCTGAAAGGCTGTGTCAACTGGATTTTTGACAAATGTCATAGCAGTCGAGATGCATGAAGGCAGGTGGCCGTCCCCCGGCACTGGGCCACGAACCCCACTGTTGTGGAAAGCAGGTCGGTCTGGTCCCACAGGGCCGGTGTGGACTTGCTCACTCTGGGGGTCCCGGGAGAGGAGCGAGCATGGAGACCTTGCTGCCGTCCATGTTGCTCTTGGTCCAACCTCTGCCCTGACCCCCAGCAGCCTGGGCTCTGCCCAGCACCAGGGCCCCGATCCCCAGCGCTGGCTCCCAGCAGATCCCCGCGCAGCCCATCCCGGCCAAGGCCGAGCCCCACCCCAAGCTCGTCCACTGGGTCGAGGGGACGTGATCTCCTGCCATCCTGTCTCTGTTGGGCCAGCGCCCAAACTGCCAGCCACGCTCCCACCTTCCTCTGTGGACTCTTCACCCGACTGAAGCCCCTGCTCCCCTCCTAGTGCCCCCGTGGGTGGCCCTCCAGAACGTTCAGTCTGAAATAAGCCCACTCCTACATCCCAGCTCCTTACAGAAACCCCCTCCACTCAGCCCCTGCCTCGGCAGAAACCGGCCTGCCCTCCTGCTCCCTGGCAGCAGGCTCCCCGAGGAGCGGAGGTGCACCCTCCCACGTCCCACATGCCGTGGGGTCGGGGCAGGCCTGCTCCCTCCCTCAGGCCCCAGAGCCCTCCCAAACCTGCACTCCGCTGCTCTCTCTCACCCCCTGCTCCTTCCAAACTCACGACATGCTTGCTCACCTGCTACCCCTCCCTGTTCCTGCAGTCTTCCCAGCCCTGGGTCACCCCTCTTCCTTTGTTTTGGACATGAGCACAGCACCCGCAGTCTCTCGTCACCCCAGGACTTGCTCTCATCCTGCATGGTTTCAGAGCCCCTGTGGAAGGCCTACCTGCATCTAACATCCATCTGCATCTAACTACTGCCTGAAGTTAAACCTGGCCCACCGTCTGTTTTTGTAAATAAAGTTTTATTGAGAATCGGCCATGCCACTCATTTGTTGCCTGTGGCCACTCTCACAGGACAATGGCAGAGTTGAGTATCTGTGACTGAGACTGCACAGCCCACAAGGCCTAAGACATTTACTACCTGGCCCTTGGCAAGGAAAGTATCTGCTGACTCTTGCCTTAGAAGAACGACCATAAAGATTCCAAAACAGGGCAGTTCTCCCAGGGCAGAGGGCCCTCCCACAATTGTTCTCAGTAAGCTGAATTTTAAGTATTATTTTGGTCAGTAGCAACTTTTTAAAAAAGAAGGATGAGAAGTTTTTCTTGGATGAGAATACAAAAGAAGGTTTTGTGCACATAAAGATGCTCCCCAGGCTACAAGAGAAATACAAATATAAATTAGAATTATTTCACCAAAAGAATCCTTAAGAAAACTGAAAACATCTTATCTTGGTTAAAAAAGGAGGAAAACTAAGAAAGCCAGGGAGGAAAACAAGAGAAAATGATTAGGAACAAATCAAAGCAGAGGCGGCCCCGTGATGGACAGTATTTGATGTGGTTCCAAGACCGCGGCCCGACACCGGGCGAGGGTCGCGGTCCCAGTGACAGTGTGTTCTCGTTCCCAAAGGGCTGACCCGGCACCTGCACCACAGCAGCTGTGCGCACAGGAACAAACACCGCCAGGGGACAGGAACCCGCGCAGTGGGACACACCCCGGAGCCCCGCGCTGCGCCCAGTGGGGAACGTGGGGCTCCCGCGGCCTGAGGCCGCGTCTTCCTCAGGTTCCGCCATCTTAGCGGCGGTTGACAAACGGCTGAGGGCGCAGATACATCCGCCCACAGGGCGCAGCCAAACCACTTGACCCCAAACCAGAAGGGGGAACTCTCAATGGGCAGAACGCTGTGTAGGGGCGCCTCTCACCCCGCCTCCCATTACCTCCTCCACCACAGGGCAGCTCTCACGTAGCCCTTCATTTCGAAAGTCAAAACATAAGCCGCCATCTTCTTACCAGCGCCCACCTCCCTGGCTACACTGATTGGTTGAGAGCTAGGCACCTCACACAACCTGGGCCAATCACAACGCCTCTCCTGCCCCCTGTCCACAGTGATTGGTCCCAAGACTAGCACATGATCCAGCTGGGCCAATCAGAGTTCTCCACAGGCAAAAACGTGACGTTTGCCACCTTTCCCCTCCTCTTTTCTTTTAGGGGGTCTGAGCGTGGCTCTTTCAGCAACACGTGGTTTAGCTTCGTGGAGAATTGGTTCTAAGAGAGAGAAACTGACTCCAAGGAAACAGAGAAACTATAAAACAGTGAAAAAGCCCTCCCAGTGTCAATAAATTGCCTTTTTGTGCCTAACCCAGCCTCGATCCCGGCACCGGCTGTGTAGCTCACGAGCCGACAACCCGGCCAGTGTCCTGCACGGCGCCCTGCGGCCCCGACGGGAAGGCGGGACAGCGCGCTGACTACTCGCCGAGCTCTGCCAGGACCAGGCATTCTGAACGTCGGACGTGCGTTTCAGCGTCTTGTTTCCTCTACCTAACGACCCAGGACGTAGGCCACGGTGGCCGCGTACCAGGTGACGCGGGGAGAAGGGACGCAGGGGCCGTCACCCCAGAGTCGCTGGGGCACAGTCATCATGAAAAGCAGCTTAGCTGTTAGTATGTTCGGTTACGATATTTGAATACTGCGTGGCTACTGCAGCTCCTGCTGCCCGCACTCGGGCAGACACTCCCAACAGTGCCCTCCCCGGGACCCCTGCCGGGCGGCGTCCTTCCAAGAGGGACTGAAACCGGGACTCGCCAAGTCACTCAGCCAAGGGGTCTCTCAGCTGAGCCGCGGGGAGCCAGGATGCGAACGGGGGCTGCTGACTGCGCAGTCCGCACTTTTCACGGTAGCAACTGCTCTGGGAAGCTTGGGAACGACTCCCCAAAGCAGAAAATAAGACGGCACCCACCAAACAAGCAGATGGGCAGCGAGGGGGACAGGAGGTCAGCCATCTGCAGGGGACTGTGGCAGACTGTGGCAGCCTGTGGCTGTTTCAGGATCAGAAACCTAGACTGCGAAAACATGCCCTTTCTTCCTTTCTCTCTCTCTCTCTCTCTCTCTCTCTTTCTGGTAGTTCTTTCTGTGTATTTGTTTATTGCTGTTTGGATTCTCCTTTTCATTTCGTAGAGCCCTTTGGGTCATTCCAGCCTGTCTCAGCCATGCCTGGGAGACTCAGTGCAGTGGGTTTGCATCTGTATTTGCGGGGGGTTACAGGAGGAGCAGCTCCTCTCAGGGCAGGCATGGTTACTGACCACACCCTCCGGTTTTGCCCGGGACAGTCTGGCTTTTGCCTGTTGTCCCAGCATAGTTGTCAGTGGAGCCTCTTTTCTACCTCGAAGTACCCTGATTTGGATGATAGATCATGTGTACTACATGGTCACTCTTCGCAAGTCGCAAAGAGGGACCCAGAGTGAGAAGTGGACCCCACCCCAAGAAGGCTGAGGAGCTCAGGTAGTTTCAAGGCCAGTTCTCTAACACTCAGGTAGGGTCAGAAAGCTCCATTCCTCCAAAGAAATGCTTTCTGGGAGCTGCAGGTGGAGCGGCTGGCTGTGCCTCATCCTGCGCGGCCCAAGCTGCCCCAGGCTAACACTAGCAGGAGCCACATTCAGAAGCTTAACTTGTTGCAAACACTTGGAGGCTAAGGCGAAGGTGAAATCACAACATGAAATGCATTAGGAAGTCCTCCTTCCCCTTCTCTCTGAAATTCTTACTCTAGACAGAAAGCCTTTGTCCTTCACACTTTCTCAGCAAGAAGACACTCACAATTATCTCCTCTGCGTCACTGCTCTCCCGTTTCAAATCTACACCCGGCATTTCGTGGCCACGACAGGCGTGAGCTTCTCAGGGCTGGGACCGTGTCTTACTCCTCTGGGAATGCCCTGCGGCCCCGGGGCTGCTGCTGCCCTCCACAAAACGGTGCCTGTATTAGTTTCTGTTGCCAGGTAGCCAGTGACTGCAAACTCAGCAGCGTAACACAATACCTATTTAATAGCTCGCAGTTGCCTGGGCTCTCTGCCCGGGGTCCCATAAGGACAAGATCAAGGTGTTGGCTGGGCTGGGCTCTTACCTGCAGGCTCTGGAGAGAATCTGCCTCTGTGCCAGTTGTGGGCAGAATTCAGTTCCCTGCAGCTGTCGGGCTGCAGTGCCTGCGTCTTGCTGGCTGACGGCTGGGGCCACACCGGAAGGCCACTCACAGCTGCTGGCTGGTGACCCTCCAGCTTCAAAGCCAGCAATGGCCTATGGAGTCCTTTTTGTGCTTCAAATCTCTCTGACTTATAGAAGTTTCTGCTTTTAAATGGCTTGTCTTGGGCCATGCTTACCTGGATAATCTCTGTATTTTAAAGTCAACTGGCATGGGACTTTAATTACGTCAGCAAAATCCCTTCACAGCAGTACCTAGATGAGTGTTTGATTGAATAACCGGGGACGGGAACCTCGGGGGCCTTTTGGAGTACTGCCCACCATGGTCCCCGGCGTCACTGCTGCTCAGGCAGACGGCTTACCTCCCTTCCTGGGCTACACACTCTGCCAACACAGCTGGCCAGGGGTTGAGCCTCACACTGGTGTCCAGCAGCTCTGTCCTGAGCCACAGGCACCTACCGTGGAGGCTTCGCCGTCCCGACTGTGCGCTGGCCCAACTGCAGCTCCGCACTGCTCCTGGGGAGGCCACACGTGTCTCTTTGCTGTTTTCCAAAGGATCTTTGAGGAGTTAGGACTAAGGCATTTCTTTAAAGGCAACTCCATCCTGCCTCGAGCCTAAAAGAGCATTTTCCTTTGGCAGGAGAGATCCTGAGCAGCTTCTAGAAGCTCAGCTCCTGGGAGCTTACCAACAACCAGGAGGCAGTCAACACAGGTCCTTCCCAAGGAGGACCCTTTCCCGGTTCTATACAGTTATCCAGGAGGGGAAAGGCTGGTGACAGCCAGCGAGTGGCAGGCTACGTGTGTCCCACTGGCCAGTTCAGAACCATTTATCCACTTAAGGACGTTGGCACTTGAGTCGGGAAGGGGTTTTTGAGACAGGCCACACAGCTTCCCTGCCCAGCTGGAGTTCCAGGCTGTGTTAAACGCCACCTGCCCAGTGCTGAGCAGGCCTCTCCCATTTCACCTGTGATGCCCACAACGCGAGCTGGGGGTGGGGAAAGGTGCTGGCATGTGGTGAATTCAGACCGGAATGGACTAGGAAAGACAGCCCAGTCCCACCCCTTGACATGGGAGTGAGCCACAGAGCGATAGAATTTTTTTTTTCCAAAATAACATTGTCAAAAGAGAGTGCATGGAAGCTCACGGGCATCTAGAGGTGGGTGGGCGGCAAGAATCTATCAACTGACTCCATCGAACAGAAATTTCAAAGTGAAAGCTACAGTACCAAGCAAAGTGGCTCACGGTCTGGGGAAACAGGAGACTGTTCCCACCTAAGCGTGAAGCCAGCTCACCTGGGGTCTGGAGGAGACGTCTGCACACAGCGCAACAGCAGCACAGAGCAGACAGGGAGGGCGAAGGGAGGATCAGGGACGGCTTCTTGCAGGAGGAGGTATCGCAGGAGCCCCAGAGGCTCAGGGATTGGTGCTGCTGGGGAAGGAGGCCGGGCTGAGGGCTCAGAGCAAGGAGCAGCCAAGTCCTGTTTGGCTGGCGCGCAGTGGGGTACAGGCTGCAGAGGTGAGCCGGGCCCTGCCCCAGGGCACAGCCCAGGAAGGCGTGAGCAGAAGCAAACAGTGGAGTCAAGCTTGCAGGGCAGTTCAGCTATCACTCACGCAGGCAGGAAAGCCAGAGGCCTGCCATGTTTAGGACATGTGCTTCGCACAGTCCCCCGGGCCTTCATGCTGGTGGCCATGAATACGGAGTGAGCTTTGCAAAGGCCACATCAAATTGTCAAAGCAAAACTTCTACCTCCCCAGAACTGCCTGGGGAAAGTCATGTGATTTGCATTTTAAATATAAGAGTATCAATAATTTAGCTCTTGGGAGCAAAAACTTGTAAGATTAGTTAGCATTCGTATCCCTTGTTGCCCCTATCTGACACTCAGGGAAAGGGAGCTTGGAGCCGGAGTGTCCAGCTGTCAGGGGAGAGTGAAGCCACCCTTAGAAAATCAATAAAAGGCCACAGGCGGGAACTGCAGTGTGGGAAACACATCTATCACCGGCCACTGTCCCCTAGGTGCTCTCCTGCACCTGCTCACACTCGGGAGTCGCACAGCTGATGGGTGTAAGGGTTCTCAGCGTCCTCTCTGCTGCCGTGGTAACATCACCCTCCTGAAACCTGAGGCCTGAGGCCGGTTTCTGAGGTACCTTCCGGGCCCTGGATCCCGGTGCGACGGCCGACCTGCCCAGACCCGCCCAGACCCGCGGCCCATAGCGAGGAACTGACTCAGCTGGTCTTGTGACCCCCCCACCCAACAAATGACTCAGCAAAGACGATTTCCGCACCCCTGTGGTTCCACTCGAACTCGCCAATCAGCAGACCCAACTGCCTGGCCCTCTGCCCGCCTAAACTGGCTTCACAGACTCTATCTCCCAAACTCTTGGGGCGATGGGTTTGAGAGCTTCCTCCCATCCATCTCCTCTCATGGCACCTGTGATTTTAAGCTCTTCCTCGGCTGTGACCCCTGCTGTCTCAGGGCACTGGCTTCCCCTTGAGCAGCAGGCAGTGAACCTGGCTGGGCTGTGACAAGAGCACCAGTGTCCACAGAGTGTGGGAGAAGCAACAGTCCGCAGCAACAACCGCAACGAAGGAAGAAGAAGGCTCCCAGTGTCCGGTTGGGACGGGCAGGAGGGACAGAGCCCTGTGACTAATAGGCCCTGCAGACGCGCAGAAGCTCTCTGCCAAGCAAGCTGGTTTGCATGTCAGTCCTGTCTCCCCCTGCCATCTGGGGAGGCGCTAATGAGATGCTAACTAGGCAGGGAGCAGGGGGCAGGATGGCACAGAGGGCAGCCCGTCTGAGAGAGCGTCGAGATCACATCTCGTGAGCCATGAAAAGACCAAGCCTGGGACCCGTGGCACTTCCACACCAGGGCAGAGAGCTCCAACGAGCGGCCAGGCCAGGCCGGCTCTGCCCTGGACAGCTGGGTTCTCCCACTGTCCGAGAAGCCCCAGAGCCGCATAGCTCCCTCCTGCATTCACATTCCCGGCATGACCTGGGGTCCTGGTGCCCTGCTGCTCTGTGATTCATTATAAAATCATCACCCCACAGCCCCCGCCCTATGCCAGCACCTCTTCTGCTATTTAATCTATAGACAAAAGTACAAATTCTTCATCTTGTTTAGAATATGCTGAAGTGTGATTTAAAGAAATACATTCCTCCTGGGGTATCATGCTACAAAAATGCCAGAAATGCAAGCCTGAGGGTTTTAACTTTAAGAGTAAATGATTAGCCCTCATCTGCTGTAGAAAGGCAGTTTGGTGAACAGCCAGAGACCAGCCTGACAAGGGGTTTAAGAACACAATTTTGTGTCTCGCTCCCTCCCCCTGCCGCCCCCACTGCCACTCTGCAATCTGCTAATGAAATGATTTTTTAAAAATACAAAAATAGCCAGAAAAATCTGCATCCATGCAGAAAAACAGTGGAAGAGGCCTTAACTAGATCAGAGAGATAGTGAAGAATTTCTGCAAAAAGTACAGCCGGAAATGGCTGGAAGTGAGTGTGAGCAGCCTAGGGACAACCTGCCCAGGAAGACGGTGCAAGAGTCCCCGAACAGAAGCTCCAGGAACTGCAAGCAGGAGATGGAGAATGGGAGTCAGCAGGAACAGACGGCGAGTGGCCCAGGGTCTGGACACAGAGAGGCCGGGCAGAGCCCGCACATCGCCCCGATGTAGGCAGCCAACCTGCCAAGGGGAGAGGCCGGAAGGCTGTGCCGGTGGCTTCTGAGGGGCAGCACTGCAGTTAGAGGAGAGGGCAACGTCCCTGCTAGCTCAGGTGGCTGTGGCCAAAGCGCAGGGCTGCCTCGACTGCAGGTCGCAGACAGCTGTACCCCCAATCTAGGAAAAGTAAGTTTCTAAGAAATACACACTAACTGTAACCATTTCAAGTCTTAAGAAATGCTAGAAATTTAGGATGGATAAAAAGGGGGAGGACTGAATACACGAGAGGACTCAGTGTGTTAAAAGAAAGGAGGTGGCCTGAAAAACCAAAATAAGCCACCTCACTTGCTATGGTTGGAATGTGTCCCCCAAAGTTCACGAGCTGGAAACGTGACACCCAGTGCAGCAGTGCTGAGAGGTGGGACCTTTAGGAGGGACCTTTAAGGGGCATAATTAATGCCATATCACAAGAGTGGGTTTGTGTAAAAGTGGGCTTGCTCCCTCTCACTCTCTCGCCGTGGGATGACGTGGCGCAAAGGCCAGATGCAGGCGCCACGCTCTTGGACTTCGCAGCCTGCAGAACCATGAGCCAACCAAATCCCTGTCCATTGTAAATTGCCCAGTCTGCGGAGTTCTGTCACAGCAGCACGAAACCAACTGAGACGCTGAGACACAGAAAGAAGACAGCAATGTTGAAATCTGAAATCTCAGCAACCTCTGAGAAGACCTTTCATAAATAAAAAGACAATCACCAGAGACCAGGAAAGATCACTTCTAGATGAAAAACATGGTTTCAGAATTGAACACCCAAATGGAAGCACAAACAGTGATACTGCTAAAAACTCAATCAAGGAATTAAAGAAACCCTCGAGAATTCTCCCAGAAATCACAGGAAAAGCAAAATGAGGACAAGGTAACTGTGATAAGCAGAGGCCAAGGTTCCTAGAGAACAGAGTCGAGGACGTGCAGGCTGAGCTGACGGAGGGGCAGAGGAGAGGGCACAGCAATATCACAGGCACTTCTGCGTCCAGCCCACGTGGGCAACAGGGGCCAGGCTGACCCCCTTCTGACACAGTCAAAACACACGACAAAGTCTGTAGAGCGGTAGTTCTGGAGCACTGGGCCTCAGGCAGTAAAGGACAGCGATGCCCATGCCTGCGAGATGGGAAAGAACAAAGCTGGAGACCGACACTGTCTGGCCTGACAGCGCTGCAGTGTCGGGACACTCTGGACCCACACAGCAGAGAGCCCAGGGACAGACCCACACAGCAAAGAGCCCGGGGACGGACCCACACAGCAGAGAGCCCGGGGACGGACCCACACAGCAGAGAGCCCGGGGACGGACCCACACAGCAGAGAGCCCGGGGACGGACCCGCACAGCAGAGAGCCCGGGGACGGACCCGCACAGCAGAGAGCCCGGGGACGGACCCGCACGGCAGAGAGCCCGGGGACGGACCCGCACGGCAGAGAGCCCGGGGACGGACCCGCACGGCAGAGAGCCCGGGGACGGACCCGCACGGCAGAGAGCCCGGGGACGGACCCGCACGGCAGAGAGCCCGGGGACGGACCCACAGAGCAGAGAGCCCGGGGACGGACCCGCACAGCAGAGAGCCCGGGGACGGACCCACACGGCAGACAGCCCGGGGACGGACCCACACAGCAGAGAGCCGACACGCAGGGGCAACTCAGTGGAGATAGGAAAGTTTTTTCAGCAAAGGTTCTGGAACAACTGAATACCCATATCCCCTCCCTGCCATCAACAGGCCCATTTTGGGGACTAAATGAGAAATATTTGTGAAGTCATTTCACATAGTATGTAAATATTAGTTCTCTCTCTTCTTGGATTCCAGCTCCCTGTTTCCTTCCCAGCAACCGTAACAGTCTTTACGTATAAAAATGCAAATCAGATCATGCTGACATCCTTTCAGTGGCTGCTTCCTGCACTATGAGGGAATCCTAAACGCACGTGGTCCTCTGTGGCTGTCCCTGGCCTGGCCTTTCCCCTCCTCACAGTCCATGGCCTCCTCAGCAGCCCAGACTCACCGATACTGTCCCTGCCACAGGCCTCTGCACGTGCGATTCCCACGCCTGGGTCAGCTCTTGACCCCACCCCCCCACCACCCACAAACTGCTCAGCCCCATTCATTCGTGTCCTTTGGGTCTCAGCCCAATAGTCCTTTCCTCAGAGGCGCCTTTCCCTGCCCCACTGTCCCCACCACCTCTAACACGAGAGTTAGGGCCCCGTTCCTGTTCCACAGCTTCCCGTTCCTTCCCCTGAGAACACGCGGCCACCATAATTCTACACTCGCTGCTCGCCCCCTCGCCCCGCCACACGGAGAGCTCCGCTATGCATGGTGACCATGGTTGTCACATCCACTGTGGCATTTTCAGTTTCTAGCACGTGGCATGTGCCGAGTAACCATCTGTTATATTAAACAAAGACACGCAGTTTGCCTCCCTTCATCCGTGAAGACCGGCGGCCAAGCCCCGGGGCCAGCGTCCGTGCAGAGCTGGGCTCCGTGCGCTGCGGGCTGGGCTGGGCAAACCTCAGCTGCGCCCGCGGCAGGTTTGAGGCCACCAACTCCACTCCCGGGCTCCCACTTGGAGGCTGAGGGGACACTGCCCGCGCCCCACCACCCCGCCCCCTGCGTCCCGCGGGCCAGTTTGACTGGGGCCCCTCCCCCAGCTGCAGGTTCTTCGCTGACGGCTCACACCTGAATCTTCTCCAGAAGTTTGTCCTGGAAGCTCCCTGGCCTGAAGTGGTCTGAGAGTCGCACCCTCCCCTCAAGGCCTGTGACTGGGAGTGACTGGGACAGGGTCACAAAAACCTCCCTGGCCTCCAGGAGGGACAGACTCTGCAGCCTCCACTCCTGAGCTCCGTCCCTGTGGGTCAGGCCGCGCTGGGCCCCCTGGAGCCCCATCTCTGCCCGGCCTGTCCTCACAGCTGTCCTGGAGCCCCACCTCTGCCCGGCCTGTCCTCACAGCTGTCCTGGAGCCCCACCTCTGCCCGGCCTGTCCTCACAGCTGTCCTGGAGCCCCACCTCTGCCCGGCCTGTCCTCGGAGCCGTCCTGGAGCCCCACCTCTGCCCGGCCTGTCCTCGGAGCCGTCCTGGAGCCCCACCTCTGCCCGGCCTGTCCTCGGAGCCATCCTGGAGCCTCACCTCTGCCCGGCCTGTCCTCGGAGCCATCCTGGAGCCTCACCTCTGCCCGGCCTGTCCTCGGAGCCGCCTGGCCTGGCCAGCTCCTCCCTCACCACCGTCCCCGAGAGCGCTCACAAAATGTGTGCGTGGATCCCGCCCAGCTCTGCGTCCAGGGAACGGCACCCGGACTAAGGCGCGAGGGAGGGAAGAGGAAGCTGCTGCACACTCGCGGAGGCCCCGCACACGCCAGGGACGGCCGGCTCGGTCCTCACACCCACACTGACGAGGCCCGGAGGCTCAGGGAGAACCTGTGCCTCGTCCAGCGTCACCCAGCTGCTCTGGGTGTCTCCAGAGGCCACGCTCTCAACGCACCACGATGGCTGTTGGCGAGTCCACACGCCTGCAGACCCCGTCCCACCCAACGGTGTGAGTTGTGCGTCTAAGGCAGTGGCAGGGGTCACTGGAGGAGGACTTCAAACGGAGCCTAAGTACATTGTTCCAACCTGGAAAGGCCTGTGTGCTGGGTGGCCAGTCTGCCACCACGATGTTCGCAGAGCAGCCGGCACCGCTGCGCAGGCCTGTGACAGGGGAGCAGCGGGACCGAGGGGAGAGTCGGCCACCGTGACCTCCACGAGGCACAGCCCTTGCAGTGCCAGGTCCCAGAGTACGTGCACTCGGCTCAAGGTTAAGGAATGACACGGTGAATAGCTCATCGGAGAGTAATTCATGTCATCGCCTGAAAGGGAAAACTGAAAGCCATCGGGGGCCCACTGCCGCGCCAACGACCGTCAGGGGAGGCCTTGCGTCGGAGTGTCAGAAAGAATCTGCAAAAATAAAGGGAAAACTGGATGCAGATGTTCTCCTCAATTAGCCTCCACTGAAGAAGCAATAAACAGGAAAGATCAGGGCTATAAGTGCATTTTTCTTTAACCATCTGGCGTGAGTCATGACATCTCCGAGGGAAATGTGTCTTTCTTTGGTGAAGCTACAGGAAACTATTTTAATTTTCTTGATCATGCTGGAGTTCTTGCAATCGAGCTATTTTTAACCAAAGCATTACAAAATACGACCATCACGTGAGATGATTACTGAAATCTAAATCACACCAGCAGGAAGCTGTGGTTCAATTTGTCTTTTCAAACGTCAGTTATATCTGCCTGTAAACAATACTACGACTAGGTTATTTTTGTGACAGCTTCCCTTTATAGAAGGAGAAAAAAAGTCTTTATTTACTTCTTGGATATGAAAGTTGGGATAAAAGATGCCTCATTAGGAAATCAAGAACTCTTGCAAAGAGGGTTTAAAATGCCGGAACAGCACGTTTTCCGATTGTATTGCTGATTATGCTTTTAACACTTTGTGTGTTGGTGGCAGTAAATTAACAAAACTTTTGTCATCTTCCTGAAATTTCCCTCCTAGATATAGGACAGATTGAGCCGTAGGATTTCATTTTATCAGTGTGGGTTTCTTTTCGGTGGGGGTCGCATGGGGGTTTGCATTGGGATCCCTGGGGCTGCTTTTAGACGGACCGAGGCCAGAGCCTCCGCACAGCACAGCTGAGCTCAGAGACTGGCCAGGGCCCCGCATCAGGATTTTTAAAAGAACCTGCAGAATTCGGAGGCACACTGAGATCGAGAGCCACTGTTGTAAGAGCTGGGAATATTCAAAGCTTGTCTACAAAACTGTAATAAATGCTGTTCACGTGCAACTTGGATATTCCTTGTTTCAAAAAGCCGTGACAAAAAATGAAGGTGTAGAGAACTCACTGTAAAGAAATGGTTCTTTTACGTGGTGAGATCTCTGCGTGAGTTTAAAGCAAGATTTTCGGTTCTCAGCTCTAATTCACATACATGTTTGATGGGGTGGAAAGTGCATATTGGGCCATTTAGGAGACCTTTGACCTCCCTCTGCCGCTTCATCCGGGACAGAGACACGGTCCCCGGGAGCCGGGGAAGCCTGGTCTTGCCGCGCCCCCTCCTACCCTCTGCCCCCGACTTCCTGCCCTGACAGCCCCGCTCGGGCAGAGGCTGGAGGGCTGCCTTGACTTACCTACGCAGAGTCTCACTTAGAGGGAGGTGGCTTGTCCTCTGCAGCCGGTGGGTTGTGTGAAACTACTGTGAGCACAAGGCCACAGCGGTGGCGGTTTCACTCGCACCCCTGGCTGCCTCCGCCATTCCCCGTAACCCCTCGCTCGGGGCTCTGCGTGTCGCGTGGCCCCTCTCGCAGAGGAACGCTTGTCACGGGCGGGAAATCCAGTCGTGCGGCGACATCCCCGAGTGAGTCTCTTGCAGCCTCACAACACCCGGTAACCCTTCCCCGGCAACTTGTTACTCAGGACACGCGTGATGTCTGATCCCCAGACATGGGCCACGAGGGCAGGAAGAGGAAGGAGACTGGCGAGCGGTGGGCGCCCTGCCCTGGCTCCAGGTCCGACCACACAGGAGGCCTCTGCAGGTGCAGGCAGAGGGCCGAGCACTCACCGTCCAAGGCCGACGTCTGTGCCCGGCAGACTGGCAGGGTCAGCCCCAAGGGGCCAGGTTCCGGTCACAGCAGCCCACGCGCTGAGCCGGAGGTCAAGCTGCCCCTCACCCCTGGATGTAACTGCCTGTTCCCCCTCCGGCATCCGGGCCCATGTCCCGGCTCCTCTCCTGCTCCAGGCCCCGACCTGGACCCCTCCCTCGTGCCCGTCTACACCTCCGCAGCTGTGGCGACCTGGCACCGCTCGCAGCAGACAACGGCCTTGGCCCGGCTCTGCTGCTGTTGGTCCACAGGGACAGCGCACGGTGGGGGGTGTGGTCCACGGCAGGGGCAGGTGGGCAGGGCCCGGGCATCCGAGAGTGAACCGAGTCAGGACAAAGGCAGGCGGAGAGGTCGCAGGCGCGGGTGGAGGGCAGGGAGGGGGGCAGGGAGGGGGGCAGGGAGGAGGGCAGGGAGGAGGGCAGGGAGGGGACAGGGAGGGGGCAGGGAGGAGGGCAGGGAGGAGGGCAGGGAGGGGGGCAGGGAGGAGGGCAGGGAGGAGGGCAGGGAGGGGGGCAGGGAGGGGGGCAGGGAGGAGGGCAGGGAGGAGGGCAGGGAGGGGGGCAGGGAGGGGGGCAGGGAGGAGGGCAGGGAGGAGGGCAGGGAGGGGACAGGGAGGGGGCAGGGAGGAGGGCAGGGAGGGGGGCAGGGAGGGGGGCAGGGAGGGGGGCAGGGAGGAGGCCAGGGAGGGGGGCAGGGAGGGGGACAGGGAGGGGGGCAGGGAGGAGGGCAGGGAGGGGGGCAGGGAGGAAGCCAGGGAGGAGGGCAGGGAGGGGGACAGGGAGGGGGGCAGGGAGGAGCACAGTGGGGCAAACTGAGGGAGATTGAGAGGCATGGAGGGAGGAGGAGAAGGCGCTGCTCTTTCTCCCGCCTGGGGCAGGCTTCACCCCCCGCAGACGGGCGAGGCCCGGAAGGAAAGGGAGAGGGCAGAGAGCTGGGCCTGCATTCGCGCTCACAGCAGCGTGAGCACCGTGCCAGGACGGCTGGCCCATCAAGCCCTGCGCCAGCCGTGGCCTGGAGGACCCGTCCTGCGGTCGAGAGGCTGCCGACCCACAGCGGAGGGATGAACGGTTACGAAGAACAAAGAACGCTGAGCGTCCGCCCTCCCGGCAGGGCCCCCCCGAGCACCGTGTGCCCAGAGGGTCAGTGGATGCAAACGCGTCCCAGGAAGGCCGGACTCTGCGGCCTGACTCAGCAGCACAGGGCAGGACGCTGAAGACGTGCTTCCCGCTCTCCGTGGCTGAACTCACTTCTGGCAGAAGAGATTTGCCAACGGGAACAGGAGGCAGCAAGAGAGGTCTTCAAGGAGCCTAGACGTCAGCTTTTTAAACGCTCCTCGGGCAGAGACAGAGCAGGTGAGGGGACCAACCCCCTCACTGGATTCGCTGCCTACGTATCTCTTGCGTCTAACCACGTCCCTCCCTCTCCACGGTCACCTCCGGGACGGGGTTTTACTGTCCCCCCCCAAATTCATGTCTACCCAGAACCTGCAAATGTGTTCCTATTTGGAAATAGGGTCTTTGTAGACAGTCAAGTTAAAATGAGGTCATTCTGGACTGAGGTGGCCCTAACCCAGCTCAGACTGGCGTCCCATGAGAGGAGGGACGTCAGGACACAGACACAGGGAAGCACCACGTGGCAGAGGAGGAGGAAGCACCGATGTGCCCACAGGGACACCACGGACTGTGACAGGCGCCGGAGGTCGGAGGGGGCGCGATGCAGACCCCCTCCCCCACCGCCCGCCCCAAGAGGCACGAACGCCGCTGCTGACACCCCGATTTGCACTTCCGGCCTCAGAACTGTGAAAGGACAAACTCTCCCTATCTTATGTCACTGGTCTGTGGCAGTTTGTGACGGCGTCTGGAGGAAACCACACACCACCCAACCCCGCTGCATCAGCTCTCCCGACTCGCGCCGATGACTCCAGCGCATCCCCACCCCCGCAGGCCAGTCTGGTCACCCCACGGCTCGCTCTGCCCACCACGGTCACGGGCGACTCCGGCTGAGAGCCCGCGGCCACCACTGCTCTGGGAGGCTCCCCCCTGCCCGGGTCTCATGGAGCATCTGTCACCCACAGGAGCCGTCTCCCGCCCGCCACGCGAGTCTGCGCACGTGTCATCACTGTCTGTCCTCGCTGCCCTCGTGGACCGCTCCCCCACCGCACCCGTCACGGCGATTGTGTCTCCAGTGTCCCCTCCCCACTGAGCTGCCAGCTGCCGACAGCCAGGCTGCACGGGGCTCGTTCGTCACCCTGTCCCCACACTTAGCGCCGCGAGCAGAGTTAGCCGGGACCCGGTGAGAGCGCGCTGGGTGAACGGACGGGTGACAGAACCGAGAGAGGAAGAGCGAGGCCACCGTCGCCCCCTCTCCTCCCCCAGGCTGTGATGGGCGTCCTCAGGCACAGTGTCGGAGGGGACGTCGCTCTTTGATAAGGGGGCAGAGCTACAAAGGTCAGGTCCCCCCACCTCCCTGTCTACAGCACCGAACCCTAGGACACATTTTAGAGAGATAAGAAAATAAAGTGGGGCAAGACAGAAAGTCTGGAGGTAGAATTTGCAATTGTTAAAAAGTGAATGGAATCTCTGAAATCCCCAAATGCTACCGTTAGTACCACCCCGCATGCATCTCATGCCCGCGTCAGCACAGCTCTGTGGGGAGCATGTTACTGCCCGCGTTCGCAAGTGGGGAAACTGAGGCCGAGGGAGGTAGTCATTCACGCAAGGTACAGGCCGTGGACGGTGGCTGTCACCAGGTCCCTCTGACTCCAAGTGCAGAGATTCTCTCACTCCCGGCTGCCTCCCCGAGGCCCCCGCGCCCTCCCCACCCTCCGCACACGCGGCCGGTGCCAGGGCAGCCAGCCCCAGCCGGGCTCCGCGGCGTGTGCAGACCCCGCGCCGGCTCCTTCATCTGCCGGGACACCAGAGTGATAATGAACCCCGCGGCCCAGCCAGAAACCTGTCCAGATTTGTGGGAATCTTCCGACATAAAACATGAGAGAAAAGTAGAAACAGTTTGGCGGCATCAGCATGCGGTGTATGTAGCGAAGCAAAACAAGGCAGGTTGTGTAAATATTTAAAAACGAGAAAGAACTGAACTGGCTCCAGAGGCACATCTGGGATAACAGCTCTACGGAGGCTGCGGTTTCCGGGGAAAGTCGCCGCGCAGACAGGAAAACAGCCGGCCGGGCTCAGATTTCACCCTCACGTGCTCTGCCCGCACCTCCGCGGCCGCCGAGCACGCTCTGCCCAGCGGCCCGTGTTTACTGCACAACGCGTCACTTTCCAACGGGCCTAAATCAAATAAACATGCTTTCCTTGCCATTAAAATGCTTTGTTTCTATGTTAAACAACAGAAACTCAGTAACGGTGTTAATAGTTGACTCGACATAAAATCAGATAATTTTTTTTTTTTTTGCCACGTTTATCTACGTTACCTAATATGGCAAGAAATGGAGCGTTGAGTGTGTTTAGGATTCAGATTCTGGCATTATGCCAAAGGCTAAGTTCGGGTTTTCCAAAGAAAATACGCCACGTATCGGAAAGTACGGTTTTCACGAAGTTACCTTCGTGACTGACATTTGGAAATGGACCCTCGTTTTCCAGAACTGATACTGCAGGGGTGGGGGGGGGGGCTGCAGGGGTCACAGGACCCCACGGGGCCGGCTACCTGCCTGCCTCTCTCCCGCCGAGGGGTCGCCCCTCACCTGCGGAACGGGGCCAGCAGGACCGCGAGGCGGCCCAGGGGACCGACGGCTCCCAGCCCTCCCTGTGTGCCAGGGCCGCCCGAGGACGCCACCGAGCACCAGAGCCGGGCCCCTCCCCAGGCCCTGGCAGGTGCATCCGCGAGTCTCCCCGGGTGACCGGAGCTGACCTGCGGCCGGGCCGGCACCCACTGAAGCAGGAAAACGTGTTCTAAGAATGTAAGAGAATTCGCCATAGTCATTGTGTTTCACTGCCGTGGCTGAACAGGGAAACAAAAGCAGCACACGCCCCGCGCCCCGCCGGCGGCCTCTGTGCCGGACAGGCAGGGAGACTCTCGGTGAGCGCGCCGTGTCGAAGCTGTCACGGAAACACGGCGGATGACAGGCACGCGCAGCGCCGCGGAGCTGGCTGACGGCAGCTCCCTGGCGGCCTGTTCTCGTGAGCTGCTGTCCGTGCCCAGACCACGGCCTGGCCAGGCCCTGTGATCCAAGGCCGAAAGCATCTCTGGACTTCGACGGAGCTCTCGGGGAGATAGGGAAGCTTAATCACAGCTGATGGGACATGTGACTCACGCACAGGGACTTTCCAGCCCAGTCCCTCGAGGACCGGCCTGGCTTGGATTCTCCCCCAATTATCACAAAGAATTTGGGCTGGAATGGTTGGAAAACAGGGATTCATTCATTCAGCAACAGCTGGGAGCTCTGCGGGTGATGGGGCAGGAGAGGCTGGTCACGAGGTGACCCCACGTGACCCTCCCACGGCCACGCACACAGGTATTGTTGAGTGGATGAATACAAAAGCAAACCAAGTAATGACGGGATGGAGGAAGAGAGAGAGGGAGAGAGACATAACAGGAGAGGAGGGAGGGAGGACGGACGGAAGGAGGGCTTAGTTCAGCACCATCCTGCGCTGTCGGGCGGCAGCTCTGTTTCCAGGTTAGCCTGTCCTGAGCCGCGGTGCTGACCGGTTCTCCCAGTGCAGGAGGAGCCGGCGGGGACAGGGCTGCCGAGTGCAACGCAGGAGGATGAGCCAAGTACACCTCGTCCTGAAGAGCCCCCGGTCGTCCTTGTCCACATCCGCCCCCCAGCCCTGGAAGTGGGGCTGTTCCCACCCAGCGCAGTGCTCGAGGTCACCTACGAGGCCACCTACGAGGCGCCTCCAGCTTCTGCCCACCAGGATCAAGGGTTTCCAGAGTTCAGCAGCCACCAGGGGACTCAGGAAGGGCCACGGGGAGGCACAGAGGAGGATCCGCTCACTCTGCGCTCCCTGCGTGCCCTCTGACCTGCCCTCTGACCCGGTTACGGCAGGGGCTCTGCTGTCACCTGGGACGCCCGGGGCCTCTCCTCGGGTCCCTCCTGGCCCACCCGGAGCTGAGGTTCAGGCCACTCCGACATCCAGTCACTTCTGCAGCCCCCGCGACGGCACTGTCACCTGATCCCTGCCGTCCTCCACGCCAGGCATCTGCTCCGTCTGCTCACAGGCCTGTAACCCACACGTCCCTGTGTTCCCAGTGAGAGGGAAAGCACCCCATTCTGCAGGCCCTCCACCATCCCCATCAGGCCCCCCAACACCGCTGAGGCTGGCTCTCCCGGGCCGGCCGGTGTGCACACCTGCGCTGCGCCAGTCTCCTGGCAACGCTGCCGTCACAGGGGAGGGCTCTACCCGTTCTCTCTCGACGTCAATAAATTCTAGCTGTTATTCACAGACAAAGCAGATCGTTGTGTCAGCCAGAACCATCCCTGACGCCTGCAAGGAGATTTTGTGTATCTTCTCACACCAACTCTCCAGCTGGGAAATTTAATTCAACAAAGACCCCGTCATCGCCACCCCCAGTGTCACAGCCCTGCGCAAGCGTCACTGTCTGCGAGCCCCGCTACAGTCTGGCTTCTGGTCCTTGTCCCTCGTGCACACATGCACCTGCACACGCGCAGTACACGTGACCTCACGTGTCCAACGCATGCGACCTCGACTCACGGCCGAGAGGCTCTGAGCAGCGAGACTCCCCCGGGGAGGGACTGAGGCTGCCCCAGCTAAACACCCCACTTTGGCAGGCCCACGCCCTCCCACCCTGACGGCCTCCAAGCGGACCATATCACCCCTTTCCAGGCCCGAAACCACAGGGTCCAGGTACAGGAGGGCTAGAGAGTCCCTGGGCCACAATCGCAGGCATCAGGTCATGCTGGGCGTTTGCGATACAAGCGTTTCTGACCCCTGCGCTTGGGCTGGTTACGCGTGAAGCCCAGCTCCCGCCTGCCCTGAGCGCCAGGAAAGCCCAGGGCCTGTCTGCGTGGCAGCTTTGCCACGGGAGCTCTTCCACGCTGTCCCCACCAGGCCTGGGACAGTCACATCCACACTCTGTGGCTCTGAGAGAGACCCGTCCTCTCTTCTGCCCCAGGACCCTCCTCCAGCGCCATCTTGCTCCCACGAGAGGAGCCCGGCCAGGGGAGGGCTCAGAGGCCCGCTGGTCACCCTCCACCCGGCCTGCCCTGCCACCCGGACCCACTCCGCTGCCCCCGCTCTGGCTGCCTGGACGCTCCAAGGACATGTCTGTCCAAATGTGGTCACTGCCCCTTTCAACTCTGCCAGACAAAGACTTCCCAAGGACAGAAATGTCACCAACAGGCCGGGCGCCGTGGCTCACGCCTGTAATCCTAACACTCTGGGAGGCCGAGGCAGGAGGATTGCTCAAGGTCAGGAGTTCGAGACCAGCCTGAGCAAGAGCGAGACCCCCGTCTCTACTAAAAACAGAAAGAAATTATCTGGCCAACTAAAAATATATATAGAAAAAATCAGCTGGGCATGGTGGTGCATGCCTGTAGTCCCAGCTACTCGGGAGGCTGACGCAGGAGGATTGCTTGAGCCCAGGAGTTTGAGGTTGCTGTGAGCTAGGCTGATGTCACGGCACTCTAGCCCGGGCAACAGAGCGAGACTCTGTCTCAAAAAAAGAAAGAAAAAAGGAATGTCACCAGCGTTGGTGAGCCAGTGGGCTGCACTCTGAACGAGCCAGGCCCACCCTTGGCACCGCTGCCCGGCCATCTGCACGGCCGGGTCTCCTGCCCGGTTCCCAGAAGCCACATCCTGTGGTCAGATGTGGACGTCGGGGCAGAGACAGCTCTTCCCAGAGGAGGTGGTTTCAGCTGCCAAACCGACATTTTCCGGTCGGTCTGTCTTCCCTCTCATACCCGTTCCCGGTATCTGGCTGTATACGGTATGTTCCGGAGGGTTCTGTGGAGCTCGCTAATTCAGCCAGGGTGGCGGGCGGCACAGTGAGGCTTCCGAGCCAGCTTCAGCTTTGCTGTGGGAGCTCAGTGCCGGGACACAGAGCCGCCCTCACACCCTACTCACCTCTCCTCTTCCTCCCCGTGTACGGCACCGAAGCCACCGCGGAGAAAATCACTACCACCTCCAGGAACAGCCGCACTTCTGTCACTCTTGACAACATCTGATGTGCTCTTGTCACCAACGCTGTGGGTGGAATTGCGTCCCCCCCCCCCCAATTCACCTGAAGTCCTGACCCCCCGACCCTCAGAGTGTGACTGTATTTGGACAAAGGACCTTCACAGAGGTCAAAGGTTAAATGAGGTCGTATGGGCGGGCCAACGTGTATCTAGTCAGTGCAACATGACTGGTGTCCTCGCAAGAAGAGGGACAGACACAGGATTTGTGCGCAGAGGAAAGGCCCTGCATGAGCACAGCAAGGAGCCGGTCTGCAAACCACGGGGAGGCCTCGGGAGAAGCCAAACCCGCTGGCGTTTTGACCTTGGACACCATGGGCTGAATGCTTGTGTGTCCCCAAATCCACGTGCTGAAACCCTAATCCTCGGTGGGTGGTATCAGGAGGCGAGGCTTTGGGAGGTGTCCTCAGAAAAGACATCCCAGAGAGCTGGCTGGTCCCTGCCCGCTGGTGAGGACACAGCCCAAAGGCACCACCCACGAACCAGAGTGTGGCCTTCACTGGACACCAGATCTGCCGGTGCCTTGGTCGTGGACTCCGAGTCCCCAGAACAATGAGCAACAGGTTTCTGCTGTGTACGAGCTGCCCGGTTTGCGGTTCTGGCACAGCAGCCCGGGCTGCGTGACCGTGGTAAGCAAATCTCCGACTGAAAGTCTACAGGGCACAAAGCCTGAGCTGGTCACCACGGGAAGACGCAAAGCAGTGAGAACGCGACATCTCACGGCCTGGTCGGGGAGAGCGACACGGCACAGACACAGCCGTCACACGGCAGCCTGCAAACATCTGGGTATGATGCTGCTGTAGCTCTTGTTTCGAGACCTTTGTTCCAGTGTGATTCATACGGTAGGGAGCAGTCTGAGCATACTGTGGATTTTGTGTTTGCTTATCTGTGAGAAATAAATGCCAGATAAACACAGAAAACCGCGCTCACCTGAACCAAGCCGCAGAGGAATACACAAAATCCACACACCTCGGACACCTGTCAGCTCTCTGGGTCCACTGCATCCTGCAGGCTACGCTCGCCCACGTTTGGTGTCAAACCCTCTGACTTCACGTGACTGTCCCACCACTTCACAATGACAGCAAGTGGCGACACCTTCTGCGACCACTTCCGAAAGCAAAGCTTAGGTCGTTTTCAACATCCAGTGCCATATTCATGGCCGTGTCTGTGAATTTCTTAACCATGTGACATGCAAAGCTTGTTTCCACGTCTAGTGGGTTCTTACTCTTGCTTTTGCCTGACAGATTACTGAGCACTGTGCTCCTAACCCCCCTTTCCCCACAAGCCCTGTAGGTTCTACAGCGTGGTTTCATATATCGCAGTGATCCCTTAGGAACACGCGTGTTATGTTAGAGTAGAGCTGGCTGTATCCACACGCTTCAGTGAGAAGCTGCGTTTCAGGTGACCGTGGCTTGGGGAGCAAACGTCCATGGTCAGGGCCACAGACGCTCACGCACTTGCTGTGACAGCTCGTCACGCAGCACGTGGCCCTGACTAACGTCGCTTCCTAGTGGCCATGTCTGCTAATTGCAGGTAAAATACAGGAAAAGGTAACATATCACAAATGGATTTTTAAAAATGTTATAGCGTGAATGAACCCATGACACAAGCCAAGTCAAATATGGTCCTTCCCCCTTAGGCAGTTTCTAATAAACTCCAGCTGCCTGGTCTATTTACTGAAAGAATTTTGCTGCAAAGGAGTCAAACAGCCTCGTACAGGGAGCCACACTGACCTGTCATCGAGTTTTCCGAGGTACACAGCTGCTCTCTCAGCTTCTCCACGTCGTCGGGGTGCACCTGCTCGTAGAGCGTGCTCCCAAACCACTCCGACTGCGGCTGGTTCAGAACGGGGGTGACTGAGTCAGACACGTAAATCACTCGCCCTGTCTCAGCGGCCACTACAAACAGAAACCCGTCGGCTGCTTCAAGGATGAGATGCTTCAGTTCCTGGAAAGAAAAGATTATGATTAGCACAACACACAACAGACCTAGGCCAGTTAAGCTTTCTTATTGGCAATTTCAATTTCTTTTGTTCAGATATTCATTCTGGTACATAAATAGTTTGGGAAACAAGTGCTTTTTTTTTTAACTGGGTATTTTAGCTTATTTTACCTAGAAAAATGCACACAGCTTGCCCCATCCCTGAGACACAGCTACTTTAAACGCTATTAGCTCTGTCTTGCCTAGTCCTCTCTGAGGGAGAGAGAAAATTTCCGGCCTGGGGAGATGGGAGAGCAATGGGTGATCACCGTTGCCAAGGTGCAAACCGCGGCACTCGCACATTGAAACGGAAGTCGTGCCATTGGACCAGAAGGGCCCAGCACTTGGTGCTTGGCACACAGGTATGGGTGGAAGGAAGGGAAGGAGCACGGGAAGGTGAGAAGAGAGAAGGAAAAGGACCGGCGTCTCCCACCCACCGCCTGCCACGCTGACAGTGCACTCTGCTTCCTCTTCTCTTACTGCATTTCTCATCAGACGTGAGAGCGTCCCCATATCCGCACGGCTGTCGGGCTTCCGGAACTGACAATCACGGCCATGATCTCAGCAGACTCTCCCAGTGACCCTGGGGGGCAGCGGGGCGTGTAGCATTACCCGTGTCACTTTATAGTGAGAAGCGGAAGAAGCACCAGCCCTGTGGTCACACGGATTCGCCAGGGTCATGACTGTCACTGAGGGCAGGAAGGCAACCACTCGGGGCCAAGGACTGGGCAGCGTGAGCCATGGCCATCGTCTCCAGGAGACGGGGACGGGGCGCAGTCAGCCTTGTTAAAATGAGGTGCCTTTTGTGTGCAGCTACCATGACATTCTCGCTGCGAGCTGAGGAGCCCCTGCTGCTGAGTGACCCGCTCTGCGTCTGCGGGCGGGAGGCCCTCAGCCGCGTCACGCTCTATTCAGACCCCAAGGGGCAGCAGTGTCCTTCTGGACCAGTGGTTGCAACACGCTCTGCTGGGAACCCTGTGTTCAAATGTGACCTCAGGGGGACCCTGCTGCACACGCACCGGCAGCGCTGAGTGGCTGAGAGACGGAGGGTCTGGAGCCCTCGGTCCCAGTCCCCGAGGGGGTCCGAGGACGCAAAGACTAGAGAGCACAGATGTGCTGGTGAGCAGGACTTGGGGGCCTGGCAAGTGTCTCTCAGCCCCTGGCGGGGAGGGATCCCGACACCCTCTGCCCGGGACACGGGGGCGGAAACAGCCGGTACAGGCGTGTTTTAAGGAAAAGTCCGTTTTGCCCATTTCTCTGGCTTTGCACTTCTAGCTGGCGCCTCCCAGGTCCTCACTTGGTTCATGCACGGGGTCAGCACTTTTATTTTCAGCACTGGGAAGATCTTCCCGACAGGAAGATGTGTGAAAAGGAAAAAACGCAACAGGATGTCTGGGCAGCAGAGGATTCTGTCCCCGGGGGAGGGGAGGGGACCGAGTGACTTCACTCGCGCATTTCTGCTCCGTCCTGTTTGCAGGACCGTGGGAGCGTCTCGGGGAGGGGACACACCCTCTCCACAGACCTCTGTCCACCTCCCTCCCCCCCGACGCTCACCTCCGGGACCACGTCACTCACGGCCGGGGTCCCGCGTCCTGAAACCGGACCTGGCCCTGCCTGGCTCCCCGGGAAACGCAGCGAGGGCTGCGAGCCCGGGTTTAGGGTGACAGGTTCTCGGCGCAGCTGGGCAGCTCGGGCCTGTGACTCCACTTCTTCAGCTGGTTTTTCACACGGTTTTCTTCAGTGAGATTTTGTGAAGTTCAGTGAGACCCTGTGTGTGGACTCAGAGGGCCTGGCGCACAGTAGGTGCTCCGTAGATGTAAGTACCAGCATCGTCCCAGCAGCCGAGAGCGAGCGTGGGTGTGAGGCCCCCGCCCTGCACGGTGCCATCTCGCTCCTCCACTCCTGACCTCAGTCACTCACAGGTAAAGAGATTCGTTCTAAACATGGACCCTGCAGGTTTTGTCAGGATTAGGGAAATGTCGGGGAAAGCATTTTACTGGCCCCAGCAGTTAGCTGTGCCCAGTAGTACATCCCTGTCTGGTTACCGACCAGCTATCCATCCTGCATCTACTCCGAGCCCCGTGTGAAGCCGTCTACACCTGCCCTCCTCGTCACAGCCACACGAGCTGGGAAGTGTCACTGCGTTCATCTTCACGGGGCTGGGAGCGAGGCCCGAAGCCCGTGCCCCGATCTCCCGTGCTCCTCGTCCTGCGGGCGGCGGACAGCACCACGGCTGTTCCTTCCTGACACCTGCCACGTGAAGGGGCCCATGACCACTGGGATCACTTGCAAAGGGATTGAGTAGGTAAAGCTCTTGCAGAAATGTCTGCCACGGAACAGACAGGAACAGCAGAGCAGTCCCTGCTCTTCTTCCAGACGCGACTCCAGGACAGGAGCAGACCTCAGCGCTGGCGGAGTGAGCGACCCTGTCTCCCGACCACGCCCTTGCATTCCAACCCCTGTGGCTACCTGCCAACGCTGCCTCTGTCCTAAAATGTCCCCCAATGACACCGGGCCACTTCCACTCTATTTCACTTTGGCCACATGCTCTGTGTCTTGTTAAAGGCACCATGACTTTCAGGACCCTGCACTGGACATACCTTTGCACTTCCCAACGCATTCCCTGACAACTCTACAATTTTACCATTTCCCCTCCACTGCATACAAAGTGCTTTCAAATCTGTCCTCCCATTTCTCCTGCAAAAGCTCAGAGACAGGAAGGCAAAAAGTTCACTGCACAGAGGAGCAAACTGAAGGCTACAGCCTTTGCCGATTAGCCCCATGACCAGCACAGGGAAGGGCAGGACTCCGAACACTGGCCCCCAGCTCGTGCCATTGCGTGTGTTTCTTCTTTCCAAATATTCAAAGACGAATAGAGGTGTTAAAAATGTGGCTTTGGGGTCCTGCCAACCTGTCTTCAGGGGACCCACGCCTGGCTCTGTCACTAAGCTGCAGGCGGCTCTGGGCGGTTTGCTGGCCCTTTCCAGCCCCAACTTCCCCATCAGTAACTCGGGGTGAACAATAGCGGCTTCCCCACGGGCTGGAGCAAGGCGTGCACAGAAGACGTGACTCGGACCAGGCCCCCGCAAATGCCTGCTCAGCGCTGTGGTCCTGTCGGTGCCACCACAGCTGCCGGAACAGTGTCAGCCCCGCCCTGCCGGCGCACGGTGTTCACGACCCCCTCCTGCGTCGGTGCGCTGGGCGCATGGCGCAGACGCCCGCTGTGCTTTGCTGAGTGACGCCTCATTCAGGCCACCGGAAGCCCCAAAGCAGGAGGCCCACGGGCCAGACACACACCCTGGGAGGGAGCTTCCCGGTGCGCGGCGGAAACAAAACGTCTTGGGTTCATCCCTTCCCCCACCGTGAACCCTGCCGCCCGCCTAGTTCACACCACGTTGGCGACACGGACTCTCCCGCCTCGCCTGGCGAGGGTTCAGGCGTACCTGCTCCGTGAGGAAGGACGGCTTGTACGCGCCGTCGGTGGACTTGTTCCCGGTGCCGCGCATGGACTTCATGTGCGACACGGCCATGCGCAGGATGGTGAGCTTGTCGGGCTTCCGGGCCAGCGCGCTGCAGGTGGGGACCATGTCCGAGAGCTCCGTGATGTACTGCGTCATCTTGTTCCGCCGGCGCCGCTCGATCTCACTGTGATTCTCTCTTCCCACAAAGCACGCGGTCAGGAGGGCGCAAGGAGAGAAACACCACATTAGCGGGTAAGTCTAGCGGGGTGAAACGGAACATTGGCGACACCGGGGGACCCAGAACCGGGGTCGGCTCTAAGAGCTGAGTGC
Source organism: Eulemur rufifrons (assembly GCF_041146395.1). Taxonomy (NCBI): domain Eukaryota; kingdom Metazoa; phylum Chordata; class Mammalia; order Primates; family Lemuridae; genus Eulemur; species Eulemur rufifrons. The sequence continues at coordinate 1,493,803 of NC_090985.1, read as the reverse complement.
TCGCTCTTCCGACGCCCCCGCAAGCTCTGGTCTCCGTGTGGGGAGCGAGACTGTGCAGGCTCAGCCCCCCAGTGTATACTGACGCTTTCTCATCGCTCATGCAGCGAAGCACATTTCAGTCCGCCTAGCAAATTCAGACATGATGTTTCCCAACACGCTTTCTATGTGCACACATGAATCTATACACAGGTGTGCACACATGCACACGCACACACACTCGGAATGTGGTTACTGGCGGCTTGGATGTGGGGTCTACATGGGCCCTGCGGGAGGGAGCAAAGCATCGCCCGGCCATTCTGTGTGTCGCTGAGCAGACCGGCAATGCCACGAACTCACTGTGCGCAAAGTTGCGAACAAGCCCCTGTTCTGAGCCCAACACACTTTCTGCAGCAGAGTAACAGCAGGCCCCCCGCCCCCCTCCCCCCCCGGCTTAATAAACAACCAACAGCCCATTTTTAGAAAGAGCACTATGAGGGATTACTGAACTGGATCTCTGAGGTGTTCAGGAAGGCCTGGTGGGAGGGACGGCAGAATGTCTCCCCCTCGGGCTTGTCCCCTTTAGGCTTGAAAGGGAGTCACGGCCAACCCAGCGCAGCAGCCCTGAGACAAGGCCGTTACTCGGGATACGAGAACTGTCCAGAAACACACCCACGTCCGCCGCAGAATCCAGGCGGCACTGGTGCCACAAGACCGAGAGTGACGCCACCAGCAAGGAAAGAGCCACCTCGGGCCCGGCTGCCTCCAAGCACCGCGCATGTCCATCCACTCAGCACCCACCCCGTCGGGGGGCAGGCGTGCCGGGCAGGCATGACCACACACCAGGGGCACCTGCCGGGGCCTCTGGGACACATGGGCGGAGGAGGGGTCTCTGCAACCCGCAGGTGAGCCGCCCGGCGTGCACCTTCCAAAGGGCACAGGCCAGGCCCATGCGGGGCAGGGACAGGGACACAGAGAAAACTAGGAATGCCCCCCCCGTGCTCACCAGCGGGGCTCCGTTAGCAAGGCAGACACAGAGCTGCACAGCAGAAACGAAAGGCAGAACAGGATCACATGCTCCGAAAGGCACGTGGAAAGTAAAAACCGCCAGAGAGAGGAGAGGGAAGAGGAGGTGGCGGCCCTGGCGGGGAGGAGGGGCTGCACCTCATCTGTCCCTGTGCGGAGGGACGTCCTGGGGACGTCAGCAGGACAAAGGAAGGCCTGGGACTGGGAAGGAGCGTTTGAGGGTGGGGAGGAGGCGGCCTGGAGGGAAGGGCAGCCAGGCGCTGGAAGAGAGCTGGACACTGGGCCAGACGGCGGCAAGGAGACGGCCGTCGTGTGGCCGGGCTGAGCGTGGGGCCCCAGGACCCAGCTGTGGGAAGCGAGGCCCAGAGCGCAGGGGTGCAGCTCGCTGCGTGCCAACCTGGGTGCTGTTCCAGCCCTGGTCCAGAGGGGACCCCCTAAGCTTAATCCAGTGAGGTCTGAGCCTATCTTGATTAAAACACAACAAAGGAGCATTTCACAAAATTCCAGTAAAGATCAATCCATGAGCTCTGCAGACAGCGGCTGGGTGGCCCGTCCCCACGGGTCTCCCGTCTGCCGTGGGAGGGAATCGCAGAGCCGGGTCGAGCAGACCGGACCAGACAGCCCCACCCGGGGACGCCCTGTCACCGCAGACCTGGGACACGTGGGGCACACTGCGGGGTCTGGGAGGCACCATGCCAGCTGCCGGGGACAGGTGCTGGGGACGGGTGCCGGGTGCGGGGGATGGGTGCCAGGTGCTGGGGACGGGTGCCGGGTGCGGGGGATGGGTGCCGGGGACAGGTGCTGGGGAAGGGTGCCAGGGACGGGTGCCGGGGATGGGTGCCGGGGATGGGTGCCAGGGACGGGTGCTGGGGATGGGTGCCGGGTGCTGGGTGCTGGGGGCAGGTGCTGGGTGCTGGGTGCGGGTGCTGGGGACAGGTGCTGGGTGCTGGGGGAGGGTGCTGAGGATGGGTGCTGGGTGCTGGGGGTGGGTGCCGGGGACGGGTGCTGGGTGCTGGATGTGGGTGCCGGGTGCTGGGGACAGGCGCCGGGTGCCACAGAGAGCCCATGGACCAGCAGGGACAGCAGAGTGGACAGGTGCTGGCACAGCCCCTGGGTCACTCCCTTGTGCCCCGCAGGTCAGGAGGGGCTGCCATGGGATCGCGTGACAGGAGAGGTCCCCGAGCAGCAGGCCCGAGGGCCCGAGATGCCAGAAGCCCCTGTGCAGGCCAGGCTGGGTGGAGGCACGCGGTAACCCTAAGCGCCTTCTGTTGCCTCTCTGGTCACGTCAAGGTGACCAGCTGTGAGCACCTAAAGGCAGCAGGAGAACCGACGCAGGGAACCCTAGAGACAGGACCAGGTCTAGCACTAGCCAGGCCACCCACGCCGTCACGGCCCTGTCCCGGGGAGCAGCACTGGAAACACCCCACCAGTCACGGCACCTCCCTGCCAGCTTCCCGGCTACACGGGTCGCACAGGCCCGTGTGCGGAGCAGCCGTGCTGCGGACGGCACCACGACCACATTCCTCTGCGATGCCTCAGCTCCCTGTCACCCTCCTGAGATCCACGTGCCTCTCCTGACCCTAACGACAAGCCCGCCGGTCGCCACAACAAACCTGCCCCAAACAAGCAAAATGCTCCTCTCCTCACCTGGACAAGTGTCACCGCGCAGCTGCTGCCCCCCAAGGCATGAGGCTTGGGGACGGGCCTCACGCAGGGCGAGGTTCGCTCCCAATTCCTCAGATAGTATCAGAGCTAGAGGATGGGTCACCGGCTTTTCCCTTTCAGAACTCACGGCGATAACCTCTGCTCCTGAGCAACTCACCGAGCCGTGCGTGCCGCAGCTACTGACGAGGTTTTCCGCAATTTCCGAGATTCCTGCAATTCCTGACTCGGTAAAGGCTTCAGCACTTCTCTTGCAAAAGAAGCGTCAACCCCCTTCCCCTTGCTAGGGCTCCTCTCCGAGAGCCGACCCCCAGGGTGGGGCAGGGCCGTGGGAAGAGACCCTGGCAGAGGCACCTGCCACCTGGCCGTCGCGTCAGCTGGAGGGACCACCCGGACCAAGGGTGGCTGCTGAGGGGGCTGCACGCGGGTCCTTTGCGGCCGTCAGCAGCTGCTGGTACGTGTCAGGCACAGACTGGCCCTGGCCCCCAGCCCTGACACCCAGGAGAGAAGACGGGGTCTTGCTGTGCATTCGAGGGACACGGCCAGCCCCTCCCGGGCTGCTGGGGACGGGCGCCGGTCCGCAGGTGCCGCAAGAGCCGGGAAGGCCAGAGGACAGCCACTGCGGCCCCGCGGGCAGAAGGGCCACTCTGCGCCCTGCTCCTTTCGCCTCTTTGGCTACAGGCCCCTCCTCTGCAGCCCTCGTGTCCGTCTCTGCCACCCTCAAGGGTCTTCACCACTGTCACCGCCGGCTGCCCACCCAGACACCGAGCACCCGGCACCAGCACCCTGCACCCAGCACCCAACACCCTGCACCAGGACCCTGCACCCAGCACCAGCACCCTGCACCCGCACCCTGCACCCGGCACCAGCACTCTGCACCAGCACCCAGCACCCAGCACCAGCACCCTGCACCCAGCACCCAGCACCAGCACCAGCACCCTGCACCCAGCACCCTGCACCCTCCACCAGCACCCTGCACCCTGCACCCAGCACCAGCACCCTGCACCCTGCACCAGCACCCTGCACCCTGCACCTGGCACCAGCACCCAGCACTCTGCACCAGCACCCAGCACCCAGCACCCTGTACCTGGCGGCTCAGCGGGGGGCACAGACCCTCCTGTCTGCCCACCGCCTCTTCTCCCATGACCTCAGCCCGCGCTCCCATGCTGACAGGTCCTGTTATCTGACCACAGCTTCCTACTTTTCCAGCCTTCTCAGACTCCCACACGGTCAGAGCTATTCTTTGACCACATTCCCACTTCCGGCCTCTGGCCTCCTTCATCTTCCTCTCGCACTATCAACTCTCATCACTCCCGGTGCCCGGCCGGCCTGTCAGCTGGACCCATAGCTTGGTCCCCTTGACGACCCTCTCGTCAATACCTTGACCTCCTCACCCCGAGCCTCGTTGCACCTGTCCTCATCCGCCAGCCCTGAGCCGGGAAGAAGCCGCATCTCCTGTCTCCACCCAGCAGGGACAGCTGGGGCGAAACCGCGCTTTCCTGCAGACGGGGCCACCTCACACCGTGGCCTGTGATTTGAAATGGGACCTAAGGTTTGCACAGCGCTGCCTTCCGTGAGCCTCCTCTGAACTCGCCCCGGGGGCCCCCCACGCTTCCCTCTCAAGCTCACCTGCGCACGGGGCCCATTTCCTACTCGGCAAGACAGGAGAAGCCACGAGAATTAACCCCCGCAGCTCCCGGCTCACCCACCGGCCTCACACTCAGCGACACCTGCGGCTCCTTCCCGCTGCCCCAGAGCTGACTGGTCCCCTCGGTGGACCTGTCCCTCCCCTGCTCCATCCCTCCCTCCCCGGCCTCCCTCCTGAATCTTCCGGATCTCCGGCTACCCTCACACTTTCCCCTCCTCGGGGAGATGCGCTCAGGGTCTTTCTGCCCTTCAAAAGCACCCCCTTCCTGAGCCCTGGGGGACCCTCCCTTGTGGCCCACATGCAAAGCGCCCAGAGTTGCCCCGATCGTCCCTCCCCTCCCAGCCAGTGCTCCTGCCCTCAGGCCCCCACACTTGCGTGGGACGAAGGAAACGGCTAAAGTCAGCAGAGCCAGGTTCTGCGTGTCACAGTCCCCAAGGATGCACGGGACAGACAGCCGGGGGGAAGCAGGCCTGGGAGCATTTCTGGTCCCAGAAGGCAGGATCCTGGAGTATGTGTGTGAGTACATGAGCATGTGTGTGCGTGTCCAGGTGCATGCGTGTGCGTGTATGTGCACGTGTGTGTGCATGCCTGAGATCGGGCAGCAGGGGCAGCTTCACGCCTACTCCATGGTTCCACCAAGGCCTGCTGTGACGGGCCTGGCTGTGACAAGGGAGGGGCCACACCAAACTGGCCGTGATTCAGCTCGTATGTGACCATAACTGTATCTCCCAAATGAAGAACTGAGGCAGGAGGTCTCTTGATGGGCAGCATGTTTGAATTTGGAAGCTGCCTCAGGAAAAGCTGGGAGAGCTGACGGCACAGACATCGGGGGACACAAATCCTGGCGCGGCCCCTGCCTGGGCTCCGAGTCTGCGAACACCGGGCGCTGGCTCACAGCACCTGGAGGGGCCTCTCGGCTGGCTGTGAGCAGAGCAGAAGTGGGGGGGCCCCAGGCCGTGCCCTGCAGCCCTGGAGGGGACAGTCTGAACCAGGCCCTCCACCCCTGCCCTGGACAGCAGCTGTGGCCGCTGCAAAGTGGGGGGCTGGGCGTGGACGCAAGTGTCTCCCCAACCCTGGGCAGCCAGACGCCCCCGCAGGCCCTCCACGTGGCCGCTGTGGCCCTACTCTGAGGGAGCCAGGGGGGTCCGGGCCCTGCAGACTCAGCCCCGTGAGTGACAGTGCGTGTCGGGCCACAACACGCGCATACTCGACTTGGGGGGCAGGGACGTGGCTCACGGGAGCCCAGGTCTGGGCCGTGGCCATGTAGAAACTGACCCGACCGTCGGGCTCCCGAGAGAGTCGCAGAGTCTGGGGTTTCTGCTTCTTAACGATCGGGCCTCACCCGACGAGCTCCCTGCACCCGCACGGTCACTTCGCCCCGACACCGACCTTCAGTTCGCACAGACGCCACCCTCCTCTCTCCTCCTCCTCCCGTTCCCAGACCCAGGACGCCATGTCCTGGGTGACCCGCTGTCTCAAGGGACTTTCCCAGAGGAGTCACAGTCCTTGTTTCCTGGCACAGGGAGGCCGTGCACGGCAAGAGCAAACGGGACAGGACATGCGTGTCCTCGTCTCCCAGGCTGGCTCCGTTTCTGGGGCACAGCACTCCCTGCTGTCAAACGTACCCCCGGAAACGGGGGGACGCCCAGGCTGGGCTCCGTCCGCACGAGGGACAACAGTACAGGCTTCTATTGCCGACACCCAAGTCTCATTTTGGTCGGAAACTCCAAAGTCGCTGTCAAAACGTCTCCATCTCCTCTCCCGTCTCCCCCAAAGCCGAAGGTGGAGGACGGGACGAAGGGAAAAGCTCTGGGGGCAGAAGCGTCTAGAACAACGGCAAGTTTGCTTGGTCCTGGAGACCCTGGCAATGCCGGGGAGCGAGAAGATGCAGGTCCCCCCGGATGGGTGGGAAGGTGCGTTGCCTTCACAGCCACGCTGGCACGTGAAAGGAGCCACGGCCGAAACCTGCTGCCACGAGGACGCGAACACAGCAGTGTGGCCCGGGCTCGACAGGGACACTGTTCTCCAAACACAGTTCTAGAGCAACAGAGGCTGCCGGTCCAGGCCTCGGACCATGGATACAGGAGAAGTGGCCTGTGGCCCGTTTTCAAGTGCAGCCGCCAGGGAGACCTAGGAGGCTGCGGCTCGGCTGGCGGGAGGGTGCCAGGGCAGGGGACAGCCTGGGGACAGGCGGGAATCCCACTGGGATCGATGGAGTGAGCTGTGCCTTCCGCTCGGCTCTGCCGAACCTGCCACACCTTAAACCGAGGGAAACAACGACAACAAGGGTTCAGGGCTGGGCCTGCCTTACCCTACACGTATGGAATACATGACAGGCTGGTGCCCGTGATCCGGCGCCCTGTCTGCGCGGTGGCCTGCACTCAGGACGCCCGCAGAGCACAGCCGCGGCTCTTGGCAGCTAAACCAAGCTCTGTCCTGCCTGCAGGACGAGGCCACCCAGGGCTCCCAAGTTTCTCTTTATTTTCCACAGTAGGAAAAAGGGACTCGCCCCGGTGGTTTGTTCTAAACCCGCACCCCAGGGCTGTCTGTCAGCAAGGAACCCGTCAGCACTGGCGGTCCCTGCGTGACCCAGACAGCAGGCTAAGAACTTGCCACTTAATTTCCGGTCACCTAGGCTGGGAGGTGGCAGGGAGCTCACGGCTGGCCGACACCGGGCCACACACGGCCACAGAGCGAGGGACCGGTGAGAAGGTCAGACTGCGGGCAACGGCTTCCTCAGTGACAGACATTACACGCGTGTAATTCAGTAAGGTGACCGCCAGCTACTGGCTTCTCTAGATCTAAGGAAAATAAGACAAACTTACCTTGAGAATTTACTGGGGCCTTCACCGTCCTCGTCATCGAAGTCCATCCTGCAAAGTCGAGATCACAAGTGAGCATCCATGTAGGTGGGACGTTTCAGGGGCTGGGACCAGGGAGCTCTCTCCAGCCGACGGCCACGGTCCAGCCCTCGGCACTGCTGCCGGCAGACCCCCGCGGTCCTCAGACAGGCTCGGGACAGGAAGGGCAGAGTGACAGGCCGTGGGTGTGAGCACGCTGACTACCTGATTGGAAACCGTTAAGCGTCGGGGTCCCGCCAGCATCCACCCACTCCCGTCTTTAGCGCCCTCAGCCGCGGGCGCTGCCCAGCTTTCCCATCCCCCCGTCTGGGACACCCCCACCCTCCACATCCCCCATTCCACACTGAGGCTCCCGTTTTTCCTTTTCCTCTACTTTATGGTACAGTAATAGACTAAGAAAACTCGAGGGTTGTGAAACCAGGAAGTTTTCAGGCTGACGCGGGATCGCAAGGGAAAGAACCCGCCGCTGGCTGTGCTGCTCGAGAACTTGGCAAGTTCAGATAAACAGGACACTTAAGGCCATTGTCCTACTAAGTCCAGGACCCAAAAAAGGGGCGTTGAGGGAAAAATAGTTGTTTGGAGCCTGAGCTACTCAAACTGGTCATCTGCCTGTCGAAACTCACCAAATTTATTATTAAGCCTCCCCTTTCCTGGTCCTCTCCATGGAAACATAAAACAAAAAGTCTTGATCCATACGTGTTTAACTGCCATCCCACACTCTTCTCCAATGTCAGTTAGTGTCACCCCTGAAGGTGACAGGGCAGGGGGGACACTCACTCGGCATCAGGCGTGCCCAGAGTCTCGGGGACACCCTGGCCTCCTGGGCGCCCAGGCTGAGCGGGCCCCTTGGGCAGAATGTCACAGAGCTGCTGCGTCCCCACCGTGCTCGCAGCGGGCCTGGCCGACTGGACAAGGCACGGTCCCCGTGGAATCCAAGTGGAAGGGAGGCGCCTGCCGGGCACCAGGACTGAGAAAGCCCGTGTCTGGGGAGCTCCCCGCAAGAGCGTGTGTGTAGCAAAGACCCCAGCTACGGACCCGGAACTGTGGCCTCACGGGCGCTCACCCCCACCCCCAGGCCCTAAGGGCAGGGCCTCCGTGGCTCAGGGGTGACCGGGGAGGGCGAGGACAGCCAGGCCACCAGGAAGCAGCCAGGTGCACAGGACGGGCCGTCCCGGCACAAACATACTCGAGAAGCCGCTACCGAGAAAAACCCTGTTCTCCAGGCTTTGGGGTAACGTGAAGGGCCTGGGCATAAGGCAGGTAAGGAAAGGAGTATTTTCTTCTTAAAATTAGCATTTTTTGTCTATTTTTGCTTTGTTTTATGTGCAGTGCAGCCACAGTTCCAAGCTGGGCATGACTCTGTTTGGAATGGCCGGCTGGGACCCCACCAACCTGGCGTCCCCGGCTCCCCGCAGCGAGGGCTGCGCTGAGAACACGAGACCGCAGGGCGTGGGGCGGTTGGGTGAGGACAGTGAGGGCAACGGGAACACCTGCGCACAGGAGAGGGGGCGGCGGGGAGGATGGGCAGGTGCCGGCTGAAAGACCACAGACCCCACCAGGAAGGACGGGCGCCCCGCAGTGCGGCTGGGAATCCAGGCACCGGGCAGCCGCGAGCCGTCGGCATCGTGGGCAAGCGGGAGCCGAACGCAGACTTTCTAAGTGAAGCAAGGCCGCCGGTATGGGCCTGATCACCAAGCCATCGCCTCACCTTTCCCCACAGCCACACCTGGGGGAGAACCGGCAAACACACCGGAATCGGGTTCGCCGGCGTCCCCGGAGCCGCGGAACCACACCGCCACCCAGTGTTCGCCGGGGGGAGCGCGGCTTCGCTGTCCACGAGAAGGCGACTGAGCACCTCGGGCAAAACATCTCCGCTCAAGCAAAAGCCGCGCTGTAAAAATTCCAAACACTCGTGCAGGGATTTAACAACCCTGCACGTGGGGGGAGGTGCAGGTAAAGTGGGCGTGTGACCACCAGGTGCCTGCAAACTGGGGCTCGGTCAGCACTCCTTCCTCAGCCTGCACGACCTTCGGGGGATAGCCCACCCCCCCTGACTCTCCTGGGACCGGGGACCCCGAGACAGGGACCCAGGACTTCAGTGCTAAACGGGGAGTGCCCCAGGCAGGCCAGGCTGGTCACCCTGGTTTTCTTCCCCCCTTTCCTTCCCCAGCCCCCCATGCAGCAGACATAGGGGGTCTCGGCCCTGTGGCGAGGGGCCCCACTCTGGCCGGGGCATGGAAGAGGGACGGCCCTGCTCTGGCCACCATGGGAACTTGGGGACCAGGATCCGTCTGGGGAAAATCAGGGCCCAGACGCCGCCTTCCACCTGTGCGTGTGTGGTCACCCGGCCGCAGCCAGCAGACCTAGTGATTCAGAAGAGTGCGGAGTGGGCGTGAACCCAGGAGATAAATTAGGGCACAAACTCGTGCAGATTCTCAGGATGACTCAGCCCACCCCAAAACGGTCTCACGGCTCATCAGCCACAGAAACAACGCAGCTCCCGAGGACACGGAGGGGCTTTCAGGGCCACCCTTGCCAAGACACCGCCGTGGTCCCTTTCACCACCTCAAGTCCTCCGTTTAGACAGGACGACCCCACGCCTGCCTCTTCCGTCTGCTACAAAGTCTCAGCAGACCACCCTGTTCCACGTCTTTCCCGTGTCCCTCTCACATTGCCACATCTCGATGATAAAAGAGATCAAAACACGACTTTGGGGTCCGACTGTGGTCACGTCAGAGACCTGGGCACAGGGAGCGGACGGCACGAGCCTTGCGAAGGCGGCGGAACACACGCTTCGCCTCGCCCTCCTGCCGAGGAGCCCGCGTGCCGCCGCGACAGGCGTCTCTGCACCGCGCTCAGTGAGGGGAGTGGCGGGAATGTCCTCCTGGCAGTGACTGTCGGCAGCAAGGCACCGTCAGTAGCAGTCGCCCCGCGGAACTCACTGGGGCTCTCGGGAGAAAACGCGAAAGGGCCGTCCCGGCCCGGCCCGAGGCTCTCGCGGCCGAGGCTGCTGGAAGCTGCTCTTCCCTCGGAGCCTGGGCCGGCCGGGCAGGACGTAGAGAGGCCGGCGCGTGAGCGCTCACCAGCACGCCCCTGACCCGACCACGCTGCAGCAGCCCACGGGTGACATGCGAGGGGACGCTGGGTGGTGGCTGTGTGGGGTCTGAAGCAGTTTTCCCCGCAGTGACGCTCTTGCAGAAGCCCAGCCCTGCACTCCAAGGGAGGGGAAGGGACGTCCCTGCGGCCACCTCCAGCCTCTGTCCCCAGCAAGGGCAGCTTCGGGGGTGGGCACAGACCCTAACTAATCGCCGCTGCTTCCCCTTAACGGAGTCAGCCCGGCGCAGCCCCCACGCCGCACCACCCTGCCGCACCGATGAGGGCGGGTACCGCAAAATGCAGCTCAGGTGACCTGCCCAGCTCCGTCCTCCCACACATGTGGAATCACTTTGGGAAGAATCTGCAACTTGTGAACCTTTACCTGTGTGCCAAGTGCTGGGAGAGCACGCGGCTCGCTTAGACGGGGACGGGGTCGGGGAGGGGCACGGGGGCTCAGCCGGGGGGTCCGCAGTGCCAGGAGGACCCGGGACCCCAGGGGCGGCGGTTCTACTTGGCTTTGGAACAGCAGGGTGGGAAGGGCAGTCGTCCTGGGACTTTGGGGCACTTCCCTGCAGAAGAGTCGGTCAGAGTGGGAAGGACCTCGGCAAGGAACGGGTGGGAGGGAGGTCCTGGCCTGCGCCATTCCCCGCTCCCGCCACCGTTCCCTGTGCCCCTCCTTGTCCCTCTGCCCCTCCTGTGTCTGTCCTGTGTCCCCATCTGTCCTGTGTCCCCATGTCTGTCCTGTGTCCCCGTGTCTGTCCTGTGTCCACGTGTCTGTCCTGTGTCCCCGTGTCTGCCCTGTGTCCCTGTGTCTGTCCTGTGTTGTGCCCGCATGCTCGCCCCTGGGAGACCTGTCGGCAGCTGCGGCTCGTCCCCTCCCCTCCAGTTTCTTTCTTGGGCTCTGAGTGGCCGTCGGGGCCAGGCTGGCTCAGCCTGCACAGGGCCACGTTGCCTCCCGTGCCAGGCCACGTGCGTGGCCCGAGGGACAGGGCAGGGGGGCGGGGCTTCTGCAGCAACGGACCGAGTCCCGGAGAAACCACCAGCTCAGGGCGCAGCCAGGCATCAGGGTCTGAGGCAGGGGAGGGTCAGGCACACGAGCCCCGGGAGGGAGCAGCCTCAGCTCACCTCAGCCGGGCCCCGCGGGGGTGGGGGGTCCCCCGGCACAGAGGGGCTCCTGGTCCCGCAGACTCCGGGCTGGGCCTGAGCATCTCTGCCCGACCTTGGCCCTGACTAGCGCCCCCCACCGCGCCCCCACAGAGCCCTGTGCTGGCCCCGTCTGGAGAAGGACTCGGGCAGGCAGTGGGGCCTGTCCCCAGGAACGCAAGTTACGGTGCATTAGCATCTAAAGTAATTCTAAAAGGCCTGGAATTTTAAAGAATCGGTAAGTTGACATATTGACATCATGGACCTTCTTTCAGCGACCCGAACTCCTCTGCTGAGCTCAGCACCTCGCTGGCAGGGCTGGCTGCTCGCGAGAGACGCTGCGTCTGCAGCGAGCCCAGGGCAAGCGCCCTCCTCACAGTCATCCGGGGACCAACGCGCCGTGACGGCTCTGCTGGTCCCTCTGCGAAGACGGTGGCAGCTGCGAGAGACCCGGCTGCGTCAGCTCCCAGAGAGCGAGTGAGGCACTGGGTCACGCACCCGCTCACCACGGGGCATCGCTTGGCCGTTCTCCCCTCTTGCCAGTCGCAAGAGTCTCAGCCCTTCCCCAGAGACAAGCTGCGCACACAGCAGTCTGTTTTACACCCTAGAATGACAACGTTGCGTGTGCTCGTCCACCCAGCCCCCGACACGACCTGCGGGCCCCCACCCCACCCACCTCCACCGCCTTGGTCACCCTGGGCCACTTGACCACGGGCCCCGCCACGCGCCTGGGGTGTGGGAGGTACGTTCTGCCGTGCTGGGCAGCTGCGTTCCAGAAGGGCCACGTGTTACCAGGAATTGCGTCAAAAGTACGGACTTATTCAACTTTCTGAGAAATCTTATCTGTCAAACATGTCATTGAAAATAAAATGGATTCAACCGGGGGAAGGGTGGGGGGTGCATGGAGTCTGAAAACGCCCGTTAGGTTTTCCTGGCAGGATTCAGGTTGGTGGTTGGTTCTTTCGTTCCATGCACAGCTGCCAACATTACACATCGTGGGCAGGTCCCGGTTTGGGGCCACCTGGTCAAGAGTGACGGCTTTCTGGCCCGTCGGAGCCGGTGTGGTCAGCAGCTCTTGCCGTGGCTGCCAGTTCTGCCGGCACAGTGGCACACGGCGCGAGCTGTCAGGCCCTCGGGTGCCGGCCTTGGCCACTTCCTTTGAGAGGAATTCCTGCCCGCCACCTAGGACAGCGTGACGGGCGGTGGCACCAGGGTGGCCCCCACAGCCCACAGGGCCTGCAGCTGGCTGGCAGTGCTAGATCTGGCTGGAGGCTCAGGCCAGGGTGCCCCCCCCACCCCCGCCCTCGCCCTCGGGCGGCCCCAGCCAGGCCCAGCAGGATCACAAAGCACATTCTCGCCACAAGGACAAGCAAACAGACGTCCTCAGCTGGGTGCCGAGGCCCAAAAGCACTTAGAGGCAAATCATGTGCACATTTAGGAATCTTGCAAAATCCAAACAGGATGCAAACTGCTGAGCTTTTATTCCACAGGAGGGGGAGAAACAGTGTTTTCCTAACAGGTCAAGAGCAGTTGCTCAACACTTGACAGGCCCAGTTCCTGGAAACGCTGAGGTTGCTTACCCGGAACGGCGCTTTCCTCCGCGGGCGGGCACGGCCCCTGCCATCCTCACCTGTCCTGCGGCCGCCATGGGGGCAACGGGCAATGTCACCGATCCAGGTATGTCCGAAGCCATTTCTGGAATTCAGCAAGGATGAGAGGTTCTGTCAATGCCAGCAAAACCCAGTAACAAGCAAAGAAAGCTGCCATGCGGTTGGTACCAGGAGCACCGCCTGGGAGAAGAGCCCAGGGACCTGGGTCCACAGGCCACTCTGCCCCTCACAGCTGTGCGGCCCAGGTCAGGCCTCCCTCTCCCTGGGCGCTGCCTTGCTCCTCTGAAGGGCGTCTCTGGGCACCGCTCCCATAGTTACTGCTTGACACAGTGGTTTAAAAGGATTAGCACATCTCAGCAGCTGGCACGAGGGACTCCTGGCCACCCGGAAGCAGGTAAGATGTCCAGGAACCCAGGCGGCACGGCCAGGCCTGGGGGAGGAACCGCCACTGGCGCTGGCTCCTGGCAACCCGGATGGGACAAGTTCAAGGGCAGCTGCTGATGCTCTGCCCTGTCCTGAGCCTCGTGCTCGAGCAGAAGGGCTGGGCCCCACCTCACTCGGGACCCGGAACCCCCACGTGTGGGAGCTCGGCCCTCCTGGTCACCGCGAGGTCAGCGAGGTCCGGGGGCATTGAAAGCGTCCCCTCAGGCAGCGCCGCGCCAGGCTCTCGTGGCCAGGCCTTTCCAGGAATCAATGTTAATTTAAAAAAACAAGAAGCCCTGGCACAGGCGAGAGCACCTTTCCTGCACGTCGTGGCCAAGATACATTGTTTCTTATACGCCAGACACTTTTGGAAGCCTGTGAAGGCCACGTTAAGCATCCCTGATTTCAAAGAAGCCACACTGTTAAAAAGCTTCTTCTTCCCATTTTCTGGAGGGTTCTGAAACTCAGGCACCCTTTACTCACACCATCCCACAGCACGAAACTATTCCAAGCGGCCTGATTCCGTGTATTGTTCTTGGGAGAAACTTCCACGTCGTCAGCTCTCCTCGGCGGGGGGGGGGGGGGGGGGGGGGGGGGGGGGGGGGGGCAGGGGGGAGGGCGTCCCGGGGCAGAAGGGCAGCAACAGTCTAGAAGCATGTTTCAAACAGACAGTTCAGGGACGACACGGATGGTCCGTGTGGGCAGAGGGTGCCCAGTGGTGTTCACGGGACACGCTCGGGGTGTGCAATGGCTCTGCCTCCTTCCCACAGAAACCAGGGCGCCCCGGGCCGCTGACCGACAGCCGCGTCCAAAACAGCGTGTTCGATAAACACACTTGAAGGTCAGTGTGAACCATTCCACTCAAAGCTCTTAAAGAAGGATTTTACAACACTAATAAACAAAACCTTAATTTAGCCCCTCTGTGTCCACAAAACTTTGAGAATGATCACAGTTTTGTTTTTTAAGGCCCATGTACACATTGAAAAGTATTCCAGGAAAAAAAAAATCCCTTTCTTAAAGCAATTCTCTGCCCTTTAGACAATTGCCGTACACTGGGTTTGTGACAGCCAGACAGTACCAACAGCGACGACCCGGCAACCTCAGCATCAGCTGCTTCTGATAAGGAATTTCCATTTTTTCTGAAATGGAGGCTGAAACACATTAAGTCCAAAAACTCAAGGGCAGAATGGCTGTAGGAGCAAACACAAGTGAAAATGGAAGTCACCACTTCCTAAAACAAGCACCGCAGAACAGCAGTCCTTTAACTCCCCAGGAAAAACGGTTCCATCTCAAACAAGGTAGGAAAAAGCTGCCCACTAACCCTCTTTCTTGGAGATGCCAATACCCATTAAAAAACACCGAGAAGTCCTGCCTATGAAAAGTAGTATAACGTCGATTAACCCCGCATACCATAAATGTCTCGAACTCTGGAAACTTTTAGAATGTATTACCTGTCCAGCTGATGTTCCATGTCCAGCTAACGTCCCACACAACACCAGTTTTGGTATTTTAAAGCCAACTTCCTCACTCCCATCTTTGGGTTAAGGAGATTCCAGGCTAGGAGAGATCTCAGCTGGCATCAGCAAACCTAGAAAGGCCAATCCCCTCCCTGTTCCAGTCACCCTAATTTTATTTTGGGAAAACAAAAGGCCCACAGTTTCGTAACACACCTGCAGAAAGCAAAGCTCCCCGCAGCCCGGCTGGCGGGCACAGGAGGAGGACCGCGTGAGTCTGGCCCTTTCCTCAGACAGAGGAGGGGGCGAAGAAAGAGATCGGGGGGCTGCTCCAGCCCCCAGCTGGCCTTTCTCTGTCACGTCTTATTTCACTGGCAGAACGTCCAGAGAAACTCTCGGTAACAGTGACCACAAAGGCTCTGGGGCTCCGTCGTCACAACATCTCGTTTAGAATCAGAACTCAAACACTTCCTAGCTCGAAGGGCGCCTGAGCTACTCTGGGTCAAAATCAATACAATATTCCTAAGAAACACCCGGAAGGGTCATTTCAAAAATAAAGGACGATGTCTGTGAAGAACCTAACACAGTGCCTGGGAAAAGCGAGCACTGCGGTGACAGCGTTACCATGGTTACGCTGACGGCGAGCACACCCGCTTTGCCCGGGACGGAACCGGGAGGAGCAGCTGGCTCGGCAGACGCTCCCTGCGATGTCGGGAACCTGCTCCCGTGCCGACTTTTTAAAGTTTGTCTAAGGAACGATGTCTCCTTAGAGAATCCCACAGGCAGGGCGGCGGCACACGGCGCGGAGACGGCCACGCTGGTAGAGGAAGAGCAGCCCCGGGCCTGCTGCCGATTAGCTCTGGGTCTGCAGATTTCACTCTGAGATGAAGCAGAGCGGAGCCGGCCCACCCAGTGTGTGGAGAGGAACTCACACCCCAGGTACCTACAGGGTGACCGTGCGGCCACACGTCAGTGTGTGTTCCACTAAAAATACACACACACACAGACGCTAACGGAAGTTACCATCATTTTCTTGCGGTAAGGAATTGAGTCACATCTGTGGTTTTGTTTTCTGTTCTAGCTCCCTGGAGTCCAAGAAAGGTGACAATGGCCCCCCTGGTCCCAAGGCACCCCCCACTGCTAACATGATCCTGGTCCTGCTGCCGCAGGGACGAAGGGGCCTGAGACAGGGTCCCTTCCCAGGCTGATCCCACACTGCCCCCCCCAGGGTCCTGCCTCCAACCGCAGGGAACCCATCCCAGGGAGGAGGCGCAGGCCAGGCTGAGTCCAGACCCTCGGCCTCCGCCCCACCTGCCTGACCTCCTGTCTTCCGTCCGTCCCCACCCGTTCTCCCCCAGGGCTTCCCCCCCCACACACATCAACACGCTGCATACACACACCACACATACACCACACACACACCACACATACACCACACACACACACCACACATACACCACACACACACACCACACACACACCACACACACTATTCTCTCTCTCACACGCACGCACACACACACCACACACACACACCACACACACACCACACACACACACCACACACACACCACACACACACCACACACACACCACACACACACCACACACACACACCACACATACACCACACACACACACCACACATACACCACACACACACACCACACACACACCACACACACACACCACACACACTATTCTCTCTCTCACACGCACGCACACACCACACACACACCACACACACACACGACACACACTATTCTCTCTCTCACACGCACGCACACACACACCACACACACCCCACACACACTATTCTCTCTCTCACACGCACGCACACACTCGCACAGAGCCCACCCTGGACCCCACAGGCACGGCCCCTCCCCTGCTGACAACTCGTCTCCACCTGGCTGAGCGTCCCCTGAGCGGCCGGTGTGCACCTGCGCCTGTCACAGCCCTGGGGCCGCACAGCCCACATGCTTGGTGCAGGCTCAGGCCAGCGTGGGGACCGGGGCTCCTGCACATGTCATCGTCCCCCGACTCCAGCTCCCCCCGCGGCCTCGCCCGCCCGGCCAGGAGCTCCTCCGAGAGGCGGGGAGGACGGGACCCTCGCCTCGGTTTCCCGTGCGGCGCAGGCTTTGCCACGTGTGGAGAGGACAGGTGTCTGGCGCAGCACGGAAACACGGGCACATTCCATGACACCACCCGTATTTTGGTGTCAAAACTCAAAGCAGGCCGGGCATGGTGGCTCACGCCTGTAATCCTAGCACTC
Source organism: Eulemur rufifrons (assembly GCF_041146395.1). Taxonomy (NCBI): domain Eukaryota; kingdom Metazoa; phylum Chordata; class Mammalia; order Primates; family Lemuridae; genus Eulemur; species Eulemur rufifrons. Next base: position 1,476,632 of record NC_090985.1, on the reverse strand, counting down.
TGGGAGGCCGAGGCGGGTGGATCGCTCGAGGTCAGGAGTTCAAGACCAGTCTGAGCAAGAGCGAGACCCCGTCTCTACTAAAAATAGGAAGAAATTATATGGACAACTAAAAATATATACAGAAAAAATTAGCCGGGCATGGTGGTGCATGCCTGTAGTCCCAGCTACTCGGGAGGCTGAGGCAGGAGGATCGCTTGAGCCCAGGAGTTTGAGGTTGCTGTGAGCTAGACTGACGCCACGGCACTCACTCTAGCCCGGGCAACAGAGTGAGACGCTGTCTCAAAAAAAAAAAAAAAAAAACTCAAAGCAGTCTTACAGACAGGTGTGGAATCGCCCACGGCCCGAGGAAAGCTCGGCACTGCGGCAAAGCGACCTGCTCCTCGTGGAGCAGAGCCACCAGAGAGCAGCCGTCGCCTCACCTCCCATCTTCCCTGCAGCCTTCTCTCGTCAGACCTCTTTGTCCTTGTACCCCCCTGACAGCTGCCATCCTCACAGGGACCACACGCGTGAGGCAGAGGCGGGGGCTCCGCCTGCGACCCTCTCTGGGGTGTGGCTCCCCTGCCCCCCCCAGCAGCTGGTCCTGTCCCCAGGCTCCACGTCCCCTGTGTCCCACCCGCACGCCCTCCTCCAGGGCCCGCCTTCTCCGGCCCCCTTCCCTTCCCCTGCGTCCTCCCCAGGTGACCTCGCCCAGGCCCTGGCAGCAACGCCACCTCAGCGCCAGCGCGGCTCAGACCTGCCCTCACGTCCTGCTGTGCCTGCCCCAGAGCCCCGGCCTCCTGCACCTTGCCCGTCCTGTCCTTCCCCACCCGGAAGCCTCACCGGACACGCCGCTCCTGCTTCCATCACCTAATGGCTTCTCTTCGCTCTTGGCACAAACACGAGTCCCCTGCCACGGTCAACCGGTTCCCGGAGGGTCGGGCCACTGCCCACCTCCCCTCCCACCTCCCTGGCTCCAGCCACCACTGCTCCACTAGTTCCTTGAGCACGATGTGTCCCCTCCCACCGCAGGGCCTTTGCACAAGTCATGTCCTCTGGCGAGAAACCTCTCTTCCCTGTCGTCACCTAGTCATTAGGTTCTGCTCAAACATCACGTCTCAAGGAGGCCTGTGTCCGACCAAGCCCTGCCCTGCCCAGGCTGGTCTGGCCCCCGGCCGCTCATTCTCGCTGTGCCTCACCTCTCCCGCCAGTGAACGAGGGCCACAGCAGTCCAGGTGGGAGATGGCAGGGCCCGAATCACGGGGCCGCAAGGAGGGTGCTCGGGAGGAAAGAGATGATGTCACTGCCTCCAAATAGTGTGCCAGCGTCAGAACCCAAAAAGGGAACATTCTAAAAACCTTGGTCACCTGATCCTCCTACACCGCATGGGGCCAAGCGTTTCTAGAAATGGAGGAAAACACGGCTGGGCCAGTTGCATCTTCGCAGCTGTCGTGTCACACACACTCGATAGCGGGGACTCTGCGGCAGGTGGGGCAAGAGCACCTTCCCTGGTCCATTTACTCAGGGCTGCGCACCCCCTAGGAGCCCGCCTCTAGCTCTGGCTGCATCACGGTCTGCCTCAGTTTCCCCATCTACTCTCCAACTAAGACATGGAGCTGATCAGGACATTCTCTCCTTTTGCAGAGGCTGCTGCTCGATCACAAGCAGCATTTGCAAAACTCTTACTTTAGCCGGGGGCTGTTCTAGAAGCTGAACGATGGTCAGAGGTGCAGGGGCCCAACCCTGCCCCGGGGAGTCCGGTCCCCAGCGTGGAGAGGTGCGGAGCCGGGTAAGTTCACCGGGCTAGGATCCTGGGAAGGCCGGGGAGGGCCTGCCGGAGGACAGCGCCCCTGTGCCGCCCTGGGCCCGCGTGCAGAGATGCTGCAGGAGGACGGGCACGGCGTGTGAGGACGCCCTTTCCTGCCTGTGTGCCTCGGGTTGCTCCCGAATTTCCCAGCAGGCTCCCTCAGCCCCCCGAGGGGGGTCCCACCCACTCCAGTCACCGAGCCTTCTGGCCTCTGGTCCCAGCTGCAGCTCCCTCTGGATCTAGAGCTTTTCTCCCACCTCAGCACAACCTTCCTATCTAGATCTCTGCTCCGGGTCCCTGACCACAACCGACAGCAAACGCACAAACGCACAGAAATATCTGTACTCGCGGCCGTCCGACCACCACCCACCCCCGGGAACGGTCCCTGTTACCCAGGGGAGATGACAGCCTGCTCGCAGACGAAGTTGCCGTGAGGATTCGAGCTCAATCTAAGAGCAGCACAAGCTAAAGCTTTTGCAACCTTCACCATCGCACAGAAAACACATCTGGCTGTGACGCGGCGTCTGGCCACAGACCACCCCACGTTTCAGACCAGACACATTGTGGAGAATCCCACAGCACGGTGTGGGCAGCGGAAACCTGGGGAACGAGAAACTTGAGGGCCTTGCGGAGAAAAGGAGCAGGAGGAAGTGAAAAAGGACATCTGTTCTCCCCACTATTTCATGCGAGTCCCAGTCAGAAAAATATCCTCCAACCTTCACACTGGGAAAAAAAAAATTAATGACATGCAAACTTCCACAATACGACAATACACACTATTTTAAAGATCATTCAAATCAATGAAAAACCAAAAGCCTCTCTCCGGGGCCGGGAGGAGCGAGGGCAGCAGCCAACCCAAGGAAAACACTCGTCCCGATCTTCCCCTCTCTCAGAACAGTCCTCTTCCCAGAAAGCACATCAAACGCCACGGCCCTACCTTCTCCGAGGGATTAAACAAAGATCTTTCTTCCTGTGACCAGCACCTTCTTGGAGAATCTGTTATCCGTGTAGGAGGAATGTCAGAAACCCCTGGGAGGAGACGCACCGCATTTGTATTCTGCTCAGAAAATGTCATCACAGATCTGTTTACCTTAACTGTGGACCATGATTCAGCCGTGACAACTGTCTTGCATACTGATCAATTTATTTGCAGCAAAATTTCTAGCATTAACTGCTTAGGTTCTGAAAAATCGGTTACTTGGATTTCTTATGCGGCCGTAACAAACAGACATTTGAAACATCTAGATTGTTGTCAAAACGTTTCAGCCAGAGACCACGGAAGATTTTTCCTGAAGCGCAAGCAAAGGAGGTCCCCTCAATCTGCGTGGAAGACGGGGCACACGACCCCCCAGGGCCTCCATGGGTGGGGGTTTTGCAGCACAGTGCACAGGAAAATCCCTGGGCTGGAAGCGGGGGCTCTGAGGCAGGTCTGTGCTGGGTCCTGGCGCGTGTGGTGGTCTGCGAGACGTCCTTGTCCCACAGGCAGTGGGGCAGAGGGTGGCCACTGCTCGGGGGCGGGGGGGGGAGCAGGAAGCACCTCCCGCGGGGACACCAAGCCCCGCCGTCTGCCTGGACCACACCTGGCTGCAGGGCAGGTTCTGGCATCAGGGACGGTCCCAAGGCAGCCTGGGGAGATGCCCCCCACCCACCCCCACCAGCAGTGCTGGCTCACGTGGAGCTCCGGTCCCCGGGCCCCGGCGGGCCGTGCTCTGTCCTGGAACACGGACACTTCCCATGTCCCCCCAGTGTCCGAGCCCCGTGACCTCAGCTTCCCTCCCCACCCTGCTGCTGAAGTCCCAGCATCTCTGTGCTGGACTTTATAAAAGGCAAAAACCACAGGCCCAGCAAGAAGAGGGACAACTGGTCATTCCAACAGAAGAAAGGCAGGGCGGTGACTGTCCAGGTGATGAGTCTGGGGCAAGACGACAGGTGCACGCCACACTCAACCTGCCCCGTTCCGCGTGAGACCACGAACCGCAGGGGGACAGACACCCGTGACTTGTCTCATGCTTGCATCAAACCTAACAGCCACAGACCCTCAGAAAAAAGAAGCTGTCACCAACCGCACAGAGGACAGGCCAGGACATCGGGGTCGGGAAGGGAAGCCTGGTGTCTCTCGGGGCCGGCTGCCTCCAAGAAGGGCAGAGGAGGAGCCTCGGCCACGGCCCAGGCAGCCGCCTCCCCGGCCTGAGCCCCAGGAATCCGCGGCCGAGCGCACAGCACAGCCCTGCAGAAGGCGCCAGGTGTGGGCTGCGGCGGGGAGTGCACGGGGCTCCACGCCTGGGCCGTGGGGGGACGGCGGAGGGTTCAAATGCTGCATCGAGAAGCACCTACAAGGGAGGCAAAGCTGATCGTCGGAAGGGGGTCGTGTGGTGGAAGGAGAGATGAAACCGCCTCCCGTGCCCGAGGGCGGTTCTCGCACACAAGGGACAAGCCAGTTCCCAGCGACCACGGAGGCCTCATCACGGCGGTTAAGGACAGGACGGATGAGAAGAGAGTGAACCACAAGGTCGCGTTGACCGTCCCAGTACAGCCTGACGCTGGACCGAAACCAAGGAACTAACACGTCTGACATAAAGAGAAAGAGCTGATAAACTATGGAATATCCACACAGATGAAATCGCCCAGCCGCTAAATACTCTGATTTCAAAGATGACGTTGCAGGAAGATGCTGAGAGTGAGTTCACAGCGCGGACACAAAATCACACAGGAGAACTATTCGTCAGGGATCCGTCGAGTTTCCGCTTCAGCCAAAGGTACTGTTTGCCCAGAACCTACTGTCTGGCCTCGGCTTCGGGATGAACGCCCTGGCCCGAAACGAACCCTGGCTCAGGCCATTCCTGGCGCCTCTGAACCTGTGCGCGATCAGTGACCACAGGACGTGGAGGCCACCATCACATCTGCACCTACAGAGTGACAGCATCAACGCGGCAAGCAAGGCATGCCGCAGGGACCGACCGTGCCAGCCTAACGCTCACTGTCAGATGTCACCGTGCGTTCTAGGTGTGCCTGGATTGAACACGTCCTTGCAAATATAAATTCATTACTACAAGAATTAAATGTGCAATAATCTAAGACCATATGGCAAAAGCTATTAATTTGATGTGCAAAATCAATTATTAAGAACTTTTAACAAATAGTGAAATGTAAAAGCAAACGGGGAGATAATACAAATACTAAGAACACATAAGCTTGCCGCCTTCACGACGCCTGCTGTACCCTGCATGAGCCAGGTGTGCACCAGATCATAAATAACGCAGGGCAGAATAAAAGAGATTATCAGAGTATATTTGACATACTCTATTTCACGTGTCCTGTTTCATATCTTTGTGGAATTGTTTGGTATAATTGGCCTTCACAACAAAGAAGTCCTTTAGGATTTTAAAATTCATTTTTTGTCTAGACCATGCTTCTTTCAAATAAAAGGTCTTATTTGGAAGATTTCACGTCGTTACAAGGATGAATTAGCAGCCGACACTGTCAACTGTACTACCTCAAAAGTTCACACGGGGCAGAAGTCCAACGTCACACTGTGACATGGCAGCAAATCATCGCCAGCGTGGACACGACTGAAAACCAGCACACGGCGTTTCTCCACCAGACTCCGCCGCACGCGCACATCTGAGCCGTCTCGCGGATCGCAGCCCCGTGAGCACAGAGAAACCCGCAGTGGACGGGCCGTGCCCAGACACGCCTGTTTCCCACCCACGAGTCTCGTGACCACTACTAACACATGACAACAAAATAGTAAAAATACCCGTTTTTGTTAAGACGTCAGATTTTCATGCAATGATGGCAATATTCAGCTTCAGCCCCCATCACCGCGGACACGGACGTGGCTGCTCAGCCGTCAGCATTTGCCAAACCGCACTGACTCACGGACACGCCGAGACTGTGTGTGTGTGTGTGTGTGTGCATGTGTGCATGTGTGCATGTGTGTTGGGGTAAATACATTAAAAATGGAACAAAACTCACGTCTGAATGGTAAGATTACATACGATTTTTATTCTCTATTATCTCTGTGTTTTTAATGCCTGAGCACAGCACTCTCAGGACCAGGGAGCCACGCAAACGGCCTGGCAGGTCCGTGAGCCGACTCGGGTGCTGGGAACCGACTCGGGGTGCCGGGAACCGGCCCCCTGTGCTCAGGGAGGCGAGAGAAGCAGCAGGTGCAAAATCCGCGGCCACCTCCGCTGAGCGGACTTGTCCTGCAGGGGTGGGACGGGCGGTGGCAGGAAGGGGGCAGGTTAGAAGCCGGGGTCTCTGCTGAGCTCCAGAGGGCGCCAGGCCCCGCCCAGGCTCGTCAGTCCTCCCGGCATGGCTGCGGAGGGAGCGTCACCACCTGTCCCAGGTGTGACAGCACTTAGTGCTTTCCGACTGGAACAGTAGTAAACGTACGCGGAAAACAATCTAAATGTTCAAGAAAGCACGAAAGGGGGGGGGTGAGGAGGCCAGACAAGAGGAGGCTTGGGAGACTGGGAGATCGGAAGGCCAGTTATTCGAGGGCGGGAGACGGTGCCAGCAGCTCGGGAGTCGGCAGGGTGACGGTGGCCTGAAGAGCGAGCTCTCCCCACCCCCGACTTGTTGATGTGGGGGGGGGGGCGGCGAAGAGGAGGGCAGGGAAGGCCCACCGCTCTGCACAGCGGGCCGCCCACCTTCCTCCGCGCACGGCGCGAGGCCCTAAATACGCAGAAAGGAAAGATGGAGCCACCACGGTCAGGGCCGGGGACGGAGGCTGCCAGAGGAGTGACGCAGGAGGTCAGCGCAGGCCACACTGGGAAGGCTCAGGAAGGCTGTGGGGGGGCGGGGAGCAGGCGGACTCACGGCGAACACGGCTCCACCAGCAGCAGACAGGCTGAGGCCGCCCTGTCCCTGGGCTCCCAGACACTGTGGCTGCAGGAATTATCACCCCAAAGAGCACAGCTTTGAAGGAGAGGGGACAAACACTAAGCCAGGTGGCATGCGGAGGCGTTAGAAGCCCAGGCACAGGTGGGGACACACGTCCTTCTCCTCGGGGACAGATTTCAGTCCAACTTTCCTGGTGCCGGGACCCACACGAGTCATGATACAAATGCAGCCAACACCAGGACCCCGGTGGCTGACAATCTGGGGACGTGGGGACGTGGGGACATGGGGACGTGGGGACCCGGGAGTGTCCCTGCCTCATTGGGACTCCCAGACCACGCGGGAGCCTGGACTCCCCGCACGTTTCCCCAAACCCTGAGAACCCCGAGGCGGGGGCGCCGTGATGGGGACGCTCGGGAGGACACGATGAGGCAACACTGTGCGGCCACGGCCCCCTGCTGAGTGCGCCCCTCTGCTCCCCCGGCCGGCGAGCTCCCGGGGCGGGAAGTGCCGTCTGTTCCTTGTTCTCACGGGACGGCCGTGCCCTTCAGTGACGCCACGTTCCCCCGTCGCTGTGTTGGAGGTGAGGTGGCCCCGTGGAGCAGGGGTCCCGGAAGCCGTGGTGGGCGCTGCTCTGCTGTGTGGACCACCCCGCTCGCCAGCACCCTGGCCGCGGAGAGAACAGAGTCCCCAGCCGGTGGACGTGGGGACTTCACCTACGGCTGCCGCCCCGGGCTGACGACGCATCAGCCCCAGATCAAGGTCCCAACCACGTGTCTTCAGGTGAAGGTGGCAGGGAGACGCTGCGAGGTGACAGGAGCTATGCGGGGTGGTGAGAGCAGGGGAGACTCGGGGTGCAGAGGTGGAGGCTTCCTGTGCGCCGAGGCCGGGACACCCCAGGCATCCAGAACTCAGGTTTCACATGGATGGAAGGACGAGGAAACAGGGATGAATTTCACTCTAAGTGTGGGCGCTGCCCCCCAAAGAGGCACATGCGGGTGACGTCAGTGCCAAGGGACCAATGGCAGTTCCAAAGCCATCTCTGGAGCCCTGCCTGACCCGATGGCCCTGGAGAGTGAAGCCCTCACTGCTCGCATGGAGGGAGGGGGAGACAGGCCTCGCCAGAGCCACGTGGGCGTTCCGAGGCCTGCCGTGTGCACAGGCGGTGGCTGTGCTGGGACAGGAGGCACCTGGTTCCAGGGGAAGGGGTGGGAGGGACAGGGCTGGCCCGGGACGAAAGCAAGCCAGCCCCAAGGACCGACAGCCTCCGCTTGGCGGCACCGGGCCTGGCTGCTTCCGAAGCAGGCGCTGAGGCCACACGGGCTCTTCTGGGGGTCGGGGGTGGAGGGAGCTACTATGCCCCGAATCCTGGAGCCCGAGGGTTAGAAGAGTGAGAACAAAAACAAAGGAGACGGTGGCCTGGGCTGCCAGCCTCTGCCACCAGGGGAGGGAGAACCGCAGGCAGAGCTGGGGCCGGGGTTGGTGACGGGGTCCTGGCTGAACGCAGGCCGCGGGAGGCCGGGGGCCAGGCGGGCCCGATGGCAGCGCTGCCCTGGAGAAGCCAAGGGAACGGGCCCCCTGGAGACTGGGCTCCGGGCAGAGGACAGTTGTCCAGGTGACGATGAGCCAGAGGGGGGTGAGCAGACCCCACAGTCCCAGGGGTTCGCCCAGGGGTAATAATCCAGGTGCTGCCTCTCGGGAGCAGGATTTGGAAAAAATAAAGGGGAAGGCAGCCTTGGACAGCTCCACTGTCTTCCCCCCCCCCCCCCCCCCCCCCCCAGCCACCCTGCACCCAGGACTTCAGAATATTCGCAAAAACCCTCCAGGAAGGTGACACTTTTCACCTCTCTTACCCCAAGCACCCGGCTTCATTCCTCACTCCAGTCCCTCCCCCTCCCCTGGCCCTGGGTCCCACTCGCTCTCCCTGCCTCTCCCGTCTCCTGCTCCCACCTCCAGCTTTCTCCACGCCTCGCTCCACCCCTGGCCTCCTGCTCCCGCCTCGTGGCCTCTGTGGACGTCTCTGATTCCTGCCAGCGCTCTGCGTCCCCGACGGAAGGCCCAGGGCACGCACACTCGCACTCACCCAAACTCTTCCTTCCAGGCTCCTTCTCTGGTCTGTGCCCCTGGACTTGCCTCCGGCTCAGCGTCTTCAGGTGCAGCCACCAGCTGCCCTGCGCCCCTGGCTGAGGATGAGCGTCAACGACGCAGAGTCGCGTAAGAGATGCACGCGGTAAGGGACCTTCCGTGACTCTCAAGCCCACGGATGCCCAGCGTCACGCTGGTTCCTGGAGAAAGGGCAGCACCCCTCGTTCAGGAAACCTTGCAAACCACGGGAAACAGCGTACCATCCTGCACACATAATTCTATAAAATGCCTTTCCTAAAAAGGAAAAACGTGAGTATACCCCCTGTTTACACAACAGATTGATTAAGGAAATCACGCATCCTTCCACAGATACAAAATCCCCTCTGAGAAGTTCTACGAAACAAAGCGGTTTCCTTGTGGAATATGTTCCTTGATGACTATATTCATCCATCACTCAAAAAAAATTGTGTTAAATTTTAAACAGTGAATTACTCTACAAATATAAAATATGCAAAATGGTACAAATGTTTGCATGCAAGGCATTAAAATCCATCTTGTTTTCCACGTGGTTAAGGTGTTACTTTTGTGCTATCTGGTACCACAGACCAAAATGGGAGCTGTCCCCCACGGCCCAGTTTTCGCCTGGGACCCCCTCTTGAAGGGAGGGGAGCGTGAGCTGTTGGAGAAGAGGTGTGGGATTTCCCAGGAGCACAGGGGGCTCGAGCTGTGATCCTGAGACCCCCCCTGCCGGTTACGGACACAGACACGGACTCAGGTTTGCAGCAACATCGTTCTCTCACACAGCACAGGGCCCACCTCGGCCGGGGCCCTCCAGGCCACAGGTGAGCACACCTTTTCTGCGAAGGGCAGAGAGCAGATATTTCGGGCTTTGAGGCCGTAAGGTCTCTGTGGCAGCCACTCACCGCGGCTATGGTGCAAAAGCAGCCGCAGGCGGATACACATGAGTGGGTGTGGCTGCATTCCAATTTACAAACATTAAGATTTGAATTTCAAATAAATTTCACGAGTCATGATGTATTCTTTTGGTGCTTTTCTTCATGTAAAACTGTAAAAATTATTCCTCGCTCATAGGCAGGGCAGATGTGGCCCATCAGCCACCATGTGCCGACCTCTGACCTGTGCATCGGGTCCCAGAAGACCCGGGAGGAGCCAAGGAATCTTCTGCTTCTAATTCAGCTGACCCGGTGGACAGGACGTCGTCCCCCACGGTGCCCTGGAAACACAGGTGAGGGGCCCAGGGCAGGTGTGTGTTTCACGGAAGCCCACACCCTGCAGGGAGTAGCGGCCGAATGGGAAACACACGGCGTTTTCACCCCTAATCTCTGACTCGAGCTCTCAGGAGAGAGCAGCGTTGGCTGCCCACAGAGTAAGACCCTCCCTAGGACGGCACCAGCTCCCCAGTGGCCGCTCACTCCCGAGAGCCACCCTCCTGCTCAGCCTCCTGCAGGTGTCCCCACCAGGAGGCCCTAGCAGGCTCCCGCCACCAGGTGACCTTTGAGAAGCTCCGGAGGGGCGAAGCGCAGCCTCAGCACCCAGACGGACAGGGCAGGGGGCCAGCAGCAGCTCGGGACAACCACGTGGAAAGCAGCGGTGGCAAACAGCAGGCCACAGAGACCTGAGAAGCAGCTGGCAGGAGGGGACAACAGCTGGGGAGGCTGGAAACGCAGCCCGAGGGGACGCAGAGACCAGCCTCGCAAAACAGGCAAACGCCCAAGTGAGGGATCAGGGAAGAGCCAACCACGGAGAAAGGACGTTGGACCTGACCGTGTGTTCCCTGGAAGAGCGGGCTGGCCTCGGAGACAGGACAGGCCCAGAGGGAGCCAGGCGGCCCCTGCCCACTCCTGGACCCCAGAGGAAGCCTCGCTGTTACTGGGAAAGGCGGAAAGGAGATTCCAGAGGGACGCGGTGGCTGAAAGGCGGCCTCGGGAAAGGCTGCGGTGGTGGGGGCGGTGATCTTGCCGTAAGCAGGGCACGGCAGGAGCAGGGTCACAGACGTTCTGCATAGCACTGCCACCTCCCGCAGCCCACCTGCACAGAGGAGAGCCAGGCCCTCTAGAAGAACGTGCAGAGAGGGCGGGGACCTGCTGTTCACAAGGCCCACGGCGGTGGCCTCCTGAGGACAATTTGGAGTTGGAGGTTCTGACTATATTGTTGCCTTTACTTGGGGGCGAGGGGGTGGCAGCAGGCGGCTGGTTTTGCTTCAGAAAAACTCCGCCGTGTGAGCAGCCTGACTGATGCCCAGTGCTCCAAGGGCAGCATGACATGGACCCTGGGAAGGACACAAAGATGGACAGGTGATGGCTGGTGGACCAAGCCCGGGCCACAGTCGGCGGAGGGAGGAGGATGCACGATTCCTCACCGGGTCCACACCGCCTGGCACAGGACGCACGGAGCAGGTGCAGGCTGCAAACTGGGGGTTCCCCCGGCTCCTCCGCTCCGCAGGTTCGATAATTTGCTAGAACAGTTCACGGAACTCAGGAAGGCACTTTACTTCCCATCACCAGTCTGTCATTAAGGCCACAACCTGGGAACAGCCAAACGGAGGAGACGCACAGGGCAAGCTCCTGGGTGGGTGGGTGGGGCGTTCACGCCCTCTCCAGGTGCGCCACCTTCCCAGACCTCACACCTTCACCAACCAGGAAGCTCCCCAAACCCCAACATGTAGGGGTTTTCTGCAGGCTCCGCTGTACAGCCATAATTGATTCAACCACTGGCCACTGGTGATTAACTCAATCTCCAGCCCCCGTCCCCTCCCCAGGTCGGTGGGTGGGGCTGAGAGTCCCCACCCTCTAATCCTGCCTTGGTCTTTCTGGCGACCAGCCCTTATCCCCTAGCAATCTGGGGGCCCCAGCCACCAGTTGGCTCGTCAGCATTAAAAAGACACTTATCACTCCAGAGAGTCCAGGGTCTGTAGAAGCTGTTTGTTAGGAAACAAAGACCAAATACGTATTTTTTATCATCACAGTCTGCAACTTCACTAAGCATTAGGCCATACCATTTCTTAGCTCAGAAAATCTGCATTGGTCAAGCTACTGTCTTCTGATTTCTATTTGAAAAGGCAGACCTGGAACACAGAAAGGATATTCTAAGAAGAAAGAACCTTCCAGTGACATATATTGTATCAGACAGACCCTACATCTTTTCCAATCCCCTTCCTTGCAGAAGTATGTGTCAAATGTTAAGGATTCAGTTAATTACACATTGCAAAATTATTTTTATCTATTTCTAGATCCAGGAGAACAGATGTGGATATGAACAGATGACAGAAGAAAAGTTGGGAATTGCATATTAAAGGAATAATGTTTGCTTTTAACAATAGTGGTTCTCTGCTTTCTTCAGAATCCTCTTCCTCTCTCTTTCAGAAGAGAGCAGAATTCACTCCTATTAAATTGAAAAATTCTGCTTCAAAGAACGCATGAGTCAGGGACAAAGCTTAGAGTCTCATTTCTACCAGCTCCTCCCTTGTGACCTTGGCCTTCGTTCAGATGCAGTTTCTACATTGATCAGTTTAGGACACTTCAATGGATAGTGGATTCAAGCAAACGAGGTAATTCCTGCACAGCATTGTGGAAGGTTTAGCATGACACTGCAGATAAGAATACAGGCTAGAAGAGCTGAGCCCGCATCTAGATTCCTCACTTGCTCGCCCATGAGGAAATGAAACTGGTTAACAGTCAGACTCCTTTCCATCTGTAAATTATGCATCACATATATTCATGCCTCATGAGATAATGCTCAAGGCATTGTTAGTAAGGTCAAAATTGTAATGAACATATGAGTATTGATTATACTGCTCCATAATTTCCCTAGAGCCCTTCAAGTCTGTGTATAGACGTGGTCAGGGTGAATGATTCCACAGTGCTGCCTCTTTCAGGATTGGAGGAAGGCACCTACATCTTGGCCCCCTGGCACACACTAAATCTTCCACTCAGTCATTCAGCAAGTACAGTTTTTAGTGTGCAAATACCAGTGGTGTTTAAGGCACTGTACTAAGCCCACAGGTAAATAATAGACACATAGAGATGGCCCTCCACATTATCAGGACCAGGGGGTGGGTGGGTGATCTTGACAGTGAACACTGGAAAAGACAGTGGGAGGTAGAGCTGGGGTCAGACGGTCCCAAGAAAGCAATGCTAGATGCAGACTGTACTCCCTTAGATGACATATCCAAAAACGAGGAGGAACTGTCACGGAGGCAGATTCTGAAGAGTGGCAGAAAATTTTCCAAGGGATGGGACTGTATAAATGTATAAAAGTTTGCTTTGTGGACTAAAGAGTTGTGTAATCCACAACGATCATGTGGGCTTCATCCCAGAGATGCAGGGATGGCTCAACATACACAAATCTATAAATGTGATTCACCACATAAATAGAAGGAAAAACAAAGACAATATGATCCTTGTGATAGATTCAGAAAAAGCACTTGATAAAATTCAGCACCTTTTTGCGATAAGAACTCTTAACAAAATAGGCATAGATGGAACATACCTCAATATTATGAAAGCCATATACAACAAACCTACAGCCAACATCATTCCAAACAGGGAAAAATTGAGAGCATTCCTGCTTAGAACTGGAACCAGACAAAATTGGTTCCCATTGTCACCACTTCTGTTCAACATAGTGCTGGAAGTCCTAGTCAAAGCAATCAGGCAAGAGAAGGAAATCAAGCGTATCCAAATGGGGAAAGAAGAGGTCAAACTATCACTCTTTGCTGATGATATGCTCTTATATCTAGAAAACCCCAAAGATTCTGCCAAGAGAATTGATAAATGAATTCAGCAAATTCTCAGGTTATAAAATCAATGTACACAAATCAGTAGCTTTCATATGCACCAACAGTAGTCAAGCTAAGAATCAAATCAAAGACTCAATGCCTTCCACGATAGCAACAAAGAAAATAAAATACCTAGGAATATATTTAACCAAGGAGAGGAAAGACCTCTACAGGGAGAACCATGAAACACTGAGGAAGGAAATCACAGAGGACGTAAACAAATGGAAAAAGGTATCATGCTCAGGGATCAGCAGAATCAGCACTGTTAAAATGTTCATACTACCCAAAGTAATTTACAGATTCAATGCAATCCACATTAAAATACCAATGTCATTTTTTGCAGATCTAGAAAAATAATTCTATGCTTCATATGAAACCAGAAAAGATCCCGTATAGCCAAAGCAACATTAAGCAAAAAGAACAAATTGGGAGGCATCACTGTACCAGACTTCAAGCTATATTACGAGGCAATAGTAACTAAAACAGTATGGTACTGGCACAAGAACAGAGATATAGACACATGGAACAGAACTGAGAAAGCAGATATAAAACCATCCTCGTATAGCCACCTGATCTTTGACAAAGTAGAAAAAAACATACAATGGGGAAAAGAATCCCTATTCAATAAATGGTGTTGGGAGAATTGGATAGTCATATGTAGAAAACTGAAACAGGATCCACACCTCTCACCACTCACAAAGACCAACTCACAGTGGATAACAAACTTAAACCTAAGGCATGACCATAAGAATTCTAGAAGAAAATGTTGTAAAAACTCTTACACACATCAGTCTAGGCAAAGAATTTATGAAGAAAACCCCAAAAGCAACAACAGCAACAATAGAAATAAATAAATTAGACCTGATTAAATTAAAAAGCTTCTGCACAGCCAAGGAAACAATCAATAGAGTGAACAGACAACCTACAGAATGGGGGAAAATATTTGCATGCTACATATCCAATAAAGGGCTAATAACCAGAATCTACAAAGAACTGAAGCAAATCATCAAGAAAACATCCAAATAACCCCGTTAAAAAGTGGGCAAAATACATGAACAGAAGCTTTTCAAAAGAAGATATGCTAATAGCCAATAATCATATGAAAAAAATGCTCAACATCTCTAATCATCAGGGAAATGCAAATCAAAATCACAATGAGATATCACCTAACTCCAGTGAGAATGGCTTTTATCAAAAAGTCCCAAAACAACAGATACTGGCATGGATGTGGAGAGACAGGAACACTTAGACACTATTGGTGGGACTGCAAACTAGTTCAACCTCTATGGAAAGTAGTACATAGATATCTCAAAGAACTGAAAGTAGACCTACAATTTGATCCAGCAATCCCACTACTGGGTATTTACCCAAAAGAAATGAAGACATTTTATAGAAAAGACATTTGCAGCTCAATGTTTATAGCAGCACAATTCACAATTGCAAAGATGTTTAAACAACCCAAGTGCCCATCAATACATGAGTGGATTAATAAAATGTGGTATATGTGTACCATGGAGTATTACTCAGCCATAAAAAAATGGTGAACTAATACCTTTTGTAACAACCTGGATGGAACTGGAGACCACTCTCCTATGTGAAATATTGCAAAAATGGAAAAACAAACACCACATGTACTTACTATTAAATTGGAACTAAATGATCAGCACTCATATACATATATAGTAGTAAAATTCAATGGACATCAAGCAGATGGGAGGGGAGAGGAGGGCATGGTTAAATTCACACCTAACAGGTACAATGCACACTATCCGGGTGATGGACACACTTAAAACTTTGACTCAAACTTTACAAAAGTGATTCATTGTACCCAAATTGTTTGACCCCCTGTGATATTCTGAAATGAAAAAAGAAGAGTTGTATGTCTCTAAGAGCATAGAAAGCAAAGCCTGGATAAGCATCAGGCTATGGCTTTATCATAAAGATTCCTTGTATGACTACAGGGATAAAATAAATGACCCATATCTTCCTAAGAGTGTATGATTATATCATCTTCAACGACTTCTTGGCATATATGTACCTAGAGGTTTCACAGTTAATACCACGCTCTATATTCTTAAACTGAACTCAATATTTTTCCTCCCCTGACCATTTGGTAACCTCACCCTGATGCTTTCCTTTAGCAGAACCAACTTTTAAGTCTTGAGTCTCAAAACTCCCTGCTTTCCTTCTGCTAAGGTTTTCTGGGCACCTTTCTTGTATCAGGTACCGTACGAAGCCCTGCCCTCCTGCTGGAAATCGAGTGGACAGTCCAATACAGGATTAATTTCAGCTGTGAACCAAGAAACAATCTTAAGATGTGTCCTAGTGGAGAGGCAGGCGGGAGACACAAAGCACATGTGCTTAAGTCTCAGCAGGAAGCCCCCCCCCCCCCCCGCAGAGCACCCACCCCCACGAGTCAGACACTCCTGCAGACGCCCTGCTTGATGTCTGTCACTTCACACCTTTCCCACCTGAGTTTATGACCTTATTGCCCCAAACACGGGTCGCTACAATATCACGTAACAAAAACAATCTTGTACTGGTGCTATGGACTGAATTCTGACCACGTAAAATTCACACGTTAAAGTCCTAACTCCCAGTGTGACGTTATTCGGAAATGGGGCCTTTGGGAGATAATTAGGGTTAGACGAGGTCATGAGGATGGGGCCCCCACAGTGCGGTTAGGAGAGATAGGAAGAGACACCAGAGAGCTCACTTCCCCGCTCCCTGCCAGATGAGGACATGCCAGGAGGAGGCTGTCAGCAAGCCAGGAGAGAGAGCCCTCCCCAGGAACCAGAGTGGGCTGGCACCTTGACCTTGGAACCCCCAGCTTCCAAACTGTGAGAAAATAAGACTGTTGGTTAAGCCTCTCGGTCTACGGTACTTGTTACGGCAGCCTGGGCTGCCCAGCGCAGCCAGTCCTCAGCTCCCAGGCAGAAGGCTGCTTTCCACTTGTGAAATGTGTTCTTCCAAACAAGACAATTTAGTCAGGCCAACAGCGGTGACACCTCCTTTGCTCTTCATGGACCACAAGAAAAACCAACCCAGTGAGAGACGATCATGCCCTGGCATTGACCAAGGCCTCCCTGCCCCTAGCGCCCCCCCGCCCCCGCCACGCAGCAGCCGTGGGAGAAGGGGGCAACCGAAGAGCTGGCGTGGCTCTGAATTCTGGTGGCAGCCGGGGCTGCTGTTCTCTCTATACCGTTAAGATGGTGCCTCCAACCCACCTCCACTCCTCCAGCTGTGTCCAAAACAGACATGTGGGGACCGACATGACCATGGGCGGCTGGAAAGCTACCAGTAATCCACGTTTATCCCAGGAAGAATCACAGACCTCAAGAATCTTCTACCTGACGGCAGGAGCGAGGCAGCCAATTGCACTGCCACCTCTCCTCCTGCGCCCACGCACTCACACGTGGCGTTCCCTTCTTTCCTAAACGTCCAGTTCCAGCAGGTAACCGAGCACGTCATGGGACTTCGCCCTCAGAGCTCGTCCTGTGCAGCCACGCTGCTCACTGAAACCGCAGGCTTCACCCGAGAGTGCAAAGAACGTGTCTGTCAGGTTTTCAGAAAACAAACATCAAAGCCACTTGGGAGCCACCCGTGCAGAAACAGTAAGTCTGCGCCCTGCCTGAGAAGTCAAAGATCATCGTTTCTTGGCCTCTAGGCTAAGATCAAGTGCAGAAGTCAAAGGTCGCATGTCGCTCTGGGCCCCTGAGGAGCCTTCTGGTCGTGAGCTCTTTGGAGACGTGTCTGAGCCTCTGCTTGGCCTTCCCGGCGGACGCGAGGCTACGCGGAGCAGACCTTCCACGCCTCGAGCAGAGCCGGCGTGCCCAGCCCGGCCACCGGAGCCGGATACGGCCTAGCACCCCAGTCTGCAACAGGAGCACCGCGATATATTTTAACCTAAATATCTCATTTGTTGGATATCTTATGTGTTCCTTCCACCCCAACCCTTTTTGCTGCAAAGCAGAATCATTTTGCACGAGGAATTGTACAACACTCACGTCAGAGTCTCAGAAGCACCCAGAGAAACAGACAGACCCATTTGCTATCTTCGAAACAGATTCCAGGTTCAGTTGCTTCCGGAAGCCGAGTTTGTGAGACAAACTAGAAATCCCTTCTCTGTTTACTGATTTGGCATTTTCAGGGCTGTTTTGGAAGAAACAGTAAAAGCTGTTTTGTCAATAAACCGAGAAAAGTTATGACTCAGACGACGGGAGGGAAAGGTTCCAGGCAACAGTGAGGCCGCGGGACGCAACCGCTTTGGCTCCCGTCCCCAGGTACGGGATTCTACCAGAGTGTCTCGGACACAAGGATGCCGTCACGGCCTCCTCGCTGGAGACGCAGCCCAGGGAGCGCGAGGGGACGCTGCCCAGGGCGGCGGCCTCCAAGCCTCTCAGGCGGGGCCGTCTCCTCTACGCCATGGGAATAAAATGTCACAGAGTAAAACTTCATGGGAGGGGCGCAAACCAAATGGCGTAACCACAGCCCGAGACACACACGACTACTTTACCTGCCAGGGGCGGCAGCTGTTGTGCTGTCTGTCCTGTCCCCGTCTCCCTTGGGGCAACTTGGAGAACCTAGTTTGAGGAACGTCCCCTCTCTGACTCACAGCCCACCTGGTCCAGGTAAATGTGGTCCCGTGAGGGCTCCCGGGGTGGACTCATGGCCAGATCTGGTGGCCAGGGCATGGTGTCCCCTGGTGACAGAGACTGCGTCAGGGATATCATGCGGGTATCTACCCAAGACCTCTGCGAGAGTCCCCACTGATAGGGTGTCTCCAGGCCACCACCTGGGCAGAGCCCGCTGACAGTACAAACAACACAAGGGGGAAAAGGGCTAAGAGACCAAGAGAAGGTCAACAGTGCCTGCCGTGCACCGCTAGCGCTCCTGGGGACGTACCTGAGGCCAGACGCTCACCCGGATATCCTAGTTTTATGAAGAATGCCTTTCTGGTTTACCTAAGCCACTTTGAACTGGGCTGTCTTTTAGGGCTGCAAGAATCCCGGCAAATAGATTATGATTCTCTCTCTCTCTCTCTCTCTCACACACACACCCACACGCACCCACGCACATACACACACCCACACACACACACCCACGCACACGCACACATGTTCACCACCACCAGAAATCGTGCACGAATCTGCATTTCCACCAACAGGGCACCAGCTTCCCGCACGACCCGAGATACCACAGTGCTGTTCAGCCGTTGCCAAACGGACGAGCAGTATTCTCGTTCTGACTTTTATTTCATTAGTTATTAATGAGGCCAAATGTGATTTTGCCTGATTACTATTTCTTTTCTGAATTGCCTGTTTCTATATTTCAAAAAATGTTCCTGTTGAGGTTTTCGTCTTCCCTTTACTGTTTATACGTACGCGCATATAGACATACACACTCAGCCACCTACACACATACATACACACGTTTAAACATATTTGATAAGAACGCTGTCATATACTTTAAAAATATTTTTTTCATTGTCATTTTAATTTGGTTTGAGTGGATTTTTAAAATTTAACTTATGAAAAATTTTAAGACATATATAAGGAAATGAACATTTATACAAATTCCCACCTTAAGAAATAAAACATTACCTACACAATTGAAGCTGTGAATGAAATATTTATTTTATTTTACCTATATATTTATTTATCTTTAGAGACAGGGTCTCACTCTGTTGCCCAGGCTGGAGTGCAGTGGTGCAATCATAGCTCACTGTAGCCTCGAACTCTGGGGCTCAAGTGATCCTCCTGCCTCAGCCTCCCAGGTAGCTGGGATCCCAGGTGTAAGCCACCGCACCTGGCCATATAATACTTTAAACATGTCTCCTGTAAATCACGTATGGCTCTATTTTTTCAAAAAATCTAATTTGATAATCATTGTTTCCTAACAATTCCAGAAAATTTAGTCCATTTACTGGGACCATTTACATATGCATATTTATTTCTACCACTGCTTTGCTCTCTATTTATCCCACTTCCTCCCTTTCCCTCCTTTGTTACTGTTATGTTGGGAGGGAAAGTTATGGCTTTCATTCTGTTGTTAGCTGCTCGTCTAGTGTGGAGGTTATATACTCTTATGCATTAGTCACGACTCTAGAAACATTAGTACGCATACTTAGCAAAGTTTAGTCGTCCTAAACTGCACAGCTTTACCTCGGACCACCCCATAAAGTACATGTTGTTGTTGTTATTTATAGTCAAAGCATATTTATGTTTATTTTTGTCTTCACTGTTTCCTTGCTGACCCTCCCTGCATCTGAGAACCCACCTGGGTCTCGTGCCACCTTCAGAAGCTCCTTCAATGAGGTTTCCAGTCCTCTTCATGTGCTTGTCTGAAAATGGTTTTCTTTTCTTTTCATTCTTAAAAGACAAACCATCCAAGTATCGAATCCTAGCTTTGCAATTGTTTTCAGCTGGAGTATTGCATTGAAAATACTCTATCATCTTCCCACTTGCACTATTGCTATCGAGAAGTCCTTCACCTGCCGTCCCCCGCAGGGGGCCTGGTGACCTGCCTGCGGTCTGTCACTGCGTTTCAGATGTCCTCTGTCCTCGGTATTCTCTGTTGCCACTGCACTTCGTGTAGGCCTGAATGTCTTTAGGTTTTTCTCACCTGGAATTTGCTGTGGCTTCTAAATCGATGGCTCAATGACTGTCACTGATTCTGAAAAATTACCAGCCCCTTCCCTTTGCATATTCCCCCTCCTGTCCTCCCCACTGTCTCCGACAGAGACTCTTTCCCATCTCCTAACTCTGCCTCTCTGCTGAATTCTCTGTAGTTTCTTTCATTCCACTTTCTAAGTCATTAATTCTCTACTCACTTGTGTTTAGTGGCTATTTAATTCATCTGTTGGTTTGCTAGGGTTGTTTAGTTTTCAATGCTCCAATCTCCTAACAGCCCACTTAGGTTAAACGATGACCAGACAGCTAGAGCTGCCTTCCACTGACCCCTGGGGACCAGTAGTGGGTATCTCTCAAGCAGCCACGGTTCACAGGCGTCGTATACGGCCCCAGGGAACAGGTGACAAGGCCCAGGTACCACACACGGCCCCAGGGAACAGGTGATGAGGCCCAGGTACCACACACGGCCCCAGGGAAAAGAGGAACCTTCCTGAGAACAACCGATGAGACCGGATGTTTGTTTACACGGCCCAGCTGGCAGGGATGAGGCGGATTTAACTTGTCAGAGGAAATACAGCAATTAGGTGGGGTTCACACTCAGTATCGGCAGACAGTCCATAGCCCTGTACAATGTTTCTTGGTGCATGTTTCAAAACCAGTGAGTTTTAGGTTAAAATGACCTTTTTTTAGTATACTTTAAAAAAATTATTTATTTCATTTTCATTTATTTTTTTTTATTTCAGAACATTACAGGGGCACAAATGTTTTGGCTGCAGGATTGCTTTTTTACTGCTTGAGCCAAAGTTATAAGTGTGCCCATCACCCAGATAGTGCACTCCCTAGCCATCCCCTCCTCCCGGCTCCCACCTGCATGATTTCTGTTGAGTTTTACTTCCGTCTGTGCACATGAGTGCTGATTGGCTGGTTCCAGTTTAACAGTGAGTGCACTGGTGTTTGTTTTTCCATTCTTGCAGATACCTCACTTAGGAGGGTGGTCTCCAGTTCCATCCAGATTGTTGCAAAAGATATTAATTCATTTTTTATGGCTGAATAGTACTCCATGGTGCACATATACCACAATTTGGACCATTAGATACTTTTTGACATTAATTTTGTTTTTGCTGATTTTATTATAATATTTGACCACAGCTTTATTTTTGTTTGCCTTGGCCTGACCGATCACTGCCAAACCTTTTCCAATAGGCTTCCCTTATCCGCAATTTCACTTTCTATAGTTTCAGTTACCCACGGCCAACTATCCCGGGAAAGGTTATGTTCTTAGCCTTCCATCTCACTGACTCTCAGGGGGAATAAAGTCACTGTTATGGAAATGAATATATATATTTATACATTTATAACTTGTATTCATATGTTCATAGTAGCTACATTCACACAGGTGTTCCTCACTTACGATGGGGTTATATCCTGATAAGTGCATTGTAAGTTGAAAATACCTTAAGCCAATGCATTTAATACAGCTAAGCTAGCACACGTCACAGCTTAGCCTAACCTACCGTACATGTGCTCAGAACCTTTCAGTACGGTACTTAATAAACGACAGAAAACAGTCAACGCTTTATGATAAAATGGGCTTTGTGTTAGATGATCTGGCCCAGATCGTGGGAGTGTGTGGTACTGAATGTCCGTGGCCCAGGGAAAGACCAGAATTCAAAATTGCAAGTGTGGCTCCTACTGAATGTGCTGACCACTCACACGCGTCACAGAGCTGGAAGTTGTCAGTGGAAGCATCGCAAGCCGGGGACGTCTGTGTATTCACTGCATGTATTCATATGCTTACAAGCTCTTTTTAAAAAAAGAAAAAAAAATAAGAAAAAGGTACAATAGAAGAAGAGTTAAAAGACAGATTCAGAACATGGGTGCTGGTGTGAGATGGGAAAATGGGGAGCATGGCTCAGAGAAATAGGATGGAGGTTGGATGAGGAAGTGGGGTGCTGTGGCCACCAGCTGCCGGTCCCCCACTGCCCGGCTTTGCACCCAGACGGAGCCCACTGTCCCCTCCCGCCAGGCCCCCCTAACTCCAGCGCTTCCCAAACAGCCTGGCCCTGGGCCCCCACGCAAAGCGCCCTGTCACTCAAGGCCGCCCTGCTGCCAGGCACAGGAAGAGCATCTGTTTATCTCCCCAAATTCCCGAAAAATTCCCTGAGAACCGAGACTGTCTATTCAGCTTGTTCTCCGGGGACTTTCCCGGACCCGCCACAGCAGAGGTGCTTTCGGGAGGAATCTTTCATGTCAGAGATAAGAAATCACAAGCCCAGAGGCAAAGGCGGGGCTGCCCCGGAGCTGCAGGCCGGAGCCAGGGCCAGGCCGGGCGTGGGCTCTGCCCGCCCTCTGGCTCTGCCCGCCCGGCCGCACCTGTGGCTCCTGTCCCCACGCGCGCGAGCCCACGGCCCTTCTGTCCCCACAGCCAGGGAGAGCCAGTGGGACTCAGGATCAGACTTTCAAGTCTTGGCTCAACTCGTGTGAAATGGGGCTAGTGAGCCCGCCCGTCAGGAAGATCCGATGAGTCCACAAACACGAGCGACCTGAGCCAGGTGAGCAGGTGGGGCGGTGTCGGGACGGACCTGGTGCTGCCCTGCCTCGGTGGATCTGACCTGCGGTCCCTGGACCTGCAGCTGGGGTCACAGGCGCACATCTCGCCCCACCCCAACTCCGGCCTCACCTGCAGACTCGGAAGCTCCGAGACGGGCAGCCCCGTGTGCGCGCAGCCCCCCGGGGACCCGCGCAGGCGCCAGCCCCCCCCCCCCCGGGGACCCGCGCAGGCGCCAGCCCCCCCCCCCGGGGACCCGCGCAGGCAGCAGCCCCCCCTACCCCCCCGGGGACCCGCGCAGGCAGCAGCCCCCCCCCCCGGGGACCAGCGCAGGCAGCAGCCCCCCCCCCGGGGACCCGCGCAGGCACCACCCCCCCAGGGACCCACGCAGGCAGCAGCCCCCCCCCCAGGGACCCACGCAGGCAGCAGCCCCCCCCCCCGGGGACCCGCGCAGGCAGCAGCCCCCCCCCCGGGGACCCGCGCAGGCAGCAGCCCCCCCCCCCCGGGGACCCGCGCAGGCAGCAGCCCCCCAGGGACCCACGCAGGCAGCAGCCCCCCCCCAGGGACCCACGCAGGCAGCAGCCCCCCCCCCCGGGGACCCGCGCAGGCAGCAGCCCCCCCCCCCCGGGGACCCGCGCAGGCACCACCCCCCCAGGGACCCACGCAGGCAGCAGCCCCCCCCCAGGGACCCACGCAGGCAGCAGCCCCCCCCCCGGGGACCCGCGCAGGCAGCAGCCCCCCCCCCGGGGACCCGCGCAGGCAGCAGCCCCCCCCCCGGGGACCCGCGCAGGCAGCAGCCCCCCCTACCCCCCCCCGGGGACCCGCGCAGGCAGCAGCCCCCCCTACCCCCCCCGGGGACCCGCGCAGGCAGCAGCCCCCCCTACCCCCCCCCCCCGGGGACCCGCGCAGGCAGCAGCCCCCCCCCCCGGGGACCCGCGCAGGCAGCAGCCCGCCCCCCCCCCGGGGACCCGCGCAGGCAGCAGCCCCCCCCCCCCCCCGGGGACCCGCGCAGGCAGCAGCGCCCCCCCCCCGACCCGCGCAGGCAGCAGCCCCCCCCCCCCCCGGGGACCCGCGCAGGCAGCAGCGAGCGTTGCCCGGGGCGGCCCGGCCGCGCCACCTGGCGGCGCACAGCGGACGCTGCACCCGGAAGAGTCCGCCGCGGGGCGGGGCGGGGCGGGGCGGAGAGGGAGTCGCGGGAAGACTGACCGTCCGTGCACGAAGGCCGGGACTGTCGTTCTCTCTGCCCCGGGGTTCCCAGCACCTAAGCACGGTGATTAAGGAAGGGCAGATATTCAATCAACAGGTGTTGATGAACAAATGAATGAGGACGAGGGAGTAAACTCGAACAGAAAGGGGCACGCGTCCTCACTCCTGTCTGTCCAGGAACGCGGTGCAGAGCCCCAGGGCGCTGCGCTCAGCCTGCGGCCAGCCGCGCCAGGTGAGGAGGCGGCCACCGAGGCAAGTCCCAGGTGTGCGGGCAGCAGCGCCTGCCCGAGGGCGCAGCAGCCGGGCCACCAACAGAGGGTCCCATAGAGCAGGAGGTCAGGTCCCACCCTGGTCGTCCAGAGCACGGGAGGGGCCAGGAGGAAGAACAGTCCTTGGGCAACGGGACCGTCACCGTCCTCTGCCAGTGACACAGGCCTTCCTGGTCTGCACTCGGCAGCAGGAGCCATGCACAGGGCCAGTCCCCTGCACGGACAGGGGTCGCGGGGAGGTTGTCACAGCACAGCAGGGGGAGGCAGCCCGGATCCAGCAGGAGCAGGAGGCTGCCAGGTCCTTCTCCCCGGGGCTGTGAGCAGCGTGGACGCAGAGGCAGGGCCCGGGGCCTCCCCGCAGCGGGCCTGGGAGTGCCCAGAGCAGGGGCAGCTGATGATCCTGCATGCGCCCGGCTGCCCGAGTGCCCAGGACGGGGCTTCCTGTTTCACCAGAGACCTCCGCCCTTCAGCAAGCACTTCTGGTGCTTTGCTGCCCGGGTTCTCACCGCCCCGCTGGGAAGACGCCCTTCGGTCCTGGCCCCCGTGCCTTGTTCCGTCCACACGACTGCGGTGTCGCGGAGGAACAAGGACAGTGAGGACAGGCAGCACTTGCGCGGTGCCCGCGTGTGCCACGTCCTCAACACTGGTGAACAGAACCTCGCCGCAGCCAAAGGGGGCAAGCGCTGTGGTCGCCCCACTTTACACACAAGGAAATGGCAGCAGTGACAGGGCAACCAGCCGGCCCACGTGCCACAGTCCCCTGGTCCCCTGCCACGCAGTGTCCTGCCACCTCTGGATCCCAAACACGCAGAACAGCAGAGTGAACTCATTTCGCAGGTGGGAAAACCGGGCCTTCAACGTCTATTCCGTCTCCCAGTGAATCGAGTCTGCGTTAGCACCAAGCACCTCGCACAGAGGAGTCCAGGTTTTCAGTCACCTGCCCAGCACGATGAACCGTCCTAACTACCCTGTGGACCAAACGTCTCCACCCCACCCCATTCCTCCCGCTCCTTGATGAAGATTGGGGAAGGGGGTAGGGGGAGAGAAAGAAGGAAGGAGAGGAGGAGGAGGAGGAGGAGGAGGTGAGGAGGGAAGGAGAAGACAGAGGGAAAGAGAAGGAGGAGAAAGGGCGAAGAGAGGGAGAAGAGGAAGAGGAGGAGGTGGGGGAGGAGGAAGGGGAAGGGGAGGGGGCTGGAGAATTCTCAGACTTTGGAAAATTCAGCAAGTTTCTGCAGGCAAATTATATCCCCCCCCCCAAATCTGATTTTTAAGTCACTGTGTCAGACAACAAAACATGGCCTTTTTTAAATGAAGCTACAGTAAAATACAAACTTCTTTTTAAATGGAATTTAAAAGAAATAGTAAATTAACTTCCAAAACAAATGCAAATACACATCTAAGCTGCATATGCACCAGCAACCAGGAACAGGACAAATGGCGCCGTAATTGCCATCAGAACAAAGAATCCAGCTGCTAATTGCAGTGTGTTTCCGGCATATTCCATGGGAGCACCTTGCCTGAAAGCTTTTCAATTTGTGTTCAGGAAAGTTGGTAATTAAACACTTTACCTCCCCATTGCCTTTATTAGAGGTATGATAATCTTTGCATAGTTAGCTTATAATTATTTTATTTGTCAAATGAAGTTGATATTTAGTTTAGGAAAGTGTTAACTTTGCCAGTTTTTTAAAAGCAGTCCCCTGGGACCCGCACCCCAGGAGAAGCATGTAGAGCTCCCGCGTGTGCGTGTGGCACACAGGACCCCACACGCAGGTTCGCCAAGCAGGTCAGTGGCATCTTGGGTCACCAGCCACCCTTCCTGAGCCTTGTGTACACAGGACCTGGACTTCATCAACTAAGAGACTCACTTTTATTAATAAGTAATGACCCTTAAAAGTAATCTTGTGATACAACAGCACTTCTGCAGTATTCTTGCCAAAAAAAATTAAACTTTTAACAAAGCACAACTCCAATGTCATCGTGAGGCAACATGAGACAAAACCAAATTGAGGCACATTCTGCAAAGTAACTGGCCTTAGTTTGCAAAAAATGTTAAGGTCATGAAAGACTAAAAAAAAAGACGGAGGAATTTTTCCAGAATTAAAGGAGACTAAAGAGACATTGCAGGTTAATGTAACTTGTAATTCTCGATTAAACTGTGGGCCAGAAAAAATTTTTTGCTGTGAGGAACGACTGGTAAAATATGAATAAGGTCTGCGGAATAGATGATGCTATTACATTAATGTCAACTTCCTGATCCTGGTCATAAATTGCAGTTACGAGGGAGAATGTGCTTATTCTCAGGAAACACACCTTGAAGTATTTGGAGTTAAAAGGCAGGTCGCGTGAGCCACTCACTCTCAAATGGCATGGAAGACAGAGAGAGAGAAAAGCCGATGAAGCCAACGTGGTAAAATGGTAACAACGGGGGAATCTGGGAGGCGAGTGCACAAGAGCCCTTTGTATTCCTGCAACTTTTCTGCAAGCCTGAAATTACTTCAGCATAAAAAGATGACCAGAAACAAAAAACCCTGTGGCGGACACATCTCCTGTCATTGGTTTGGGACCTGGAGGGCCTGGAAGCCAATTCATTCATTCATTCATTCATTCAACAAATACTTATTAAGCACTAGTTGTGCACCAGCGGGCGGGGTGGCGGGGAGTCCTCACTCCGGGGGAAATAAAGCAACTCAGAGGTTTCTGGCAAATTCCCGTCTCCCCTGGGCGTCCTGAACTCAAGGTGCCTTAAACTCAACATGTCCAAGACCAAACTCATTATCTCCCCCCAACCCCTCCGAGAGAGCCCCAAACACCCAGCTCTCAGCCGGTGTTTTCTGGATGGAAAAGAGCAGCTACCCACCCCGGGGCTGAGGCAGGAACCCCGCCACTTCCTCCCTCTCCCCTCCTGTATCCGACCACCTCCAGCAGCTGTCTCCTCCTGCCCACGGCCACTGCCACCAGGGCTGCTGACACGGCCACGGCAGGTCCCCCTCGCTCCGCCCGCCCGGCTACCAGTAAGTGTGCCCCGCACCCAGCAGCCAGAGAGCCGTGCAGGACGGACCTCTGGTCACATCCCGCCCCGATCACACACTCCAGTGGCTTCCTGTTGCATCTGGAAACAAAGACGGCTTTCTTCCTAGCACTTATTATTTAATAAACGCTGACTCTCCCGCCACACGGGAAGGCTCCGTGAAAGCAGAAACCACGCCTGGGCCTGCACACCACTGTGAGCACACAGTTGGCATTCAATTAATATTTGTTTAATTAGGTGGATAAGCAATTAAAATAATTAATGTCTGGCTTGGGCCAATGAATGGATGGTGGTGCCACTCGCTGCCACAGGGGACCTCGGGGGAGGAGTAACGCGGGAGATGTCGGCTTTGCAGAATCTGGGGGACACCACAGACCCGGCGGGCAGCCGTAAATGACACTGACCAGGAAAAGGCCACACTTGGTCCCAAAATGGGCCGCAAACCCCTCACCCAGTCCCCTTGCCTCTTTCCTTCTTCCCTGCAGGAAAGAGCTGGAGGGCCCACCTTCCCCTCTGCTCGCCGGGCCCCCTCGGTCAGTCGTTTGTGCAAATGTGCGCAGACTGCCCCAGCGGTGCCCGCGTTGGAGCTGGGCTGGACACGCGGCCAACCTGTTTCTCCAGCATCTTCCCAGCGCCACCCCCACCCCACCCCCGCCCAGCACCCTCTGTGCGGGGAATAGGAGCCGTGTGCAGGGAGGCTGGCTGGACCGAACTGGAAGTTTTCTGGTGTGAAATGCTTTCTAAAAAAGAGAGAACACAGCTGTGATCCTTGATCACATTCATTCATTTTATTCTTCGGGGGACTTGGAAGCCACCAAGCATATCAAATCACGGCAAACGACTCCAGACTGTGCACGTTTCAAACTGCTGATGTGATAGAAACAGCAACGCTGTTCTAAAAATAATAATAATAAAAAAATCTTCTTGCAGTTCTGTTATTTCACATTCAAATTAACTTCCATCTTGGCTTTCATAGTTATCTCAAAAGCATCATCCTGCTTCTAAAGGATGTTTTCTTGGCATGTTTCATGGTGGTCAGCCCCCCTTACTGGGGGCCGCGTACCCTGGGGACCCCTCAGTTCTTGTCCAGGTGCCACTTCTGGAGGCCTATAGAGTCTCGTCCCCTAGACCAGAGTTTCTCAGCCTGGGCACCCGTGACCCCGGGGCTGGGTGAACTCTGCGGTGGGCCGTCCTGTCCTGGGCACCGCGGGTGCCTGGCAGCTCCGGCCTCCACCCACAGATGCCAGCGGCACCTCCGGTGTCACCCTGGAGCTGTGACACCCAGAATGTCTCCAGACACTGCCGATGTCCCCAGCAGGGAAGCACCGTGTGGACACACCCTTAGCCTCTGTGTCCAGGTCTCCCAGCTGTCCTGCTGCCCAGCTCGGGGTCTATTCAAGACAAGAAAGAAACACCGCTTTGCAGAGCTATGGATCGAAATACTGGGGCGCAAATTAGCGTCAGGTGTCCCGTCACCTCCGAGTCTGGAACTCAGCTCGTCTACCGATGTCCATGCAGGGCCACCTGCACCTGTCCTGGCTCCCTCAGCCACTTAGCCATTTCCGTGGCTTTTCCCCACCGCTGTTAGGGCAATGGGGAGGTCGGGGCAAAAACAGACAGAAGTTGCCAAATTCAGCAGGCAGAGCGCCTCTGGTGGCCAAAGCGGGCACTGCAGGTCCCAGGAGTGGGGGTACCTTAGACCACCCTCCTCCTGCACTCAGCTGCTGGCAGGGCTCTCGGCTGACCGTCTCGGGAGGCTTGGATCCCTCCAAGGCCACTCCCCGGTGCTCCCCGCCCTGGACACGGCGCCCCTGAGTCCTCCCGACTGTCCTGCCTGCCAGGCTGTCCTCTGCCCCCCGAGCCTGGCTGGAGAGGTGCCAGTTCCACCTGCAGCTCCGCCCTCTGCCAGAGCTTCAGGAGGAAAGCAGGGGTCACCAAGTCAAAGCAAATTCACTCATCCTCAGTTGCTAGAACCTTCCGGAACAGGAATAACTCCCACAGCCTGTCTTATAGCACAAAATACAGGCAGGGAAGACAAGAAATCAGCTCACCCCGTGCTAAGCCCTGGGGACTGCTCGGCCAGGTGGTCTGGTTGGAATTCAAGGAGGATGTGTGGACAACAGACAGTGACCGGAGGTGCCCAGGTGAGTGGCACCTGCAGGTGGAGACAGCCACGTGGGAGAGGTGAGCCGGTGAGGGAGGGCGTGGAGGGGAACGAAGGGGCCTCCCAGGTGGGCAGGGAGAGAGCCTGGCTGGGGCTGCAAGAGCAGGGACACGTGTCTGGGCTCGTGCCCTGCCAATCCCCGTATACACGGGGGACTCCAGGTGAGTTTCTGAGCCTCTGGCTTAACCTTTGTGGAGAGCAAGGTAAAATAAAAGCACGTAAATTCATTTGACTGTTCGGTTCCACTTCTAGGAAGTGGCCCTAAGGAAAAATCACGTCTGCATAATTCATTCACATACAGGGATGTTCATTACGACGTGTGCAGTTCTGACCAATGGAAAAGCCCACCAAATAGTACCCGCCTGAGTCCGAGAGACTGAGCTAGGACATTAGGACACAGCATTAAACAGCACACTGCGGCGCGGCCTCTGAAATGAGTGTCCTTGTAGGATACACTGTTAATAAAGGAAAAAAGGGCATCCGAACAGTACGTTCAGAATGACTCTGTTTTGTTTTACACACACACACACACACACACACACAGCATTTCACCAAAAGTCTGCAAGGACACACAAAACGTTAATTGTGGCTGGCAGACTCACTTGGTGCTTTTCACAATCCACACAGACCGTTATTGTCTGGGGCAGTGGCTCTGGGGAAGCAAGCAGCCAGCCCCTCCGCGGGGACCGGGAGAAGAGCCCCGGCCCTGCTCCGGCTGCTCTCACAACACAGCCAAAGCGGCAAAATATGCCTCGTGTTTCCTACAACACACAAAAGCAGGAAATACCTACTTGTAAACATTCTGGCATTTTTGTGGATTTGCCTGAAAAATGATCAAGTTGTTATAGTCCCGGCAGCCACGGGGTCTCTGCTTATCTGCAAGAGGCCTCAGCTTCCCACTCTGGAGCCTGCCTGTTCCATCAGAGGGCAGCGAAGGCAGCTTTGACCTTGCCGGGCACCTTTGACCTTGCCGCACCTTCCTGAACACCGCTGGGGCTGAGTGTCAGGGCCAGCCTGTGGTCTGCCTCGCGGGGCCTGCTGGCGACTCAGTGAGCCACGTCACAGTGTCACGTGCGACACAGAGGCAGCACAGAGAGGACCCTTCCTGGGGGACCCCAGTGGGCCTTTAGCAGGAAACTCCCACCACCACCGGCCAGTTTCCAAGCTGTTCCCGGCCTGGCCTCGCTCCCTGCTGGGAACAGTTTCAAGGTCACTGTGTCCGGGCTCCTTTACTTGCTATAAAGTCTAGAGGAGCTGGTTTGCATAGAGATTATCTTGGTAGGGTTTTCAGATCAAAATCAGTGCCCACAAACACAAGTCAGCATCTAGATCAGACAATCTGTCCTATTTGGTTCCAGAGACCCACAAACACAGGACATAGGCTGTCTTTTCTCCAAAGCAGACACCAAACGGCAGCCACACAGAAAAATATCACACAGTTCCCGGACATCCATCCAGCCACTCATGGACAAAACCTCCCCCTCTGTGCGCGAGGGGATATGGCAGGGACCGGGCCGCCCCGGTGACGGACACATTGCCCCCCTCCCCGTCACGGGGCTTCCGGTCAGAACGGCGGCACAGGCACCGGCGACATGACCGCACAACCTGCCATTCAGTCCCAGGTAGGGGGTGGCCCAGGGCTAGCACAGCCCCCGGGCCCTGGCGAGTGCGTGGGGGGGACCCGTCCCCGCACAGAAGGGCAGGTTCCCTGAGGGAGCAGAATCCAGGCTGAGACCAGAGGGAAAGAGGAGGTGGACGGGAAATGGCTGGGGACGAGGACAAGGAGGGGTGGGGAGAGGAAGGAGGGACAGATGAGCACTTCATCTTCAGAAACAGGGGCGCCGCGGCAGCCAAAGCCTTCGAGTGAGAAGGAGCTTGACGAAAAATGGGAAATAATCTTTATTCATTGAACAGAGGTTTTGCACGGTGAACCAGCCCCCACCTGCCGCCGTCTGAGAGCCGCGGGGCCCCGCCAGGCCGCCCGGGCCGCTGGGGACGAGTCTAACTACCGGAAGCTCCTTCCTTATGTCACAGCCCGGCACAAATTTGAGATGGAGACAGCGAAGATGGCGCATAGGTAGATGACAGACAGACAGACGAAAATGAATAGGTAAGTGCCGCAGAAATGACCTCCCTGTGGCTGTGACCTTGTGTTGCGGTGACTCTCAGACGGGCAGACATAGGCTCTCAGTGGAAGCACCGCTTGCTGGGGAACTAAGGTACTCAGACCAAGGCTCCCTGTTCTGTGACCCAACGCACCCCGAGGACAGCACTTCGAGAACCTGCTGGAGACCGGCTGGCACCCCCCTTACGGCTCTCCCCAGCCCCGATCCCTGGGCCCCCCGACCCTGCCTCCCCCACCGCTCCTCGAGCGTGTCTCAGGGGCACTGAGACCCAGCCGTCCCGTACTGAAGCCTGAGCAAGCCCCACGAGCCACCTGCCCCCACCCTGTTCCCACCACCTCCAACCACCCAGGTGGTGGGACAGAAGGCTGGGCGTCGGCCTCGACTCTTCCCCTAACACCTTCCCGTAACGGCACAGTCCCCCAGCAGGACATGCCCTGCCCAGCTGCAAGGAGGGACAAGGCTACAACGGTCCCCTGCGCCGTGTGTCATGGCTTCGCTGCTCCAGACAGACCTCAAATCCACCCCTGTCCCTCTCCGCTGACAGTCCCCGGCCCACGTCAGCACCACCTGTCTGGCGACGGGCTTCCCTGGCCCCGCTGCCCACACAGCAGCCGCGGAGCATCTGCAAATGCACGTCAGAGCACGTCCCTCGCTTTCGCTCGAACCCTTCCACACCCTCCCAAGGGCTGGAGAACGAACCTGAGCCCCTGACCCAGGCTCCGCGTCCCCTCGAGCCGGCCCCTACCTCGGCTCCTGCTTCGCACACACGCTCACCCGGCCCCGCTCTCCGGCCCACGCCTCCAGCCTCCAGCCCCTGTGCCTGCAACGCTCTTCCTCACGGGGTCTCTTCCTCCTCCGACCTTGACTCAAAGGACAACTCCCCAAAGAAGCCTTCGATGACCCCAAGTGGCCTTTGCTAATCCTCCCATCTACGTCAGGTCCCTGGGTTGGTTTATCTCCAGAGATCATTTCTTCAAAGCATCGCACATTTCGTAACTAACCTACTCATGTGACTCTTCCGTGACTGTCTGGCTGGGCTGTAAGCAGCACGAGGGCAGGGGCTGTACTCATCCTGCTCCCCACGGAGACCCCGGGACTGAAACCAGTACCTAGCACATAGCAGTTGCTCAATAAAGACTGGCTGATAGCGGCTTTATTCATAAGCTACCAAGATGCCCTGCAGTGGGTGAACGGATAAGCGATAAACTGTGGTCCATCCAGACCATGGACTCTTACTCGACACTAAGAAGAACGAGCCTTCAAGCCATTAAAGATGCAGAGGAGCTGGGTGCAGGGCTGCGCACCTGCGGTCCCAGCTACTCAGGGGGCTGAGGCGGGAGGATCGCTGGAGCCCAGGAGTTCAAAGCCGCCGTGCACCACGATCACCCCTGTGCAAACAGCCACTGCACTCGCGACGGGCGACACAGAGAGAGCCCCGGTCTCTAAATAAATAAATACATACATAAGATATGGAGGAAACGTAAATGCATGTTATGAAGTGAAGAAGCCAAGCTGAAAAGGCCGCACGCTATATGGTTCCACGTATATGACATTCTGGAAAAGGCAAAACCATGGAGACAGGAAAAAGAAGGGCGGTGGCCGGGGGCTGGGAGAGAGGAGGGAACAGGTGGGCACAGAGGAGTTTCAGGGCAGGGCACACACTGTGCGGGGCGCTGCAGGGGCGGATGCACCGTGTACGTTTGTCCGAACCCACCAAGTGTAACCCCTGTACAGACCAGGACTGTGGGTGATGGCAACAGTGTCACCAGCTGTACCCACTGTCCCACTCTGGGGGGGATGTCACAGTGGGGAGGGTGGGGGGTACACAGGAACTCTCTGTACCTTTTTCCCAATATTGCTGTGAATCTAAAACTGCTCTTAAAAAGTAAAGCCTTTTTAAAAATAAATTACTTAAAATAAATTGATTTATACATACACACATAGATTAGTATTAACAGATACTGAAAGAATGAATGAACCTCTCTTTTTCAGGTATCACTCCTTTCTTTTCTTTTTTTCGTTCTTTCGATGGAAGCCAAAAAGGCCGTTAGTTCATCGCCGGGTTCCTTGACACAGGCCTACAGGGCAAACTTCACAGTTTTTTAGCGAAAAGAAGGCCGTGGGCTTTTCGACGTAGGTGCTCAGGCAACAAAGTTGACATTTTCTTAATGCACAGTATTTTACTGATGCTAAGGTCGACATCGCTGAAATCAAGGTATGCTTTATAATTGAAAGTATGTAAGAGTGGAATTGGCGATAGTTTTTTGTTTTTTTTTTTAGAAGTACATAAGATGATGATGTGCCTCGCAATTGATGTGCTCGCAGTTCGAATGAAAGACGGGCTGTGGACAGGTCGGGCCGAGTCACGTGCTCAGCTGGTTTGGGGCCCCGGCTCCACCCGGGCTGCACGGCTCACACGCACAGCACGCGTGTCTCACAAGCTAAAAATCTACCCCCACTCCTGGGTGCCGGCTGGGTCCCCAGCAGCCCTGAGGAGACACCCGCCTGGCAGAGCGACACACTGTCACAGATCCGTCCCAACTCCACCCCCAACCCCGGCTCAAAGTGACCTTTCCCAAATTCCCTACCGGTCAAAATCTCTCTCAAAAGGCCCATTTACAGAAACTGCCTCCCCACAGGGCTTTCCCTGGTTCTCACTATGGTGCCCACGCACCTTTCGTTACAAGGTTGCTCTGCTTTCGCCTCCCCTGGCAGGCTCAGAACTCCCTGAGGTCAAGGGACATTTTCCTTCACCTTCACATCCCCCTGTGCCCCGCAGAGTCCCTGGCAGGTCACAGATATTCAATATGTTTGTTAGGCTCATCCAAACACCCCTCCGTCTACGGCAATTTGTCCCGAGAATCTTCCTGTACCACACAATCGATTCCAGATTAAATTGCCAAAGACCGGAAACCGGAAAGGGGAAAAAAGTCTAATAATTGATTTCAGAAAAAAAGTAGAATTCTAAATCTCTTAAAACACAACTTTGAATTCCATTAAAATACGCAAGGCTTACTAATTTCTCTTCAAATACTAATTTCAGAGAATGTCCATATACTGCGTAATTCCTAAAGATCGTGGTCTAAATCTGCACCTGATTACCTCATGCTCAAAGGACAAAAGACTGAAACAGAACAACGGCACTGGGGAAACGTCCCCTTCCTAACTGTGCCACTCTGGCGGCAGAGACCCTTTCATGCACGTAACCCATTCAAACTCTCACTTTTTGTATAAATCAGAAATGCTTACATATCACCCAAAAAGGTACCAAAATAAATAACACACACACACACACACGCACACACACACCCAGGAGAGTCTATGACTCCATCCTCTAGTCTAGAGGACTTATGTCATCGCTGGCCAGAGAGAACAGAGAAAATCAGCCAGTACAACAGTGTCAGTGACCAACGCAAGGACGGGATACAGCCCGGAGTGGGGAGGTACCAGGGGCCACAGGAGATGGAAAGGCACCCAGGCTGGCTTGGCAGAAGCCACGAGGGGAACAGCTGAGAGCCAAATGCTTCTTTCTCCCCCAGAGTAGCGGGTAGGATCCTAACCTAAAACCCAAGCAGGGGCCTGGGAGGAGCAGATTGAGAGGTCTGAACCTGGTTCACACCAGCTGAGAAATATGAGAGTATGAAGACCCAGCATTATCTATCACTCAGGCCCCAGAGAGCCTGTCAAAGAGTAGTGTCCTTGCAGATGGTTCTGCTGGTGTGCAGTGGTCAGCTGGAAAACAAGGAACAAGTGGGTGGGGGTGGGGAGGTGACTGGCTGTGGCCTTTGTACCCTGGGCACAAACTAGCAGCACAAATAAATTCTGGTGCCTCCCAATCCATTCGGCTCTGTTTACCAAGCTCTTACTCTTTGCAAAGCAACAGCGTCTGGGGAGGGGAGAGGAAGAGAAAAGAACTCAAAGAGTGTCACAAGACGCCTGCCCATCTGAGGTTAGGCTCCGGGCGTCAGTCTTGGATGCCATGCCTCTTTGTATTGTAAATTGCCCATAGAATCTGAACTCTCTCCTTTGGCTCAAACCTTGAGCCATATCCCTGGAGATTAAACCCTCTACCCCAAAGAAGAAGCTAGAAAGTCACATAAGGCAAGAACGTCCCCCCAGATGTGAGTGTTACCACAGGGGACCAGCAAAGGCAATGACAATGGATAACAGGACAGTGATCACCTCAAGGAATTTGCACCTGAGAAATCCCCACCATGCTCAAGGTCTCCGGTGTCTCTGTCAACAGAGAGAAGACACGCTGTCACCATCTGTCAAGCTGGCCAGGCGTTGACAACATGAACGTACAGTACCCTGCACTGGCCCCATCCACGTCCCGCGGGCCGAGGCTCACTCCTGTGCTCCAAGCGCCGCGCCCGGTGGCCGCCCTGCCTTCACTGCACGCAGCCCACGGAACAGTGTCGTGGGCACAGCAGTGTCCAACAGTGATGTAATGGTATATAAGTTACGTAACTAACCAAAGATTTCATCCCTATTCCCAGTATACACCTACGTGGGAATAAAATGTCTTCATTTAAATTCTTTTGCTTTTTCTAATTTCATAACATTTAAATCTATCAATTTTCTACTGACTTTAAAGTAGTTGAATGGGTTGAAACTGCAGCTTCAGTTGCAAGCAAACGAGTGCAACAGTGTCTTCAAAGCATTCACGTTCCTGCTCCGTGTTCTGAGCCTTGTCAGTTCTCTCATGAGTCCCTGTGTCTCTTAGTGGAACCTCCTTCCTTGCGACTGCACGGCCCTTCGCCTTGGTGTCTGCACGGACAGCTCCCCGTCTCTCCCTGGCCTGCTCTGGCCTCACCGCAAATCTACCCAGTGCAAGTCAGGAACTCCCCTACCGCCCAACGCTGCTTTCTTTCCTCTCCGTTCCAAGCCACTGCCACTAAGTCTGGCCTCCCCAGCACCAGCCTCATTTCATCCTGGCCTCCCTGCCTCCACTCTTGTTCCCTCCCTTCCATGTTTCCTGGACATGGCTCACAAATGAATCTTCCAGAAAAAGTGATCACTGACTTCTTTGTTCAATACCCTTGAGGGCTCCCTCTCCATGTGGAGGGAGAAAGTCCACGCTCCCCGGCCTGTCCTTCAAAGCCTGCCAAGGCCTGGCCATGTCCAAGACCCGCTGCTGCCTCTTCCGTCCCTGCGGCCCCAGCCACCCCGGGCCCTCTGCCTGTGCTTGGGGCTTGTCCAGCGTCACTCCTGCCGCGTCCTTCTCAGCCCCGTCTCTGCACACTCACACCTCCGGCACTTGGAGGTGCAGCCAAAGCACCCATCTCCAAAGCCTTCCCTGACACCATGCACAGCAGGGGGCCTGGGCTCCTGACTCTTCTAGTGACACTTTTCTTTCGGGCATCCTTCCTCGCCGGACCTATACCCACCACTGACACTGACCTCTCTCTGCTGGGCATTTCCTGAGTGCTGACCTGTGACTCTCCCTGCACCCTCCGCAGGGACCTAGCAACCCACTGTGCCCACCCAAAACGCTGTGCCCACCCAAAACACTGTGCCCGCCAGGCGTCCACCTTCTCCTCCAACACCCTGTACTGTCTTGCAATCAGGTAGGAAGCTTCCCTGTGCCACTGCCCGGACAGGCTGGCACTGCCCTGGGTCAAGAACTCTTTCCACTTTGGACTCTTTCGGAGGGGGCACAGTTGTCACAGCCGGCACCCTGCAGTCTTGGCGGCCCCACAAGGCGGGGGATGGGACTTGGGAGGGCCGGGCGCTCCGGCTACCTGGTTACAGGTGAGTTCGTGCCCAGCTACATGATCACAGGTGGGTTCGTGCCCAGGATGGCGAGGACACACAACAGCCAGCTGCGAAGGCCGCGGAAGGCCCAGAACCCGGCGCGCAGGGGACAGTCCAGGGGGTCCGCCCTGCTGAGTCCCGGCTCCAAACTTTCCCTGGGACAGCAACAGCGACAGCGGCACCCACGCCCGCCGAGACTGGCCAACCCGTGATGCACAAAAGCCGGACCGGAAGAGAAAAATGCGTGGGCCGGGGAAGGCAAAAGCGGTTATTTTCAGAATGGGGCCCCCGGGCCGGCCTGGGACTCCGAGGACGTGGGGCCAGGGTCCGCCGCCCGCCGGGCCGGGCCGGGCCGGGCGGAGATGGGCTGGGGACGGCGCGGCTGGTGCTGATGCTGAGGCTGCCGCGCGGTGACAGCCGCTCCCCGCCCCACCCGGCTGCGCGCCCCGGACCCGCGCCTGAGCCCCGAGCCTGGGCCCCGGGCCCGGTCCAATCCGGCCCGGCAGGGCCTGCGGCTGCGGCCGGCTCCGCACTGGCCCGGGCGGCTACTCACCCGGAGCGCTGACGGCCGCCGGCGTTGCCATCTTGCTGGGGAGGCTGCGGGGCGGGGACGCGGGGCGCGGGCGGGACGCGGGGCGGGCGCGGGGCGGGCGCTAACCGGACCGGCGCAGGCCCGGGCGCCGCCGCCACACAAAGGACGGGCGGGCGGTGCTCCCCGCGCTCCCGCTCCCTCCTCCGCCGCCCCCGCCTTTCTCCTCCCCGCCTCCTCCCCGCCGCCTCCTCCCGGTGCGGCCTTTGTCGCGCGGCGGGGGCGGCGGCCGCGGCTGCCCGGTCCGACCGTAGCACCGCGAGACTTGGGGCTGGGGCGGTGGGACCCCCAGGTCGGGAGCTGCGGGCGGGCAGGTGCTCGGGCGCCCAGGCCGGACGTGGCCGCACCCTCCACCCCGCACTGGGTCCGGGACGCATCCCGGGGCGCAGTGCCCAGGCCGGGCGGGCCGGTGGGGGCCATTCAGATGAGCGGGGAGCGGGCCTGGGGACGGCCGGGCCTGGGACCGGCGGGAACAAAGGCGCGTGGTGCGGGGCAGCCCGTTCGTTCGCTCGGCAGGGCCAGCCGGGCTCCCGGGCCGGGCTGGGGGGCGGGGGGCGCACAGACATCCTCGGCCCGGCACCTCCAGGCCACCGCGCTCGGCTTCAGGGCCGCGCCGGTCCCGCCCGGGACAGGCCAGGGCGGCCCGGGGACCATGCGTGGCTCGGCTTTGAGCGGGCGCTCGGCCTGCCGCGGTCACTGTCGCTGGAGATCACCTGGGGTCGTCGCGAGAGCCTTATTTACACCACCACACTGTCACTTACAAGATTTCTTAAATGGCGTTATCTGCGCATCCTGGTGAAGTTACGCCGGAGGGTACTTGGGGGGTCGTTTCCCGCCAGGCACTGGGGTCCCCGCGAGGGATCGCAGTTCTTCGAAGGAGACACCGCCACCACGGGTGCTCTGCACAGGCTGCAGGGACAAGTCAACGCATCCCAGGTGCCAGCCGAGACCAGCAAGATGGCCCTAAGCACACGTGTGCAGAAACAGACTGTCTTCCATCCCACCACGGAAGCATTTTGCCGGTGGAGAAATAATGCTTGGGATGCATGTTGAAATAAGCATCATCTCTGAGAAGGATTTGTCCCTACTGAGCCAACAGTTTATCACTTCCGCAAATGTTGAATGTCTGCTGCATGCCAGGCACAGAACCAGGTGCTGGGCTCACCAGGGAAGGAAAGCCGCAGAGAGCCCTGCCCTCCCCGAGCTTCCAGTCCCGGGTAGGGTGGGAGGAGGAAGACAAGGTGTCTCCACTGAGAAGCACACAGCTCTCTGGGGGGCTCAGGGCAGAACCCCGGAAATGGGCATCTCCAGCCTGTGGCCACTGCTGAATGCATGAGGGCGGAGAGAAGGGGGGGTGATCAGAAAATAAAAGTTGAGTAGGATTTAGAAAGGTGGAAGGAGAAAGCATTTCAGGTGAAAAATAAAGCAGGTGTCCATCCAGCCACAAGATAGGCCAGACCCAGGTAGAGATAATGGGGGGGGAGGTGTGTCAACTGGGATATCAGCTGGGGCCCCCATATCGAAGTAGACTGCCCTGAGCTCCCCAACATGGAGCCATGTGAGAACTCACCTCTCTTCTACGTACCCCAAAAGGCAGCCCACTCCAGCATCCCCTCAGTTCATGCCAAACATATGCCCGAGTCACGGTTTCTTAAGGTAAGTATGAGAGGAGGTTCCCCCTCCTCCACGGCAAACAGGGCGAAACTCCATCTCAGGTGAGACCCCTGCTGCCGGTCTCCCTTCCCCGTCCTGCTCCCACAGGTGCTCCTGTCTCTGGTGGCCCTGTGCGCAGGCGGCACCCGGTGCGACTGCCCCCTGCCTCTGCCCCCCTGCCTCTGCCCCCTGCCACTCCCCCCTGCCACTGCCCCCTGCCTCTGCCCCCCTGCCACTGCCCCCTGCCTCTGCCCCCTGCCTCTGCCCCCTGCCGCTGCCCCCTGCCTCTGCCCCCCTGCCACTGCCCCCTGCCTCTGCCCCCCTGCCTCTGCCCCCTGCCTCTGCCCCCCTGCCACTGCCCCCTGCCTCTGCCCCCTGCCACTGCCCCCTGCCTCTGCCCCCTGCCTCTGCCCCCCTGCCTCTGCCCCCCTGCCGCTGCCCCCTGCCGCTGCCCCCTGCCGCTGCCCCCCTGCCGCTGCCCCCTGCCGCTGCCCCCCTGCCTCTGCCCCCTGCCTCTGCCCCCTGCCTCTGCCCCCTGCCGCTGCCCCCCTGCCGCTGCCCCCCTGCCTCTGCCCCCCTGCCTCTGCCCCCCTGCCGCTGCCCCCCTGCCGCTGCCCCCCTGCCTCTGCCCCCCGTCTCTGCCCCCCGCCTCTGCCCCCCTGCCGCTGCCCCCTGCCACTGCCCCCTGCCTCTGCCCCCCTGCCACTGCCCCCTGCCGCTGCCCCCCTGCCGCTGCCCCCTGCCGCTGCCCCCCTGCCTCTGCCCCCCTGCCGCTGCCCCCCTGCCGCTGCCCCCTGCCGCTGCCCCCTGCCGCTGCCCCCCTGCCGCTGCCCCCCTGCCTCTGCCCCCTGCCGCTGCCCCCTGCCTCTGCCCCCCTGCCACTGCCCCCTGCCACTGCCCCCTGCCTCTGCCCCCCTGCCTCTGCCCCCTGCCGCTGCCCCCTGCCGCTGCCCCCCTGCCGCTGCCCCCCTGCCGCTGCCCCCTGCCTCTGCCCCCCTGCCTCTGCCCCCTGCCTCTGCCCCCTGCCTCTGCCCCCCTGCCTCTGCCCCCCTGCCTCTGCCCCCTGCCACTGCCCCCTGCCTCTGCCCCCCTGCCTCTGCCCCCTGCCGCTGCCCCCTGCCGCTGCCCCCTGCCTCTGCCCCCCTGTCTCTGCCCCCTGCCTCTGCCCCCCTGCCGCTGCCCCCTGCCGCTGCCCCCTGCCTCTGCCCCCCTGCCACTGCCCCCTGCCACTGCCCCCTGCCTCTGCCCCCCTGCCTCTGCCCCCTGCCTCTGCCCCCTGCCGCTGCCCCCCTGCCGCTGCCCCCCTGCCTCTGCCCCCTGCCGCTGCCCCCTGCCTCTGCCCCCTGCCGCTGCCCCCTGCCTCTGCCCCCCTGCCTCTGCCCCCTGCCTCTGCCCCCCTGCCTCTGCCCCCTGCCGCTGCCCCCTGCCTCTGCCCCCCTGCCTCTGCCCCCGTGCCACTCCCCCGTGCCACTCCCCCGTGCCACGAGGCTCTCTCCATCTCCCACTTCCGCACCCAGCAGAAGCGAGCAGGTTCCTCTCCTTGGGGTTCACATACCAGTTGCCCTTTCAGCTGCTATATGTGGCTCTTTTTGCCCCCAAATATATTTCTAATACTCTCCCTTAAAAAAAAAAAATTGGTAGTGATCACGACTCTTCCACACACACTAAAGCACACCCACCTGTGACGGTTCCCCTCTCCCTGTGCTGTTGTCCCCACCCGTTCTCCTGCTTGTTCCCTGCAGGCTCCGTCAATACCAGATCTGACACATACTCCTTCCTCTCGCACTTGTCCGTCGCCATAAAAACAGGCAGCCAGACGACTGCTAGAGGTTGGGACACTCTCCACAGTGTGTTTGGACTCTGGCATTCTGTGGTTTTAAGTAATGAATATGTTTGGATTTTTACAAAGGAAACATTTCATCTTCTCCCCAAGTCACTGCACCTCAGAGGTACACAGGACCTTTGCCGTCACCTAAATCTGCCCCCAGAGTTTGCAGATGAGGACACTGAGGCTTGGGGTGGCAAAGGAATGTTCCCAAGGTCGCATAGCTCAATAGCCAACTTGGACCTGGGCTGCCCAGGATGCTGGGCTTTGGTGGCTAGGAAGGGGGAGGGGGCGTGGGAAAGGATAGAGAAATGGGTGACTCACCTTCTCTCTTTTGTCTTTTGGCATTACATAGGTTAAATGCCCAGAAACATTGATTGTGGACGAAACCCCCCAGTCTCTTAAGTAAACAGTCTGAAAGGAGCGGTTAGTCATTGCTGAATACTGAGCGGCGTTTACACAGCACAGTGGGCTCATGCTAATTATGGGAGTTAGTAGACTGTGACCAGTTAACACGGGCTCAGAAACTCCACTCAACCTTTAAACAACCTAGAACTCCTTTAAATTCCAAAGGATGCTGTTGAATTTGAAGCTGAGATTTGCATTTTTTAAAAAAATTAAGACAGACAAGACCCTCTAGGGCCCACCGCACATGACACTGGGCACAGCACTCTGGAAGTGACCAGGGCCGGCCAGGGCTGGTAAACACCACGGCCCAGGGGCCCACGGCCTCTCTTTGTTTTGTTTTGTTTTTTTAACTTGGTGGGAGAGAACGGTCACCCCAGCTCTGCTTCATGTCCCTTGGAGTCCTAACGCTAGAGACAAGGGACTGCCATTGTGCAGCATATAATGATCGGGCCATTTTTAATCATCTCCTACTTTCACTTCAAGACAGCAGGAGACCACGAATGCAAGCCCGGCCGCCCACGGGAGTCGAGGGCGCGCGGTGGGCTGCCACGTGTAGAGCCACAGGCTCGTCCTGCCCACGTGTCTCCTCTCAGCCCTTCCTCCCTCCTCCATCTCTCTGGGGAGAGCAAGGCTTGTGGGCCTGACACCCCGACGCCTGCCTCCTCTTTGATTCTACACAGGCCTTCCCGTAGGACTCCGCGGCCGCGGCCCTCTCTCCATGCCTCAAGCGCCACATGGCCTCTGCTTGAGAGGCGGCACCTGGGTTGACTGAGTGGGCTGCAGATGGTGACAGTCTTTCTCCCTGGCGATGTCTGTCTCCCGGGAATTGTTCTGCCGGAGGAACCCCGTGTCCTACAGCCTGAGCTTTGCCGGGGGTTGGAACCGCTCGCCTGTCCTGGCCCTTCTGCGGGTTCTCTGCCTTCTCAGTTGCTGGTGGCGTCGGAGTGGCCTTCTCTATCCTACGGGCAGTGACGACGCAGCGGTTCAGACTCTGAGCTGCTCACACAGCATCGACCTGGAAGCCAGACAGTCCCCTGTTTGAGTCTCAGCAAACCCACACACCTGCTGCGGGCGCCAACCCTCCATGCCTCAGTTTCCTCATCCATGAACTAGTGATATTTAGTGCTGGCCTCACAGGGGCTTCCTGAGAACTGAGTGGACGTCTGTGAAATGCCGGAGCGTTTGGCACGTGGCTGGTGGGGTGCTTGTCGACATCACTATCAGAGAGGTGAGTTCACAGCCAAGGATGAAACGGGGCAAACGGGAAAAACAGCCACGGACAACTTGACAGCTTGGGACATGGCAGAACGACGACTCTCTGGGTCCAAAGCTAGACCAGAAAAACTTCACAGCTGCAAACACTTGATTGTTCAACAGGACTGAATGAAAATAAGTGAATTTCGCATTTAGCTCCAAATTCTTAGGGCCAATTGATAAGGGTCCGTCACTTTGTACCTGACCAGGCCCCAACTCAATCAGCTCAAAGCAGCCAGTTAGCCGGGAGGACGCCGGGACACCGGGTCCCCGGGTCACCCGAGGAAAGCGCAGGAGGGCGGGATGCAGCGGGGCTGCAGGAAAACCGGAAGCAGGTGCTGGAACTGCGCCAGGACTTGGGGTCGTGTTTCCCTTTCATCCTCGTGTGTGTGTGTGTGTGTGTGTGTGTGTGTGTCGTCCTCCCTCACTGCACCCCGCCTTCCTCTGCGTGGGGAAGAGCATCGCTCCTGACAGGTGGAACGGAGACTACCTTGGGCTCCCACAGCCGGAAAGGGGCTCCTTCCCTTCCCCCACCGTGGGGAAGGAATGACCCCTCAGGGACGGTGGGGTAGCCCTGGCTGGGGTCGCATGCGGACCCCTAGACCCACCATGCCCAGGGGACCCTGACTGTCCCAGCCTGGGAGAGGAGACCAGATCACGTGGGAAGAAAGCATCTCCTGGGGAACCCCGAGGCTGGAGCCACAGAGAAGCAGAGTCCAAAAGGACGGGACACTGTTCCCGGAGAGGGGCGGACAGGCTGGGAGCGTTTCCACACATACCTGCCACAAAGTGGGCGAAAATTACAGCGGGAGGAAAATACA
The DNA here is from genome assembly GCF_041146395.1 of Eulemur rufifrons. NCBI lineage: Eukaryota > Metazoa > Chordata > Mammalia > Primates > Lemuridae > Eulemur > Eulemur rufifrons. Next base: position 1,432,841 of record NC_090985.1, on the reverse strand, counting down.
CACAGACAAATGCAGAAACTGATTTGGCAACACAAAAAGAAATATTTATAAATTAGTCCAGGGCTTTGGAAAGAACTTCCATGTCTCTGGTTCTACCTTCCTGTCATTTTTATCTCTTGACACTGGCTCCCGGCCCCCCACCAATAATTATGCTCCAGTAAAATTCAGCCACTTGTCACTTCTTGCACACACCGTGATGTTTCCCGTGCCCAAAATGCCCTTCTGCCCAAGAAACTTCTCATTCATCGGTGACCATGCGCTAATCATCTCCTCTCTTCCGGACGGTCCGTGCAGGACTCCTGCGATGGGCTCCCAAATCCCTGCTTCCCTTGTTCTAGCACGTGTCTCACTGCACAGGGATTGGTTGGTTTTTTGTTTGTTTGTTTTTGAGACAGAGTCTCACTCTGTTGCCCGGGCTAGAGTGCCGTGGCCTCAGCCTCGCTCACAGCAACCTCAAACTCCTGGGCTCAAGCAATCCTACTGCCTCAGCCTCCCGAGTAGCTGGGACTACAGACATGTGCCACCATGCCCGGCTAATTTTTTCTATATAGTTGTAGTTGTCCAGCCAATTTCTTTCTAATTTTTTTTTTTTTTTTTTTTTTTTTTTTTTTTTGAGACAGAGTCTCACTCTGTTGCCCAGGCTAGAGTGAGTGCAGTGGCGTCAGCTTGGCTCACAGCAACCTCAAACTCCTGGGCTCAAGCGATCCTCGTGCCTCAGCCTCCCGAGTAGCTGGGACTACAGGCATGCGCCACCATGCCCAGCTAATTTTTCTATTTTTAGTAGAGACGGGGTCTCGCTTTTGCTCAGGCTGGTCTCGAACTCCTGAGCTCAAGCGATCCTCCCTCCTCGGCCTCCCAGAGTGCTAAGATTATAGCCGTGAGCCACCTCGCCCAGCCCACAGGGATTGGTTTTTTAAAAAGTTTATTTATTTCATTAAGCTGTAAACTACTACTTTCATATTTTTTCCCTTTCCCCAGCACCCAGCCGATAGCCTGTCCCACACGCAGCCCTGTGATATTCGGAGCGAGTGGCGGACTAGCTCATCAGACATCAACGAACACGGCACCCGCAGGTCCCCACCCTCTGGCTCTCCCGCCACAGGCCGCGCGGAGCCAGTGCCACGACCTCTCAGCAGTCACACACTCCCGAGAACCCCGGCATCTCTCCATCTTTTAACTCTTCTTGGCTGGGTTTTATTTTTAATTTCCTGCTACAGTTCTGATTCTTATGCAAAGCTACATCAATTACTTTGCAGAACAAGGAGAAACGAGTGTGAAAAAGGCCGTCCTCAGTACCTGCCGCCCTACTCAGGCCGTCCTCACGCCGCGCTGCCCGCGAGGAAGACCCAGTGACACCACTGCCGGTGGGGACCGTAAGGACTCCACGCGCGCAGCACCGCTGGCTCCCGGGTCTTCCCAGTTCCATTGTTTCACTGGCTCAGGCATTTCTGATTTGGTTTATTAGCGAGGAAGTGCCGCACCTATGAAATTATTTGGATCTTAGCAGCTAACCACGTTCCTGTCGTGTGAATCCATTCTAGAAAACCGCCCTCACAGACGGGAACAATCTATTTCAGCATGATGCAATTCTCTGGCCGTTTCAGCAGGTAACGCTAAATATGTGCATTTGATCTTCTGTTGTGTATCAAGAGAGATGTTTGCTTTAAAATGCAAAGTGAATTAACGGGGTTGGTGAATGATTAATCTCTCTTTCCAGGCGATACTGAACATTCCGTGGGCGCCCGCACTGGTTGCCCCGGTACAACAGGGCTTGACCAAGTTCATTATCCAACCGACTGGGCTGGGACTGCTCAGTCATTAGCATGCAAATTACCACAGACAAAGGACAGGTGACAAGGACTTCCCTTCCTGTAGGTCACACTGTCAGGGGAAATGAAGCGTGTTTCTAAGACAATTTGTTTGGCGAACACTCAGTCCAACCCATTGAGGGGTTCAATTTCAGTCTTTTCAATGTCTGGCTATTTTAAACACAGAGTCACAGAGTTTTCGAGTGAACTTTAAACACCAGGCAGTACGTAATTTAGAGGGAAACCTAGGAAACTTTCTGGTCCTCCCTGCTCCTTGCAGGTGTGAGGACAGTGAGTGCTCGAGGTGGAGCAGACCGGTGGGAGCTGCGGCTGGAGGGACGGAGAGGTGCCCATGTCACCGTCACCGCACTGCCGTGCCTTGAGGGCAGCACAGACACCCACCACCTACCGGGACTCTAGCTTCCTCAGGGTGGCCGTGCCCAGGCATCTCGGGGGTCCTCGAGGAATCTGAATGTCCCACAGATCTGTCTGGGTCGCCTCCTGCCCCCCTGTCGTCTGCCTCCCTGCCACGGCCCATCCTGGAGCTGCTCCCAGCGTCCCGACCGCGGCAACAGGAAACCGAAGTCTGGATACTGGAAATCAACACAAAAGAGAGAAAATTGTTTAAGGCAGGAGTTGACGTAAAAGGTCTTTCTTGGGTCAAAAGCCAAAAAAAAAAAAAAAAACCAAACAAAAAAAAACCTTCCCCAAACACAAAGAACAGCTAGAAGGGAGGGATGAGTTGGCTTTTTACAATTAATAACATGTCAACAGTGACACAGTTTTTTATAAAATAAAATAAGAGGAAAACTAAGGAATTAATGGAGGGCTGAGAAATGATGAAAATCTCCTGACAACAGGACGGCAGTGATGCCACCAAGACACGGCCACGCGGGGGGACCCAGAAAGCGGCAGGTCTTCACACTCTGCAGGGACTGAGGCGGCAAATGACACTGGGTTTCTGGAAAGGCAGCAAGAAAGAAGGGAACGAACGCTGTGGTCACCCCTGTATCGTGACAATGACAAAAAGTCAGGAAGGGAACTGAGATGCTATCGTTGGTCCAAAAATGGGTTTAATACTCTGTATGTACTTTTAATTTCCTTCGAAGTGGTTTTTTTTCTCTCAATTATTCATTTTTTTATTTTGAAATAATTCCAGACTTACAACAGAGTCATAAAAATAGCAGAAAGAACGACACGTCTTTCACCCGACTGTTAGGACTTCAGCACGTTCTCGTCACTGTCCCTCGTCCTCTACGTCCATTTTATTTTTTTCTGAGCCATTTGAGGATAACTGAGTACATTATTGCCACCTCTGCTAAACACCGTGTGTATTTCCTGAGAACATGGACTCTTTCTTATACAGCCACATTGTAATTATCCAATCAAGAAATATTCATTGTAGAATTACCTAAGCTGCAGACCTTACTCATTTCCCCCCCAGTTATCTGAAATTTTCCTTTACAGAAAAAAAGAATTCCGGTCCAGGGTGCAATTGAGGATCACATGTTGCCTTTAGTTGTCATGACTCTTTACGGCTCTTTTCTCTCTTTTAATCTAGGAACGTTTCTACTTAAAAAAAAATAATAGACATGATTTTTAGAGCAGTTTTAGGTTCACAGCAAAACGGAGCAAAAAGTACAAAGTTCCCACGCACCCCCCACCCCCCCACGCACCCCCTACCTCGGACACCCCCCCCAGAGTGGCACACCCGTCACAACCCCCGAACCGACATCACCGCCCCCAAAGTCCACACTGCACGTGAGGGCTCACTCTCGGTGTTGCACGTTCTGTGAGTTTGCACGAGGGCATAGTGACAAGGGCATAGTGACAAGTGTCCACTACAATAGTGTCATAGCAAGAGTCTGCCCTAAAGATTCTCTATGCTCTGCCTGTTCATCTTCCCTCCCCACCCAACCCTGTAACCACCGATATCTGTATCTCTCCGTAGTTTGCCTTTCCCACCTTGTCATATAGCTGGAACCATACGGCACACAGACGTTTTAAATTGTCTTTTTTCACTGAGTAACAAGCATTTTATTTTCCTCCACGCCTTACGTGCCTTTCCACGCCCGCTGTATACCCCGCTGCCGGGACTCGCCACAGTTTGTTATCTGTCTCCTCACCTATGAAGGACGTCTGCTGCTCTCGAGTTTGGGCAGCTACGGATAAAGCTGCCACCAACGTCTGTGCGCAGGTTTTGTGTGGACGTAAATCTTCAACTCATCTGGACAAGCACCAAGGAGTGCGACAGTGACAAGGGTACGTTCCGTCTTGTGAGAAACTGCCAACGGCCTTCCTCGGCGGCCGCTCCCGCCGGCAGTGAGCGAGGGTCCCAGGTGCCCCGTCTCTGCCAGCATTTGGTGCTGCCCGTGTTTGGATTTTAGCCATTCGATTTTTTTTTTTTTTTTTTTTTGCTAGGTGTGTGGTGGTGAAATATTTCTATTTTTTATGGCATAATAATCCTTGTCCATGGCTCCTATCTCTGCCCTGCAGCCAGACTGGCCACAGCAAGGACGTGGCCACAGTGAAGCTGTAGCCCAGACTCATCGCTGGTAGGGCCACCTCAGTTAACCCGACTAACGTGACTCGCTGAACCTTTACTGCAAGTTGGGGCCCAGCACACCTCAATCACCTACATAATGTCCTGTAAACTTCGGTCTCAATTTCCATTTATTTGAGACCAAACAGACACACATTACCCAAATACCCTGACGGAAGCCTGTGTGTAATTACCTTAATTATTCAACAATTTGCGTGTACACGGCCAACCCAAAACGCTAGGCAGCACTGTTAGTAGCTGTCGTTTACCGCAGGCTCGTGGAGTGCCAGGCACTGTCCCCGCAGTTTTCACAACGACCCTGGGGGAAAATGCACCATATTTTAGGGATTCTGGGATGCGCATCTCTGGAATCGGGGTGGGGGGGTGGGGGGGTGGCATACGGTGGGTGGTTTCCCAGTCATTGTCACCTGGCACAGTTGCTATTCTCGTGCATGCACAGCTTAGACTAAACACCTTTCCACGGCCTTTCTAGTAAGATCCACGAAGTTCAGTATCCAGACTTGCAGAATGCCCTGGGGACAGCAGCCAGAGCCCCTGAGAAATTCCGTGTCAGCCGCACTCCCGCGGGGCCAGGGGACGACACTGGAAGGAAAACACGGATGGAGACTCTCGGGTGAAAGTGACTCAGAAGAACAACTCCGTGATCCAGGTTTAGGAGCAGCCCGACTGATGGATGCACAAGAGTGTTCTATGACAAAAACCCTACGTCTAAATAAACCTAAAAAGCGCTCTTTCAATAACATGAAATTAACACTTTAAGTATTAATAAAGTATCATGTGATAGTTTAATTTGCAAATTGAAACAATTGACTCTTTCTGTCTCTTTTAAGAAACATGCATGATCTCAGACAAGACCCGGCCCGGGGCCTTTTTCTAGGGTTTCAGAATGAAAATCGGCAGCAGAATCAACATGCAGAGGAACGAAATGTCTGTATAAATTGAGTCGAAAAGAAAAATGGAGCAAGCTACAAATTCGCGTTAAAGGTGGCCTTGGGTGAAACACACAAGCAGAATATTCTCAGCTTTGCTCCCCGCAGGGTCCCCCAGAACACGCTGCCCCCCGAGAAGCGCGCTCACTCCATCTCAGCTCTGACGGCGGCAGCAGGGAAGCCACACAGCCCAACGCTCTTCTTTATTTGCTTTTTGCGCCTCATAAATGTGTTCAATTGTTCAGATTAAATTGTATCTGATGCAGCTCAGCCCCAACGACAGCGTTTCCTGCTCTCCCGGGGCATCTGCCCTGTCTGTTCCAGACCACACTCGAGGAAAACGTACTTCTTGCAGCATTTCCGTACTTTGCTGGGAGCAGAGCGTGCAGTGAAGGACACCAAACCTAATTAGCGCATTACCATAATCACATCAAGCAGAGACACAGAACTTGACAATGGGAAATTGGGTAAATCAACGCAAATGGTTTCAGCCCCGTGCTTTATAATTAGGCAAAAAAAAAAAAAAAAAGGATGGTTTAAATGCTGCCTGGTGCATTTACTGTGGTTGTTTCTAATTTGTGAGGTTGGAACTGTTGACACCAGAGGACTCAAATTCATCCTCATATTTAAATGAGGCAAAGTGTAAGCACACACATTTTTCTATTTAGAGGCTTCTTTTTGACCTTCGGTGCTAAATATAGATGCTCTTCTGCTTTCAAAAGCATTGGCCAAAGCTACAATGCCATCTTGAGAGGTTTTGCAAATGAAAACAGGCAGCCATAGCAATTTCAAGAGTTCAGAACCCAAAAGACATAAACTGGACAAAAAAAAACCGATGGAGGTTTTTTTAGGCTTGGCCTTTTATTTTGCAGGGGACTTTTTCCGGGAATTTGCACGGATTCACCACCCTCAGCCCTTCCCTCCACCACTGGAGGTGGTCTGCAATTGTAGGTCATTTTCGTAGCAGAGGCAGAAAATCTGATGCATCAGATGCTAGTTTTGTGATATTCCAGGTGACAAGTAAATGAAGACTTGGAGGACAGGCACTAGAGTAGTTACGGTGACAGGCGCTGGCATCACACAAACCTGCACCTGCCGCTTCTTGCTGTGCAACCCTATGTAGTCTGCTCCACCTCTCTGAGCCTGTTTCTTCAGATGCAAACTAGGAATAATGACACCTATTTCATTGCCTTATTGTGGAAACCAGTTGAGATGACATAGGCAGCAGCGTGCCTGGCACATGGCTAGCGGCTCAGCAGATGTCAATTTAGCCAGAACAGGAGCGGCGCGGCCACTGTGGGGTGAGGCCGTGAGTGGGCGGTTGAAAATGTCCTGGGGGTGGCGCTGAGTCGCTCTGCACAGCCGGAGCCTGGGGGGACCACAGCCCTCCCCACGCACATCGCAGCGGGGACAGACTCATCCCGGCTTCGGCTCTGCGCTGCTGGCCTCGGTTCCTTCCCGGCACCCAGCCCCGTCCTGAGCTTGGTCTCGCGGCCGCTGTCTGCCCGTCCCTTGCGCTTTCCTCCACTCTGCTCTGGGGTTCCGGCGTGCTCCCACGTGGGCCGCAGCTTCCCTTCCACGCTCAGCCCGTGCCCATGTCTCCCATAAACTCCCTGAGCCTTTGCCCTCTGACCTCCTGACCTCCCGTGGCAGGTCATCTGCGCCACTCGGCAGGAACCGTCGTGTTCTGCCATCGCCACGGCTACCTGCCCAACTTGAGTCGCTCGTCTCACTGCACCGCGCGTTTCTGGGCAGCAAAGCCCACGTCCCGCACGACCGTGCTGTGTTCCAGCCTAGCGCCTTGCACGACGGGGTCGTGACTCCCTTTCCCTGGAAACTTGCCCTCGTGGTCTACAAGGCCTGGCCGCGGGGCCCAGGCTGATTGGATCCGGGGAGGCACACTTAGACGCTTGGTGTCGGCCGCCTTCTGCCCTGTCCCTGGAGAGGCAGAGGACAGAGGGAGAAAGGCAAGAAGGAGACAGACACACGGGGGAACACAGGCGGGGAGAGAGGACGGCCGGTGTCTCTGAGGGCTCTCCGGCTGTGGCACTCAGACCTCGGGATTCCACAAAGCCTCCGGAGTCCACCCCGCTAGCACCAAAGAGTTATCGCTGAGACAAGCACTCGCTCCACAAAGCCCTGACTCTCACTGAAACGCACGACTCCATACCCCGTTACGTCAGCCGTCTCTGTGCCATTGCAGGAACCGTTCTTTTTGCTGGCACGACACAAGCTCGTGTTTGAACTTAGGGGGTTCCTCTGTGCACTGTCGGGGAGTCAACGGTTTGCGCCCGCAGACCCCAGCTCCCGAGAGTGCTGGGGAGCAGGACTCCGGCTCCTCCCCCGCCAGCTCGGGCAAAGCAAAGAGAGGGCAGCTGAGATGCTGCCCGGCGCGGGCTGTGGCTGTTCCTGACAGAAGCGGCTTTCACTGGTGCGCGGCTCCGGGATGCCTATGGCCTGCAGAAGCCTCCTGTCTTCCGCCGAGAATGCTCAGTGCGCAGGTCGCCACACGCAGAGCTCTGCAAGGACGCGCCTGACTCCGCCCAAGTCCGTGTCTTTGGAGGGCCCACGGCGGGCAGTGCGGTGACTCCGCCCAGGTCCCTGTCTTTGGAGGGCCCACAGCGGTGACTCCGGTGACTCCGCCCAGGTCCGTGTCTTTGGAGGGCCCATGGCGGGGGGCAGTGCGGTGACTCCGCCCAGGTCCCTGTCTTTGGAGGGCCCACCGTGGGCAGTGCGGTGACTCCGCCCAGGTCCGTGTCTTTGGAGGGCCCACAGCGGGGAGTGCGGTGACTCCGCCCAGGTCCCTGTCTTTGGAGGGCCCACCGTGGGCAGTGCGGTGACTCCGCCCAGGTCCGTGTCTTTGGAGGGCCCACAGCGGGGAGTGCGGTGACTCCGGTGACTCCGCCCAGGTCCGTGTCTTTGGAGGGCCCACCGTGGGCAGTGCGGTGACTCCACCCAGGTCCGTGTCTTTGGAGGGCCCACGGCGGGGGACAGTGCGGTGACTCCGCCCAGGTCCGTGTCTTTGGAGGGCCCACGGCGGGGGGCAGTGCGGTGACTCCGCCCAGGTCCATGTCTTTGGAGGGCCCACGGCGGGGGGCAGTGCGGTGACTCCGCCCAGGTCCGTGTCTTTGGAGGGCCCACGGCGGGCAGTGCGGTGACTCCGGTGACTCCGCCCAGGTCCATGTCTTTGGAGGGCCCACGGCGGGCAGTGCGGTGACTCCGCCCAGGTCCGTGTCTTTGGAGGGCCCACGGCGGGCAGTGCGGTGACTCCGCCCAGGTCCGTGTCTTTGGAGGGCCCAGGGCGGGCAGTGCGGTGACTCCGGTGACTCCACCCAGGTCCATGTCTTTGGAGGGCCCACGGCGGGCAGTGCGGTGACTCCGCCCAGGTCCGTGTCTTTGGAGGGCCCACGGCGGGCAGTGCGGTGACTCCGCCCAGGTCCGTGTCTTTGGAGGGCCCAGGGCGGGCGGGCAGTGCGGTTCTGCAGGCAGCGCTGGGGGGTGGTCGCAGGGCAGACCCGACTCCGCTAGTCTACGTTCTTGGACTTGACGAATCCTCAAGTGCCGTCTTCCGGGCCAACATCTTGCCAGTGTTGACCAGAGAAAATTAGCAACAGCTCGGCAGTATTTAATGCATGTTATTGATAATAAAAAAAAAAAAAAAAAAACCTCGTTATCACGGATGCAGAGCAAGAGACCACACTGTAGAGGAGAAAAATACCATGTTGACGATTTTCTGCATGGGGCACAGCAAAGGCTTTCTGCCCTTTGTAGGCCGAGTGTTAAGTTTTCCAGCATCATCCGGGATGGATCCGACAAGACAGCCTGACTTTGAACAAACATACCCACTGTGACGGATTCATCACTGGTATTTATTGAGGGGGATCGTGATGCCCACTGGGGAACTCGGGGGAAACCTCGAAACAAGCGCCGCCCTGTTGAGCGCTCGCCCTGCTCCTGGGACTGCATGTTCCTTCCGGACATCACGGCTGCACTCCCGGTCACCCAGAAAGGGGGATTCGCTTACTGCCCCTTGGCCTTTGGGGAAACCGAGGCTCCGCGCTGGCGACGGTTCCTGCGCAGACTGATGCCATGGTCCAGCCCTTCGCAGCTTTTAGGCCAGCGAGCAGAGGAGGATGTTGTTTGGCACGAACCTTCTGGGTTGCCGTCTCCCCAACGGTCCCCGTGGTCCAGTCAGAGCTTCTTATTATAAATAGATCAGTGACGTGAGGTCTTCACCAAGGCTGCGGGGAGCAGCTGCCGGGCACCCCCGACACCCCACTCGGGTGGGCAGTACTGAGCCTCACACTCCAACAGCGGCTCAGCCGACTGCACCCGTGTTCTTCCCGTGTTGGCACAGTAACATTGCTACACGTCAAATCAGACACCCTGGGTCTGCTTGGTACATGTCCCCGCCATGCTGCCTGGAAACAGCAATTGTAGCAGAAGACGATTCTCCCATAAATCTGCGTGAATGTACGACTCTCCCGGCCAGGTGTGCCGCTGGGCAGCCCACAGTCTCTCCCGCTCTGGCCCCGGGAATCCTGCCCGCCACGGAGAGATGCAGGCGGAAGGTGACCCCTGCCTTCGCAAGCAAGTCCGAGGAAAGGGCACCAGGCCGCAGGTTCTTGGAAGTGGGTCCCAGGGGGAGAATTTATCACTTTAAATTTAATTTTGAAGACCAAGGTCCACTTCCTCTTTGCATTTCTCAAGAAGAGGTCTCCGGTCTTGGTGAGGAGTGGCAGGGCTGTCCCTCTGAGAGGAGCTCAGGCCACAGCGCAAGGCTCAGCATGGCCATGCTCGACCTCTGTTGACATTCATGCTACGAGCCCCGAGGAGGACACTGAGAAGATCTGGAAACGTCCAGTCCTTCAGGCCCCCGTGGCACAGAGGACAGGGAACTAGAATCAGCTTTGGAAAACCTGGATTCAGGCGTGGGCCTGACGTTGAAAGACTGAACGTCCTTGGAAAAGTCACGCCTGTTCCCTGAGCCTGCGTCCCTTCTCCACAGGACGGGGTGAGTCATCGCCCGCTGGTTACTCACAGCAAGTAAAGGACAGAATTTAAACGACAGCCTTCCCAGCAGGGGCAGGTAAGTGGGTGGCTTCCCTGACCTCTGAGCTCAAATGGCACTTGTCACTCAATGTCCACTTTCCGTCCCTCAGCCGTGACCACGTTTGCCTGTCTCCCCCCAGAACGTGAGTTATTTGTGAGCAGAGAAGGCAGAACTCTCACTCCCGCTTTTCCAGTAAACAGAACCTTGACTAAAGGCCGACCCTCCAGGTGATTGTTCAGCGAACATGTCGGTCAGTAGGTGGACGGGTGGGCGGATGTCGTGGGCTCCGCCGTGGCGCAGTGTCGGGCGGCACTCGGGCGTCTCCGCGGTCTGGTGGCACTCACTCCACTCCCCCCACCTGGGACCACCAGGCCTGCCAGTCCTCCACGTGGTCCGAGACCATGCCGAGCCGTTGGCTTGGACATCCCGCACCCGGCTTCCCTCCCTGCTCTGACCCAGCGGCTCGTTTTTAGACTCACTGTCTGGGTTCACAGGTGGGACTCAGCCCCCACTACCACTACCCAGCCCGACAGTTCTCAAAGTCACGCAAGCCTGGGATCCCTGGAAGGCACGCTGTTAATAAAACAGATTTCTGGGCCTCACTCCCAGAGTTTCTGATTCAGCAGGTCGGGGGGAGCCCGAGAATCCACATTTCTAACAAGCCCCCGGGTGACGTTGTCGCTGGTGGCCTGGAGACCCCAACGGGGGCACTGCCAGTCCAGGCTGTGGTCGCTCCTCCCCATACGGGGAGTCCCCACGTGGGAACGTGGGGGGCAGGGCAGGTGCCTCCGTGACACTCTTGGGCGCAGCCACCAGACGCAGAGGGAGGGAAGGGAGGCTGGGCGGTTTGGGATCCAAAAGATTGAGCTGGATCCTTCGGATCATCGGATTTCAAGCCACTGGAGCCCAAGAGCTTGGCAGCCGGCGGGGGCTGGCGAACTTCAACAACCGGCCACCGCGGGTGTCAGGGGGCTGGGCCGGCACCCGGGTCTGCAGCATTTACCAGTTCCTGTGCTTTGAACACACCGTAGCCGATTTCCAGCAACCAACGTGATGTCAACCGGCTCAAGAATCCTGGAGATGTCACCGGGCTCTCACATGCAGCATGAGCCGACGCTGGCACCTTGCTGCTCGGCACCAGCCTGCCGGAGCCTTCTCTGCTCCCCGCCAGCCCTGTTCTCAGGGACGGCCCCGCTTCCTTTTATTCCTCCTTTCTTTCTTATGGACTTCTTGCAATGCCCCGCCCTAGACCCCTCCGCCATCCTGCTCTGCACCCGCGCACGGTCCCCTGCCCCCTGCCCCCTGCCCCCTGCCCCGTCCTCCCTGGGTTCTCAGTGGTGGGTCTGGCTTGGCCTGGGCCCTCTTGGCCTTGGCTCGCTGCTGCTTCTTGGTAAAACGTGGCTCTGCTCTGACCTCTCCACGCCCCGGCGGCTCCCCGCATTTCCCCCCACGGCCCCCTCCACGGCCCCGCGTGGCTCCAGCCTGCGGGAGAAGTGGGCGTGGTCAGAAAGTGACCGGAACCAGCACAGGTGCTTTCCGTGTGGTATTTGGGAATGACATTTCACGGGTCCTCTCCTCACTGTTCCCAGATTCAAAGGGAGAGGTTGACCACGGGGGACGTTCGCTGTCAGAAAATGCTGAGGTTTTGCCCAAGGAATGGGAGCGGGGCTGACCAACGGGACAGGAAGCTATGGCTCCCCCTTTTCACTGCCGTGCTGGCCGATGAAAACGTGCCTAGTACCCCAACCCGAGGGGCAAAAGAGGGGAGAACGGGGTTTGTGCTTCTGTGTCATGAAGAAAAGCTGCCAAAGAGTGATTAAGCTGAGTTAGGACATAATAAAAACTCCTTTGCTGCTGGTTTCCATGGCTGTCCGGTGAGAGGGACAATCATTTACGGGGACACAAAAGGCGGTTTCAGAGCTGGCAGGAGGGAGGACGTATTCCTTCTACTACTCGCTCCGGGAGGCTTGGTGCCCCAGGCCCACGCGGGCTCTGGCGGGTGTGGTGGGAGCGTCTCCTTCCAGTCCCGAGCAGGCTGAGCGTCTTCCCAAGTAGGAGGCGCTGCCCAGACCTTGGCGAGACCCAGCTCCTCACTGCTGTGCTCACTGCCTGGGAGACAGCGCGGGGAAGACGCTCTCGAGGCTCCCGGCTCTCAGCAAACCCTTATCGTGCAGGGGACTCGGCCGCAGGGAACTTCCCTCAGCTCTTCCCACGTCCCTCTTGGCAGCCATCGCGGGGAGCAGGTCCAGTCCAGGCCCCCGGTGAGGGCGCGACAGCCGTGGCAGAGACCAGCGGGGGGCCAGGTGGCCGTGTGGGGTCACGGAAGGCCGTGAGCTGGGGAGTCCAAGTTCAAGCCCCACCCATGCCCTGATTCTCCTGCGTCTCAAACAGTCGCCGCCTTGATCCAGCCGGCGTCTCCAGTCATCGGATGGTGACAGCGTTTACCTTCTTCCCCCCGCCGCATTCATGAATCACGTCCTCTCGCCTCGAGGGACAACTGACCCTCAGACTGCGACTCCCTGACCTCTCTGTGCCTCTGTTTCCTGACGGTACGATGGGTGTAACGGGGGTAAGTGCCGCAGTGAGTCAGGGGACTAGGCCGTTAATCTGTGAAAGCATCTCAGCTGGGCCCCGGCACGGCGTCCCACCTCCAGCCACCTGCACAACATCCTCACTGACGCCTAGGGGACCTTCCCCTTACCGCGGCCAAACAGGACCCCGACTCCCCAAACCTGCCCTTCCCCAGCTGCTCCTCTTGCCCGTGAGCGGCCCCGCTGTCCACCCAGCTGCTGTGCCCAGAAGCTCTGCCCCGTCTAGTGCTCACACCCCACGTCCAATCCATCGGCAACGGGGCCTGTCCTGCCGTAGCCCTGTCCAAGCCGGCAGGCAGCACACGTCATCGGACTGTGCGTCACTCCCGGCCACTCTCCTCACCTCCGTCCTCGGCCCCTCCGCTGCTGCCAGAGGGACACACGCCGACCAAGAGCCGGACCGTGGGCTCCGCTCCCAGCCTTGCGCTGCTCTCCCAGCAGGTGCACGGCAGAGTCCAGCGTCCTCGCCACGGCCCCCAAGTCCCGCCGCTCTGGCCCCCGGCTGCCTGTGCCCCCTCGCTCTCGCCTCGTCCGCCCTGCCCAGCCTGGCCCTGCCCTGGCACGGGGGTGTCTAGCCGTCTCCGCGCCCTCTTGGCCCCCTCAGCGACGCCCCTTCTCCCGATGCCGCACACGTCCTGCCTCCCTTCCTGACGGCGTCGCCGCCCTGGACACCTGCCTTGACTGGCACCGCCGGCCCCTCTCTGCCTTCGTTTCCTCACGGTTGCTTCTCCCTCCCGACTCAGCCATGCGCCGAATTACGTCTCGCGCCCGGGGCTGCAAGCGCCACGAGGACCGGGCTGTGAGTGTCTCGTTCCCTGCTCTGCCCCAACCCCTAAAGGCACCCCCAGCCCACGGGGGTGTTCAGCAAGCATTTGTGGGATGCATGCGCGAGTCAGCGAGAATAGTGCCTGGCACGGGGCTACGTGTTCCGTAAGTGTCAGTTGTCACTACGGACCTCACTCACATGTCGCGGCCTGGTCGCGGCTTGAATTTCCCTGGGGCGGGGAACTCCCGCTCTCTTAACTCACGTGGAACACGACTGTACCTAGCAAGTGCCACAGTGGGGACTGTAACAGCCGTTACCTCGTTCCATCCACGCCTCAGCCTCGTGAGTTTCACTGCTCCCACTTGCAGGTGAAGGAGGGAGCATCAACCTCCGGCTCCGCCCAGGGCCACAGAGCTGGGGCAGGAGAGCTGCCAGTCCCACCCTCGGCCCTGAACCCAGCCTCTTCCGGCCACACCCGCGCCTGCCCAGGCACGAAGCCCCCTTGCTCAGGGTGCCCACAGCACCTGCTCTTCACGTCGGTGGAAGATGGGTGCACCCTGCCTCGCACTCTCACTGGGGGTCTCTCCCCGACCTTGTGGGGTCCTCAGGGGCAGAGACCAGACACTGTTCCCGAGCACAGAGCTGGGGACACAGCAGGAGCTCAGAAACAGCTCGACGTGACCCGGGGCCGTGGGAGGGGTGGGAGAGAGAGTTTGCCTCTTGTGTCTACTGTAGCTCTTGCTAATGTGAGTTTTCTTGATCCAGCTGGTCAGGTGGGGCTCAGAGAGAAAGGGGGGTTGGAGGGTCCCCAGCCAGTGTCCTCAGGAGCACGTAGTCTTCCCCAAAGTGCGCATGCTGACGGAACCCCAGGGGAGCAAGGTGGCCAAGCATACCTACCTGCGGTGACAGTCCTGGGGACGAGCCTTCTCCTCCTTGAATAAAAGAAGCCAGGAGGGGTGGAGACACCCTAGAACACGGTTCCATAACTGCGGAGAAAGCTGGCGGCAGCTCTGCCACCTGTTGGGGACGCTACGTCACTGTCCCCGAAACAGAAGATGGAAAATCAGCCCATGCTATATATAAATTGGGAGGAAAAACTAGACCAGGAACATCTTGCTTTGACATTCAGCAGTGTTTTCAAGGATCTCTAAAGAACCTTGGGAGAAAAGAACCTAAAAGAGTCAAGGACCTAAAGGGAAATGAGAGCCTGATTTTCAATATCACCTTGACCTGAAAATGAGATGAAAGCCTCTGAGTGACGACGTGAGCAGCTCTCTGGCCCCGCAGCTCTGCGCCAGCGAGGCAGCGTCATTTCCGTCATTTCCGCAGGTACCTGCGGCCGATCTCCAGGTCCGCGGGTCCTGTGTCGGCCGGACGCGGAGGCAGCCGTGGGTCTGACGTCTCCCGGGAGGAAGCCGGTAGCACGAGCAGAGGTGCTCAGCATGGAGGCACTTGAACACGGGATTCTGGAAGGTTCATTTGTGTCCCGCACGGACCCTAGCGTGGGGTCTGCAGTGGCCACGGTGGTCGCAGTCCCGTCCCTCAGCAGAGGATTAGTCTGAGCCAGTGGTCCTCAGGCAAAGGCGGTTTCGCCCTCTCCACCCCCCGGGGACATCCAGCAACATCCAGCAACATTTTTGGCTGTCACATCTGGAGAGGTGCTGCTGGCGTCTCGTGGGCAGATGGTAGGGGCCCACCAGGCGTCCTGGGCTGCTCAGGACACCCCCTCACAGCAGAGGGCTCATTCCCTCCCCTTCCTTCCTTCCTCCTGCTGTATCGCCTGTTTTTTTTAACCGTAGTTCCATGAGCAGCTACAGGTGGAGCACAGGCGATCGCTGCCATGGAGTCTGAGAGGCTCTCGGAGGAGGGTGAGGACCTGGGGAGCACCTGGGTGACTGCTAAGAGGTGCCATGTGCTGATGAGGATGCCACAAAGAGTCGACGTCCCCTACTGCATCCGCCCTACGGGGCTGTCTCTCTCTCTGCATCCCGCCCTGTAGGTGAGGACGCAGCATAAAGCTCTTGTTTCCTCATCTTGCGACTTGGAAGAGGCCCTGGGAACACGCAGGGCGAGGTAATGTGTTGACACGTTAAATTGTGTGTAAAACCTTCCCGTGTTTTCTGCCCGCCCGACTTCATTTCAAGGCGGTTGTTGGGCTTGCAGGGCCGAAGCGAAACCTTAGCGCGTGGACGTGACCCTGGGGAGGGACCAGCAGGCTGAGGGGCACGGGGAGGTGGGACGGGGAGAGGCCAGTCCTAGACTCGGGGAAGAGGCGGCCCCTGATTGTGGGCAGTGCCCGGCGTCAGCGGCAGCATCTGGAGGGGCCAAAGGCCGTCCTGGGAATCCTGGCTCCACGGGGAGCGTGTGCTCGAGAGGGAACGGAAGCCACAGAACCGACACTTTCGCAGACGCCACGGGTGACAGGAGAGAGGCCATGTTGAGTGTTCTCCTCTCCAAAGCCTCGGTCCCTCCTCAGACCCTGGGAGTTGTGCAGCTCTGGGTGGGGAGGACCCCACGAATAAATGAGCTGAAATTTCCCATTAATTTGGGAAGCAGAGATCCGGGGCTGAAGTTAGTTTATTTAAAGAAATATAAATAAGACGGGCTTCGGAACCCATGATTTTTGCACAGATTCACACTTAGGTTTCCATGTCATTCGTTGATCCCGTCAGTCAGCAAAGACTTGCTACACAGTAGCGACCTGTCAGAGCCTTGCTAGGGGACGTCGATACGGAAACGGTGGGGGCAGGTCCCCGAAAGTTGGGGAGGGGGAGGGGCAGCCAAGCTATGGACACCAGGCGTCTGTTACAAACGGCCCAACACGCAGTGGCCCGAGCAGCGAGGAGCTCGTGACGGCGCAGGCTGCCACGCTGCAGTTCCGCGCGACGCCCGCTCTGCTCACGGCGGGACTCGCCCATGAGCCTGCAGTCGGCTGCCGGGTGGGCTGGGGTGAGGCAGCTGGGGGCTGCTCGATGGTAGCTCAGCTACATCAGCTGGATGCCGTCTCCGCTGGTCTCCCACCCACCAGGGCCGGCCTGGGCTCCCAGGGTGCTCAGGGCTCTCTGCCTGCGTCGGGGTCGCCGTGCGCCAACGGTCAAGGCCGTCATGAGTCAGCCCGAGTAAGGGGTGAGAAAACTCTGCTTTCGACGAAAGGAGCAGGACAGTCACGTTAAAGGATGGAGACACGGAAAAAGGAAGAGTGGGTGACAACTACACAACCCAGTGTAATTAACAAATGCAACCCAGTGTGTTCAGAGCTGGGCACAGGGTGTGAGTACACAGGGGTGCATGGCAGGGGGGGTAGTGAGTACACAGGTGTGCATGGCAGGGGTGGGTAGTGAGTACACAGGTGTGCATGGCAGGGGTGGGTAGTGAGTACACAGGTGTGCATGGCAGGGGTGGGTAGTGAGTACACAGGTGTGCATGGCAGGGGGTGGGTAGTGAGTACACAGGTGTGCATGGCAGGGGTGGGTAGTGAGTACACAGGTGTGCATGGCAGGGGGTGGGTAGTGAGTACACAGGTGTGTATGGCAGGGGGTGGGTAGTGAGTACACAGGTGTGCATGGCAGGGGGGTAGTGAGTACACAGGTGTGCATGGCAGGGGGGTAGTGAGTACACAGGTGTGCATGGCAGGGGGATAGTGAGTACACAGGTGTGTATGGCAGGGGGGTAGTGAGTACACAGGTGTGCATGGCAGGGGGGTAGTGAGTACACAGGTGTGTATGGCAGGGGGTGGGTGGTGAGTACACAGGTGTGCATGGCAGGGGTGGGTAGTGAGTACACAGGTGTGCATGGCAGGGGGGTAGTGAGTACACAGGTGTGTATGGCAGGGGGTGGGTGGTGAGTACACAGGTGTGTATGGCAGGGGGGTAGTGAGTACACAGGTGTGTATGGCAGGGGGGTAGTGAGTACACAGGTGTGTATGGCAGGGGGGTAGTGAGTACACAGGTGTGCATGGCAGGGGTGGGTAGTGAGTACACAGGTGTGCATGGCAGGGGTGGGTAGTGAGTACACAGGTGTGTATGGCAGGGGGTGGGTGGTGAGTACACAGGTGTGTATGGCAGGGGGGTAGTGAGTACACAGGTGTGCATGGCAGGGGGGTAGGTAGTGAGTACACAGGTGTGCATGGCAGGGGGTGGGTGGTGAGTACACAGGTGTGTATGGCAGGGGGGTAGTGAGTACACAGGTGTGCATGGCAGGGGGGTAGTGAGTACACAGGTGTGTATGGCAGGGGGGTAGTGAGTACACAGGTGTGTATGGCAGGGGTGGGTGGTGAGTACACAGGTGTGTATGGCAGGGGGGTAGTGAGTACACAGGTGTGCATGGCAGGGGGGTAGTGAGTACACAGGTGTGTATGGCAGGGGGTGGGTGGTGAGTACACAGGTGTGTATGGCAGGGGGGTAGTGAGTACACAGGTGTGTATGGCAGGGGTGGGTGGTGAGTACACAGGTGTGTATGGCAGGGGTGGGTGGTGAGTACACAGGTGTGTATGGCAGGGGTGGGTGGTGAGTACACAGGTGTGTATGGCAGGGGGGTAGTGAGTACACAGGTGTGCATGGCAGGGGGGTAGTGAGTACACAGGTGTGTATGGCAGGGGGTGGGTGGTGAGTACACAGGTGTGTATGGCAGGGGGGTAGTGAGTACACAGGTGTGTATGGCAGGGGTGGGTGGTGAGTACACAGGTGTGTATGGCAGGGGTGGGTGGTGAGTACACAGGTGTGTATGGCAGGGGGGTAGTGAGTACACAGGTGTGTATGGCAGGGGTGGGTGGTGAGTACACAGGTGTGTATGGCAGGGGTGGGTAGTGAGTACACAGGTGTGTATGGCAGGGGGGTAGTGAGTACACAGGTGTGTATGGCAGGGGTGGGTAGTGAGTACACAGGTGTGTATGGCAGGGGGGTAGTGAGTACACAGGTGTGTATGGCAGGGGTGGGTGGTGAGTACACAGGTGTGTATGGCAGGGGGGTAGTGAGTACACAGGTGTGCATGGCAGGGGGGTAGTGAGTACACAGGTGTGTATGGCAGGGGGTGGGTGGTGAGTACACAGGTGTGTATGGCAGGGGGGTAGTGAGTACACAGGTGTGTATGGCAGGGGTGGGTGGTGAGTACACAGGTGTGTATGGCAGGGGTGGGTGGTGAGTACACAGGTGTGTATGGCAGGGGGGTAGTGAGTACACAGGTGTGTATGGCAGGGGGGTAGTGAGTACACAGGTGTGCATGGCAGGGGGTGGGTGGTGAGTACACAGGTGTGTATGGCAGGGGGGTAGTGAGTACACAGGTGTGTATGGCAGGGGGTGGGTGGTGAGTACACAGGTGTGTATGGCAGGGGGGTAGTGAGTACACAGGTGTGTATGGCAGGGGTGAGTAGTGAGTACACAGGTGTGCATGGCAGGGGGTGGGTAGTGAGTACACAGGTGTGTATGGCAGGGGTGGGTAGTGAGTACACAGGTGTGCATGGCAGGGGGTGGGTGGTGAGTACACAGGTGTGTATGGCGGGGGGTGGGTAGTGAGTACACAGGTGTGTATGGCAGGGGGTGGGTAGTGAGTACACAGGTGTGTATGGCAGGGGGGTAGTGAGTACACAGGTGTGCATGGCAGGGGGGTAGTGAGTACACAGGTGTGCATGGCAGGGGGGTAGTGAGTACACAGGTGTGTATGGCAGGGGGGTAGTGAGTACACAGGTGTGCATGGCAGGGGGTGGGTGGTGAGTACACAGGTGTGCATGGCAGGGGGGTAGTGAGTACACAGGTGTGCATGGCAGGGGGGTAGTGAGTACACAGGTGTGTATGGCAGGGGGGTAGTGAGTACACAGGTGTGCATGGCAGGGGGTGGGTGGTGAGTACACAGGTGTGTATGGCAGGGGGGTAGTGAGTACACAGGTGTGTATGGCAGGGGGTGAGTAGTGAGTACACAGGTGTGTATGGCAGGGGGGTAGTGAGTACACAGGTGTGTATGGCAGGGGGTGGGTGGTGAGTACACAGGTGTGTATGGCAGGGGGTGGGTAGTGAGTACACAGGTGTGCATGGCAGGGGTGGGTAGTGAGTACACAGGTGTGTATGGCAGGGGGTGGGTGGTGAGTACACAGGTGTGTATGGCAGGGGGGTAGTGAGTACACAGGTGTGTATGGCAGGGGGTGAGTAGTGAGTACACAGGTGTGCATGGCAGGGGGTGGGTGGTGAGTACACAGGTGTGTATGGCAGGGGGGTAGTGAGTACACAGGTGTGTATGGCAGGGGGTGGGTGGTGAGTACACAGGTGTGTATGGCAGGGGGGTAGTGAGTACACAGGTGTGTATGGCAGGGGGTGGGTAGTGAGTACACAGGTGTGCATGGCAGGGGGTGGGTGGTGAGTACACAGGTGTGTATGGCAGGGGGGTAGTGAGTACACAGGTGTGTATGGCAGGGGGTGAGTAGTGAGTACACAGGTGTGTATGGCAGGGTGGTAGTGAGTACACAGGTGTGCATGGCAGGGGGTGGGTGGTGAGTACACAGGTGTGTATGGCAGGGGGTGGGTGGTGAGTACACAGGTGTGTATGGCAGGGGGGTAGTGAGTACACAGGTGTGTATGGCAGGGGGTGGGTAGTGAGTACACAGGTGTGTATGGCAGGGGTGGGTGGTGAGTACACAGGTGTGCATGGCAGGGGGTGGGTAGTGAGTACACAGGTGTGCATGGCAGGGGTGGGTAGTGAGTACACACCCAAGAGAAATGTAAGCGTATGCCCACAAAGCACTCGCGTACGAATGTCAGTGGCAGTTCTGTTTATTTATAGCCCTTTGCCACAACTATCGGGAGACTAATGTATAATATAATATATAAAATATATATATATATCTTTATAGCTAAAGACTGGAAACAACCCGAATGTTCAACAGGCAGGTGGATAAACAAACCGTGGTATATTCATACTATAGACTCAGCAAGAAAGAAGGAACAAAGCTATTGACACACAATAACATGGTTGAAATATGAAATAATCATGCTAGTGAAATAAGCCACACAACAAAAAATACATACTGAATCATCCATCTATAAAAAATTCTGGAGTATGCAAACTGATTTATAATTCAGCCGCAGGTCAGTGGCTGCCCGGAGGGAGGGGCGAGGGCGGGGGACGGGGGGATGAGCACAGAGGACACAACGGAACCGGAGTGGACATAAAGATTCATTGTCTTCGTCATGGCGATGGTTTCATGTAGGTGCACGTGTCAAGACTCCTCTAACTGTGCTTCAAAGTGTGCAGTTCATTGTACGTCAGTAGTTACTGAACAAAGCTGTAATTTTAAATTAAACACGAATGAATGGTGAGTGTGTGCATTTGACAGCGTGAATTGGTCAGGTGTTCTGTGGGCACCAAGAAAACACACATTTACGAAGATTTCTAACATGCCTTTTTAGCTTCTGATTACTCTGATTCTGAAATGATTCTGTCACCCTGTGTTTATCTGATGACTGTGCTACTAGCTTAATTGTGTAAATGGATACACTGTTGCAATGGTTTAAAAGGGCATAATTGATTTCAGTGGGCAAGGACCTTTCATGATAGAACATTTCCTACCATTGGTTTCGTGAATCTTTTGTTTTCCCTTCAAGTATAGCATAAACCGTCCTGAATACGTATAGTTTTCGCCCCGTAAAAATAAATTCTCTCTTCTCTACTTGGCGCTCTGGGCAGCTTACAAACAACGCTCTACCCTGGTTACCGTAATTTCAGGACATAAACAGAGACAAAGACGTGCAGCTGAATGAAATTATAAATACAGAATAATGCCCTTCTGTTTTACTTTTGTACTTTGAGTAAACATTTAATTCAGGAGAAAATATCTGTGTAAGTACAATTTTTTTTTATTTCATTGGAGCTTAAGTCCCACGTTTCTGTGCCTATCACTAAGCTGGGTTTTTATTTTCATGTAGTTTTCACAGAGCTAAAGCCGTTCTTTTTGAAATGAAAATATAAAGTCAGTGAATCAGCTTCAAAAGGCACATCAAGTAGCATCTGTGTAATGAATGGGGAATAAAGCATAGTTATGGGTTCTCTATTCACGAAATCCTAAGCAGCTTAATTAGAAGATAAAGACACGTTTGCAATGGATAAAACGCTCTTTGCTGAGCATGGCTGCATCTGCAGTGAATTTCAGGTTGGAAGAGTGATATGGAGTTTTGAAAACCAAAAATAAACTTCTAGTGCGACAGTTCCCAAACTCAGCTCTTGGATTAACATTGGTCCTTGAAGATAGGTTTATTAATACATAAGGAAACAAAAGACAGTGCAATGATATTTCATAAAAATAAATTGACTTGGCTGGGTGTGGTCTCTCAGACCTGTCATCCCAGCACTCTGGGAGGCCGAGGCGGGTGGATCGTTCTAGGTCAGGAGTTCGAGACCAGCCTGAGCAAGAGCAAGACCCCGTCTCTACTAAAAAATAGAAAGAAATTAGCTGTACAACTAAAAATATACAGAAAAAATTAGCCAGGCATGGTGGCACATGCCTGTAGTCCCAGCTACTCGGGAGGCTGAAGCAGGAGGATCGCTTGAGCCCAGGAGTCTGAGGTTGCTGTGAGCAAAGCTGACACCACAGAACTCTAGCCCGGGCAACAGAGTGAGACTTTGTCTCAAAAAAAAAAAAAAAGAAAAAAGACATGGAGTGTCTGGATGGATTCAAAAAGCAAGAGCCAACCATATGTTGTCTGCAAGAAACACGCTTCAGCTACAAAGACACACATGGACTGGTGACTGGCCAGAAATCATACCTGTCAGTCCCCCACTTCCCACCTGGCCCTGGGTCACATCACCTGCAGTGTCTGCCATCACGGACGGGCAGCCCTGCCACCAAAGGCCAGCAGGGTCTGGAAGACCACAGACCCCAGCGTGTGCAGCAGAGCGCCCTGCCCGGCACCCCTCCATGGGGACCTTGGGAGGAGAGAGGACCCCAGACCTTTTTCTTACTGACCCTAGCTTTGTAAGTTGCTCCTTTCTAGGATAAGCCTATTCCTAGCCCTACCCGGTGATGAGGAATCATCTGAAGCCCTGGCACCGACAGCTGCGGCGCTGGCTTGCAGTGCATGTCCTCTCCGCCAGGGGACGTTCAGCAATGGCTACAGTCCGGCTGTGCCCTGGCCGCGGCTGCTTCTGCCACCTGCTCCTGCGTCCTGAGCGGATACATGCTGGCAGCGTCACAGCGGACAATTTGGCTCCAGAACATTCCCAGCTTCTCGGTCAGCACATGACCTAAGCATGATCCCAAGAACAGAAAGTGCCTTGACTGTGAGACCTTGCCGTTGCTCTTCTGCCCGTGGCCTTCTGTGACGGGGTGTGACAGGGGCTGGCCAGTTTCCCACCTGCGCGGTGCTAGAACGTCCCCTCTGTGGGGGAGGGGTCTCTCCTCTGACTTGAAGACGGGAAAATTGTGCATTGGGGGCTGAGTGTTTCCTGAAAGGGTCACATGATCACTCAGAATCTTTGCTTTTCTGGTCCCTTCTTGCCATTCCCTAAAAATGCCCCGAGGTCACTGGAGACTGGGGGCTTGTTGCCAAGTTTTCAGCGGGAACCGCTGTCTGTGGCTGCTCCAGGGCATCCCGGGCTCGTAGCTGCAACGTCTGCACCAAAGCGGGAGACCGGCGCCGGCTCCGAGGAGGCTCCTGCTAATTCCCTGCGGCGTCCACGCACGTCTAGACGCCGTCTGGGAACAGAGCTCGTGGGCGGCAGACTTCCCTTGTAGGGTGCTCGGAGTTCTATGGAAATGCTCTTCCAGGCCTGGCTGGTGGGCTCGGTGGGAGATAGAAATGAGCGCCGGACCAGGAGGTGGGAGCCCACCTGAAGACGAGGCAGAGTCAGGTCCGGACCAGGAAATACTGGCAGATCCTGAGTACCGAAGACCGGAAAAGCCAAAAGATAAAGTCTTGGACGACATCAGAAATGACATCGGAGAGCAGGTGGTAGACGGTCCACTGAGGACCCGCAATCTGCCCAGAGTCTGGGGACAGGTTTCCCGTGACGGGGACATGCTGAAGATGATATTCTTCAGCCCACAAGTTTTCAACCACCTCCAAGGACCAGAGCTTAAGGGTCAGCAAATAATTACCTATCTTATTGGACTTGGTGGACTGTAATATCTCCCTGTCCTCGGAGCCTTGCAGGAGCTGTTTGTTTTAGAGTAAAGATATTAAATTCCTGCTGCAGAGTATTAGAGAGGGAAGACAAACGCCTCGAATGAAATACATGACTTCTACAGGGAAATTCTTCTCGAGTTGCCCTAACAACTAATCTTCAACAGAACATTTCAGGGTTTGTATTAAGTCCTGTTTTGTTCTTGCTTTCGTTTGAACTGAGAGTCTTTTTGCTCTGCACATCACTTTGTTTCTCGTCGTGTGGACCTGGCGGCGCTGGGTGCTGTCCCTTTGGGGTGGTTGTTTCTCAGCCCAGGTCTGACCCTTCGTCTGTGAGGTGAAGCTGGAGGGGAGTGAGGCGGCATCTCAGCCTCCCCCATCCCTGACATTTGGGGTCTGTGATCCCCGTGGAGACCGTCTCTCGGCCTTGTTTGCGTGTCAGTGTAGGAAGCGTGCGCCGCACAGCACCGGCTCCAGCAGACCATCCCGGTTTATCCGAAGGAGGAGATGCATTTGCTCAGGAGAATACGTCCAAGTTCTTCTTTTACTTAATTAAAAAAGAAGTGCCATGGCCTGAGTACTTTTAGATTAGGCTTATTAAACTGCAGACCACACTCGGAGTGCATGTTAATGTGCTGCTGAGCTTTCAGTTTTATTTAATATCACTCAGGATCAATGAGATGGAATCACACTTAACATCTCCGTGGGCGGCAGAGGCAGGGGCGCTGGGCGAGCGTGCTGGAAATTAAACCCAAGAGCAGCCCGTGAATCACTCCCTCAGCCACACATCAGCCCTTTTCCATTTTCCATTTTCTAGCTCCATCACCTTCAGGTTACTACTCTGATTTTGAAATCACTGATCTAAAAGAACGAATGGCTGTAAAACCGCAATTTCTCCACCACCTCTGACCTGTCATGATCTGTCTCCCTGTGCCTGTTGCGGCTGCCTCCCGTGGTCACCGTGCTCGACTGAAGAATGGCGCAGAGCTACTCTCTGGGGACACAGTCGGGTATCTCCGTCCGGAGGTCCCCTGTGCCCGGCCCTGCCAAGGCCCAAGTCCCACTGCCCAGCAGGTGGCACCAGGTGTGCAATGTCAGACTCACTTCTGGGCTGACGTTTTCCACTCAGGCACTGGCGCCTCTGGAAACACCTCACAGACACACCCAGAACCAGTGTGAGCCGCACCACGGGCGACACATGGAACCCACCATCGCGCACAGTCGCCTGTTGGCCTGGCGGACCTAGGAGGCGCGGGCAGGGCGGCCCTGCTGCTCCCCGAGCTCTGCGGGTGCACTGGGAGTTCACTCCACGTGTCTCCCATCTCCCGCCTGGACCAGCAGGTGAGCAAGGGCTTCTCTGCTCCCGGTGACGGCAGAGGGGCAAGAGGACACGCAGAAACCAGCAAGGACTTTGGAGGTCCAAGCTCAGAGCCAACATGTGTTCATTTCAGTGCCACGGCCCAACACAAGCCACGTGGCCAAGGCTCACATCCACTCATGTCCACGCACGTCCACTCATGTAAACTAATGTCCACTCATGTCCACGCACGTCCACTCATGTAAACTAATGTCCACTCATGTCCACGCACGTCCACTCATGTAAACTAATGTCCACTCATGTCCACGCACGTCCAGCCATGTCCACCCACGTCCACCCACATCCACTCATGTCCACTCACGTCCACTCACGCCAAAGTCGAGGGAAGGGGACAGGCGCTCTGTGCCCCTCAAGGCCACAGCAGCCGCATGGACGCCGGCAGGGGCGTGAAGGACGGAGCCAGGCTGCCGCACCCTACACGCCCCAGCTCCCTCCCAGAACTGATCAACACGAAGCTGCGAGAACGGCAGAGACCATTCTACACGTTACACCAGTGAGGCGTAGAGTTAGTGTCTGAACAACATCTATTAACATGGACGTCAACTTAGTGCCAACCTGCAATACATCGTCAAAGGAGTCAAAGAAAAAACAAGGCTGCCAATAATAATCCGCATCTAAAAGCCTAGGTTATTCCAACAAAATACGGTGCTAAATGGGGGGAGAATGAGAAATCTGAAAGCGCAGTAAGTTTCTTATTTATACTTAGGGAGAGCGATTTTTCACTTATGTAGGGAAACGCACACTCAACCGTATGTTTCTCTTTAAAGGCAATAACCAGAACAGTAAGGTGAGATACAGAGCTTCTAGAACACGTAAGAAAGAAGCAACATGAAAACTATTAGCAGCATAGCGAAGAATAACTGGGGAGAAGCAACAAGCAAGCGTGAAAGCAAAAGCCCAGATGAGGGCGTCCGCGAGCACGTGCCGAGGGCTGGGCACCGCCCTGCGGGTCCGTGTGCCCTGACTCCACCTGCGTAACGACATGCGAGGTGGATCCTGTCACGCCCGCAGCACACGGATGAGGGAACGGAGCTGTCTGCGTGACTCGGCAGGTGCACGAGGTCACGGGGCCAGTGAGAAGCAGAGACGGGCCTGGAACCTGCGCAGTCAGAATCCAAAGTCCAAGCCCCTCAAATTCCAGGATTCCAATCCCAGACCTGTCGGTGGCCACATGACACGCCCTCGGTTACGCCGGCTCACCGACCGCCACACGAGGCCCGGCTGGCTTGTCCCCTGTGGAAAGACAGACTCTCGGCAAATTACGAACGGCAGCCCACGGGCGACCGCAAACCCAGCTCTGAGCTGCTCACAGGAGACGCGGCAGAAAGGGCCGTGCCCCGGGGATTTGCACACGGGGGAGACACAGACCGGGGGGGTGTGCAGAGAAGGGGCCTGGGAAATGGGGTTCGAAGTCGGGCAGCGGCACAGGGAGGAAGAGGAAGGTGCAGACCCGAGGAAGGTGAGGGCCGAGGGAGGAGCGACCGGCTGTGAGGTCAGAGCCTTCGGGACGTTAGCAGACCCGGGACAGCGGGTCTGGGCAGGAGACGCCCCACCCTCCACGCACGCAGCCCGCACGGCTCCCCGGCGGTGGGCACAGCCCCTGCGGGCCCCACCCTGCGACCAAGCAGCCACTTACATACATGTCAGACGGACAGTCGAAGTGCATTTCAGTAAGAAAGGAGCCGGGGGCTGTGGGGCTCACCGCGGGGCAGTGGGATGGTGACCGGGAGGGAAGTGAACCAACTTCCCGGGAGAGGTCACCTTCCAGCCGAGCCCTGAGGGATGGGGCGGCGTCTGGGGAAGGGTCCCCGGCACAGGCCCTCCCCGGTGACTCCCCGTGAACAGCAGCCCACCCTCCACCTTCTGGGCCCACCGTTCTCCAGCCCCTCGTCCTGTCTACGCGGAGACCACCGTCACCTCCTAAGGTCCTCCAGTTATCATCTGCCCAGAGCCGGCCTGCCAGCCTCCAACAAACTCTAACTTCCAAGGAAGTAGGACACTGGTCGACTGCTCACCGCTGTGTCCCCAGCCCGACGCGGAGCCTGGCGCATATCTGCTCCCCCGACGCTGGGACTCGACCCGCTGTGCCGTCCCCAGCCACCCACGCGCTGCGCCCTAGGAGCCGCGTCACAGCACGATGCGGGAGAGAACGGACGGGGCTGCCTTGTCCCTGAGGGGAGGGTGGCCGGGCTGTCCGGTGGAAGTGGAGGGACTGGCCACGAACTCTGGCATCAGGCAGGGAGGCAGAGCCTGGGGAACAGCAGCAGGCGGCCGAGGGGGCTGGTGCTGAAACGTGCGGGCGCATCCAGAGTCAGAAAAGAGCTTCCACCGGGAGGGAAGTGTGCACCGCAGGGGAACACTCGGCACCCCCACTGGCAAGTGACGACTCGGCTCTGCTGCTTGGAGCGCTGGCGGCAGGGACAGTACCTGGGACAGCAGGGACAGCACCTGTCTCACCTGGGACGTCCCCCCGAGCCTGCGCTGGGACGCACGGTTCTGTGCACGTGCGCTAGGAAGGGTGCGGGAGCAGGAACCTGCACACCTGAGTCTGAGTCTCTTCTTGCCATTAACCCACCGTCGGTGACACGTGGACAAGCCCCTCAAACAATGAGGCTGGACAAGGCCCGCTCCCCACCAACCCCTTCTCTCACTGCCCAGGAAGACGGGGTGCCCGGCCCCTGCCAGGGTGTAGAGGACGAGTGTGCCGGGGCCCGGCCTGAACCGGGCGGCTCCCACCCACCTGCACGTGGAGACCCTGAAACCCCCCGGCCTTCGAACAGCTCCTGGGCGGCCGCAACTCCCAGGAAGCGACGGCCAAGGACGGTTGCATCACTCGGTTGAAACTTAAAACAACAGGACCCATATGGACAGGAAATTATTTTAAAAGGACTAAAATGTCTGATTTGCATAACCTACGTTTCTTGTTCACATTTGCACCCAGTGGGTGTTGTATGAATATTTGAATACTTGACGGCTGATTAATGTGACGGCTAATTTGCCAGGGCCTCTCTTTGTTGAGAAGAGTTTAAACCAATTGCTTTTTTTTTTTAGCCAAATATATGGAAAAATGTTTTAAAAGTTCCAGAATGGGTTTAGGAAAATCACAGTATATCTTAAATGTTTACATTTACTCAAACAACACTTCAAACTCACACACAGAAGCACACGCATCCGTGTCCAGCCCTCGCGTGGAGACGGGGCCCCAAGCCCCCTGTGAGGTCCTCGGCCCTGATGCCCGTCCCCCGGCCAGGTCAGGCCTGTTGTTTAGGTCGTACACCTCCAGCTGCAGCGAACCTCCAGCTAGAACCCCTCCCGCGCCGGGTCAGGAGACCAGGAATTGCTCCAGCCCTGACTTTGTCACCCCCTCTATGTGTCACTCGGGCAGCCCTCCCTTGCCTGGGACAGGACAGGGTCGCCTGTTCAACCCCAGCAAAGTGACTAGGTTCACTTTGGATTCCGGGTAATTCGGATTCTTCATCAAGAATTTTAATTCCGGCATAGCACAGAGCTGGCTTTATTGAGGTCAGATTAAACCCTGGGCCAAATTGTCCCTCCCTTGCGCCGGCGTGAATAGCTTGGCTCTGCCTCTTCATCTCGCTGTATCCGGCGGCCCCAGCAGCTCCCGCAGACGTTGGTTCATGGCAGAGAAGGGGATGGAAGGGGGTCCAGCCCCTGAGGAAGCCCCCAGCAGGCAGGTGTTGACAGGCGCCCAGGCAGGCTGGCGGGAAGGCCATGTGCGCGGCCGTCATGGCGGCTAATGGTGTCCAGCCCTTCGCGCTTTATCACAACGGGTCCGAGGCCCTGCGTCCCCGGGACCTCGCCTTAGGGGATTTGAAGAAAGAAGTCAAAACTATGCAAAATCCCACCATGAAATGGGCTTTGGGGCTGCCGGGCCGGCCTCGGTAGAGTAGTCCCTTCCCTTCCCCCTTGGGTTACAGAACCCTGTGCCTGCCGCCAGGACAGCCAGCTTGTCATACGGTCCAGATCCCAGAGAGCACGGACTCCTCAGGCCTGAGCTTCTCAGACTAAACTGTGCCTGCCACCCCCTGGGGGCACGTGAGACCAGACGGTCCAGCCCTGCTCGGCAGATGGGGGATGGGGCCGCGAACTTACATCACACACAAAAGTGGGAATTCCCAGGGGATGCGGAAGCTGATGCCGGGGGCCTGGGGCCCACCTTCGGGTTCCCGGGGACTGTGGTCAGGCTGCAGGGAGCTCAGTCTGGGGTGTTGACA
Source organism: Eulemur rufifrons (assembly GCF_041146395.1). Classification (NCBI taxonomy): domain Eukaryota; kingdom Metazoa; phylum Chordata; class Mammalia; order Primates; family Lemuridae; genus Eulemur; species Eulemur rufifrons. The sequence continues at coordinate 1,403,415 of NC_090985.1, read as the reverse complement.
GAGGGGAGTGGGCTCGGGAGACCCTGGAACAGAGAGGAGTCGTGGAAACTGGGGTGTGATACCAGGCAGGGGCCTAGACAAAGAGTTTCACACCGGGAGTGGCAGGAAGGGTCGGGTGACAGCAAGTTCCTCTGTGTGGAGGACCCGAAACAGCCCTGAGGCTCCACGAGCCACAGCACCGTTATGCTCTCTAACGCCCCGTTCTGCCCCTTGAAAAGCTAAACACACGGTCACCGCACGACCCAGAAATTCCACGCGTCGGCACAGACCCAGGAGAGCAGAAAGCAGGCGTGTGCACAGACACTGGTGCGTGAATCTTTCCGGCAGCCTCGTTCACAACCGTCAAAACGGGAGAGGGCGCACGGTCCGTCAGCTGAGGACTGATAACCAACGCCCTGGGTCTGCACAGCGACATGTCACTCAGCCACACAGGGAGAGAGCCTGGCACAGGCCGCGGCGTGGGTGAGCCCTGAACACGCGCCGAGGGAGGGAAGTCGGCGCGAAAGGCTGTCACGTGATTCCACGTGTGACATTCCCAGAACTGGCAAATCCGTGGAGACGAGACGCGGATTACGTTTGCCGTGGCGGGGGCTGGGCGGGAGAACGGGGCGCGACGGTGACGGTTGCAGGGTTTCTGTCTGGGGTGATGAGAAGGTTCCGGAACTAAACAGTGGTGACGGTTGTGCAGTGTTGTGAGTGTACGAACAGCCACTGAGTTGCGCACCTTAAAATACTTAAAATGGTGAATTTTATGTCATGCACATTTTACCTCAATAAAAAACTGTTAGGTGCCTGCTTACGTTTCCTGTCTCTCCCCCTTGGGGGGCTACGCTTGAGTCCAGGACTCGCTGCGGGGGGTCCGCACCGGGAAGGACAGACATGGGGAAGAGGCTGAGTGAGCGCCCCGCCTTCACCTGCCGTGGTCAGGAACTCCTGTCCCCTCAGGGGCGGAGAATGGTCCCTCGTCCCGTGTGACACAGGAGAGCAACGCCAGCCTCCCTGCCTCCAGCCTTTTAAGCCGGGAGTGAACATTCTTACAGGCAGCAGCCGGGCTCCTGGGGACAAGCTCCTGCCAGCGAGGGGACCAAGGCTGCCTGTCTTTATGGGGTCGGTAGGAGGATGGGCCGTCGGCCACCTGGATTGTGAGCCAGCAGCCTGACACAGACTCGGCACGGACACTCGTCCCACCCTGAGTCACTGTGCCTAACACTGGGCCTGCAAGAGACCCAGACTCAGTCACGTGTTCACCAGTGTTTACGTCTGCGTGTCGGGCCCTGCGCCAGCCACACGCAAGGCGGGGCCCTGCCCGCAGGGAGCCTCCTGTCCAGTCACCCCCCACGTGGGGACCGCCTGGCTCCTACGTGAGGTTCCACACCTGCTACTGCCGTGACTGGTGACACCACTGACCCCTCCGAGTCTCGGTTTCTTTATCTACATGTGAAAGTGCTTTGTGATCTGCTAAATGCCAGAACATTCCACTCACCTAAGTTTATAATGTTGCACGAGGCATCAGATTCTCTGAGCTCTCCAAAACAGGACTATTTTTAGAAGTCATTGTAAGCAATTTTTTTTTGTAAATGTAGCTTGTTTGTATTTATTCTAAACTATGGGAGGCATTCTTGGTATAATACAATGATGGTTCTAAGAAACATGCTATTTGTTTTCTCTCTTATCTCTCTGAACTTGGAGTAAAATAATAACTTCAATAGCTTGAAGTAAATAAATTATGCGTTAAAAAGCATCTCAAGTGTATAAGATTAGAGATTCAGAAATAGACAAATCTAGGCGTGTTGGGTTTCAGCACCCAAAGCTTTGGACAGCAGCCTCCTCCTCCTCCCTCTTGGCTGCAGAGAAACCTCATGAGGGCCGATTCCTAACTTCCCTCTTCAGCACAATGTCATTTCACCTCCAGGAAGGAGAGCCTGCCCCGGCTCAAGCTGGCCAGTGAGGGTTGACGGGCACGGAGGACGAGGTCCCCAGAGGACAAGGCTGTGGGCCAGCAGGCGGCAGCAGGGCCCACAGCAGGGCCAGCAGCAAACGCTGGCACCACAGCTCTGAATTCGCGGATCCCAGCGAGACTCTGGCTTCCTCCCCTCCCCTCCCCATCTGACCCTCTGGGCAAGGCTCAGCCGCCGCCGAGAGTTCTCCCGTTGGCTTTAGCCTGGGCCACATCCTTGCTGTTTCACGCCCTTCTACCCAGAGCCTGTGCATGGCACGGGGGTCTTTGAACCTTGGGCTACAGCTAGAGAACAGGTCTCCAAACCTCCTTGGTCCAGAAGCTCCCGGAGCCGCAGCACTGAGAGGCAGTGCCAGGGAGACGTGGGGCCGGGCTCTCGGGTCAGGCCTGACCCAGCGGCCTCTCCGCTGCCCGCTGGCACGCAGGCCACCCCCTGACCGCCTGTCTGCGTCCATGTCAGGGAAGCGCAGCACTCGTCGGGGCGGCAAGCGGAGGTTTGGGCATGGGATGGGCCGGGGTTTACTGTGCAAAATTTAACCGACAAACGTCAGCGGCTGATGCTACAAATCCATTTCTTGCTCAAGTCTCACGTGACCAGGCAGAGTCAGCAGGGCCCTCCACTGCGCGTGGCCCTTCCCGGACCCTGACGAGGCTCGAGGAGGTTCCACCATTCGCAGCTGCGATTTCCGGGTCCCCCTGGCGGGAGGAGGAGCCAAGACGGCTTTGCTGGCACTTAGTGCCCAGCCTGGAAGGAGCACACTCACTTCCACTCACGATCCCCAAGCCAGAAACAGGAACGTGACTGTCCCATGTGCCCAGAAGGGCGGAGGGCGGCTGTGACGAGTGCTGGACAACTCTCACACGGTTCCCAGCAGGGGACACCCCTCGCCTCCTGGGACCACTCATTTCCTCTGTGTTCATGGTACAAAATGTCACGACAATGTAAGAAATAAAAGTGGAAAAGACCCGCTCCAACTCCATCGCTCTAAAGAATCGAGTGCTTCTGTTGTGCGTTGTTTTTTCTTTTCCCTGCTCTGTCCATCTGTGCAAATATGTCACACGATTTGGTGTAAATAATGTTACACAATATCGTACGCCAAACACTTTGCCACGTTGCCCCGATCTCCGTTAGCGGGACGCGAATGACGGTGACCGCTTCAACCGGGTCCAGGTTCCACGGCTCGGGGCTGAGCACTCACCGTGCTCCACGCTGTGAGCCTCGCCCGCGTCACCTGGTTTAAGCCCCGCGACACCTGAACGCAGTACCGTTTTGTCCTCGTTCACAGGAGGAGCCTGAGACTCCGCTGTGGGGAACAGAGTCCAGACGTTCTCGGCCAACAAGCAGCAGAGCCAGGATTCGCACCCCCGGCGGGAGCCAGGTTTTCTCCCCCGTGGATCTTGCTGAGAGAGGCTCGGCAGCACCTCATCTCTTCTCTCGCCCTCACCCTGCACCCCTCGACCCCCGCTCCCCTCGACCCCTGTACCCCTCAACCCCTGCTCCCCTCGACTCCTGCTCCCCTTGACCCCTGCACCCCTCGACCCCTGCTCCCCTCGACCCCTGTACCCCTCGACCCCTGCTCCCCTCGACCCCTGCTCCCCTCGACCCCTGCACCCCTCGACCCCTGCTCCCCTCAACCCCTGCACCCCTCGGCCCCTGCTCCCCGGCACTGGCACGGTGAGTCCCTCCCTGAACAGTCCCGAGGCTTTCAAGGCGACCTGGCTCTTCACTGAAGACTGTCGTGGGTGGACAAGGAAGGGCTGCGCCTCAGACCACCCAGCCAGCCGGACGTCTAGACGTTCGCTTTTAGTGTGTCCTTCTCTCTGACAAAGTGTCAGTGCCCCCACTCCACCACAGCCTCCTCCCCCGCCCCACCGCCTGTCCCCCGAGTTCTCCCTGCTCTGGCCCCGCCTCCGGCTCAGAATCCTCCCTCAGAGCTGCCGCCCCTGGCAGGCTTGTTCCTGCTTCCCACTCCTCTCCCAGCTGTCGCCTGGCTGCTTCCGCAGCCGCCTCGGGCAGAACAGCGCGTCCCGCTCCTGGCTCTGCGGTCCTGCCCCCACCCCACGCGGCAGGACTGATCCGAGACGCAGACCCAGGGTGCAGGCCAGCTGCTAGGCCCCCCTCTCTAAGCGACAGAGGGTCGAGCATGTGTTCAGCAGTTAACAGGGTGTCCTTCCAGGCTTCCCTTCCAGGGAAAGGGTGTCCTTTCCCTCCCACTTTGGTTTGTCTCCCTAAGGCACATCCAGAATGTCTAGAAACCGGCTGCGGAAGCAGCGCACTCCTGTGCGGGGACCACCAACACGTCCGTGAGCCGAACCTCCCCCGGCACAGCCTCTTGCTGGCTCTAGCCCCTCTCTGCACCACGGGCCCCAGGCACTTGGCACAGTGACACCCTGGAGTCTTCCTTTTCAGCTAAATGCCCCGAGTCCTGGGCTTGGAGACACCCAGGGAGGCATAAACCAGGGGATCCGATGCTACTCGGCCACACATGACAACCTGAATATTAAGAGTGCGCAAGGTGACAAGTGACAATGCGCCAGGTGAGGCCGTTGGATGAGGCACAAACTGCACTGACAAGGACTCAGGAGACTTGGGTGCTGGTTCTGGGATTTTGGACTAAATCTCGAGCCTCTGGACCAGCTGCTTAACTGGCCTTTGTCCTCGGTTTCCCCATCTGTAAAACTGGCGTGATTCACTGGCTGGCTGGCCCTGCCTGTGAAGCCGTCGGGAGACGCATGGGTGACGCGAGAGAGGGCTTGGCACACCGTCAGGCTGGCCCAGCTGGCAGGAATCGTCTCTCCCCTGAGTGTCTTCATTCAGGACGGGGTCATCCGTCAGCCCTCCCCAAAACGCGGAGGAGGGACCTGCTTCCTGCCGCCTTTCTCGCCTCCTGGGGGCGTGAATCAGCCTGGAGGCTCTGGCCCAGAGAGCGGGTGAGGCCGGAGGAGCAGATGACCCCGCAGTGGCTGTGCTGTGTCATCGGCAGAGGCAGGGAGCCCAGAGCAGAGGCACAAGCACCTTGAGGGAACCAGCGGCCAGCAGTGGGGCGCTTTCCAAAGCTTTCCCTCAAAAGCTGCCTCCGCAGCCCGTCCAGGGAGGGGACGGGGAGGCTGGGGCGACAGGAGGCTCGGGGCCCCCAGACCCTGGTCTGGGGGGAAGAGGAAGCCAGAGAGAGAGTGAGGGGCAGGCCAAGGCCGCATGTGCCCTGTCTAAGCTGCCTCCTGCACTGGCCCCCATATCTGTTTTCAAGGTCTCTGGGTCTCCCCTCCCCGGGTCGGGGAGGCACTCAGCCCGGCGTCGGGTGGGACACGGCCAGACAGGACAGAAGCCCAAAGCTGGGCTTTTACAGACAGACCTTCTTCCCGGAGCCGGCGCCTGCCACCAGCGCCCCTCCTCCCCCCCGAGGCAGCTGTGCCGGGCACCCCACCTGAGCGTCCGTGCCCTCAGCCAGGGCCAGGCACCCGTGACACAGAACCCAACAGAGTCCCCACCCTCGTGAGTCGTGGGCAGGGACAGACCACAGGCGGCCACCCGAGTGAGCCTGTCGTGTGGCGGGGCCGGGGAGACGCTATAGACGCCACCCACTCATACGGCAGCTAGGAGAGATGGGGGGGGCAGTGGCCACGTTGTAGGGAAGATCCGGGACGGACGTTCTTGGACATTTGAGCAGACGAGGAAGGAGGGGGGAGCCCTCGTGCAGGAGGGAGAACAGGCCACATAGACGCAGCGGCGAGTGCAGGGCCGGGGTCGGAGTGAACCGGGGGCGCCAGGAGGGTCCTCGCTGGCTGTCACGGCTGGGGGAGCATCAACAGGGTGGGGGGAGAGCGGCTGGGCAAGGCCTGGGGGTCTTTTCCAGCGCTGTAGGTCACAGCAAAAGACTGGGTTTCACGCCGAGTGAAACGGAAGCCGCTGCAGATTCCGTGCCGCAGTGGTAGCTCCTGACGGAGGTTCTAAAGGGGCGACTCCAGCTGCTGTGGGCGGCTCGAACGCAGAGCGTATTTGACGGTAGAGTCAATTCAGCTAACTAGCGACTGCACGTGGGGAGGAAGAGAAAGCATCAGAGAGGACTCCAGGTTTTGAAGCAGAAGGAATCTGCTGCCGGGACCCCTGGAGGACTGGACTCTTGGGACCTGCTCCCCTGTGGGACTCAGGAGAGGCTCCAGTGGAGGAAACCGAGCCTGGCAGCCCAGACAGCAGCCGCCCGTCCGCAGGCCCAGGGCCCATGTGAGGCTGGGGCGGGGAGGGAGCCAGAGGCCGACCCCCAGCACCGGAGCCAAAACCCCTGGCAGCCCTCCGGACCGTGGCCGTCCCCCCCGCCGTGCTGGGGGTGTTTAGCAGCTGGTTTTGGGCAGGAGTCGGGGAGTCTGATTTGCAGCGTTGGCCAATTTCTGTGGTGTAAATATTCCCCCTGTGGCTGATGTCAGGCTGCCAATGGCTTAAAAACCAGCTGGGTAAATTCCTCAAAACGTAACAACTGGCCCTTAAACCAGTACAAGCCGGCTCTGGGCACTGCTGCCGCCTACCCTCCAGCTGAGCGCCCTCCCAGCCAGGAACCGACGGCGCTCAGCCGTGATCCATCTGAGCCTGGGCCAGAGCAAAAGGCTTTGGAAGTTTCCCCCCCAGTTGGCTCCTCGTGAATCTCACCATTGAAAAAAAAAAACCCCAAAAAAACCAACAATTCCTGGGCCCTCAGCAGGAATTGGGGGTCCAGAAGCTAGAAGGACATGCCTGCTTTGTGACATGGTGATCACAGATGCGAGTCACCTGCTGCACAGGGGTGTTGACAGCTGTGAAGTCACTAAGGGCCCACAGCTGCAGGTTCTGGGCTTTGATGGTACCTCCAGGGACAAGCCCAGGCCAAAGGCGACACCTCCAAGCAGAGCAGAGCAAATAGACTAGTCCGGAAGGTCACGCTGGTGCCACTCTAGAACTTTCTGTCCCCACCACGCACAGGCTGGGCTCCCACGTAAGCTGGCTCCGGTGCTCACACACCCACCAGAACCAGGGACACGAGGGACTGAGACCTGACTAATCCTGCTGGAGGTGACCTGTTTCGAACTCTGGGAGTGAGAGAGGAAGTGCCGTAGCCAAAACCCAGACGTGAACGAGACGTCCCTTCCCGGGGCTCACGCTGACCTGCTCCCGGGGGACACTGAGCAGGGACAGGTGGGAAATTGCCACTGCTGAAGGTCAGAAGTCAGGGCTGAGCTCACCCGGCACCTTCTAGCTGGTCTACGCCTGCTGCTACATTTGATCTCTACAATTATCCTGTAAAAATGTCGTCCTTTGTTCATGATTGAGAGGACATTAAACGTAGGTTGAGCATCCTTAATCAGAACATCTGAAATGCAAAAGCTCCAAAATGTAAAACTTGTTGAGCACTGACAGGAAGCCACACGTGGAAAATGTCACACCTGACCTGACGTGATGGGTCATAGTCAAAACTTTGGTCCCTGCACAAAATCAATTAAAATATTGTGTAAAATTATCTTCAAGCTACGTTTATGAGATGTATGTGAAGCACAAATGGATTTTGTGTTTATTAGACTTGGTCCCATCCCCAAGACATCTCTTTATGTGTATGAACATATTCCAAAATCAGAAAAAGTCTGAAATCTGGAATAGTGCTGGTCCCAAGCATTTCAGACGAGGAATATGCAACCTGCCCCGTGACGTGGCCACGGTCACACGTGCAGCGGGTTGCACGGCAAGAGCCCGAACCCCAGACTGACTCCAGGTCCAGCTGTCCTTCCAGTGCACCCCAGTCTCCCCCAGAAGCCCTTTAGCGGATTTCCAGTTTCCCAGAGCCCTGGCTTAACCATTACTGGGCGGTGATTGTAAAGTTAGGACTTACACAACTGTTTGCCCAATAGCCCAATAGTCCCACCCTCTTCCTCTTTTAAACAGAGACACATCAGAACACGGCATCACTGTCTGTTCCACCCAGTGGTCGTGGTGACCAAAGCCACGCTCCAGCTAGGACCCCATCCCCCTGGCCACGGTCCATGCGTGTGCGAGCTGTACTTCTGGCTGTGCTGTCGCTCTGACGGGGCTGTAGACGTCCTCGCCCCACGGACACTGGGCTTGGCCGTGCGATTTGCTCTGGAGACCTGCAATTTCAGGGCTGCTCGTCACTGCAGCCTGGCCTGGCCTGTGCTGACAGCGGCCCCGACAGTGGGTGCTCCTCTCTAGCTCACTCCGCAAATTACAGAACTGAGGACCAAGAAAATTAATTTCTTTGGATGACTGAGGCTGTTACATTAAACTCAGAGGATGGCTGTGTTCTCGGGCATCAAGGAGGAGAGGAAGCCAGTGAAGAGCTAAAGGGGAGAACGGAACTGAGACCAGACAGAGCAGAGGGGAGAGAGCAGCTAGAGGTGACGGTGACAGCAGGTCTTCAGACTAAACTGCACCTTGTTTCTTACTGTGCCTCCGTCTCACTCTTCTCTAACCTGCCAGAGAATATACCTTTCATCTTAGAGCAGCGGAAGGTGCATTTCTGTTTCTCCCAGGAGACCCCTGGCCTGTTCCTCTCACTTTGCAGAGGAGACACTGGGTCCTCAGCACCCAACACGGTCCAGCGCGGGATTCTCCTCGCCGAGCCACAGGCAGCGCACAGGTGCGGCTAGGCGTACCCGGGCTCTCCCCGTGTGTGGGGGCTCCCACGGCCCCCGGGCCGGGTCCCCAGCCGGGCGTCGGAGCCCCCACATTCTGGGGGAGAGACGACAAGCTCGGGGAAAGCCCGCAATACCAAGCCACAAAATGAGAGTTTCCTCCCAGGATGTTGTTTTCCTAATATTTTTAAAAATTTATATTCATAATTTTAAAACCTAAGGTGTTTAGAAAAGTATAAAGAAGTAAAAAATCACCTGAAATCCCATCGCTCATGAAGAAAAGCCATTGATGTATTAGCGATTATTCGTCCAGATATTTCTCTGTCCATATGTAGCCACATAAAAAGAGATTCAATTTCATACAAATGGGATCATACTATGTATGTGGTTTTGAACATTTTTTTCACTTGATGATATGTCATGAACATTTTCTACGTCAATAAGTATAGAGTTATATTGTCATTTTTAATAACTGTGTGGCATTTCACCCTCTGGATGAACTATCTTGGAACGCCATGCTGAGACCCCATTATGTACAAAACGTGGCATAATAGCTGAGGGACCTCCGAGGTGACGCTGCCTTTCTCTAAATTCCAGTCCCCGACTTGCCCGCTGGGAGACGCTGGGAAAGTAGCCTTGCTCCCTGTCCCATTTCCCGTTCTGCAAAATGAAGACACTAATACTAAATAGTACCTTCCTGCTCACAGTGCTTGCGTTTTGTTTCGATGATTAAACAAGTTAATACCCAGGAAATTCCTAAAACAGCGCCTGCATCACAGTAGAGTCCCGTTAGGTATTGTTATTTAATTATATTTCATTAACCAGCCTCCTACTGATACATAGTTAGGTTGTTTCCAATTTTTTGCTATTATGAATTATTTCTACCAAGCAGTAAACATCTGCTGTATACATTCTGTCCACTTATCAAGTGATCTCTTTAGATAAACTCCTGAAGATGAATTTGCTTGATTTATTGCTGTGCACATAAAGTATTCAATTTGATATTTGTTCTCAAACTTTTCTAGAAATATTGTACTAACTTACGTTTTCATAAGCAACGAGGAAGCTCATTTCCCCAGACCACTCCCAGCACTGACTTTTGTCAATATTTTAAAATTTGTCAGCTAGTGGGTAAAAAGCAAAACTTTCTGAAATTATTTGCATATATTTCATTGCTTAAGAGGCCATTATTTTGTCCTGTTTGTTGAACCTTTATTTTTCTTCTTTTGTAAATTTTCTTTTCATCTCTTTTATGCCTTGTTCTATTGGATAATCGTTTTTAATGGTTACAAGAGTTGTTTGTAAATTACCCACATTAAAATGTTGCTGCCATAGTAGGGCTGCCAGATAAAATACAGGACATCCAGTTAAATGTGACTTTCAGACAAACAATGAACGCGACACACTTATACTAAAAATGATTCATAGTCTGTTTGAAATTCAAATTTAACTGGGCTTATATTTCTATTTGTTAAATTTAGCAAATGCATGTCATATGTACAGGAAATTTCTTTTGCAGTTTGTCATTTATTTTTTAATTCTGTTTACGGGGACTTTTTCCATCAAGAAGTTTATTTGGATTTTTTATAATTACAGCTGTCAGTCTTTTCCTTTATGGTTTCATGGCTTATTTAGAAGGGCTTTCAGAATCCCAGGCTCAGGACAAATATTTACTTATATATTTATCTAATTATTTTTTGGCTTCACTTTGTTATGTTCAATATTTGATGGATCTGGAATTAATTTTGGTCTGGGGAGCTAATGACTGGTTATTCCAACGTCATTTATGCAAAAATCCATCTATCCCATCGACGTGAGGTGGCACCTCGAGCACCGCAGTCTCTCCCACACTTCTCACGGGGACTCTGCCTCTGCCCCACGGAATGACCAGCGCTGGGCAGCACCGGCTGTTTCTCCCTCTGTGACAGAGGCAGCGCAGTGTGACAGACGGACCACAGGTCCCGCAGGCAGGATGCCGAATCAAACCCCTGGGCCCCCACGTCCAGCCGGTGACCTTGGATGTGACACGCACCCCACTGGGCCTCCACTTCCTCTCTGGAAGTGGCAGCAACGTCAGTATCTGCCTCTTAGGGCTGTTGTGATGAATAAAAGCATTCATACCCGTGAAACACTTGCTTCCATACTACCAGTAAGCAGTCGGTAACGTGGTGCTGTGTTTATTCATCTATGTGCACCCGTGTCTTCATGCTAATAGCCGGCAGGGATAATTCCCTTGTGCTCTCGTTTATCAACGTGTTGTTTCCTGTCCCTATTCTTCCAGAGACACCTAGAGTCGTGCCAGGTTAAAAACGAAATCCCACCAGGATGAGATGGAGATTGCACTGAATTCAGAGACACAAAGGACAAGATGGGTTACGATGTTTGCTGCTTCTTGACCAAGAGAAAGGCTTATGTTTTAATAGGGTCATCTCCAGTCGGCCAGTGGAGAGTGGAGGTGTTTGTTGGCTTGTTTTCTTTTCTGCGACGGAACACATTCTCTGATGAGTGTATATTCCCAGCTGTTTATGGTTTTGCCATTAGTGAGAATGGGATTTTTCATCCACATTTCCAGCTGGTCGGCGCAAGAGCACTGCTAACCCGCATGTGCATCTTGGAACCTGCCACTTCATCAGACTCGGTCTCCAGCCTGAACTTTCCAACTGGACAATCACATCCACTGCGAATAGTCATCTTTTTTTCTCCTGCTTTCCAATTAAATATATATATTTATTTAACAAATAAATTTAAATATATATATATTTAACAAAAAACAAAGGCACAACTTCCGTATTTTTACAGCTCATTTCCTTCTCTTGCCTCATGGCATGGACCAGACTTTCCAAACCTGCCTCCTGGTCTTGCCCCAACTTTCATGGAAATATTTGTCCTGCTGTTACGCATAAAGCAGGCGGAGCCTTGGAGAGGGCTGTTTGTTTTTTCTTTTTCTTCTTAACCCGTCAGGGAGGATGTGGAGGAAGCGGCACGTCAGAAGCGCCCAGACCGTCTCGTGCGCCCGCAGCAGCCGCGGCCCCTCCCGGTCTGAAGTTCTCTCCGCGCTTCCGCTGGAACAGCGGCCGCCCCGAACCCCTGGGCGCCCGGGCTCCCGGCGCTGACTCAGCCGCTCCGCCGAGCCGGCCTGGGCCGTGGCCCCCACGTCTGCGCCCCCGCGCCCCGGCGCCCCCAGCTCGCCAGCGCCCCGCCGGCTCGCCCCGCGCCTGTGCCCCCCGCGCCCCCCGCTCGCCCCGCGCGCCCCGCTCGTCTGCGTCCCCAGCTCGCCAGCACCCTCCTCGCCTCCCGCGCCCCCCGCGCCGGGCAGCGCCGCAGCGAGCGATCCGCGGTCGCCCAGGCTCGGCGCCGGCCCCGCCAGGACCCCGCGGCGCACGGGACGGGCCTCTCCAGGTAAGGGACGCGGGAGCTTCCCGGGCGGGGGCTCAGCATCGTGGGCGCCGCGAGGGCGCCGCGCGGGTTCCCGGCCGCGGGGACGATCTGCCCGCGGAAGTCGCGCTGAGCCCCGCCGCCGCCGCTGCGAGGGGACCCGCGTGGACACCGGGCCGGGTCCCCTCTCGGCGGAAGGCTGCGGCGCGGCGGTACCAGCTGCCCGGTGCCGGCTCCTGCGCTGCAGCGCCCGGTCACGCCGGGGCTCGGGTCGCCAAAGCGCGCGGGAGCGCGACGCCGTGTCCGGGCGGGGCGCAGGGCCGAATCGACGCCTCCCCCCTCGGGAAGCCTCCCCACCTGGGGACCCTCCCACCTGGGGACCCTCCGCCCCTGCCGCCGGGGGCTTGGGCAGTGCGAGGGGAAACTGAATCAAAGTTAGAAATTCCTTCTTGTCAAGTTCGGTCCCCAAAATTCAGTCTCTTCTTGTGACTGGCGGTGACATAGAACGGATTTTTCTCAGCGCAGCTGCTGAAGGTCACCACCGATGGAACTTCAGGGAAAGTTCGCCAGGCTCCGTGGGATTTGTCCCGGTCCCTGGCGGAAAGCTTCCTCCAGGCTTTCCAGGATCCCCATTGTCCCTGGGGAGGTGGAGACCGGCTCTGGGGACTGTGTTGGGGACTGTGTTATGGAGCTGAATCTCGTAAGAGAGTCTCTGTCGCCCACGGGGAAAGTTCTGGAAAGGAAGCTGTTGGACAGTCCAAGGTGACAGACCTCCTCACAGATGCACAGTGGGGTCACAGTGACCCGTCAGGATATGGCCCTGGGCCCAGGAGAAAAGTCCCTTCGCACCCTCGAGCGTTGTTCCTGGGAGAAGCTCCTCCCACCCACTGTGCACCCACCGACTGCCAGGTTTTCCTTAATTTCCCGGTGGGTTTTCCCGAGCCCCCGGGACCCCAGCCAGAGGACCCGCGTTTCTGGCTTAGCAGGGATGCAGTCTTGCTCTTTCCCATAAACCAGGTCCCCGGTGAGTTAGGGATCTGGTCCCCGAGGCTCTGGGGCTCGTCTTCTCGTCCCCTCGCCCCCGCTGAGCCTCCCCTTGGCACGAGCCGCAGTCTCTGCCTGTGGTCTGCGGGAGCCTGCACGGTGGGTTTAGGGCATCCTGTAGCCAGGGCGCCCTGGCTTTGATGTGATTTATACGCTGGGTTTTGATTAAGCCACATCTTCACGGATGGCTCAGCCTGAGCCACATTCCAGCTATGTGGACAAACAGGGAGAAAGAGCAAAACCCTACCTCCTTAGGAAAACTGCTCTGAAACAGATGACTACATTTATCCAAAGGAGAAATCACAGGTAAGCTATTCATTCATTCCCTGTAATCTTTGCATTAATGCATTCTTGTTCCAAAGGATTAATTTCCCAATCACCTTTTCCAGTAATGCCGTTTATTTTTCTGAACAAAATGCAAGCGATGAATGCATAAAGTATGATGTGTCTCTGAACTCAAATAAGTGTGGAAAATTGTACTAGATTTATGGCCATCACAGGCTTAGGATGTGAACTTAAAATAAACAAGGTTATGGTGGAAATGGGGGTAATTTTAAAAAATAACGTGGACCTTCATTAGTCTGAAAAAGAAATAGCTCAAACAGAAGTCCAGTTGCTGCGTGTAAGTTGTGATGCGGAGAACTGCTGTCTCTCCGGTTTCTTTCCTTGCTGGGTTAATGACACACGCCGCCATTCGGAACACGCCGCTTGCTAGTTAATCTTCCTCCCGCAAATATTTACCCTGCCAGGCACACGGTCGGAGCAGACTCAGAATCTGCAGCCCTCAGCTGCTCTGTGTGTAGTAAATTGTTCAAATCCAATACTACTGCCATGACTTAAATGGAAAATGAAATGATATCAAGGAAAATGTCCTTAAATTATCCTGTCTGGCCACAGTAGAAAGAACAGTGCCTATAAAATTGACATGGTTCCAAGACTCTGAGGTTACAGCTTCTAATAAGTTCTAATGTAGAAAAAGACCATAATGGCTCTGAATTCTGGCATCTAAGACTCTGGAACTGGTCCGTGTCGGTGAACTTTTTAGGTAACTGATGTTCGCTATTAAAAGTGACACCGTTTTCAACCACGTGGGCTGTTTTGGAAGGAAATATTTCTGAAGTGCCTTATGGGCTTCCTGCATGTGGCGAGTTGGCTAACAGGGATGTGCGTGTTTCCTGGTGACGGGGACCGGCCTGGCGACAAGCGGTTGTCTGGTGTCCACAGGGGACAGAGCACTGGCCTGCGTGTCAGTCAGGTCAGCTCATAGTCCTGGCTCTGCCACTGGTCGGGGAACCTTAAGCTCGCTGCCCTCCCGAGTGTCAGCCCTCTTATTTGTGAAACCCCGAGAGGCCCGATACCTCAAGGTCAGTTCCGTTTATTACGCACTTACACGCGCTAAGCATTTTGTGTGTGCGGCTATTTAACCCTCAGAGTAACGATCGCCATCCGGTTTGCCTGATGGGGAAGCTGGTCCTTGGGGAAGCTGGTCCTTGGAGAAGCTGCTCGGCTTCCCCAGGGCTCACGGAGCGGGGAGAGCTGGGATTCTAAACCGGGGTCGTCTGGTTTGGAAGCCTGTGCCCTTCCCACCTGTGCTGCACCTACTGTATGGAATTGCTCAAAGAAAAATACCTTGGAGAGGGCGCCAGCACTCAAAAAAAAAAAAAAAAAAAATGTAGCTGCATTTAACGATGATTACCATTTCCACCCTGTGAGGATTACATTAAATGAGATCGTTCATGTTTGGGCCGTCTGTTAAAGGTCATGACTACATCAGTTATCTTCTGGAAGCTCCTCACGGCCCTTGAGACTCAGTTTCCCCATTTACAAATTTAGGGAAGGATCGCCTTCCTTGCTGGGCTGTCGTGGGAGTCATAGCTGATGGTGTAGGCAAGAGCTAGCACATAGTAGGTGCTTCACAAACACAGCCCTTGCGAACCTTTCCCTTCCGTGGTCTGCCCTGTCCCTGCACTGTGGACACTGGTGCCCTGTAGGTTTCCTCTGTGTGTCCTTGAACACGTGCCTCTGCGGCTGGACATGCCCAGAAGGGTCCCTCCTGTGCCCCAGTGACGGTGATGCTCCAAGCCCCTCCAGGTGGAGCCTCCTTGGGAAGGGACAGGTGAGGCCATGGTGAGGCGCAGGGGCAGGAACCAAGGGTGCCGCGCGAAGCCGGTTTAAGGGTTCGGCGAGCAGCAGCCGGTATTTGCTGTATCTCAGCACTTTCCGTGCAGTGGAGCTTGTCTCTGTCGACTGTCTCCCCAGAGGGCCCCCTCGAGGCCTGGCTCGGAGCAGGTGAAAACGCAAAGGAAAACAGCTTCGTCCTGGGCTTCTCTGGGTCCCAGGGCATCTGGGTGCCTTGACTTAGATTCCTGCTGCTGCCTGTGAGGAAACGGCGCCTCGAGCAAGGCTGCTGGAGCCTTCGTTTGTTGGATCTATTTTTACTTACATGTGACATTTGCCACTGATTTTTATACGTTGTACAAAATGTGTCCAATAAACAGATGCATTTTCAAGAGCTCTTATCAATGAAACAAATTGATAATAAACAAATTAGCTTCTAAAATCCTGTTCCCCTTACGAGATCTGGAAAGTTCTCAGGACTTCCAGACGGAGTTTTCAGGAGAGGCTCTGGGCCTTGCACATGGTCAGGAACCGATGCTGTTGCCGAGAGCTGTTGCTGTGGAGCTGGCGGGGTGTGGCAGGACGCGGTTCAGGTCCACAGACGGTGCGGGCTTGCGGATTAGTTCAGCGGGGACAGAGGCCACGTCCTCAGCTGGGATGCGGGATGTTTTGGCAGAACAGGCCAAGGCAGCAGGGCTGCAGAGAGACGGAGAACTTGGTCCTACTTGGGGGGAGGGACGGGGCAGATCCCGGTTTTCTGGGCCCTAAAGTTTATGCCATTTGGGCATAAACCCTCCTTAGTAAAGTAATGCAAAATTATGAAAACAAAAGTAAGTACAAAAGTGAATACATAGGATGAGAAAATAAGTCACAGCAAATTACAAATAATAAAAAAGATTTTTTAAAAACCTCAGTTGTAAAGAAAGATAAAAATATAGATACCACAGACATCACAGAATCCATAAAAACTTAACGTAATTTTCCCAGTTAACCGCGTGCCTGACCTGCCTCTGGGCATGTTTATTCCTCCCCTTCCCGGCTGACCTTTGATCTCTTCACATTTCAACTGCTTTTGTGACTTCATTTCTGCAGAAAATAGAAACATTGGCAGTCTTCTTGCACAGTTGATCAATCTTTGATTTTCGCTGAGACGTGGTTTAGAATTGCTTCTTTTAGCTTCATTACCCAGTACTGGCGATACCGTTTCTGGGGAAGCCTCCACCAAAGTTCTGCCGCACGTGAGCTGCACGATGTCCGGCGTGTCCAGTTTTCTCAGGTGCTGATGAATCCCCATTGCTGCTCTTTGACTGGACGTCGCTCCTGACCAGGTGTCTCTGACGTCCACACTACGTGGTGCCTTAGGAGCTTCCTCTCGTCTTCCCTGGTGTCGGTGTTTCATGTCAAACCAGCACGGATTCAGTAAGAGCAGCATTTCAGACCAAGGGAGGAGCCGGGCCGGGCTGTCCAGGCCGGTGCAGGGGACGGGCAGGCCAGAGGCCGCCCGGAGCGGGAGGGGCGCGAGGACAGACAGGCCCACCCACAGCTGCCGAGCCAAAGGCCTGTCCGCGAGTCTCGAAGCGTGGGAAAGCCAGTGGAGTGTGTTCTTTGAGTCATCGGCCGACAGACAGACCTCGCTTGAGTCCTCCCTGCCACTCAGTAAACAGCCTGCGGAACTTTGCTCTCTGTGACCTCTTTATGTAAGAGTCACCGAGAGCCAAGTATATATTAGGTCATAAAATGTGAAATGTCTTTTTTGAATCAAAAGTTTAGCTTATTATATCTCAAACAAGAAGCAGTGCAGTTAATCAAAGTGTGCGCCTAAACTGGCGACACAGTTTTGCCATCTTAGCGGTAGCTTGTCTATGCCAGCAGCGAAGAAGCCTGGAGAGCGAGTGGTGATGAAATCGCAAAATGTGGCTTCCACAGCTTGTTGAGAATTGAATATTTGTCCTTGTAAGAAGGGGTCCAAAGCGCGGAAGAAGTGACAGTCAGTTGGTGCGAGGTCTGGTGAATCCCATGGATGACAGAGTTTCCAAGTCCTGCTGCTGTAGTTTGAGCAGCGCTGTGTGTGCGGCACGCGGTTGAGCAGAATTGTCTTGTAAGAGGATCAACCTGTCTCTACTGACCAGTCTCAGCTGCTTAATCGCAAGTGTCCTCATCATTTCATCCAGTTGGCCGTAGTGAACATCCGCTGTCATCGACTGACCAGGCGTCATGAAGAATGATACCAGCCCTGGACCACCTAAAGGACACCATTAGCATTTTTGATGAATATTTGGTTTTGGACTGTGTTTCAGTGCTTCATCTTTCTCCAGCCATTGTGTCGAACACTTGCGATTGTCAAAGAGAATCCATTTTTCATCACATGTGACAATACTGTGTAGAAATGGTTCACCTTTACGTCGTGACAACAAAGAAAGGCAAGCTTTGAGACGATTTCTCTTCTGACGCTCCTTTAATTCATGCAGAACCCATCTACCCAGCTTCTTTACCTTGCCCATTTGTTTCAGATGGTCCAATATTGTTGGAATAGAAACATCAAACCTTGCTGCTAATTCACACGTAGGTTGAGATGGATTCGCTTCCACTACAGCTTTCAGCCCATCATTATCCACCTTGGTGTCAGGTCGCCCACGTGACTCATTTTCAAGATTAAAATCACCAGCACAGAACCCCTCAAACCATCTACACACCATGCATTCGTTAGCCACATCCTTCCCAAACACTTCATTGATATTTTGAGTTGTGTGTGCTGCATTGATCTCACAACGGAACTCATATTTGAAAATAACACGAATTTTTGAGTTACCTGTGGTTTCACAAAAATTGCTCTCAAAAAAATTTGAAAGATAATCACAAGCCAAACCATGCTTGTGAAAGAATGAGAATGTACCTTCACAATAAAAATAAAACAGGAAGCGTCAATGTGAAATGCCAGAGATATCAACTGTCAAACTTAGTGCTTAAAGAAATCGGACGTTTCATACTTAGCCTAATATCTACCACTAAACCCAGACTAAACGTAACCCAACTCTTCTCCTTGGCCTGATCCCCCAAATGCTGCAGATTCTCGAAGGCTTCCAGACTGGAGGGGAAGTGAGCCCAGTGGTGAGGGGTTGGAACAGAAAGAGGCAGTAGTTTTAATCAATTGCAGTTAATATCTTTCAGAAATTTTACTAAAATATATGACCACGTGAACATACTGTCAGGGAGCGTGCCTCCCAGGGTCTTAGAAGGGCCCCAAGCAAGGGAAGTGCTCTGGATCGTAAGCCCGTTAGCTTCATAGTAAACGCACCTCTGAAGTGGGACGCAGAAAGTCAGGGAAGGCTTCCTGGAGGAAGGGGCAATGGAGCCAGGCCTTGGAGACTTTGGCTGGTCAATGAGGATGGACGTTCCTGGTTCAGGGACAATGGAGAAGAGCAGCTGGGCTGGAATGGGGGTGCATGTAGGAGAGGAGGCTGGGAGGCTCGGATGGAGCCGGGCCATGGTCGGCCTTCACTCTGTGGATAATGGGGAGCTACCGCTGATTAATGTGGCCATCTGGGGTGGGTAGGTGGGCGGCAAGAGACCACAGGAAGGACCGGGCACAGAGGGCTGTGTGGCTCAGGGAGCCTGGGGAGCAGAGCTGAGGGGAAAGGGCTTCAGAAGGCAAAGCCACAGAGGTGGGAGGATTACTTGAGGCCAGGAGTTCGAGACCATCCTGAGCAGGAGCAAGACCCTGTCTCTAGAAAAAATAGAAAAATTAGCCAGGCGCGGTGGCTCACACCTGTCATCCTAGCACTCTGGGAGGCCGAGGCAGAAGGGTCGCTTGAGCTCAGGAGTGTGAGACCAGCCTGAGCAAGAGTGAGACCCCGTCTCTACTAAAAATAGAAAAAATTAGCCGGGTGTGGTGGTGCACGCCTGTAGTCCCAGCTACCTGGGAGGCTGAGGCAGGAGGATTATTGCTTGAGCCCAGAAGTTTGAGGCTGCAGTGAGCTGTGGTGATGCCACTGCACTCTAGCCTGGGTGACAGAGAGAGACCCTGTCAAAAAAAAAAAAAAAAAAAAAAAAAAAAGCAAGCAGAGCCTCCAGGGCTGGGACACGGGTGGGCAGAGAGTAACGGGTGGCACAGTAGGTTTGCTGACACCAGCGTCACCGTGAACAAATGGTGACGCCTTGTGCTATGACATCACTAGGCGATAGAACTTTTCAGCTCCGTCATAATCTTCCGGGACCACCGTCATGGACAGAAACGTCGTACGCACAGGGAAGCCTGTTGGGGACAGGGAGGGGTTGGCAGGGTCCTGTGCAATGGTGGCGGGCAGGAGGCTCTGGGTCTTAACTACAGAACCACAGATGACGGCGTTGTGGGGCTGAAAGCCACATCCCGGGGTGCCCCAGTGAAGACGTCCAGTCGCAAGCCTGGCCCCAGGAGAGAGGCCAGGCTGAAACACAAAGCGGGACTCGATTTCCCCTGCAGCCTTCCGCAGCCTCGTCATGCCAGTCCCGGGACGCCTGCCGCCCCTGCCACGGCCGGGCTGTGCGAATGGGCACGATCCAGGGCGAGCTCCCTCCGAGCCGCTGAGTCAGGAGCCCGTCCCGGTCAGGGCTCCGCCAGGGGCACGTGTGCACCGGGTCCCATGGATCGGGAGGGCGCTGCCCTGCACCCCTTCTGCCGCTGGCCTGAGCAGGACAACTCCAGGAGGGAGAAGCGACCCTAGGCTTCCGGTCAGGCTCTCGAATGGGCCCCGGACGGCACCCGAGGCTGAGTGCGTCGCGCACCCTGAATGGAGGAGCACAGGAGCCGGCGCACCGGTCCTCCGTCTGCTCGGCCAGGCTGGGAGGGCTGCCCGTGGCTCTCCAGCCAAACGGGGCAGGATCCCCTTCCCTGCCTCCCCCTGACCCTCTAGGGAGGAGCAGCTGGGGGCAGAGGAAGAGCCCTGGCTGTGAGACACAGAGAGGTCGTGCAACCTGCCCAAGTTCACACAGCCACCAAGGGCAGAGCCATTACTCAAACTCTGGGGGACGGAGCCTCAGCCTGCCACTCTCTGCATCCCACTGTCACTGCCTCATCGAAGAAGGTCGTGTTCAAGAAGCAAGGAACAAAACCTGGCAGGCTTGTCCACACTGGCCTGAGCGATTGGGCACCGTGGGGTGCTGGGCGCAGACCACGCGACACAGTGGTTTTGATAAAAGGGACATTTTGGACATCTTGACACAGGTGATTAACACAGCACCGTCAAAGGAGCTTGTGCAAATCGTGGACTCACAGTTGTGTCCGGATGTTGTGTGCAGTGCACAACCCGCCCCACCCTCCCCAGCCCTGCCTCTGCCCCGGTTCTCACCCTCCCTGACCTTAATCACCCTGCTGATGTAGCACAGTGTCCAGTGAGAACAAAACGTGTTGAATCATTTGTTTTCTAAGCCCCAGGTCTCAGAGGAGCAGCCTCCAAAATGTCAGGTTTCCATAATCAGTCTCTGTCCCCAAAGCCTCCCCCCAGGAAGTTTGCACATGCGATGAGGTGCGACGGCTGTGTCTTCTTTGTCTCCCGGTTTCTGGGCGTTGCCCCGCGCACCGGGACTGGGTCCTCGGTGCCTGCTGCGCTGCCGGGGAGGACCTGGGCGCGGCGACCTGCCCAAGGTCACTCAGCTTCTCCACAGCAGGCTTGCTGCTCCTCCAGGGATGCTCTTGCTCTCTGTCTACGGAAGGGAGGAGGTAGGCAGGGAGCCCTGGACGGTGACCCCATTCCTGAGCAGCCCCTGGGTGAGCCCCGTGGGTTCCCAAGGGCCGTGGGCACCCACAGGGATGCTGTCTGTCCTGGTAATGCCTTCACAGACACAGACGGTCCTGCAGCTCAGACGCGCACAGCACCACAGCTGCCTGCCTGGGAGGGGCCGTCAGTTTCGGGGAGATTGATTGCTCTCCGAGACAGCCAAGTCAGTTGCTTGCAGCTTGCTGTGGCCGGTCTGAGTCACGGTGGGGTACATGGTGGGGTACGTGGGCTTGCGGAGCTCTCCTGAGCCCTTTGTACCGGCAGAATCAGAGCCTGCATGGTGCGGCCCCCCCAGCCCTCTGAGCTGGCTGTGGGCAGGGAGGAAGACCTGGTCACTGTGGGATGTCCCCTTGTCAAAGGAGACCAGGGGCTGTGCTCGGGGGAGGCCGCCGCTCAGAGCCGGGCAGGGTTTGCAGCCTGCAGGACAGGAGCGTCCTGGACTCCCGCAGCCAGACTCGGGGTGGGGCCCCTACAGCGGAAACCGTCGAACAAAAGTGTGACCCGCAGCTGATGCTGTCTCTGCGTCAATGTCTTAGCTTACTCTGCGTCAGGAGCGTGCTGGGCGCTTCAGACGGGTATTCTCGTTTATTCTTCTCAGAGATCTAACAAGATGCACTGGGATATCATCATCCCCGTGTTAAGCAAAGGAAACTGAGACTGGAGGAAGTTGCACGGCTTGTGCAGTGCCACCGTGCGGGTGGCCAGGCAGCCACACCTGCGCCTGGGTGTCACGTCTCAGGACCCGAGTTCTTAGCACCCCCCTCCCCCATCACGCCTTGGCTGACACGTGAGCCTTCTGCAGGCGTCCGGGATCTGCCCTCACTCGGAAGGGGCTTTGGGGTTCTGTGCCGGGGGGCGTGACCGCAGAGGCACACACACCTGCGCACACCTGCCTGTCCTACGGACGAGAAGCTCCTCGCTCGTGCGCTGGGGAGGTGGAGGGTTTGACTCAAGGGAGTGGGAGCCGCGGACAGAGCAGCACGGGTTCGGGGAGGCGTGAAAGGGCCCCCTGAGCGAGGGCAGCGTCACCCTGCCGGGATGGCTCCCACTGCTGTCCCTGCTGCTCAGCTCCTTTTCATCGTTTGCAGGAGAAAGGCTGATTCTTTGAATTAACGATAACAACAACGAAAATCCGTCAGAGACTCTCTGCCAGTGTTTAGTGAAGTAACCAGTAAATGATTGCCTGAAGACCACAGACGGAATGGTGATCGGATTAGAAATGCAAGCTCTGTTTCCTAAGGATTGCTTTGGCCACTGGTCTGATCTAAGGTGGACGAACATCTCCAAACACAGGAGACTGTCACGCGATTCCTCAGGGATTCAACACGGGTGGGGTGCGAAGGAGCAGGGGTCACCCCTTCGGCAGCATTCCATCCACGCCACGCGTCCTCGCTGCCTGGCCACAGCCACGCGTCACCACACTCAGTGCCTGTCACTGCGTCCCTGCGGCACCCCCCCTCCCCACGCCCATCCCAAGTCTCTCTCTCCAGCCACAACCAAACCCCACAGTTCCCACGGCCGTGTCTCGCTGTGGCCCTGAAGTGCCACCCCATCCCGGTGCCTGGGACAGGGACTGTAGTCACCTTGCTTGGCTTGATGACCATAACAGCCATCGTGAATGCTTGAACACCACCGTGAATGGAAAACCCTTTCTGAAACACAGATTACGCACAGAAAGCAGCTGCTGTCCTCATTGTGTGCAGACCTTCCTCTTGTCGCTGGACGGGGGACATTTCCACAGAAGTCACTGTGCTTTCTCTCCTCCCTCCTGGGTCTGTGACCTCCGGCCTGGCCCAGCCTGGGAGTTGGTGTCGCGGAAACAGAGGGCACGGGAGCCGCCAGCTCCTCACAATCAGAAATGCGATTGTGCGGCAGAATAATAGCCTTGCAAGCCAGGCTTTTTTCTCGAGAAGAAATTTTCCAAACTCCCTCATTGCCTTCCTTATTTAGCATATCACAAAGCAATTTAGAGGAGTTGGCTCATCAGTTCCTCCCCCTGGGTTGGAGCCATGTTCATGTCCTCAGTGAGGCGTGAGCTGCATTCCGGAAGGAGAAGTTGACAGGGGGAGTTGACAACAAAAGATAGGACAGAAATGGCAGAGGGGACGGTGAGAGAGAGAAAGTGGCAAGACTGTGTCTCCTCATCTCCTCTCCCCACCTAGGTTCGGAAGGGGCCGGGTGCATGAAATAACTTGAGAAGCACCGAGGCCACTTGGGACATCTCATGATGGCCGTGTGAGCCTGGGGTGACGCAGACACAGAGAGCAGGGGTCAGACTCCGGGCAGAATGAGACTCGGTACCAACAACAGGAAGGTAACTAGAAAGTCTCTAAATGTTTGGAAATTAAGCAACATACTTCTAAATACCCATGAGTCACAGAGTAAATCATGATATGAGTTAGAAAATATTCTGGGCTCATGGGTTGTAGCCAAAGCACCACTCAGAGGAACACGCATAGCACCAGATGCAGATGTTAGAAAAGAAGAAAGGTCTGACATCAGCGACGGAAGCTTCCAACTTAGCGAGGTAGAAAAGGCTGGCAAAGCAAACCCAGGGAAAGTCAAAGGAAGAAAATAATAAAGAAAAGGGCGGAAATCACTGAAATCAGAAAGCAACATACGGCAAAGCTAAGAGTTGATTATTTTAAAAGATTGATAAAATTGATACACTGATGAAGAAAATAAGAAAGAAAATGTGAATGACCAGAGTCAGGCGTGACAAGGGCGTCACTGTGGCTATGACTGGCAGTAAACATAGGAAGGCAGCAGCGTGAACAACTTCATCTCAATAAATTTACCAATTTGGATGAAATGGACAAATTTCTTTTAAAACACGGCTTACCAACTACGTCAGGATGGGAGTGGCCCTGGGTTTAGCTTTTCTAGCTGCCCTCAGTTTCTGTGTAGCTGTGGGGCCCGCAGGGGGCTCAGCACCCCGTGGCAGAGACGGGGTGAGCGGCAGGGCCCCCAGGCCAGGTGGAAAGCGAGGGGGGGGGAGCAGGGGGAGAGGAGGGGGGGAGAGGGGGCGGGGGCGGAGAGCAGGGGCCTCAGAGATTTGCAGCCAGAGACCGTGATACAAAGCCCAGCGACTGGGGCCCACAGCTGGAGCACTGGGGGCTTGCGGGGCGCACAGGCCGGGCAGCAGGGGCGTTGCCTGGAGACCACGAGGACCAGAACCCTCACAGGGCTCCTCTCAGATCCAGGCACATCTTAGGGAAGGAGGAAAAAGAAAACTATCTGAAGGACCTCAGACTTTTCCCTGGAGAGCCTGGACGTTGCCTTAGGGTACTGCACGAAATCATTGAATCAGATGAAATCTAGGCTGTGTCAGACACTAGGAGAAAGATTACTTCAATTATAGGCAAAACAGAGGCGTTACATTTTCTCTGCACATCAGCGTTGTGGTATGAATGATTTTCAATTTTGATACATTGCCTTATTTCCAAGGGGAAAATAGAAATGTCAAAGTATAATTTTCAAAAGGTTAAAATTATGACTCTCATGCAAATATACAAAGTAAGCAAGTGGCAATGGTTTATGTAATTCCCTAAGAAGGAAGCCGGCAAAATGGTAAATCCGGGGCTTGGTCTGAATGTCTGTGTCCCTTCAGACTTTTTATGCTGACACCTGATCTCCAGTCAGCAGCGTGCGGGGCCTGGGAGGCGAGGAGGGGTGAGGGCAGGGCCCCCACGTGCGGTCAGGGCCCTGCTAACAGCAGCCCGGGAGTGCCTCGCCCCTCCCGCCACGTGAGGACACAGTCGGAAGGCGCCATCGGTCCGAACGGGCCCTCCCCAGACACGAACCTGCCCTCTCTGACCCACGGTCGCAGAACTGTGAGAAATGAGTGCTTGTTTATAAGCCACTCGGTTTATGGTATTTTTGCTACGGCAGCCCACACCGGCTGAGACAGCTGGCTCGCGCAGAATGGAAGAGAGCGAAAGAAAGGTTGCTTGAGTAAGATCGCCGGCTTACGTCCCCCAGGACAGCAGAACTGCAGGCTTCGGGACGGTGTCTGCTACCAAAGGTCCTTGCCTTGCACCAGGCAAGAGTTGTCTGCGCTGCTACCCGTTCTCCACAAGTTACGGCCACCCTTCTGAGCTGTGAAATATCTAATCCACAGCAAGAAGCAGGCACAGCCCCAGAGAATCAGGTAATCCGGGCCAGCCCGCTGGACGCAGGCACCCTGCTGCCTGTGTGGGGCGAGCGGGCACCAGACGGCACTGTCATTCCAAGACGTGACGGGAGAGGCGCAAAGGCTCAGGGCTGGGACGAAGGCACAGCCGTGAGTGAGGACTTGGAGACCGGGGCAAATGGCCACCAGCCCAAGAGGCCAGAGGGACCTGACACACCCAACCGTCACCTCCCAGGGAGCAGAAGCCAGCAGGGACCTGGGGACAGGGCACAGATCTGAAGATGCTCCCTGTCCACTGCCACGGGGACATGCAGGCATAGCCCATTTCACTGCATTTCGCGTCACTGCCCTCCACGGGTCTGCGTTTTCTGTGAGCTGAAGGTTTGCGCGACCCTGTACCCAGCAAGTCAGTCGGCACCGTTTTTCCAACAGCACGTGCTCACTTCGCGTCTCTGTGCCTTAGCTGGGTAATTCTTGCAACATTTCGACCTTTTTATCATTATTGTATCTGTTAGTGTGACTTGTGGCTGGTGATCTTTGATGTTACTGCTGTAACCGGTGGGGACACCAGGAACCGGGCCCATCCGAGATGGTGAATTGAATCGGTGAGCGTTCTGTGTGCTCCGACTGGTCAGTTTCCACCTCTCCGCCTCCCCGCTGACCTCCCTGTTCCCTAAGGTACAGCTGTATTGAAATTATGCTAATCAGCAACCCTACGGTAGCCTCTGAGTGTTCAAGGAAAAGAAGCGTCACACGTCTCTCTCTGTAAATCAAAAGCTAGAAATGATTAGACTTAGTGAAGAGGGTGTGTCAGAGTCCAAGATGGGCCAAAAGCTGGGCTTCTTGTGCCAAACAGCCAAGTTGTGACTGCAAAGGAAAAGTTCTTTTTTTTTTTTTTAGACAGAGTCTCACTTTGTTGCCCAGGCTAGAGTGAGTGCCGTGGCGTCTGCCTAGCTCACAGCAACCTCAAACTCCTGAGCTCAAGGGATCCTCCTGTCTCAGCCTCCCGAGTAGCTGGGACTACAGGCATGCACCACCATGCCCGGCTAATTTTTTCTATATATATATTTTTAGCTGTCCATATAATTTCTTTCTATTTTTAGTAGAGATGGGGTCTTGCTCTTGCTCAGGCTGGTCTCGAACTCCTGAGCTCAAACGATCCGCCCACCTCGGCCTCCTAGAGTGCTAGGATTACAGGCGTGAGCCACCGCGCCCGGCCAGGAAAAGTTCTTGAAGGAAATTAGAAGTGCTACTCCAGTGAACACATGAATGATAAAAAACCAAAACAGCCTGTTGCCGCTGTGGAGAAGTTTGAGTGGTCTGCATAGATCAAACCAGCCACGACACTCCCTGAAGCCGAAGCCTGGTCCACAGCAAGGCCCTGACTCCTCGATTCTACAAAGGCTGAGAGAGGTGAGGAAGCTGCAGGAGAAAAGTTTGATGCCAGCAGAGGCTGGTGCGTGAGATTTAGGGAAAGAAGCCGTCTCATAACATGGAAGCACCAGGGGAAGCAGCAAGCGGCGATGTGGAAACAGTAGCAACTTATGCAGAAGACCCGGCTGAGATCACTGGTGAAGGCGGCTACACTAACAACCCATTGTCAATGTAGATGAAACAGTCTTAGGTTGGAAGAAGACGCCATCTAGGACTTCCATAGCTACAGAGGAGAAGTCAATGCCTGGTTTCAAAGCTTCAAAGGACAAGTGGCCTCCCCTGTTAGGGGCTAATGGAGCTGGTGATGTTAAGTTGAAGCCAATGCTCATTTACAATCCTGAAAATCCCAGGATTCCTAGGAATTATGCTGTATCTACTCTGCATGTGCTCTATAAATGGAACAACAAAGCCCAGACACCAGCACATCTGTTTATAGCATGGTTTCCTGAGTATTTTAAGTCCACTGTTGAGACCTACTGTGCAGGAAAAAGAGTTCTTCTCAAAATACTACTATTGACAAGGCACCTGGCCACCTGCGAGCGCTGACGGAGCTGTACACGGAGGTGAACGTGTTTTCACGCCTGCCGACACGACATCCACCCTGCAGCTCATGGATCAAGGAGTGAGTGTGACTTCCAAGTCTTACTGTTTAAGGAATATGTTCTGTTAGGCTGTAGCTGCCATAGACAGTGATTCCTCCAATGAACCTGGACAGAGTAAGTTGAGAACCTTCTAGAAGTGGCTCAGCATTCTAGATTCCATTATGAACATTCATGATTCATGGGGCGGGGGTCAAAATACCAACATTAACAGGAATTTGGAAGAAGCTGATTCCAACCCTCCGGGATGAATTTGAGGGGTTCAGGACTTCAGCCGGGGAAGTAACTGGAAACGTGGAAAGGGCCGGAGACCCGGAGTGACCAGCGCGGCCTCTCAGTGTGCAGGGAGACGGGGACGAGGAGCCTGCGGAGGTGGCGGCTGCTGCAATTTCACGATAAACCTTCCGTGGATGAGGAGCTTCTTACGGATGGGCAAGGAAAGTGGTTTACTGAGGTGGAATCTACTCCTGGTGAAGATGCCGTGAACACTGTTGAGATGACAACAGAGAATTTAGAAAACTACATGAACACAGTTGATAACGCAGCAGCAGAGTTTGAGAGAGTGGACTCCAGTTTTGAAAGTTTTGTGGGTAAAATGCTGTCAAACAGCGTCACACGCTGCAGAGAAATCTCTCAGGAAAGGAAGAGTCAGTTGATGCGGCTGACGTCACTGGTGTCGTCTTTTAAGAAGTTGCCGCGGTCGCCCCAGCCTGCAGCCCCCGCCACCCCGCCCACTCAGCAGCCGCCAACATCGAGGCAAACCCTCCACCGGCAAGTAGATTACGACTCACTGAAGGCTCAGATGGTTATGGGCATCTTTTAGCAAGAAGGTATTTTTAAATTAACGTATGCACATGGGGTTTTTTTTAGATATGATGCTATTACACACTTAATAAACTACAGTATAGTGTAAACGTAACTTTTATATGCACTGGGAAACCAAAAAATGTGTGCAACTCACTTGGTTCCGCTATTCGCTCTACCGCAGTGGTCTGACATCTCGGAGGTGTCCCTGTAGTAACCCCTCGTGCGCCCAGACGTCAGCCTGGGGGGCAGACAGGAGAAGGGGCAGAACCCACAGAGCCTGCACGTGTTCCTAAAGGACGGACCGTTGACATCTTCCCTGGTGGGAAGTGGAAAATTGAATGACTAAATATTTAAACTGAAAAGAGACGTTTAAGTGTGAAAGACTGTGATGCTGTTAACTAGTAAGTTTGCTCCACCGCCTGGCGAGCTGGGCGCCCACACGGGGCTCTCGAGCCGCCGTGGGAGCCGGAGGGCTTTTGCCCCACACGCTGGGCAGTGTGGACAGCTCCTGCATGCCAGTCGTTTGCCGGTTTTTCTTTTCTTTGTAACATGAAATAAGAAGCTAGAATTCAAGATTCAGGGGAAACACGTAGCAAATGATGCATTTCACAAACCAGAAGTAAATTTTAAATAGAATCTGCTGCAAACACTCAGTAAAGCTCCGTAAACCGTGATCCTCTGAATAAGACACGAAGGACAGACCAGCACGTGGGCGAAAGAGCAAAGAGCCGGGGAGACATCCCAGTCGTTTCTAATGATGAGTTGATTCCTCTTTCTGCTCTTTCTTTACATCACACTGAAATCACCAAAGAAGTAAAAAATGCCTGGGAACGTTCGCAGTGGTGCTTGGAAACAGGTGAGGGTGCTCTCGAGAGAAAGGGGAGGAATTTCTGGAATTCAGGACGCGCGTGGGGTCAGACTGACAGTCACGGGCGGCCTCGGTCAAGAGAGGCTGCACCTCTCCGCGGCGTCAGGCCTGCGTGAGTGGCTGCGGACGGGCAGGTGGGAGGAAGCCGACACGGGGCACCTGCGGGCTGGGACGTGTGCCCATCGCATTCCCTGCTCCTCTCAATGGCTCCTGGCGCGCGAGGACTTTGGGCTCTCCGGGCCCCAGCTTGCACCCTGACCCCTGTGCTGGCAGCTGGGCCCGGGCACCTGCCCGCCCCTCAGCTCTCTGGAGAAGGATCAAAATTTAGATGGGATGTGGGCAGGGTCAAAGGTCAGAGTAGAAACTCCGCCTCCCCCCCACCCCCCGCCCCCCTCCCCCCCCAGAAACCCCACCCACGGTGACATGTGTCCAGGGCACCCTGTCCAAGGTCGGGGATCGGGCATTTTATAAAAGGGGTGCTCTGAACATACTTTATTTTCTGAAAGAACTATGTTTGTGAATTTTACATATACTGACAAGCTGTTGAAAATGTATTTAATTTTGTAATGTCTACCAGTGATTTATTTACAAGCTATTTACTCAAATAAATGGAGCTGCTTATAAAAAAAGAGAGAGAAGTGGGTGGCTGTCCGCAGGGTCCCCAGCAGGGCAGCAGAAGGCCCTGGGTCGGACAGCGTCAGGCACGGCAGCGAGGAGGCCCTGGAGCTCTGAGCCCGGGGGGACTGGGAGAAACTGGAAAACTTCAGTTTGCTTGTAATCTGAGCCAATTGAACAGAAAAAGAAAAAAGTGGCAACGTGGGAAGAAAGAGATAAAACTGTTCTTTGCAGACTATGATTTTCTAAATAGAAACTATAAACAAATAGATTAATAATAGTGCTCAATAAATTTGCTGGATTCAAAATTTATCTATAAAAATTTATATTGTTCCTACACATTGACAATGAACAATTATAAAATTTTTAAAAATCGATACCGTACTATAAACCACAAAGTACCTAGAAATAAACAGAAACTGTGCTTTCTCATAGAGAAAACTATAAAACATGATTAACAGACATGAATTAAAGTCTGAAGACTTTTATCATGCATGGGAAGATTCAATATTATAAAGATGATAATTCATTACGAATTAAATTTTAAATTCATGCAGTTCCAATCAGCATCCCAGCAGAGTTCCTCGTGGACTCAGCAAGACGATCCTAACACACATCAGAGCGTGCGAGGCCACAGTCCTCTTGAACAGAAACTACACGGCGGGCAACTGGGAGGAGCACAGAGCAAGATGTATTATAAACCATCTTAATGCAGTTTGACATAGTATGTCATGGGCACAGGGACAGAAAGTAAACAACTTCAGAAAGCTGGAAGGCCCAGAAATGGACCAACGTACAGATGGGAACAGAAGTGGCATCAAATCACCAGGGAAAGGACAGACCAGTCAATAAACACGGAGGAGAGAATTTTTACCCACATGAGGAGACATAAATCTGAACCCCCACACGAAAATCCATTTCAGATGGATTAAAACCCTAAATGTGAAAAACAACGTCTCAGAATTCTAGAATATACATACAGGAGAATATGTTTACGACGAAAGGACAGGAAAGGATTTAAGAAGTCACAAAAAGCATAAATTATAAAGGAAAAGACTGACGGGGCTCACTGCATGAAAATTTAAAGCATCTGCACACGAACAAACAGGATTCTAAGAGCAACCTTGAAAGACGACCCGCAGACAGGGAGAAAACCCGCAAAGCACGAGACCCATGAAGAAATGTCACCTAGAATAAAGGTGACGTCTAAACGGCAAGCGAGAAAATCAACCCAATAATTTGAAAAGGAGAAAACTAAATCCCCAATAAAAGTTTGAAAAGATGCACAAGACATTAGAATTCAGGGAAATGCAAACTAAATCCGTGATGGTATACGATTCACGCCCACCATAGTGGCAGAAATTCCAGGCTGATGATACCAGGTCATGCCAAGGTTGGGAAATGGCAGAGGCTTCCAAGGACTGCTGGTGACAGCCTTGGTCGGGAACGACCACTTGGGAGGAAAAATAGGCCACATCTAATAAAGCTGGAGATGTGCCTGTTACATGACTCGGGAATTCCGTACCGATGCATGGACTCTAGGAAAAACCTGGCCCACGTTTACCTGCAGAAGAATGTTCACTGAAGCATTGTTTTTATAAATAAAAAATTTGAAATAACTTAAAAGTCCATTAATTGGACTGGCATGGCAGTAGCACCCGGCCAATATTTAAAGTTTTAAAACCACAGGAAATAACGCTCAGTGTGGTGTGTGAATACATTCTTATATAGCAAAAATATTAAATGTGCACAGAAATGATTCGTAACCACTGCGGTGCTGGACTCACCTCTGGCAAAGGGAAGTGGGAAATGGGCTCCAGTTTGAATACGAGCTGGGCTGAACCACGTCCGGGATGTTCTCTTTCTTCTGTAAAAAGGAAATAAACATGACAAAATGTAAATATTGGTTAAAGTAGATGGTAGGTAAACAGATATTCTAATTTTCTGCATGTTTAACTCTTTCAAATAAAATGTTGGCAGAAAAAGATAATAGATAATATTTAGGGAAAAAGGTAAAATAATAATAAGAAAGTTTATTGGAAAGCAAAAGAAAGTATACAATTGATGTAAAACTTCAATAATTTTAAAACACCAAAAAATGGAGAAACTTCTGGAAAGTCTGACCAAGAGGAAACACGAATAAATAACGAGTACAATAAGAAATAAGCAAATAATCACAGCCAAGAAGGACACAGAAAGTAATAACATTGTGTATGTAATGTGATGTAAGTGAAGTTGAATATGTACGTAATATGGACAGTTTCCCAGGAAGTCATAAATTCCCCAAACTGTTACAAGTCGAGGTAGAAACTGGCAATGCATTGGCTTCTATACAAGAAACTGAAAAGCGTTGACCACCCATTTCCGGAAACGACCCCAGTCACAAGCTAAGTTAAAAACTTATAAGGAACTGATAATTCCTCTTAACCCACCGGAGAGCACATAAACATGTAGAAATATTTCCAATTTGTGCTAAGAAATTAGCATAACCTAGATATAAAAATCTAACAAAATAGTACACAAAAAGTAGATTCCATTTTCTTAGTAATGGTTATAAAAACCACAAATAAAATACTAACATTTGAATCCAACAGGGTGTTAGGAAGTAGCGTACCACGGAGGCTCTGCTCCAGGATATAAATCGGGTTCAACATCAGGATGTCTGTTCCCAGACAGCGGAGAAAAACACACCCTGGAAAAGTTCTGAAGGTCGTGAGGATACTGGGAGCAGCTGGCGTGTACCGAGTGCTGGGCGTCCGTCAGACACCGCGGGAAGAGCCTCACGCTTGCTTTAATCCTCCCTGCAAGCCTACAGAGCTGGTAGTATTATTACTCCTTTTTTCCACATAAAAGAACTAAAACTTAGAGAATTTAAATACTTTGCCCCGGCTAGGAATAGAAATTCCTTAGCTTGAAGGAAATTATTTACCAAAATTAATAGCCAACATGACAATGATCGAGTAGGATTCCAGCTCTCTGCCTGATCCCTGGGAATCCCGTCTCGATTTCCTAGATTATTCTTTGCCTCCCCAAGGCTCAGCACGTTGCTGTTCAGCCCGTACCAGAACTGAGGCCCCGCTTGCAACTGGCCCTGAACAAATACAGGATGGCTTTTTCCCATCGCGTCCTGGCACCAGAGCCCACCTTCCACCATCGGAACCCACTCCAGGAAACCATCGATGTCGGTGGGAGGCCCCCTGGGTAGTGCCAAGTCACGGCACTCGTCAGCGACCAGAACTCAAGGTCTGGTCCCCTACGGGGATCTCTGACCAGATCATTTGCCCTGTCTGAGCCTCGCTGGCCTCCTGAATCTAAAATAACGGCGCTGGACTGGGTGGTCTCCAAAGCCCTCACTGCTGATTCTGCTAATACACGAAAAGACTGATGCTCCCAAAACAAGGCGCAAATGACTTCTTCAGTTGCAGCAAAGTGCGTGTCACCCTGCTGGCCCCTGCTGCCACCCAACCGTTGTCAAGTTTGTGGGAAGGAAAGGAGGACGTCTCAATTCGTGGCTGGAAACAAATGGAATAGGTTCTTTGGGAAAGAAGCATCTCTTCCCTCACTGGCAAAACTCTGAGCTTTTGTCGGTTTGCCCTTCGAACACAGAAAATCAGTTCATGCAGCTCTGCAGAGGATATTTGCGTGAATTTGGGCGAAATACTAGCAAAAGTTAAGTGTCCTATTTTCATGTCTAACAGGAGTAGAACCACAAAACACGCCTGATGCAGCTTGGTGGGCCCAGCCAGCCCTGCGGAACACGGACACGGTACTCAGAGTTTCCAGTGAGAGATGAGATCAAGACAGACATTTCTAAACGTCATTTGGGGTCAGTCAGCCAGGCGGAAGTTTAGCATTTCTCTCTGGGAGACGAATGCAGATGAGCACACCTTGGGAAACGGGGGTGGGCGGGGAGGCAGGCACGTCTGTGGGGGGGGCCTTGAGCGGGAACTGCCGGGACTCCACCCCCTTCAGGAATCCCCTCCCGCAGCCCCGGCTCCCTGACAATGTCCAGGGGAGGAGAGAGCAACGCAGCCCCTGAAATGAAGAATCTGGGGATACGAGCACCAGGCATGGGGTGGGCTGCTGCTCTGAGGGAGGAGCCGCTCTGGATCCCAGATGCTGCGGGTTCCGGGACAAGCTCCCACCCGGCATCCTGGAGGCCAGTGCCCAGGAGGGTGGCACACATGTGTCCAAGGCGCTGTGACATTGGAACTCTTGCAGAGAGCTGAGGACGCTGGGAATCCCCTTCCCGCCCCTTGAAGGGCCACCCAGGCCCCCGCAGCAGGGCCTGGAGCAGACTTGCTAGCTGCCAGCAGCTTCCCAAGGAGATGGGGCACCGTCGTCCCCAAGGAGGGGCTCCACCTGGAAGGCACAGGTGAACTGGCCCCGTGGTCAGAAATAAGCACCTTGGGAACTTTAATCATATGAAACATACTCAGAATAGGTGATACTGGAGCTTGAGCTGCGCAATGGAAATATTAACAGGAAATACATTTGTCCCTCAGTGGGGAAAGGAGGAACGTGTCTGTCAGATGTATGGGGGGAAAGAATTTGAATGGTGGCCGCCAGGCCGTCCCAGCTCTCAGAACAAGACACGCTCCCCCAGTCCCGGGAGCACCGAGGACGTCGGGCGGCTTCCAGGACTTGGCCTTCATCTGGCCGCTGGACCCAGCCCACCGTGGGCCGAGCAGCACTCTGGACCAACACCCCACAGGCACGGCTTAATTTGGGTTTCCCACCTCATTGTGAGCCAGTTTGCAGTTTACATTTTTCTGGGAAAACACCCACATCAGTGAAGCCTCCAAAGGTACTGGCGGGGTTTTACAGAGCGCGGCCCTGTCCCGTCTCTCGTCTCCCCGGCGTCTCGCTCCTATCAGACTCGCCAAAAGTTTGTCCAGGTTCAAACTATTTCAAATAACTTGCTCCGGGGTTTATTTTTAACTCTGTTGGTTTTCTGTTCTGTGAATCATTAATTTGTACTTTGAACTCTACTAATCTCATCTTCCGGATTTTCCTGATGTCGTTTATATTTAACTTCCTAAGTCGATGCCTTGTTTTTGCTGCATGTGATTCCTCTGTTCAACGATGGAAGTTTTGGTTTTGCCCCAGAGTAAACAGCTGTCACTCACCTAAATAAAACCCTGTGAGTTTTCGTATGTAGTGTCCTCATTACAGTGACTTTCTAGATATTCTGTAACTGCAGCTCACTTTTCTCATTGACTCAGTAACTATTTTTTAATGTTATTTAAATCAAGAAGCTTGTTGGTTTGTTAGTTTGTTTAATCTTTTGTGGTCAGAAATGAAGCCCACAGAATTTTTACTTTTTAAAACTTATGGATGTTTCTTTTGTAAATCTATTGTTAGTCAACTTTTGTAAATGTTCTATGACCATTTAAAAACAATGTGTGTTCCCTACAGGTAATAAAACGTCTGTTCAACTTATTAATTACATCATTCAAATATTTTACATCACTCTGTGTTATCTTTCAATGTTCAAACACACGTCTGAACCTACACTTTTCTGTCAATATTACAATAAAACACTATTTATTGGCCTTACCCAAATAATACAAAAAATGTATTGTACTCCAATTTTCCTTCACCTTCCCCCCACTAATTTTTATTGAAATAATATAGAATTTTAGATGCAAATTATGGGTATAAAGCTTTTATGTCATGTAACATTTTCCCCAAGTTATTTTTAACATTTACATTGTTTTATGCCCCTGTTGTAATTATCTGCACCCGGTTGGTTTTCTTGTTCCCTTCCTCTTTCCCGCCCTTGAATCCTTCACTTTGATTGATTTCTTGGCGGTAGAGACTCGTCTTCACGCGATTTGTTACTGCCGGGAAGGTCTGTGGACGTCTTGCCGCACGAGGGGGATTTAAAATCTGTTAATGTCTGAGACCGCCTGTTGCTCTCACGGCGACTGGCACCACTTGGCGTAGGCTCCTCGTTCACGGTCTCCACGTCGAAATCTATGCTCAGGTCGTCCCTGCCGGGGGCGAGAATCAGCCTCCAGCCAGTTGACACCATCGTCCTCCTCTGCAGATAATCTGTTATTCTTTCTCTTTACATCCTTATAGGGATTTTCCCCATTATTTTTGAAAATCAGAGATTACCAGGAAAAATGTAGGTGTAGGTCTCTTTCCACTAAAAATGCCTCGTGTGCAGTTGGTCCTTTTAGGCCAAAGAGGTAAAGCTTTCTTCATCTCAGGGAACCTTTCTCTTTTTATTACTGTTCTGTCTTCTGGGACGGGAGCAGGGCGGAGAGGGGAGGGAGCCCGGCAGGGGCGGCTCAGGTGGTGGACGGTCTCTGCCCAGTGCCCTCTGGAGCGGGGCTGGCACAGCAGAGATCGTCCTCCTCGCGGGCTGTGAGCGGGACCCTCGTCCTCCGCTGCAGCCAGCTGTCAGCGATGGGCCGCCCCAGGGGGACACAAAGTCCCGACACTTGCAGGGCTCTGCATGCATGGGCGCGGCCGCTGTGGCCCCCGAGGGTGGCCTCCTGGGGAGCGGTGAGTGTCGGCTGGTAGAAGGAAAATGCGCCTGTGGACGGTGAAGGGAACACGGGGGTCTGAGTGGGACTCGAGCATCCGCACCGGGTCATGGGGTGACCCAGCGGGGTGAACATGGTGCTCACAGAAGTCTGAGGCGGGGATGATGACGTCTCTCCTCTGTCCTCACTGTTATCTGACATGGTGCTGCTCTATCCTGCCTCCCAGCGCCGGAAGGGTCCTTAGGGGCTGGGGGCATTTAAATGTCGGAAGGTAGCAAATGCCAAACACCACGTCCCATGAGTCCCAGCCCCTCCACACTTCCCAGCCCTGGCCGTTGTCATGGCTTCAATCATGTTAACATAAACTCGTCGTCTCCCTCTGACAGGCCTGCGGATGGCTCTGACGGACAGTCCTGGGGGACAGTGTGATTCGTGGGGGTCACAGCGCGGGACATCTCTGTCCTGAGCAAACGCCGTCTGCTGACCCATTTGCCGGTTTGGGGGACGTGATCCGACAGGTCCCTTCATGACGGCTGCACTTCTGTTTACGGAGCCGGCTGATTAGTGCTCGTGGTCAGCTGGGCCTCGCTGTCCTGGGTGAAGGCGTCACACTGCTGCGGCCCAGCCCATCCCCCCGATGAGTGGCGGGAGCTCCAGTCCCTGCACCTTCCTGCTGTGGGTGGCTGCAGGCACCAGCCAAGCCCCGCTTCTCATCCCGGGCACCCACGGTGAGGGCCCAGGGGTGGAGCCCCTCGGCCAGACTCAGACTCTGCCCGCAGGTCCGCTGCCGACTGAATTGCGTCCCCTCCCCCAAAACTCATATGTTGAAGCCTTAACCCCCAATGTGGCTGTGCTTAGAGATGGGGCTTTTAGGAGGTGATGGGGGTTGAATGAGGTCGTAAGGGCGGGGTCCCAATCCAGCAGAACTGGGGGCCTTGTAGGAAGACACACGCCAGGGACAGGCCCTGTGCGCACACGGGGCGGAGACACCACCTGCAAGCCGCGAGCGGACCTCACGCGTCAGCCTGCCGGACCCTGAGCTGGAACTCCAGGCTCAGCTCTGCAAGAAAATGCCCTCCCGCAGTTTCGCCACGCAGTCTACGGCGCTCCCTTACGCGGCCCAGCAGACGCACAGACAGAAACGCAGAAATAAATTCACGGCACAGAGGGAGGCTGGGCAGGGACAGCCTCGCGCCGGCCCCTTCGCGGATCCCCCAGACAGAGAGCGAAGCTCACGGTGCAGCTTTATCGTCGTATCGTTCCATCAGGTACACGTCCGGGGGGAGCGAGGGACGTGGCGGCAACAGCGTGAAGACGGAAAAGGCGGCGTCCACGTGCCACGACCTCTGGCCGGGGAGGGGACACACCCACGGAAGTGGGGACCAGCGGGGAACAGCTTCCGGCTCGTTCCGGTTTGAATCCAGCAGAGCAAGGGTGGAAAGTTTGACTCTCCGGGGAGAAACACGTGGGGAGCACTAATACTTACTCGTATTAATATTTAATGTAGTATTAATACTTAATGCTAAACTCTGGTGCACCGGCTGGAACAAGCCCGGCTGTGCCTCAGACCACTCTGCCCCCAGAGAGCTGAGGAAACCGTCAGGACAGCGGCAAACGGACCGCAGAGTCCCCAGGCAGGGGAGGGACAAGGGCCCGGCCAGGCCTGTGTCCACGCCGCCGGGTGATCAGTGACGGAACTCCCCACATGGAGCCAAAATGCTGAGGACGTTTTTCTCTTATCTGCTTCAAGCAGGTTTCTAATCTACAACTTTTTAAAAAATTGAGTTCAAGTTTCAGTTTAGTAGTTACACAGTGATTTTAAAAATACAAATAAGGTGCCATATTTTTGAAATGCAAAACTGCCCCGATTGGCATTTTAGTCCATGTCACCAAACCTGCGGTGAGTCCAGAGTAGTCGGTCCCCCTAAGAGATCGTTGCGAAGACAGCGGACGGGTGGGGGCCTTCGCGTCCCCCGAGCACCCTCCGCCCCGGAGAGGCGCACGGGTTTGTACGCAAGGCTGTGTCTGTGCAGCCTTTGAACTGTGGCTGCCTTATTGCTGGTATTTCCCCTAAAACCCTGACTCAGACGCCTGCGTCGGGTCCTGCGTTTGGATTTTTCATTTTCCCTCTGGCTTTCCCTTGGGATTCGGCAGGACGCTCTCCCACCTGGACCTGCTTCCCCACAGTCCCAGAGCCGCGAGGCGCTGGCTCAGCCCAGAGGCCACTGCCCTTAAGGGCCACTCGTTCCCGCAGGTTAGAATCCCCGACTCCTCGGCAAATCCACCTCCAGCCGCCCCGAGATGGCAGACGGAGCCTTGGGCTGCGGCAGCTCGGTGCTGAGGGACGACGCAGCCACGCGGGGACCGCGGCAGCCGCTGGGAAGCCGGCCACCAGCGCCCAGGGAACCGCAGCGGAGCTCGGAGTCAGTTCTCTCCTGGGTGCCGTGTCCCCGCTTCCAAGCAGAGCCGGGCAGAGCTCGGGCCGCGGGTGATGAGGGCTACTGAGCACTCTCCGTCTGGAAGGCAGGGAGGCCAATCTGTCCCGTAAGGCCCCGTTCCTGGCAGTCGCCCCAGCCGGGAGGCACTGGCAACCGTCCCCTGGGGTGTGTCTCCGGGTTACAGGACCCAGTCCTGGTCCCCGACAAGACGGGGGAGGGTCACAAGGTGACCCCTCTGAAGTCTGACCCACAGCCGGGATGACGCATCTGATACCAGCTTGGGATTTCAGAGTCGGCGATCGCGAGGCCAGCCTGCGTCCTGCTGCCAAACACGGAGCACGAAACCCCAGCACGTCCGTCCTCCCCGACAGCCACTGAGTGACCGTGTGGAATCCGTGCTGCGGCCCGGGGTTCGGGCGAGGGGGCGGGAAACGAGGGTTTGCCCCAGGCCCAGCTGTGCCGCCTGCTGGAGACTCAGCCAAGCCCGCCCTGCCCCCGCACTCCCGTCTCCTCGTCTGGGAGACGCAGGGAGGTGGGCTAGTGTGTTTCCAAAGCGTGGTCCGAGGAACCCCAGAGACTCGGCGGACGCCCACAGGGGAACGTGCACGCCACACTCGCGACGGTGACGCTGCCGCAGAGGGCGAGGGGACTGGCTCGTAGGTTAGGAGTGACAATATTAGGATTTGCTTCTTTAAAAAAGACAAAGCAAAGATAATTACATAAGAATTGCAAATTCTGCGAGACAGAGCTGTAAGTGCTTGTCATGCTAGGGCGTGGACTGTCCCAGGCCTTGGATTTCTCAACAGTGAAACAACTCGCGCAGGGGCCGGACTCGACCTAGAAGTGAGGGAAGCGCTGGCCTCCCGTCCCAGCATGCGTGTGCGCACAGACAAAGGCAGTTTCTTTCCGTTTTATATAAATGACATCATCCTTGAATCACTGTTCCTCAACTAGCTTTTCCACTTAACACAATTTCCCACCCTCTTTTGTGTGTGCACATGTGTGTTGCTATTAATAGCTTCAGAGTGTTCCACGACACACACCAGGCTGTTTTAACCATTTCATTATTGACAGAAGTTAATTTTGTTCCCCGTTTTTCGCTGTGGCGACACTGCAGTGAGCAGCTCTCAACACCCCAGAGCAAAGGCGCAGCAGAGCTTGGCCCAGACCCAGTCTCCCCGGCCTCGGGCCTGGCCATGCGTCACGGGTGCCTGTTAGCAGGCGGCCGGCGTGCTCAAGGTCGTGCTTTCGCAGCCCACGGCGCAGGGTCGGACGCCAGGTGCTGAGTGAGCCTGACTAGTGTCCCCCACACGGTTTTCAGTTGTCTTAAGCAACTAAGAAAAAAAAAAAAAACTAGAATTCAAGATAGGCCAGGAAGGAACAGCCAAGTGAACAGCCAACTAAACACCCCAGGTTCGCAACGCAGAGCTCTGGAGTGTGACACGCTTGTGTTGCCAAACCAACAGTGGACATTAGCCTTGTTTATAGGACGTGAACCCCCCCCCCCAGAGTGGGGTCAGTCCGTGTTGAGTTAGGGTGACCTCCCCGCACTGCGCCGGCCGCCCACGCGAGCGGGGACCCTCTGCAGGGTGGCGTCCAGAGCCACGGCCACGTTTCACGTCGCTGCTCAGCATCCCACTGAGATTTGTGTCGGGCGTATCAAGAAATCGAACCAAAAATAAACAAACAAACAAACAAACAATAGGAGCTGACCGGCAGATGACCCAGATACTAGAGCTATCAAATGTGGACTTTTAAAAAAATAATTAATATGTTCCAAAAAAACAGGTAACAAGGTGAAAATTTTCACTGGAAAGATGGAAATGGTTTTAAAGCATCAAATGGAAACTCGGAAATTGGAAAGTGCGGCTGGAGCGGAACCCGAGTGGGCAGGGGTAACAGCTGACTGGACGCAGCAGAAGAGAAGGTTGAGGAGCTGGAAGTTTGTCCGGCAGAAAACATGCAGACTGCAGCACCAAAGGCACGGGGGATGCAGAAGGCAGGCATGGCAGACAGACCGCGCTGGAAAGGTCTGGAAAGGTCCCAGTGTGCTTGGAGTGCGCAGAGAAGGGAGAGAAGTGGGTGAATATCTGCAGGGAAAAGGGCCAAGAACTTTCAACAGCTGACACGATATCAAGACGGATTTAAGAAGTGATACAAACACTCGGTAGGAAAATACAGAGACAGCCACGCCAGGCACGCCCACAGTGAAACTGTTGAAAACCAAGGACAGAAAATCCTTAACGTGGGTAGAGGAGAACGTGCGTCACCTGCAGCGGAGGCGCCAGTGAGACCGCGGGAATGTCACTGCCTGCGCCCTCCTGAAGGACAAGCCACACGGCCGTCCACGGCCAAGCGGCGCCGAGAGGAAATGCTGCAGCTGAGGCCTGAGCCCTACGTCGGTTTCGCCGTAAGACTGAGAAGAAAGTGACGTGGACGTAGGAGCAGCAGGTGTAGTCACACACGCCAGCCACGTGCACAGAGCTGCCCGACGGCGGCGGGGACAGGGAAGGAGGAAGCCAGAGGAGCTCCCTCGTGTCCCAGTATGGACTAAACAGTCACCTACGCGACAGCTCAAATCACAGAAACTGAAGCACGTTTAAAAGAACAAAAGTGAACAAGGAAGCTGCTCTAGCAACTCCCATTAGGTAGAGGAAGAGAAATGAGAGTTGTATTCAGGGGTAAAGGATTAAATGAAAGCAAAGATCAAACAAACAAAATCAGTATATTTTATCCCAACTCTGCTTCCAAGGCCAAAAGGAAGAGAGACACCAAAAATCCAATAGAAAAGTGAACAAAGGATTTTAACAGAGTTCACAGCAAAGGAAATGCAAATGGATCTTAAGCTTATGCAAAGATGTTTAGCCTCCTTCATTGAGAGAAATGAAAATTAAAACCACCCTGAGAGTTAGAGGGATATAAACATTTGTCAAATCTCAAAAGTTATACACTTAAGATTTATACATTTCACTGTGCATAAGTTTTACCTGCTAAAAAATCTATAAATAGGCCGGGTGCT
Organism: Eulemur rufifrons; assembly: GCF_041146395.1. Classification (NCBI taxonomy): domain Eukaryota; kingdom Metazoa; phylum Chordata; class Mammalia; order Primates; family Lemuridae; genus Eulemur; species Eulemur rufifrons. The sequence continues at coordinate 1,362,147 of NC_090985.1, read as the reverse complement.
CTATGGCTCACACCTGTAATCCCAGCACTCTGGAAGGCCAAGGTGGGAGGTTTGCTTGAGGCCAGGAGTTCGAGACCAGTCTGTGCAATGTAGCGAGACCCCTTCTCTACAAAAAAATATTCTAAAAATTAGCCAGGCATGGTGGTGCACACCTGTAGTCCCAGCTACTCTGGAGGCTGAGGCAGGAGGATCGCTTGAGCCCAGGAGTTGGAGGCTGCAGTGAGCTGATTGCACCACTGCAGTCCTGCTTGGGTGATAAAGACTCTGTCTCTTTAAAAAAAAAAAAAAAACTATAAACAGATATTGAATTCTAGTTATGTGCTGAAGTGCTTTGAAGAGAAATGTACTAACATCTGCATCTTTCTTTGAAATGCATTCAAAAATTTTAAAAAAATGTATAGGAAGACAAATATGAAATAAACCAAATATAGCAAAATGTTAACCATAGAATTGAGATGGTGGGTGTCTGTACAATCCTTTCAACTTCTCTGATGTTTGAAAACGTTTATAATATGAAGAAAAAACATAAAAATACAAAAGGATAACTCTGTTTTCAAGATTGTAATACAACAGTCTCTCTCAACCTTTGCCAGTGGAACCTTATACAGAGACAGCTTCCAGGGATGATAATACCAATGAGAATTAACATGCATTTATCTTTAGACACAATAATTCTACCTAAAAGAATTTAATCTACAGACATATTCAGACATGAGCAAAATAACATATCTACAAGGACATTAGTTCTATCATTGTATGACAAACAAAAGATTGGAAATAATGTCTAATCAACAGAAGAACGGTTAAAAATACTGTGGTGTATCCACACAATGGAATACAACGCGGCCATTAAAAAGCAGCAGTCTTCTGTGCATTGATATGAAATAATCTCCAAGATATGTTAAATTAAAAAGTAACATTGGGGACAGTTTGTATAATAATCTTGCATTTGTATGAAAAACAAATTCATAAATATTCATATATCCTTTTACGAGCGTGACCGTCCCCAGATCAGAAGGACGTGTAAGCACCTGACGACAGCCGCTGCCTCGGGAGAGGAACAGGGTCGCCGGGGGTGGAGGCAGTTAAAAAAGCTGCTTTTCACGGTTTTCTTTTCATCTTTTTGAGTTTTGAGCTGTATACAAGTGTGACTTATGCAAAAATGTTAAATTTAACTCTTAAAAAATTAAACACATAAAACGCAGCATTTCCACTTCCGGTTATACCTGGAAGTGCTGAAATCAGGGTCCAGAGAGGGACCCGCACGGCCACGGCCGCAGCAGCCGAGAGGCAGAAACTCCCCAGGCGCCCCTGGAAGGATGGACGGGTAAACGAAATGGGGTCTGTCCTGCAACGGAATGTTCTTCACCCTGACAAGGAGGGACATTCTGACACGGGCTACGGCACGGACCAGCTGGAGGACGTCACGCTGAGGGAAGCAAGCCGGCACAGGAAGGCAGACCCTGTGCGGTCCCCTCACGCAAGGTGCGCAGGGTCAGGTTCAGAGACAGAAAGTAGAGCGGGGCTGCCAGGGGCTGGGGGAGGAAGCGGAGTTACTGCTTAACGGGTGCGGAGTTCCGTGTGGCGAGAGGGAAGGAGTCCCGGAGGTGGGTGGTGGTGATGGTCGCGCCACAGTGTGAATGTCCTTAACGCCACTAGACAGTACACTTCAATGCCACTGTACGCATACAAATGGTTAAGATGGTAAATTTTATATGTATTTGGCCACATGTTTCTAAAACCTACATTTTAAAAAGAGAGACAGGAAAGAAAAATGGCACCAGCCAACCATGTGGCAGGTCCCACCTTCGAGCCCAGGGAGGAGCGCCCAGGCCAGCCCTTCCCGCCAGCACAGAGCAGCGGGGCCAGCGTCCCCGGAATGATCCTCTTCCTCTGTCCCTTTCTGTTCCAGCCGCCCTCCAGCGCCGGCTCTCTGAGTGAAAGGCCAGTTCTCCACGGCTCCCCTCCCCCTGGAATGGCCAGGTCCTCATGAAGTGGTGACCACTCCAGCCAGCAGGTGAGCTGTCGCCAGGAGCAGGGAGGACAGAGACAAGGGTGAGGGAGGGACGGCACGGCTGCCTGTGCTCCCAGACAGGCCAACAGTGTGCAGACGCCTTCCCGGAGCCCCACCGGGAGCAGAGGAAACCAGCCCGCCTTCGGTCTGCCCCCCGGGGAGGGAGAGACTCGCAGAGACCCAGGGTGTGGGATGTGGGACTTGGCTAAGTCATCTCCCTGCTCCAGGCCTCAGTTTCCACATTTAACAATGGGCCTGTCGATGCGTGGCTAACTGCTTCCAAGGCTACTGTGGACTCTAAATGTTAATAATCAACTCAACGTGAAAGCACCATCCACAGCTCCAGCCCTCTGCAAATGCAGGGATGAGGAGGGGATGAGTGCTGTCTGGGGAGAGGGAGGGGGGGATGAGTGCTGTCTGGGGACAGGGAAGAGGGGGATCAGTGCTGTGTGAGAGGGAGGAGGGGATGAGTGCCATGTGGGGAGAGGGAGGAGGGGGATCAGTGCTGTGTGAGGAGAGGGAGGAAGGGGATGAGTGCTGTCTGGGGAGAGGGAGGAGGGGGATCAGTGCTGTGTGAGAGGGAGGAGGGGATGAGTGCCATGTGGGGAGAGGGAGGAGGAAGATCAGTGCCGTGTGAGGAGAGGGAGGAGGGGATGAGTGCCATGTGGGGAGAGGGAGGAGGGGGATGAGTGCCGTGTGGGGAGAGGGAGGAGGGGGATGAGTGCTGTGTGAGGAGAGGGAGGAAGGGGATGAGTGTTGTGTGGGAAGAGGGAGGAGGGGGATCAGTGCTGTGTGAGAGGGAGGAGGGGATGAGTGCCATGTGGGGAGAGGGAGGAGGGGGATCAGTGCTGTGTGAGGAGAGGGAGGAAGGGGATGAGTGCTGTATGAGGAGAGGGAAGAGGGGATCAGTGCTGTCTGGGGAGAGGGAGGAGGGGGATCAGTGCCGTGTGGGGAGAGGGAGGAGGGGATGAGTGCCGTGGGAGAGGGAGGAGGGGGATGAGTGCCGTGTGAGAGGGAGGAGGGGGATCAGTGCTGTGTGAGGAGAGGGAGGAAGGGGATGAGTGCTGTGTGGTGAGAGGGAGGAGGGGGATGAGTGTTGTCTGGGGAGAGGGAGGAGGGGATGAGTGCTGTGTGGGGAGAGGGAGGAGGGGGATCAGTGCTGTGTGAGAGGGAGGAGGGGATGAGTGCCATGTGGGGAGAGGGAGGAGGGGATGTGTCATGTGGGGAGAGGGAGGAGGGGGATGAGTGCTGTGTGGGGAGAGGGAGGAGGGGATGAGTGCTGTGTGGGGAGAGGGAGGAGGGGGATCAGTGCTGTGTGAGAGGGAGGAGGGGGATGAGGGCCGTGTGAGGAGAGGGAGGAGGGGGATGAGGGCCGTGTGAGGAGAGGGAGGAGGGGGATGAGGGCCGTGTGAGGAGAGGGAGAAGGGGGATCAGTGCTGTGTGAGAGGGAGGAGGAGATGAGTGCCATGTGGGGAGAGGGAGGAGGGGATGAGTGCTGTGTGGGGAGAGGGAGGAGGGGGATCAGTGCCGTGCGGGGAGAGGGAGGAGGGGATGAGTGCCGTGCGGGGAGAGGGAGGAGGGGATGAGTGCCGTGTGGGGAGAGGGAGGAGGGGGATGAGCGCCGTGTGGGGAGAGGGAGGAGGGGATGAGCGCCGTGTGGGGAGAGGGAGGAGGGGGATGAGCGCCGTGTGGGGAGAGGGAGGAGGGGGATGAGCACCGTGTGGGGAGAGGGAGGAGGGGGATGAGTGTCGTGTGGGGAGAGGGAGGAGGGGATGAGTGCCGTGTGGGGAGAGGGACGAGGGGATGAGTGCCGTGTGGGGAGAGGGAGGAAGGGGATGAGTGCCTTGTGGGGAGAGGGAGGAGGGGATGAGTGCCGTGTGGGGAGAGGGAGGAGGGGGATGAGCGCCGTGTGGGGAGAGGGAGGAGGGGGATGAGCGCCGTGTGGGGAGAGGGAGGAGGGGGATGAGTGCCGTGTGGGGAGAGGGAGGAGGGGATGAGTGCCGTGTGAGGAGAGGGAGGAGGGGATCAGTGCTGTCTGGGGAGAGGGAGGAGGGGATCAGTGCTGTCTGGGGAGAGGGAGGAGGGGGATCAGTGCCGTGTGAGGAGAGGGACGAGGGGATCAGTGCCGTGTGAGGAGAGGGAGGAGGGGGATGAGTGCCGTGTGAGGAGAGGAAGGAGGGGATGAGTGCCGTGTGGGGAGAGGGATGAGGGGGATGAGTGCCGTGTGGGGAGAGGGAGGAGGGGGATGAGTGCCGTGTCGGGAGAGGGAGGAGGGGATGAGTGCCGTGTGGGGAGAGGGAGGAGGGGATGAGTGCCGTGTGGGGAGAGGGATGAGGGGGATGAGTGCCGTGTGGGGAGAGGGATGAGGGGGATGAGTGCCGTGTGGGGAGAGGGAGGAGGGGGATGAGTGCCGTGTCGGGAGAGGGAGGAGGGGATGAGTGCCGTGTGGGGAGAGGGAGGAGGGGATGAGTGCCGTGTGGGGACAGGGAGGAGGGGGATGAGTGCCGTGTGGGGAGAGGGAGGAGGGGGATGAGTGCCGTGTGGGGAGAGGGAGGAGGGGATGAGTGCCGTGTGGGGAGAGGGAGGAGGGGATGAGTGCCGTGTGGGGAGAGGGACGAGGGGATGAGTGCCGTGTGGGGAGAGGGACGAGGGGATGAGTGCCGTGTGGGGAGAGGGAGGAAGGGGATGAGCGCCGTGTGGGGAGAGGGAGGAGGGGATGAGCGCCGTGTGGGGAGAGGGAGGAGGGGGATGAGTGCCGTGTGGGGAGAGGGAGGAGGGGGATGAGTGCCGTGTGGGGGGAGGAAGGAGGGGATGAGTGCCGTGTGGGGAGAGGGAGGAGGGGATCAATGCTGTCTGGGGAGAGGGAGGAGGGGACCAGTGCTGTCTCGGGAGAGGGAGGAGGGGGATCAGTGCTGTGTGAGGGGAGGGAGGAGGGGGATGAGTGCCGTGTGAGGAGAGGAAGGAGGGGATGAGTGCCGTGTGGGGAGAGGGAGGAGGGGGATGAGTGCCATGTCAGGAGAGGGAGGAGGGGATGAGTGCCGTGTGAGGAGAGGGAGGAGGGGGATGAGTGCCGTGTGGGGAGAGAGAGGAGGGGATGAGTGCCGTGTGGGGAGAGGGAGGAGGGGATGAGTGCCATGTGGGGAGAGGGAGGAGGGGGATGAGTGCCGTGTGGGGAGAGGGAGGAGGGGATGAGTGCCGTGTGGGGAGAGGGAGGAGGGGGATGAGTGCCGTGTGGGGAGAGGGAGGAGGGGGATGAGTGCCGTGTGGGGAGAGGGAGGAGGGGGATGAGTGCCGTGTGGGGAGAGGGAGGAGGGGATGAGTGCCGTGTGAGAGGGAGGAGGGGGATGAGTGCCCTGTGAGGAGAGGGAGGAGGGGATGAGTGCCATGTGGGGAGAGGGAGGAGCTGGGTTCTCATCCTAAAACTCCCCTTGGCAGCTGGGCCTGCAGGGAGCTGACCTGCCAGGGGGGACTGTGCACTTAGCCCTCACACCCCTACGGAGCAGGTATTGTCACCTGTCCTCAGCAGGGAGGGAGGTGGGACGGGGGAAGTGAGTGAGTCATCCCGGGTGAGTGAGCGCTGTGTCAGCGTGGGCGTCAGCAGTAGGGTCCTGAGGATAATCGCGAGGTGCCCAGACCTGCGCTGCCGGGCGGTGGCAGAGGTGGGATTCGGTTACCCGCAAGGCTTAGGGCTGTCCCCTTCCCCTCCCTAGCGCCTGTGGCACGCTCCGGGGGAGAGGGGTGCCCTCACCTGCCCAGGTGAATGGCCACCCCCTGCGCTCCCGCCCCGGCTCCCTCCGCAGGGGTGGAAAATGGTTCCAGTCAGGCCCCAGCAGGAGCCCGCAGCAGCCCCCGCGAGATGGAGGAGCCCACGCCGGAGCCGGTCTTCGTGGACGTGGACAAAGGGCTGACCTTGGCCTGCTTCGTCTTCCTCTGCCTCTTCCTCGTGGTGATGATCATCCGCTGCGCCAAGGTCATCATGGACCCCTACAGCGCCATCCCCACGTCCACCTGGGAGGAGCAGCACCTGGACGACTGAGGTCCCGCGTGGCGGCAGGATGAGCCCGTGTCCCCTGCCACCAGCCTGCCAGCCTGTGGGGGCCAGGAGTGGACGTGGCCCCCGGGGGAGAAGGTCCAGCCCTCACTCAGCACACAGGGAGTGGGGCGCTCTGCGGCGGCCTGGGGGCAAGGGCAGGGGCCAGGCCAGGAGGCCGGGGTCCCGGTGGGGCAGCCACCGCAGGGTGACGGGTGGTGGCCTTCCTGGCACCTTCTGGAACTGGATCCGGCACAGACACCCCTTCCCCACATCGCACACCAGACACCTCCTGGGGCGCGGGGTGGGGGGGGGCTTTCTGTCCTTGAAACCCAAAGTGGCACATGGAGACTCCCAGGAAGGGTCCCGCGGAGCCCCTGCCCTGCCCAGGGACAGCAGCGAGGGTGGCGAGGGCTGAGCGGAGGCCCAGGCGCCCGCCTGGAAACGCACAAGAGGCATGTGGCCCGGGCAGCGCCCAGCAGTATTTGTTTTAAACGAAAATAGAGGGATCTTATCTTTCCCGTTACAAATACAATGTGCAGTTTAGGAATTTGGAGGAACCCAGACAAATAGAAGCAAAGGGGGAAGGTGACAGCCACGACCCTCCCAGAAGCCACCGCTCCGATACATTTCCTCCCAGCCTTTTGCTCGCGTGTTTGAGTCAAACTCACGCTCCGTGCTTGGTGTGTGTCGCTTCGCAGGACAGCAGGAACACGGCCCGTTCCATCCAGCACGCCCAGCCACCGCTCCCGGTGGCCGCAGGGAACCCACTGGGGGTAGGTCACGGTCTCCTCATGTCCTTTGAGTGGACGGTTTCTTTTAACCAACTTTTCCTCCCACAAAATTATGTCACCCAGTAACCTTTTGAGGGTGCACAGTCCGCGAGATGAATGTTGGACAGGGAGACCTGGGTTCTAGTCCTGCTGTGTGACCTTGAGCAAGTGACTTCCCCTCTCTGTGCCTCAGTTCCCTCATTGTAAATTAGAGAAGAAAAGCCTTGCCAGTTTTTAATTTTTTTTTTTTTTTTTTTTGGCATCTACCTGGTGTGAATGAAAGGCGGGAGGGAGTGCCCCGTGCCGGTGGGGGGCGATGATGTCGTAATGGCTCCTCTCTGGACCCCCTCCCCTCCCCCCCCCCCCCACATCTGTGACCTCGCAGCAAGGACCCTGTGCCAGAGCCCGCAGACCTGGTGGCGAGTCCCAACCCCTCCACCTCCTTGTTACATGACCCCAGATAACTCGCGTAGCCCCAACTTCCTCGTCTTTCAGTGCGGGAATAAGCTCTCCCTCCCGCGGTGGCTGTGAGGACGAGCAGGGGGCCGGGAAGCAGCAGTGCTCCTCCTTGGATCCGCGGCCCAGGAGAAGCGCGGGGGGACAGCAGGGTCCCCCCCCACCCCCCGCAGAGCCCGGCACCCTGGGCTGTCCTCAGCTCCCGGGCAACCTCCCGCCGGCAGATGTCCAGCCAGAGCCCCCGGCAGAGGAGGACTCACGGCAACCTCCCGGCACCTGACCGCCAGGGATGTGGTGTCTCCAATTGACATCACTGTCACTGTCATCAGCTTGCCCACAGACATGCTAAGGCACCGAAGCAGACCTCCCGAAGTCCCCTTCCCCTGCGCCCATTCGTCCCCTCCCTCCAGGGCATGGCCTCCCCTGTCCCACGACTCCTGCAGCTGTGCCGACATTCAGGGCTGCCCTCCCATCACCCGCCTCCCAGCCAAGGGTCCCCACCCCACCCCGGCCACTCGGGAACTGGGTTTCCAAAGCACTGTCACCATAGGTGACCCCTGAAGGTGGACAAGGCCAGAGCTGTTGGGGCAGCACTCCAGGGTGTGTCCACTTCCCCTCTGCCCACACCCACTACGCGGGACACTCAGGGACAGCTGGCAAAGGCCGAGGTGCCTGGAAGGCTCCGGATAAGCGGGAAGCCGCGAATGAGCCTGTGCCTGGCCCGAAGCCGACCTCAGAGACGCCAGGCGCTGCCGTGGAAAGCCCAGCGGAGGGGGTTACCAAATAATCAGAACCAACTCCGAGTCAGCTGATAACGGGCCCAAGGAGGGGGAAGAGGTCAGTCCCCTAGAACTGGGCAGTGGGAACAAGGTCCGGCTCAAGCCGGCTGCGGGCAGGCGGCACCTGCAACCCCTGGGCTTGGTGGCCACCCAGAACCGCCCTCTGGCCGGAGTCAGCGTCTCCGGGCCGGAACCAGGAATCTGTGTTAGCAGCACCCCCAGGTGTGTTGGATGCTCGTGAAAGTTCTGGAAGCTCTGCCTGGGGCTCAGGTCCCAGGTGATTCCTTTCCATGCCGAGACTTGCCAGTATTTCCTGTTTTATCTCTTCACTCTTTTTGACGGCAAGGGGAAATAATGACATTTCAGAAAAACATAAAGACGGTTCCCACCCCAAGCCTCCAAGGAAACTGACTTTCATTTTGTGTCCACATTCCCTTCTGACCACTGTCCTCGTGCAAGATGCGTTTTTCATAGATGCCCTCACGTACGATCTGACATCGTGCTCTTTCTCCTGACGGTACCCCGTGCTTCCCTCTGATGGCCGCAGAACGCGACATCCAGTACACACGTGATTGACAGACTGCGACGATTACGCACTTGGATCTCCTTCCTTTCCCCGCTGCCCGTGGACCGCGCAGAAACACAGAGATGGAGACAGGGGGTGGCGCCCGGGGGACAACGAATATTTCATACCCGCCAAGACGGGGAGGGAGGTCTAAGATCTGATCCCGTGAGGGGAGGGACCCGCTGCAGTTCGGCTTCTGCTGTCGTGTGTCGCTGCAGACGCGAGGACACGGTCCTGTGTGGTAGGGGGCAGCCCGGGCTCCCGCCGAGCCAAGGTTGGGGTCGCAGAGACAGAAACCGCTCGCGAGAGGAATGGACGCATGTGGGGACGGGGGTGGGGACGGGGCGTGGGGACGGGGCGTGGGGACGGGGCGTGGGGGTGGGGCGTGGGGGTGGGGCGTGGGGACGGGGGGCGGGGACGGGGCGTGGGGACGGGGCGTGGGGGTGGGGCGTGGGGGTGGGGCGTGGGGGTGGGGCGTGGGGACGGGGGTGGGGACGGGGGTGGGGACGGGGGTGGGGACGGGGCGTGGGGGTGGGGCGTGGGGGTGGGGCGTGGGGACGGGTGTGGGGACGGGGCGTGGGGGTGGGGAGTGGGGATGGGGGGTGGGGACGGGGGTGGGGACGGGGCGTGGGGGTGGGGGGCGGGGACGGGAGGCTGGGCGGCCGCGAGAAGCATCCAGAGACGCAGGGCTGTGAGGTCGGCCACCGCCCAGGACTCGCGGAGAGCGCGGCCGAGGACGCTCCGGACGATGACGTCCTGAGGACATGGGACAGCTTCGAGTCGCTGCCTGTCTGCGCTTGGCTGAGCCCCTCGTGCCACTCGGGCCCCGCCACAGCCTGATGTGCAGCCTGCTCCGCGGCAGGGGTGTGGGGACAGCGCAGCCGTCTCGGTGGTGGCACCGTGAGGACCCCCGCCAGGAAGGGCCCGCAGTCCCCAGGCGCGAGGAAGTGCGCAGGCGCGAGGAGTCAGCATGCTCCCCACTCCCGCCCAAAGGAAAAAGGCCCCGAGGACACGGAGAGAGGCGGGATGGAGATGAGGGCCTTGCCTCGCCTCGCGGACACGTCAACTCCCATCACGGCTGTCATCTCACTTTTCCCAGTTAGCTGCTCCGATGGCCACATGCTCTTATTGGAAGTCCAGTGTCACCCTGTCTCCTAAAGCTGTCCCGAAATCCCAGGTGCAACTCAGCTCCGAAGGGGCTGGGCCTGGTGTCAACCCCGGAGTGGCGAGAATGGCGGGGCCTGGTGTGTCCCCCAGTATGCGCCTCGCCCCTCGGCCCCGCTGTCCTGGACGGGTCCGGCCCTGAGTGGTGGGCGGCTGCCTGCAACGTCCCGGGGCCACACTGAGGTCCCTGGTCACATGCACACACCCAGGCGGTCTGTCCTGTCCCCTCACAGACAGGCTGCCATGTCCGGAGACACCGACAGCCTCAGCCACAGCAGCCCCTTAAGTCCCTGACGGCCGGACCGGATTCCCTCTCTGGGTGGGGGGTTCCCTTGGGGCTGTCAGCGCTCGGTCAGGAAGGAGCCGGCACACACCAAGCGCTGACCGGAGGGAGTTTGACGAAGGAGGGTCTGCAGCGGTCGGGCGAGGTTACGGGAAGCAACAGGGAACAGTGAATACGCAGGACGGGCCCAGGTGGGGTCGTTGCCACCTCTGCCGGCCGGGCACGGAGAAGGCAGGGCGCTGCAGAGCACGGGGAGAGGATCAACCCCCCAAACTGCACCCAGTAGGAGGGAGGCGGGAAATAAACGCCTTGACCTCTCACCTCCTGCCCTGCAGTGTCTCGTCTGGGTTCCCACTGGTCCCAAACAACAGAAGCTGCAGCTCAGGGGACGCGGGGTGACCCGTACAAGTCAGCACACTGGAGCAAAAGTGGATAACCAGACGATCCCCCCATTACCATCTAGTGTCGGGGAGGGGATATCTGTCCCCAGCAAAGGGGAAACAAAGTCCCACCAGCCACCGTGTTGTCTGGGGGCGATACCAGCTTAGTCCTACACCCACCTGGAGCTTAAATTGTCGTGCAGCCCCCACTAGGTACGGGAAATACTTCGTGGAAAGCACAGCTGGTCACGAGGCCCAGGGTGGGGACCGCAGCCTGCTCTGCCCCACCCCTCGCCCTCCCAGCGCGCCTTGCCTGCTGCGGTATTTTATCTGGTGGAACGACCCCGATCTTCACTCACAGAGGGTCCAGATTCTTGGTGCACTGTCTCCTGAGTTGCCAGACGGCCCCCAGATCCCTAAAGGACATGAAGACGCCTCGAAGGGCTCACCTGGAAGCCAGGTGCTCTCGGGCAGTGCCACTCAAACTAGTGTCCGAGGACGGACAACTTCAGCATCTCTGGGAGGTCTGCTGGAAATCGGAACGCACGTCCCTGCCCCAGACTCACAGGGGACACGGGTTCCAGAGTTAGTCCTCCTTGTCCCCGCTGTATAGCAGAAACCCCATTTCCCATGGACGTGGGGTGAACCACCCTGACAGCATGGTGACCCCCTCTCTGCCTCCTGGTTCAACATGAGGAGCCCCAAACGGCACAGGACCACGTCAGCTTCGAATCTAACAGACCCTAACTCTGTTTCCTGGTGGCGGCATTTCTTCTTGGTCACCAGGGATTCCCAAACCCACCAAACCTAAGGTTATAAGGATGGAAAACAAAATTCCACAGGCGGGTTATTAGGTACGATGGTGAGAAGAGTCCCTCCCACCACCATCTCTTGGGGGTCTCCCAGCGAGGGGTGAGATGGCGCGTAGCCTCTATACTGGCCTCCCGCAGGTCAGCCCCCAGGACTGAGCCTTCCAAGGCGGTTCTAGATCTAGCCGGGCCAGCGGATCTGGGTGCCGAGACCCGTGGCACACAGTGGGATTCGCGGGTTGACCCTACCGCTGCGCTCGCTTCACAGAGGAGTTCCTCGATTAAAGGTCACGTGTGAGACGCGGAGATGGTTTGAATGTGTCCCCAAAGTTCATGTGTTGGAAACCTGACCCCCAAGCAACAATATCGGGAGGTGGGACCTCATGAGATCAGGCCATGAGGGCAGAGAGAACGGATTAGTGCTGTTACCTCGGAGCGGGTTGTTACAAAAGGGGGAGTTTGGCCCCATTTTCCCTCTTTCTTGCCCACGTGATGCCTTCCACCACGTCACCACGCTGCCGAAGGCCCTCGCCAGGTGCCGGCCCCTCAGTCTCGGGTTTCCCAGCCTCCACCATCGTGAGCCAAAAAATCTCTGTTCGCTATAAATCACGCAGTCTGCAGTGTCCTGCTACAGCCCACGAAACAGACGGAACAGCAACGGCGGAGAGGACAGGGATGGCCCAGCCACCTCCAGAACGTGTGTCTGCTCCCGCTGCCCGCCGTAAGGAAAGGGATCCAACGTCACCACCTGCCACCCAGCGGCTGGCCTGTCGCCCCCACCCACCCGACAGCCTGGTGCACGGGCAGCTGCGTACCCAGGGGTGCTGGAGACCGCTGAGCCCGGTGAGGGTGAGCCCGTGCTGCTGAGCCCACAGGTGGCCTCTGTCCCCTCCACCACTGCCACCGTGTTCACGGTGCTGTTGAGGAGACAGCAGGTGGACAGCCTGGGTCATCTGACCCACCTGCTCATCAGAGCCCCGACTGCAGTGGGCGCCCTCTGGCAGGGGCTTCGATGGCCCTTGAATACTTGGACGCACGGGGCCCTTCAAAGATGTCCTTTCACACACGTGTCCCGAGGCTGCCTTGAGCCTTCCCGCCCGCACAGCTGGGCAGCGCGGCGGGCCTCCCACGGGGGCGGCAGGTGCCACGCAGCGTCTCCGTTTGCAGTGGGCGCCCAGGACCACTGCGTCTGCTGGTCTGAGGCCCGAATGGCAGGGTGGCCGTCCCCACAGCCCGACCTGTCCCACAGCCCCATTCAAACCAGCGGCTATGATGTCCCCAGTAAGTGCATCAGAGCCACACAGACGTCCTACACAAGCCTCAGAAATCCAGAGCCCATCAATCCCTGAGCCCCTTTCTTCATGGAAGATGATGCAAGGTGAAGCAACGTGCCTCTCACGTTAGCGGGGATTTCAACCCCGCGCCCCAGATTGCTAGAACCCAAGAAACTTCACGGATGTGGCAGGTCCCTGACTTACACACGGGTTTTCTCTCCCCCTCTGGCAAGCACGAGCCATTCATGGCACTCGCTAGCTCCCTCCCACCAGATCCCGTTAGCACCATGTCGTAAGTACAACAGGCAGTCACCAAGTTCTGCAGGCCGTCCAGATCACGGGAGTCCCCCGTGACACGGCAGACAGCAGGCACATCCCCTCGGCCACGCAGTCACGGTGACCCGTGCTCTCCCAGCAGTTGCAGGGAACTCCTGATTACCTGTAGTGACTGTGGCTCGGTACAAGGTACTTGCCAGTGCCGTGGTCCCCAACGTTAGCTGGCACCAGAATCCCCCGGGCAGTTGCGCTAACATGACCTCTGGCCCCAGCCCCAGACTTTACTCAGGTGATCTTGGGCGGAGGCCCATGAATTGCATGTTTAGCAGGTTCCACGGCGAGGCTGAGGCTGCTGGTCCAGGACCACCCTGTGAGAGCTGCTGTCTAGTCAGTCACCAGGTGCGTGCCAGGTGCGTGCCAGGTGCGTACCAGGTGCATACCAGGTGTGTGCCAGGTGCGTGCCAGGTGCGTGCCAGGTGCGTGCCAGGTGCTGGGGCTGAACGGGTCTTCTCTAGTGCAGGTACCAGATCCAGAACAACCTCTGGGATCGGCGTCAATTCCCGATTATTCTTGTGAAAGCACCTGGTGATGCTCTAGGACCCAGCCAGACAGGGGACTTGCATGCTGACGGTGAACCACGTGCCCCACCTCTCAAGTCCTGGGTGGGGCCCAGTTCAGTGCCCTGAAGATGCAGCGTTGCTTGTGGGTCACTGCTCCGGCCCAGGGAGGCAGTTCCAGGGACTTCCACGGGGCAGGAACAGCCGTCACTGCATGGGTGAAAACCCCAGTGTGGTGATTCCACCAATCACGGAGCACATCTTTGCCGACTGCACATTCTGGGACCAGGGGAGGAAGCACCGGGGGTCTGCGATCCTGCTGGACCCACCAGGAGTCACTCTCGCCACCTGACTCTGATAAGCCCCCAAATGACCAGTGAGTCGAGTGGCCCTTTGGGTCTCCGGGAATTCGCTTTAGTTCTGACTGTTTTCAAGAACTGCTGCAAAGCCTTGGTATTTCCTTCCAAGTGCACGATCTGTCTCCCTGGCAGATGGCCACGGGTCCCTCTGAGAAATGCTTAGAAGAAATTTAAAATACAAACTTACGGCCAAGTCAGACGGGCCGTCCTCACAGGCTCCACATCAACCGAGGGACCTACGTCTGCGCGTGGGGCTCGGTCTGGGGAGAGGGGTCACAAGTCCTCACCAGGGTGACTCAAGTCAAATTTTGGTCCACAAGGCCTAGAATTTTTCTATTTCATTTCTAGATATTCTGTATTAATCCACCATCCCACTGATCCCGGTGGTCCAGAACTTTCTGACTGCCGCTCTGCTCATGCTGATGTCCTGGGAATTGTTCCCGCCTGTCTGTTACGATTAAGCACCAGCTGCCCCCTTCCAGCCCTGGGCGCCCACGTGGCTGCCGGAACACGGAACCAAACACTACGGCCCCGTCTCCCACCGTCACCTCCAACCTACGGAGCACAGCTCTTCGAGAACGTTGGGACCTCCTTACCAACACACCTCTCAGTGAAGGAGTTGTCCTCAGAGTTCTCCAGAGGGGCTTGTTTTGGGGCGACTGATCCAGCTGCACGTACCAGACCCCCCAACCTTTCCCGCTCCCCGGGCCGTCAGACTCCCGCAGGGTTCCGGGGAAATTCCAGGCGCCTCAACCTCACGGACTGACGGCCACTGATTGAGTTTAGATTTCAACTAAGCAGATCAACTGGGCAGACAATTCACGCCACTCCCAGGGCTCATGCCAACATGTTAAGTCCACAATGTTCCATGAGTGCTTGCACATCAGTACATTACTAGCCTAGATTTTATCGCCCTTGGTCTGACTCCCACGCGTGCTCCCAGCCCAGCAGACTCCCGGTGCCGCGAGCTGGCAGCGTTCAGCAGTTGCCGGTGTTTATTCTGAAGACCCGGCCCCTCTGCCTCGGCCAGTGCAGGGTCCAACCCTAGCTACGGTCCTGGGGACGATAAGGCCGTGCAGGAGGGGGGACCGGCACCTGCCCCAGGAAGTCACTGAAGCTTCGTCTGCACAAAGAGGCTCCTCAGACAGAGGCGAAGGCGCTATTTCCCCTGACAAGGAAGGTTCGGGGGAATTGGGGGGTCACAGTGGTCAGCCTCATCTGTGTCTGCCCACGTGTCCCCATCCCACGTCTCAGGGTCCCCCCTTAGCTGTCCTCACCATGACGAGAGACCTGGAAGGCTCACACCTGTCACTGGCACCGCAGCTCTGCAGCCCAGACCTTGGGCCAGATCCCCAGCCACGGCTGTCCCGTGGCCACGTGAAGTAAAAGGGTCCCTTCCTGCTGCCCAGGTGGCTTCTGACGTCCCGCTGCAACCTGGCTTACGGATTCGAGGTTTGGAGTTGAGTTTCTCTTTGTGCGACTTCCCCGGGGAAATGGCGAGCAGTCGGCCACGCTGTGACCTGTGTAACCCACAGCAACACTTACTCTCCCAGTGCCCCGCCCCACCCTGCCACCACCGGGGATATTTTGATCATTGTGACATTAGCACATCCACAAACTATTGGCGTCCCACTTCCCCAGCAGGGAGGTCAGCCCCCCACCCATCACATCGGGAGGGGACGCCATCCCAAACTCGCACTTCACGTCTGCAGCCTGTCACCGCTCCCGGCGCCAGCGACCGTGTTAGTCAGGAGACGGGTGGCAGGTGCGAAAGGCTGAGTAAGGAGGGTTTAATTGAGGGACTATTTTCGGAGGTGCAGCAGGGTTAAGAGAACCAGCAGGGGTGGCGAAGAGCCCAGGGTCAACCACAAGGTGCCATTTCCACCTCTTGCGTGGGGAGAAAACAGCGGCACCAGGATCCGGCAAGGGCTGTGGCTGTGCCGCCCACGGGAGCAGTGGCCGTGGGTCGAGGGACAGAGAGGGACAGAGAGGGACACAGCCACTGCCCAAAGCATAGCTCACAGGAGGGGGGTGAGGAGAGTCCTCCAGCCTCTCTCTCCCTCTGCAATCCAATCTCTGCCGCGCCTCCGTCGCCCAACCCCAGGGAGAAGCCAGAGCGCACCGGCCTGGGTGGTGTCGCCCGTCGAGCTCGGCCTCCGAGGGCCCCAGGGCAGGGCAGGGAAGGATGGAGAGTGGATCTGGAGGGACGGAGGGGGCCCAAGCCGCAGAGGGCCCCGGGCATTCTCCCTGCCAGCGGATGGGGACAGGACCCAACTGGGACACCCAAACCCACATTCTGGCATCGCATGTTCAGGAAAGGGGGGTGGACATATCATCCCCTGGGCTCCTTATGCAATTTCACGCATGCTCCGCCCTCTGTACCAGGGAGAGGCCACCCTCACCAGGTCCCTCTTTCCAAGGAAGAGTGTCCCCTCGCCTCACACACACAGCAGAGAAGGACCGCAGGACGGAGCATGCCCCGCCTGGCCGCACAGAGCAGCAGCCGGTCCGTGCACAGCCCGGATGCCGCCCTGTCTCGGAAGCCACGTGCGTCTCACCCCCGCCGTCCCAGCGAGTGGGGAGATGCTGGTCTCACCCCGGAGCGAGGACAGCAGCTCTGCTCTCTGTGGGTGTGCACCAAGGAAGAGTGACTGACCCCGGGGGGCTAACGGACTCGATGACGTCCAGGAGGCTGCGGCGAACATCCTCATGCACGCGTGTTCCTTCTTCCTCTTTCCTTCTCGTAGATCACCAAGCACAACCCTAACGTCACTTGAAAGAAAAGTCTGGAGTTGGGCTTGAGCTGTGCAATGGGGGCGGAGCGAGGGCAGCGCCGCACACCTTCGCAGACCGCCACCGTGTCACGGGGCTTTGGGCAGAGACGAGCACGGCGCGGCCCTGCCCTGAGCAGCTCGCAGCTTTCCCAGGAGCAGATCAAAGCCACACCCCAGACCACGACTTGCCAGCCTGAGAAGTGTGTTGTCCGAGAGGTGGAAGGTTCTAGAATCCAGTCTCAGCTCTGCCCTCGTGAGTCGTGTGAAATGAGCCATCTCTGCAATTATGCAAAAGTGTCGGGCAGCGTGGGGTCCCCTAGGCCTGGGCGAGGGCCCCGCTCACGACAGACACACACATCAGCCTGCTCAAGGTCACGGGGCACCTCTGTCCCCGGGCCTCAGCGTGGGGCAGCCCAGACTCCCACTCCCGTAAGTCCAGACCCGGGGAAGCTCCCGCACAGCCCGGCCCCGCGTCCTCAGAACAGCGGTGGCGGTGTGAACGCAGGGCTGTGGTGGGCCCAGCCCCCGGGCACTGCCAGCTCTCAGGCGAGAGGAACGAGGCACTGAGCTGCTACCCGCTTCCTCCCGCCCGGATCAGCTGGTCTAGCCCAGACCGGTCAGTTCCCGTCCACACCGCGGGTCCGTCTTCTTGCTGTATTTCCCGCCTGTGGTTCAGAGGTGCTCACAGGTCAGCCTGGTGTCACGGCAGGTGCAGATGGAAACTGGGGCGCATGGTGCAATTTGCAAGAAAATTAACTGATTTATATTAATTTACAAGTACATAGATCTCGGCATAACATGAATGAAAAGCGATGCTAATTCCCTACTTGGCCACCAGACCGACATTGAACACTAGGATGGCAGGCAGTTTTGTTTTTACAAAATGTATTTATGAGATTTAACTGAATTTTCTGAGCCGAGGGCAGTGGCTCACACCCACCGTCCCAGCTATGTGGGAGGGTCGCTCCGGCTGGGGGTTCAAGGCCAGCTGGACAACTCAGGGAGACCCTGTCTCAAAAAAAATTAAGAAAACAAAAAGATTTAATTAAATTTTCAAAAACTAAATTTAAACATTTCATCTTGATTTAAATAATTTTGATATCAAATGTTAGAAAGCTCTTTAATTATAATTTGTATCTTGCCATTTCATGTCAATAGATAATTTTGAATATTTTCAAAGGAAAATAACTGAAAATACATATAAAATAAATTTAATTTTTTATGTTTAGAGTTTTGATGAAAATATTTACATTTTGCACACTGAGTATAATTCAATTTACTCTTTAATCTTTTATACCAGCGGTCCCCAATCTTTTTGGCAGCAGGGACCAGTTTCATGGAGGACAATTTTACAGGGTGGGGCAGGGGTGGCCAGCAATGGGGACCGGACGTAAATGCAGGTGGGGCTTCCCCCAGGCTGGGCCGCTCACCCCCGGTTCCTCAGTTTCATGGAAGACAGTTTTTCCACCAGAGAGGCGAACTCAGGGGCTGATGCCCGGCCAGGTTCCTAACAGGCCACAGCCTCATACTGGGCCACAGCTGGGGCTTGGGGACCGCAGTTTTATACAGTCAATAAAACACAAATTATGTGAGAAGCTTGGGACAGCATAATTTGCCATTCTAGAGAAATTAAGGCAAGAAAAATTAATTTCATTTATTTATTTTATTATTTTTTTTTAGAGACAGGGTCTTGCTCTGTTGCCCAGGCTGGCCTGGAACCCCCGGCCTCAAGCCATCCTCCTGCCTTGGCCTCCCAAAGTGCTGGGATTACAGGTGTGAGCCACTGGGCATGGCAAGAAAAATTAGTTTAAAAAGATAAAATTTTGTTTAAAAAATGTATAAAGTATATAATTCATGAATTTATATATGTTTAATGCTTACACAAACATTGCCATCCCATCAGCATTCGAGTGCAATTATAATTAAGTTCGGTTGTCTATTTTACCAATTTGCAATCATATAAACACCATCGTGCCGCAAATATTTTTTCGTAGCTATGAAAGCACATACGTCACGGCAGGAGAATGGAAAATATTTCATGTACAATTTGCAGCTTGATGTAATGTAGTTCTCAAGTACCGAGACACAGCGGGTCCCGTGTGCACGCTCGGCTCGGGCCCCACGTGTGCCAGGGTGGACCTGTGGGCAAGACACGCTTCCCGCCCCCGGTCACCCCACACGCAGTCACTGACCCAGCACGCACTGCGTGACCACGCGCCAGCACTGGAGAGCCACCGTGAGCACAGCACTGTCCTCAGAGGACAAGTCGAGGCCGGCAGACACCGAGCAGGGTCTGTTCACTGCTGGGACCGCGTCCCCAGGGCCACCGATGTGCCGCACTCTGCTCCCCTCGAGAAAGGACCTGCTGCTCCAGCTCCCGGGTTTGCGACCAGCAACGGTCTCGAAATGAGACTGGCCCCAGTCTTGTTTAGTCTCCAAGAACAGAAAAAAGCAAAATAGACAAAAATGGGCTCTGCCAACAGCACCCGATCTTGGCTCATCCCCACGGTCAGGGGCGTCTTTGAGTCCTTTCCGCCCCTCTGCGGGAGGCCCCGGGGTTGTGGCGAGAGGACAGCGCCAGGAGGAGGCACAGAAAACAGGTCAGCACCTCGGCACACGACCTGCCACGGCTGGTCCTTCTCTGGGGCCGGCGAAAGGATCACGCTTCCAAACCAAAGAAGGGAAAAGTAGTTTCAAGTACAACCACTTTGGAGGTTGATTTTGGTGTCAGAAATCTTCCGGATGATTTAATTATGATGCTTCAAGTTCCCTTGTCCTCAAAACCGTGCCTTGGCCAAGTCTCCCCCCCCCACCCCTAAGAAGAGCTCCGGCCGGCAGGCATGTCCAGGGCGGGGAGGTCCCCTGGAAGCAGGGAGGCTCCTCTTCCCCCTGCCCCTCTGTAGCGGGGACAGGGGCTCCCGAGTCCAGCCGCTCCCTGCCGCCCTGCAATGAAACCCCCGCAGGCCCCGTCCTGCCAGAAATGCCCCTGAGCTGGCTCCTCCTGGTCAGGTCAAGTTCAAAGTGGAGTCTGTTCTCAGCCCCACGGTCATCCCTGTCTACACGGCTAATGGGCTGATGGTTCAAAGCAGGAAACATTAATGCAACAGGGATTTAATAAGAAACATACAGTGACAATTAAGCCCACTGGCCTTGGGACGCTCATTCTCAGATCTGGACGCTCCATCCACCTGGGCAAAATGCCTCTAGTTCTGAAAATGCCACTGTCAAAAAGAGGAAATTTGGCCATGAAAGTCATTTTGTCTATTTCATATCATGACACCCTGACAGGCTGCACTAGATCAGATCTCTAATGTCATTAAATGCACTTGTCACCTGGGGCTGGCAGTGAGCATTTCTGGAGGTCGCGACGGTGAAACAAAGAGGCTCTTGTTGCTCAGGCTGAGGAAGAGCAAATGTTGGGTAGAGCCCGGCTGGACCCAGCTGGCACGTCCATTACTTTGGTTCCTTTAACGAACCTGGTGCCAGGAACGTTTCTGGCTCCACCCGCCCTGTTTTTGTCCCAGGCCACGGGGCAGGTCCAGCAGGTTTTCTCGGCATCACCAAGCCCGTGGGTGCCTCAGACGCGCAAGGGGGTGCGCGTGCGATTTCAACCGTTGCCATTGGCATGCGCCGGTGCCAGCGGGGCCGAGAGGATTAACGATGACTTGCAGTGACCACCGCCCCGACCCAGAGACGTCCAGCAAAGCTCTGCTGTGCGCAGCCTCGTAGCAGGCGCAGGTGAGGAGGCCTGTGGGGGAAGAGACGGGCGGCTCCCGCAGGCTGACGCCGGGAAACAGAGCTAACGGCACGATCTCAAAACACAGGCTGCAGAGCAGGGACTTACCCGAGTCAACAGGAGCAGAGATGTCCCTGGGAATACACGGGATTCAGAAAGATGCCGGGAAGGCTTTGCCTTCCCAATGCAACGGACGTGCCTGCACCAATCTTACCCAGACAGCAGGAGCACGGGGGACCCAGCTGCCACCTGCACTGACCAGGACGTCCACCGAAATCAGCAAAGCCCTGGGGAACAGGGACCCAGGGTGCAGCCCTGTGAAGGGAAGGCAGCTGTGCCGGGGCAGTTTGGCCCCAGAGCACGGTCTTCCCCAGCCCGTGTGTAGCCGAGGCTGCCGGCTGCCCCCCAATATCCACTCTCCCCTTCAGCAGTCAGACTCTGACAGTCACAGGGCAGCAATGTGTTCAGCTGTAGGACTCCATTCCCAGCCTTCCTTGTACAGAGGTTATATTCTCACCAATAAAGTGCAAGAAACGTGTGGTATGGGGCTCCCAGGAAGGCTGCTTAAAGGGACCCAACTCAAAGGGAAGAAGGACCCTTGTGCCCTTTCATCCCCCTAATCCCCACCCCTTTGTGGTCTCTTTCTGTCAGCCTGGAACTTGGGTGTGCTGGCCGGAGCTGCAGCAGCCATTTGGTACAGTGAAGGCACCATGAGACTGAAAACCGCATGCCCAGCACGGCCCAGCAAAAGTCCACTACTGACACCGTGGGGCTGCCATCCCAGCTCCAGCCTTCCTGGCCCCAGAATGCTTTTACGTGAGAGAGACCCCAGCTTCCCTGAAGGTCTTCAGACGTGATAAGCGTGTTCTACCCTCAGGGCTTCGCCCTGGCTGGTCCCTCTGCCCGGAGCACGTGCCCCCGACGTCACTGCGCTTGCTCCCTCCCTGCCGTCAGTTCTCTGGCAGGAAGCACTGGGGACCTCGGCACTGAGGCCTCCCCGACCACCGTGTGCACGGAGCACCCACAGCCCCCATACCCACGGAACGTCCATCGGTCAGACTGTGCGTCTCTCCCTTGCCCGCTGGTCTACCGTCCTCCCCCCTCCACCGGAACACGCGCTTCCTGCAGGCAGCGCTGGGGCTGCTCTGGGCGCTGTGTGCCTGTCCCTGGACAGCGCCTCGCACGGACAGGCGCGCGGCACAGACTGACTGAGTGCCTGAGTGGTGTGGCCGGATGGGGCCCCGCGTCCTCACCTGTCCTCTCAAGCCCTGGGACAGGGCTTGTCAGGCCCAAGAAGGGACCCTCCCCCATGGCCACCCAGAAACCAGGCTGGCCCCCGGCTGCCCGTCCGCAGTGGGGGGCAGAGGAGACAGGCGGGGCTCGCTCCCCTGCGTCTGGGGGGCTTGCAAGGGAGGAGACGCTGCCCCTTGCCGCCTTCTGCCCCCTCACGGCTCAGGTGTACACCATGGCTCGGGTGCTGTCTGAGGTCTATGACATGACGACGCAGCCACAGGGTCCTCGAACCAAGGCTGCACCCCATGTGCCCATCAGTCAGCCCCCAAAATGCTGGCGTGTGGGGCGCTATGCTGGGCGACTTCATGCACTCACTCGGCTGGACCAAGGTACCCACATATTTGATCAAACATTATTCTAGATGTTTCTATGTGTTTTTTTAGATGAGGTTAACATTCAAATCAGCAGACTGGGTAAACCAGATTAGCCTCCATAACGTCCCTGGGCCTCTTCAAAGCAGCTGAAGGCCGTAATCAAACAGCGCCGGCCTCCCGGGAGGAAGAGGGGGTTTGGACGCCGGCTGCCTTCACACGCCAGCTGGGGCCCTTCCCTGGGCCTTGCACCGGCCACCCCAGGGTCCCCGGAGCCACTTGTTCAGTCAATCTTTCCCTGTCTCTTCCCTCCGCCCCCGCCGCACAGACACACACACAGACACACGCAGACACACACACACAGGACACCCCCACTGGCTCTGCGAATCTGGAGCACGCTGACTCACCCCCTCCACGTTCCAGGCGGTGCTGGGCGGCCTGGGATGTTCGAGAAGCAAACTGCACAGAGACCCCGACCTCACTCGTGAAATGAGGAAACAAATTAAGGGCTCTGCGGCGAGGAAGGCGCACACACCTTGGCCCAGCGGGTCAAATCAAGGACACAAGTGGACACAGCCTGCGGCCCCCGAGCAGGGCACGGGCAGGGCTTTATTGAGCACTGATGAAGGCCGTGGCTCACAGCTGAGCGAGGCCCCGGCCACGGGTGGGGGTGGGGCTCCAGCCCTTTGTTTCCGGAAGCGCCCGGAGAGCCTCACGCTGGCGGGAGAGCGGGCAGCACTTTTCCAGCGCACTGGCCGAAGCCAACGCGGTAGCCGTCTCCTTGGCAGTGTCCTGGAACAGAGAGGGACAGCGGTCAGTCGCGACACCCCCGGGCCACGGACAGCACAGGGCTGGGCGGGGCAGGAAGGCAGCATGGGAATGACACACACGTCCCCCCCGAGCAGGGGATGAGCCCCCTACAGCCGGGCAGAGCTGCAGGCAGGAGCCCTGGAGCTGGGACTCGGGGTCCACCCCCAGCCCGGCGTCCTCAGGGGCATTTCGAGGCTCGACAGCGTCCCTGATGGTGGTCAACTCCCCCAACCTGGGCTTGCGCTCAAATCCTTGGTCTGGCGATTGGCCTGAAGCCAGACTGCCCGGTTCAAAGCCCGGCTCCCCTTCCTGCTGGGTCTGAGACCCTGGGTCTCTCTAGACCTCAGTTTTCTCATCTGTGAAATGGATCTAATGACAGTGCCACCGCACAGGCTGCCGCGGGGACGACGTGACCCGATGCGCAGAGACGCCTGGGCGCGACGGAGAAAGAAACACGCTCCCACAGCTCGCCCTGACCGTGGGCGCCGAACGCCGCCGCCAAGGGCCGCCACGCGCGGGACGGAGCCAGCCCGGGAGGACGCTGAGCGCGCGTGCGCACACTCTACTTTGCGCATGCGCACACTCGACTTTGCGCCTGCGTGCGCCACGTGACACGGGCCGGAGGGCAAAGGAAAATGTTTTAGTGACACGTTCTCGGTGTCGTCTCACAAACACGTTTCTTTGTGAAGCTGTTGCGCTCGGTGAAGGGACACGGCTGTGCGTGTCGCAGATGGAGCTTACGTTGGGAAGGGAAGGAAACAGGACGCGGCCGCGGAGCCGGTGTCAGCCGGGCGGCTGGGGCCACTTGCTCTGCTTCAGAGCTCAGCCCCCCGCCCCCCAAGTAGGAATAACGATCTGATCTTTCAGTGTTGTAAGGACAGCAGCCACGTGGGGGTGGCAGGTCCAGGCGGGACTGGGCGGGCGGCGTGGAGAAGGCGCAGGACCCAGGGGATCCGCGCTGGGCCTGGCGGGCGAGCGCTGGGGAGGACGTCGTGGACAGGGCGCTGCGGGCGAGGGGACGGCCTGTGCAAAGGCGCAGAGACCTGGCCACGGGGCGCCAGGTTGCGTCTGTGCGGCGACTGTCCCGTGGGTGCTCTGAGAACGCAGGTTCCCAAGGGCTCAGAGAAGCCTCTCGAGGGGGTTGAACCCATCCTGCGGGCAGTGAGTGACAGCGAGGGGTGTCCAGCGAGACAGACCCATCAGGGTCAAGTCAGCACAGAGGACCCCGAGCCCGGGGTGGAAACGCTCTTCGGGGCCCCAAGCCCTGCGGGGGCAACGCTCAGACAAGGGACGGGACCAGGCAGCGTCACCTGCTGGGGACGAGCCGGTTGGAAGCGGTGCCTCCTGCTGCCCGTGTGAGGAGGAGAAGACGGTGACCTACAGCCGTCGGGAGACAGAATCAAAGCCGGCGGCTGGACACCGAGACCACAGGCAGGTTTGGGCGACACGGTCAGTGACACGCCGGCACGGGGACAGCCTCGGTGGCGGCTCACTCATAGCCTGTCCCCTCGGACCTCTCCCCCGCCTGCCGGGTCATCGGAGTGGAGCTCCCGGCTCAGGCCGCCCTGACCACTGGCCTTCCCCGGACAGGCGGCAGCCTGGGCACCGCGGCGTCCCCGGAGGTTTCGTGAGCCTCACTTCACCTTCGCCGCCGCACGATGGCGCCGTGACGCTGGGGTCTAAGCCCAGACGAGCAGCGACCTCGTCTGTCTCTGCCACGGACGCTGGAACCCCAGGGTGGGACCAGTGCGTGTCATTTACTGTCCACTGAGGAGTGAACAGGTCCGTCTAGTGCTCAGTCTCGTCCTCACAACTATGCCTCGAGGTTAAGTGTCGTATCATCAGTTCCATTTTAAAATGAAAACTGAGTCTCAGAAAGGAGAAACAACCGAATGGAGGTCACGCAGCCGCTGGACCTGGGCGTCCACACTGAGGCTTTCTGACGCTAACGCAGGTGCCACCAGCCGTGACGGTGGCCTTCCTCTCTGCTAGTGCGTGTGGCAGGCAGAACGGCCCCCAGAGAGCTAAGAGGCGCCCCCGCCTCCTAGGAACAGGCTGCCGAGAAGTCCCAGTTGGGGTCACAGGGGTTTTCCATAGAGTCTAGACAACGAGGAACCTGTCGTCATCTCATAACTCGGCTCAGGGACAGGGAAACCAGGGAGACCTTCTGCCGTCCGCCTGGTGTGTGGGGACACATGTGTGACGTCCCGGCAGCCACGGCCGCGGCAAAGGCAGAACAAGCAGACAAAGGATATGGGGACACAGCGTCAGGACGCGTTAGGCCAGGCAGGACCACCCTAGAACAGCCCACGTGGGCAGGAGGAAAGACGCCCCGCCGGCCAGGCAGCCCTCACCTGTTATGATGACTTCATCGCCGTCCAGCAGGAACTTCCGCGTCTGGCCGTTCCCCAGCTCGATGGCCTTCGTCCCCCTCCAGGACAGCTCCAGCATGGAGCCAAAGCTTTCCGGCTCCTTCGCAACAGGAAGGGAAAAAGGGTCCCAGCTGTTTACGTCTTGGCGGGAGAGCCCGTCAGCTCCGGAGTGGACAGTGCGTGGCAAGACCTTGTGCCCCTCAGCCTCAGTGGGCCCACCGTGGAAACAGCCCGGGACCCGGCACTCCGCGCCTTCCTCCGGCAGGCGGTCCCTAACTTCAGGACCCTAAATCCCCGGCCACAGTGCCCGGCCCCTCCCCAGACGCTGGGTGCCCGACGCCCTCCCACTGGGAGGAGAATGAGAGGGTGCCGGGACCTTGCTGGGAGGGACTGACACTCGCCCCACCCAAGGCCGCCATCTGCGAAGGGTCGTGACTCTCCCCCAGGTCCCACCAGCACAGGGGAGGGCGGGAAGGGCCCCCTCATCCTGGGAGGGTGCAGGGGGAGACGCTGACAACCAGGACCCTGTCAGTTTCCTGCCCTATCCACCTGTCGCTGTGACTCTTCCCCGGGGAGGCCGAGACCCGGCCTGCGGCCTCACGCCGGCCTCTCTAGGCTGGGATTTGGAGGGCCCCTCCTGCGCCCAGAGGCGGCCGAGGCTGTGGGGAAGATGGAGTGGTAAGATACGCCCCCCACCCCGGCTCGAAACCCCTTCTCGAGGGTGAGCTGAGGCCCCGTCCCCGCGGGGAGGAGGATGCTCCTCGAGGCAGCAGGTCACTCACCGGCCCGCTGATGGTTCCGGAAGCCAGGAGGTCCCCGGGCCGCAGGTTGCAGCCGTTGACAGAGTGGTGAGTGAGCTGCTGCAGCATCGTCCAGTACATGTGCTGGGGACACGGGGGCGGCCGCTGAGCACAACCTGC
This sequence comes from Eulemur rufifrons, assembly GCF_041146395.1. Lineage (NCBI taxonomy): Eukaryota > Metazoa > Chordata > Mammalia > Primates > Lemuridae > Eulemur > Eulemur rufifrons. The sequence goes on along the minus strand of NC_090985.1, from coordinate 1,336,212 downwards.
CGCTCACCACACGCGGCCCTGGCCCTGCTCGCCCCCCAGCCGGCTCTTCCGTCCCTCACAGCAACAACACGCTGTGCTCCCCGACGCCGCCCAGGGCCCCCGGCTCTCTCCACCTCCTTCAGGACCTCCGACCTCTGCTCCTCCCCACCGCAGCCCGCCCCGACCACCTCCTCCAGGAAGCCCGCCTGAGAGCCCCCGGCTGCTGTCCCCACAGCCCGCCCGAGTGTGCAGGACTCATGCGGCCCAGGAATCCCGAGAGCCCCGCAGGGCCTGGGTCCTCGCCACCGCGGGGGCTCCTGTGAGCAAAGGCCCCAGGCACACGCCCAGCCCAGGCCTTGGCAGGGACACTGGGGGGCTGAATGAGCCCAACATGGCGCGAGCGACGGGGGAGCGCCCGGCAGTCAGGTTGTGGGCACAGGGGCCACGGCGCCACGTGGCCACTGAAGGGCTCGGAGGCAACGCGCCCGCAGCTCTGCCCGGGCGACAGCTGCGCGCTCGGGCCACGGAAACCTCAGAGACCGTCGGTAGCCACGAGCGCCAGGAGGCCCCTGTGCTTCTCCTCGCGGTCTGTGGCGCCCAGAATGGCGTTAAACCGAAGGGAGACCAGGGAGGCGGGAGGCAGCGAGTCCGAGGACATTCGAATGGCCGTGAGCAACACACGCGGAACACACGGCTGGGCCGCCTTAGTCGCTGGGGCAACGCAGGCGGAAGTCGCATCCCCAGCGTGGCGGGAACACCAGGCAAACGCCACCGGCGTGGCGAGGACGTGGGGCGGCCAAAACGCTGCCCGCTGCCAGTGGCGGTGCGTCAGCGTGGCCACCGCGGGAAACTGCGGGTTCTGCTAGGCTGAGCGCGTACGTCCTCCACGACCCCGAAACTCTACTCCTGGCACCCCCAGCAGAACGCACACGTGGGCACCAGGTGTTCACAGCAACTGCGACAGCCAAAAACGGAACCAGCCAAATGTCCGTCCGCGTGGAACGGCGAGTCGCGTGTGCAGGGTTCACCCAGGGGCAACGAGAGCAACGAGCTGTCGCCACGGACAGCACGGGGCGGATCGCGCACACGCAGCGCCAACACGAGAAGCACACGCAAGAGGAGACACTGCATGCTTCCGTCGCCATAGAACTGGAAAACGGACAGAATCGGCGCGTGTACTAGAAGCCAGGGCAGAGGTGACCCTGGCTGCGGGGAGACAAGTGACGGGGAGCTCCGGGGGCTGCTGAGGTGCCGGAAATTTCCCACCCTGACCTGGGTGCTGGTCACACGGGGCTGCTGTCTTTGCGAACATGCCTCACGCGGTGTCCTGTGTTGTGCGCATTTTTATCTGTGTTCTGCTTCAAGTAAAAATTCACTTAAACACAAGTTACTCTCGTTAGTGCAGCCCCGGCAGGTAGGAGAAACCAGGGACTTGACCCTTACGGAAACACCTGTTGTCCGCCAAGAAAGCCACTGGCCACGTCTAGGCACCTGCGTCTCGAGGGAACTCTGTGACCCCACGGCCACCTCTAGAAAGGGACGGTGCCACGGAAGCCCCAGGCCCACAGGCTGAGCCACCATCATGTCCCCATCGGATGCTCTTCTCTGCCCCTGCCAGGAAGAAAGATCTCGCTCCCAGAAGCCATCCGCCAGCTTCAGAGCCTACCTTAAAGTTGGACCTGCATATGGTGGCTGCGTGGCTCATTCCTTCTCCTGTTAGGAAGAGGAGAGAGACACCGTTAAGACTTAATTCCATTAACCAGGGAGGAAAACAAAGACAGAATAGTCCTGTGGTCCAACATGGTTTCACTTAGTCCGTGGAATCTATGGATCCTCGGACATCCGGGCTGAGAGACTGCCACAGAGACGACCTGGCCTCAGAGTGGCCAGTACGTGCACACGAGCCACACCTCCTCCTCCCTCGCCCAGGCAGGCAGCCCTAACCCCACCGCATGTTTCCTCTGAGTCCAGGTGTAGCCTCAGAATCCTTCTTAACACAGTGCTCCTGGCAGCCACAAATCGGCTGGAGAGAGTGTGCAAGCTGAAACCTGTCTGTGACCTTTGATCGAGGATAACTACTGTCCCCTCAGAAGCCCGCTGAGCCATGTGTCCCCTACCCAGCTCCTCCCGTGCTACTTCCTAATTTACAGTCTGTACTGAGCACCTGCTGCATGCTGAGGCATCGGGTCACTGCTGTTCCAGATCTGAACGGTACTGATAAGAAGAAAGCTCCTCTGCCCCCCCAAAATCAGGCTTCCTGCCTTGTCCTGGCCTTGCCCGTGAGGTGGCTCTGAGCAGGTCACTCCTCAGGCCCCAGCCTGGCAGTGAGGAAGACGCAGACCAAGGAGGCAGGAAATCGAGGAATGAAGGAGGCGTGGCCAGCGTGCAGCGCAGTGGGCCTGCGTGTGGCCGCCAGGCACCCGTGGGCCCCCAGGGGACGGAAAGTGACCCCTGACCTTCCCTGCTGCAGGCACTGTGCTCCACCTGTACGTGAGCGACTTGCTTAGCCCTCGCCCACAGCTCAAGGTCGATGCCATTACCATCCCATTTCACAGGGGACAAACCAGGGCAGGGACAGGCTGGGGACCTTGCAGCAGCAGAGCCAGGCTGAGCAGCCTCAGGGGACGTGGGCCCCGCACCTTGCCAAGGCCCAGGGGCCAGCAGGGCCCGGCACTTGGACACAGGTGCCCACGGAGCCCTCGCACGCCCAGCCCCCACAGCGAACCTTTCAGGGCCACAGAGAGGTGGATGTCGAACGCGTAGGGCCGGTCATGGCGCAGGTACGGCAGGGGCCGGGGGTCCTGGGGGGACACAGCACAGAGGTCACCGGAGCTCGCCCAGGCCGGGCCCCTGCAGCACCTGCCCCACCCCGGCAGGGAGGGCCAGGGCAGCGGGAGCCGTCCCTCTCCTGCGACCCTGCACTGTGTCTCTGGGCAGCATGGGGTGGGGGTGGTCGTATGTGCCAGACTCCAGGAAAAGCCGCTGAGGGAGGGGATCCGCAGGTCAAAGGTCACAGGGGCCAAACCAGGAAAGTCCCAGAAAGCCGGGGCAGGGGAGGGCTGGGGACGGTGGGCCGTGGGGGCCAAAAAGTATGGAGGCCTGCCGGGGAAAGGCTGGGCGGGAGGGTCCTGGGGGCCCTGGGGGCAGGCGGCCCGTCTGGCGTCCCAGCCGGCTGGGAGGCAGCTGGGCCGGACGTCCACACTTGGGCCGGAAGCAGAGTTTTCCCACAGTGTGAGCCGAGTCGCCAGGGGGACAGGAGGGCATTTTGGGAGTCCGGTGGCTACGTGTTTCTTTGCACGATTAGAGGTGTAGCTGGTGATTACGGGGACACAGAGCTCCTCTTCGCAACACACGATTTAAGTTTTAACAAGAAACAAATAACAGTTCCGAAGGGGCAGAGGCTGCACACAAATGGCGCTTGGGCAGGGCTGGCGCAGAGGAGGGGAGGGGGCCGAGGAGGAAGTGAGGCGCGGGGCTCCCCCAGAGGGAGGAGGGGACAGGCTTGGTGACCGAGGCAGGTGTGGTGAGCGGGGAGCAGGGGGCAGGTGAGAGCCCAGGGACTCTCCCGGGGAGAGTCTGCAGGGAAAGCCCCCCCAGTCTGCGCCCAGCAGGCCTGAAATGACCGAGCGGGGGTCTGGGTGGCGGAGGGGCCCCGAGGGCAGGTGTGGGGATGGTCAGGACGAGCACAGGCCGGGAGCCCCGCCTGGGCAGGACGGAGTTGGGGGTGCACTGCGAGACTCAGGGACACGGGGGAAGCAGGACAGCTCCGGGCCAGCAACCGAGAGGCAAGAGCATGCCGGGAAGAGTGCGGGCCCACAGGACGTCGGGCGCAGGGGACTCTGGCCAGCAGCCGCTGGTGGTGGGTGGGCTGCGGCCCGACTGCCGCAGGCTGGGATGGGCCAGGAGGCGGGACGTGGTGCGGGGAGCTGGGGGCTGCGGGGCGCGACCCCGGCCGCTGGGCTGCTGGCTGCATTCTGTGAGTTGGGCTCCAGGGGGCGCCCCTCGCACAGTCTGATGGCGTCTGGGCCGCGGGGCCCCGCGGGGGTACTGGGGACCCCTTCTCCTGCCGACCCGGCCTCAGGGATCCTGCAGTTTGCACAGTTCCGTGTTTCCCCCAAGGACTGGGCTGGGCAGGGAAACGGAGAAAGACGGACGCCGCAGCTGCCTGGAGGTGGCGGTGACCAGAGTGCCCCAGGGCACCCCGTGTGGGCACAAGCGGCCTCCGCGGCGGGCGGGCGGGCATGGGGCCCCGCAGGGCCGCGCTCACCTGCTCGGGACCCGGCACGGCGAAGGGCAGGAGGGCGTCCATGGGCACCACCCAGGGCGAGATGGTCGTTCCGAAGCTCTTCCCCAGGAAGGGCCCGAGGGGGACGTACTCCCACTTCTGGATGTCCCGGGCTGCAGGGCGAGGGCAGGGCGGGCTCACAAGGCTGCCGGGGCCTCAGGAGGAGCAGAGACACCCACAGGCCCCGCCACGGGGCTCTGCCAGCCCGGCTGCCCCGGCCGAGGGGAAAAGCAGTCGCTGCCGGGCCAGAGGTCCCCGAGGGCGCCGAGCAGGCTTCTCGCAAGGAGGACGGCAAAGGGGGTCAGGACAGCCCCATGAAAGGGACTCATGTTCCAACTGGGCGAGGGACACTCCCTGGGACTTCGGGCACCATCCCCGTCCTACGTAAGGCCGGGGGCGACAGCTCAGGCTCGGAAGCCAGGCCGCTCAGCTTGAATCTTAGCAACTAACTGAGGTCTCTCTGTGCCTCGGTTCCTCATCTGCAAAATGGGAACAATAATATTGTCGGGACCAGCAGGAGAATACACATGGGGCATTAAACACAGGAACCGTCACATAGTGAGTGCTCAATAAATGTGAGTTATGACGTCAGCCACGTCCCTGTCACCTATGAGAAAAGTGGAGGTGAAGGGACCGGCCCAAATTCTTGGAGCCAGAGGTCTGTTTGATACTCTCCGTCACCGCACCGCCTGCCACCGCCGCTGACACGGCTGACCGGGACCCACCCACGGCGTCCATGCAGGGGCCCCAGACACCCGCCGCGCCCCGCCCCCGCCCCGCCCCCGCCCCGCCCCGCCCCGCCCCCGCCCCGCCGGGGCAGAGCGCCCGCAGTTACCACTCCAGTCGTTCATCAGCACCATCCCGAAGATGTGCTCGTGGGCCCTGGAGATGGGGATGGGCTCCCCGAGTCTGTTCCCGGGGCCTACGAAGAAAGCCTGTGGTGGAGGGGGGAGCCGTCAGAATCGGGGCTCACTTGCAGTCCCAGCTCACCTGTCGCCTAGAGAGCAAAGGTCAGGCACTTCCAAACCCCGGCCAGGGAGCAGGACGGCCGCAGGGGCCTGGCCTGAGTCCACTGTATTTCCACGTCACAGCCCACGCCCCAGCTGTCCAGCGCCGAGGCGTGGCAGTGCCACCACGGCCCCTCCTTCCTGCGGTGCGTCCCCGGCCGGCGGCTCTGCCCTCCTCACCCCACACCTGCTTTGTCTCTAAGACGTGACGGCTACACGAGGCCTGTGGGAATGGAGTGTCAGGGCTGGCACTCAGGCCACAGAAACCCAAAGGGCCTCCTTCACCCAGCAAAGAGCGCCTGGCGGGCGCACTCCACAACCCACCCCTCGCGCCAACCCTGCTCCGCCACCCCTGCCGCCTGTGACGAAAACAGCACCGACAGCATGTCCACGAACCAACAGGATTCCCAGACGTCGCTAGGGAAAAACTGGGGAGTCCCTTTGCAAAGCACGCAGACTTGGCTGTGACATTTGGAAAACCCGAGTCACCATTTTATGTGTTCTGCGGCAGAGTTTAAACATTGCAAATTTTTCCTTAAGGTAAAAACAAAATCCCCCCGGGGCACCGTCTCACGGAGGAGCCCACCTGCCACGGTTCGGATCATGCGTGCCCTCTGCCCAGCCCCCCAAACGGGGCCAGCACGGGAAGCCTCTGCCCGCAGAGCCCTTCGTTCCCCAGAGCGAAGACCCCAGCCCACGCAGGGGTCCACGGGGCACCCACGAAGGCAGGAGGCGGGGGGCTGGCAGGGGGCGCTCCTCCCGGGACAGTGCGGCAGCGCCGCTGTTTCCCTCCTCTGCCGGCCGGAGAAACCACAGGGCAGCAGAGCATGACAGGCAGCTCTGGAAACGCCAGCGGGGTCTCCAGCCCCCTCAGCCAACCCCGAGTCCCGCGGCCCCGGCCGGCACGGGCGGCCCCGGCCCTTCTGCACCGGCAGGGACCAGGCAGCACCTCAAGCCCTGGGTGGTGACGGTGGGAAGGCGCCTCCGCCTGCACCCCCGGGGCCCCCCACCAGGTGCCAGAGCCCTCCTGCCCCCGCTCCGCTCCTCCCCTGTCCGGGTCCCCTCTCTCCTCCCGGCTGCTTCGGGGTCCCTGTGAAAACGGGCAGCCCTGCGGCACGAGGGACCCGCGGGGAGAGGGGGCCGACGGCACAGTGTGGACGCCCTGGCGGTGCCGTCGCTCCAGCTACACGGGACGCTGCCCCCAGGACAGGCTGCGTGGGGGTGTCGGGGTCTCTCGGCATCGCGGCTCCCAATGCGTGTGAGTCTCTGATGAGCTCAGAATAAAAACTTATTTAAAAAGAACGTGCAGCCCTGAAGTGCCCGCGGTTCTGAGGTCGCGTGGGCCCAGCCGCGGTGCCACGGGCGGATCCAGTGGATTCTGTCACTCACGGCAGCCACGTTCTGCAGTCGCCCCAAGTGCCACACTGTTGCCTCCAGGGGACACCGGGTCAGGGAGGTTCCCACCACCCCCGTCAGAGCATCGCTACCAGCCGGGCAACACCTAACTACGGACACGTTCGAAGCTCTGACTCGGGGGTGGGGGGCAAGGGCAATATACGTAACCTAAACTTTTGTGCCCCCACAATATGCTGAAATAGTAATAAAAAAAATCATGAAAAAATAAATTAATTAAAAAAAACACCTAACTACGTAGCCTTGTTTTCTGTGTGTTTCTGTTTGAAGACGCCTCATTTAAAACCTTTTGTCGATTTGTGAACACTGAGCTGACCCCAACAGCGCGGAACTTGTGCCCACGCGGAGCCCGTCCGACACCTGGGTTCTCCGGAAGGCACGTCGGAGCCCTGCTGCACCCGGGGACGCTGTCAGCTCAGCTGGGCACTTGGGGGCCACTATGAACAGCGAATCACCCAAAAAGCACAAGAATGGGAAACGCGGCATCGGGTGACCACAGAAAGGGCACGTGTGCGCCGCGCGAGAGGCCGGGGGCAGAGGTGCCGGCTGGTTCCGGCTGGACGTGCCCAGCAGGCGCCTCGGCTTTCGCTGCTCTGCACGTCCGTGGATGACCCACGGGCTCTGCGGACACCAACTGGAGGGTGACAAGTAAATTCCAGCCAGAAGCAAATCTGCAGGTACAGAATCTGCAGTAGCGCGCAGGGACTGTGCTTCCGACGGCGGGGTGGGGACGCAGAGCCGCTGGTGACGTGGCGGGAGCGGGAGGACAGCCCGGTGGCGGCGGCCGTCACCGAGCTCGCCCGCGGGAAGCTGTGGGGAGTTCCCGCGTCAGGAAAACACCGCGGCGCAGCTCACCATCTCCAGCTCCAGGTCCAGCAGTTTGCAGGGGCCGTAGACAGGGGGCTTCGCTGGAAGGACACCGGGGAAAGGGGCTGCCGTGAGGCCACCGCGGGACACGGGGCCGGGCGCCAGCGGGGCCTGGACGCTGGGGTCACTTACAGTCGTCGGGTCTCATCTGTCCCATGGGCCTTCGGATCGGGGTGCCGGACACCACGACAGAGGAGGCGCGGCCGTGGTAGCCCACAGGCAGGTGCAGCCTGCACGGGGAGGCGGGACGCAGGGCGTCAGGGCCGTCACACGTGTGAAATAAACCCCAAAACATGCTAAAGTAGAGACAGACTCAACATGGATACGTGGCTCAGAAATCGGAAGGTGCCCTGAGCGTCCGCCCGGGTGAGTGGACAAGTGGCACGCGGTGCGCACACACGGCGAGTGTCATTCGGCCTTGGAAAGGGAAAGGACGTGACCCAGGCCACAGCAGGGACGAACCTGGGGACACTGTGTTGGGCGACACCAGCCGGGCAGGGGAAGGACAAACACTGACACTCCTCCCTGTGAGTCCCCAGAGTGGTCACTTTCACAGAGACAAAGGGGAATTGTGGCAGCCGGGCCTGGCGGGGGGGACAGAGCTTCAGTTTGCAGGACGGAGAGTTCTGGAAGGGACGGTGGTGACGGTGGCACAATATAAGCTGCACTTAACACCACGATACACTTAAAAATGCCCAAGACAGTGAATTTTATGTTATGCGCATTTTACCACAGTTTTTTAAAAATCAGGCCGGGCGCGGTGGCTCACGCCTGTAATCCTAGCACTCTGGGAGGCCGAGGTGGGCGGATCGTTTGAGCTCAGGAGTTCGAGACCAGCCTGAGCAAGAGCGAGACCCCATCTCTACTAAAAATAGAAAGAAATTATATGGACAGCTAAAAATATATATAGAAAAAATTAGCCGGGCATGGTGGTGCATGCCTGTAGTCCCAGCTACTCGGGAGGCTGAGACAGGAGGATCGCTTGAGCTCAGGAGTTTGAGGTTGCTGTGAGCTAGGCTGACGCCACGGCACTCACTCTAGCCTGGGCAACAGAGTGAGACTCTGTCTCAAAAAAAAAAAAAAAAAATCAAAAGGTACTTAGGGACAAAGTCAGACTTTCGTGAGGCGGAGCAAGACGGGCAGAGAAGGGAGGTGACAGGTGACACAGCGAGAGGCTGTGACGTGGGGAAGACCGGTGGCCCCCACCGCTGGCGGCCGGGACGCGGTGCTCGCCCAGGGCCCCGGCCCTGCTGACACCCGCACTTCAGCCCAGGGGGCTGAGTCCAGACCTGTGGCCTCAGACTTTATCTGTGTGGTTTACGCCATCGGGGTGGGGGTCACGGCAGCCACAGAAAACTAACACAGGGTAAATTTCCTCTTCGTCTCTTTATGAAAGTGCGGACATGCTCTACACAATACCCTGTAAATTGCTTATTTCATTTAGTAATAACATATGTCATGCACATCTCTCTGGATCTAAATCTTTCACCAGCTACCAAACATCTCGTGTTGTGAATACACGGATTTCTCAGCTATTCCCCCACCGGGAAGTACTCAGATTGCTGCCAGCGCTGGGCCGCTAGAAACATCGCTAGGCAACATCGCCCTTGACTACGATCACGTCGGGCTCTTATTTCTGCAGTGCAGACGCAGGAAGGTCAGGCTGCAGGGCCCGGGGCACGCACACTGTCAATCACAAATGTTCACGTATTTTCTGTCATGTTTGGGTTAATCACATTGGGCATATATTAGCTCTATGACGAAGGACAGGCGCGCAGAGCGAGGGAGGCACAGCCCCAGGCCACCTGCCTCGGCCGTGGCTGGAGCCCGTGGCCCCTGCTCTGCGGAAGGACTCGGGGCACAGGCAGCCGCGGCTCCCACACGTGGCTTCAGACACTGAACAACCCACGTCCCAGGCCCGGCCTCTCCTCTCACTTCCTGCTGCCGCTGTCTTTGGCCACTGGGATCCTGGCACCCAGGTGACAGCCAGCTCCTCTGTGCCAAGGACACTAGAATAGACAGGCTGTGGCTCGTGGGGACAAACACAGCCTGGAGCCCGCCCAGGGCCGGAGTCTCTCACACTTGCCCGTCTCGAGCCTGGGTTCTGGTCCCAGCCGGCCTCGTTCTGCACCCTGGCCTCGGCGCTCAGCCTCCCTGGGCCGGCTCTGCGGACCCTTCCCCTCGGGGCACAGCCCATCTGAACCTCCCGCTCGAAGAAGGGGAAGCCCTGTCCCCCTCCAGCTCCTGCGTGGGGCTGGCTGCTCCTGGGTCCGGGGTGTGAGCTGCCACCGTGTCCAGGGACAGCACGGATCAAAGGGCAGGGACCACAGCTCCGAGTCCTTGGGCTGGCCAGTGGCGCTGGCCTGGGAGCTGGGAGGCAGATCTGGCCCCTCGGTCCTCCTCTGAGCCTGTTTTCCCGCCTGTAAAACAGGGCTTGTGCCGACAGCCTCGGCAACCCTCCCAGAACACTCCGAGACTCAGACGAGCGACCACACAGGCCACACCGTGGGGAGGGACAGCACTGAGCACACGTGGGGACACTTACTCATGGGGGCATGGAGGCACGGAGAACCCTGGGATCTAGAACTTGCCAACAGAACCACGACCCACGTGAAAGGCTCCGAAGGAGCGTAGGGACTCGGGGACTCCAATTCCAACCCCGTTCTCTAGACGAAGCAGCTCAGGGGACCTGCCCTGTGGCCCCACAGCAGGAGCCGAGCCAGGCTGAGAAGACCAGGGGCCGGGCCACTGTTCCCAGAGGCTGCAACCTCATGTCCCTGCCCGACTGTGACCCAGGAGGGGCCTGGCAGCCCCCGCAACCGCCGTGCTGAGCAGGTGGAAAGCCGGACTCTGAACCCGCCCAGACCCCGGCCCAGCACCTACCAGTTCGGCAGCAGCGGACTCTCCTTGCCCCTGAACATGAGTCCCACGTTGGTGGCATGCTGCTGGGAGGAATAGAAGTCCGTGTAGTCCCCTGCAGAAGACGCGAGAGCCCGTCAGCGACCCCGACGCCTCGGGAAGGAGAAGGACAGCTGCGAGGTTCGGGGGGCGTGTGCACAGCATCCGCAGCCCGGAGCTCAGCCCGCACCGACCGCGCCAGCCGGGCAGCACCACACGCGGCACAAACAGCCTCACAAAGATTTGCTCTCAAAGCCCACAACGGAAACAGAATAAGAAATTAGGAGCCCGGAGTTCTGAAAGCCACAGTGGAACTTGCACGTGAGTGGCTGTCACTGGGCCCCTCAGGTGTAGCCGTTTCAGGGCAGCCCCCGCCCAGCCCCGTCCCCCAGTGCCCAGGGCAAGGTCTAAAGCTGGGGACACCTGTACCCGCAGCCCAGACTGGGGACAGAGGTGGCGAAGGACAGGAGAGAAAGGAGAGGCTACGGCAGTCAGAGCCACGGGTAGAGCGAGCCTTCCCAGCTGGGCCACAACGCACAGAGGCAACAGCTGAGATAGTTCGCAGAAGACAAAACACACAGAGGACACCATCGTCACCCAGACACGAGGAGGAATCCCTGAAAGACAACTGGTCGCCAAAGACAGCACAGCCCCAAGCGTGCAGGAGAGGGAGGAGGAGAGGCTGGGGGGCAGGTGACTCCGCCCCTGTCCCTGCCCCACCCGTCCCCAGCCCCACCTGCCCCCGGCCCCACCCGTCCCCGGCCCCACCATCTAGCGAGCTTTGTCCAAGCAGCGGGTGGCTGAGGACTCAGCCCAGGCTCAAGAGCTGATCCAGGGCACCCAGATGTGCGGGGCAGGGCTGCCAGCACGGCCAGCGCCTGGGCACACAGGTGCCGGCCACCCACCGGGAAGGTGGCCTCCGGGGCAGACAGACGGAGAAGGGGACAAAGAGGGAGGCCACAGGCTGGTTCAGCCTTTCTCTGCTTCAGGCTGAGAGTTTCAGCAGCTCCAACTTCCTGCCTGACACTCGTCCAGAGTCCCTGTCCCCCTCACAGGGCCCTGCACAGCCCTCTGGCCTCGTTCCTCAGAACTGCTGACTCATAGCCCTGGGGAAACCGAGAGAGAGAGAGAGAGAGAGAGAGAGAGAAGAAGAAGAGAGGGAGAGAGAGAGGAGAGAGAGGGGAGAGAGAGGAGAGAGAGAGAGGAGAGAGAGAGAGAGAGAGAGAGAGAGGAGAGAGAGGGGAGAGAGAGAGGAGAGAGAGAGAGGAGAGAGAGAGAGGAGAGAGAGAGAGGAGAGAGAGAGGGGAGAGAGAGAGGAGAGAGAGAGGAGAGAGAGGAGAGAGAGGGGAGAGAGAGAGGGGAGAGAGAGAGGAGAGAGAGAGGAGAGAGAGGAGAGAGAGAGAGAGAGAGAGAGAGAGGAGAGAGAGGAGGAGAGAGAGAGGAGAGAGAGAGGGGAGAGAGAGAGGAGAGAGAGAGGAGAGAGAGGAGAGAGAGGGGAGAGAGAGAGGAGAGAGAGGGGAGAGAGAGGAGAGAGAGAGAGGAGAGAGAGCTGCTGCGCAGGGAGCCAGCCCAGGCGAGTGTCCTGGCCTTGGCACAGGCCGCGTTAGCTCTGGGCCTGGGTGCTGAGGACAGCCAGTGATGGGAAGGGGTGACAGTCCCAGAGCTCCCTCCTTTCCCCCTACCCGGACAGACGCAGCGACCAGGCACGGGCCAGCCGTCCCGGCCCCCTGAGCGGCTCCGTCCTTGTCCCAGGAGGACACTGCACTCACCTATGGTGGCTGGAAGGTGCATCGTGGCAGAGGCCTGGGGGGTGAATGCCCTGAAACAGAACCGGGCGTCAGGGTCCCTGCTCTGCTCACCCACCGAGGGCTCAGCCCAAAGCACCCCCAGGGGCCTGCTCACAGTCTCCGGTGGGCATATCTGCCGTCCCGGGGCCAGAGCGAGGCCAGACCCGGCCGCGGCAGGCAGGTGTGCGCCCACTGGGGCCGAAGCGCCTCCTTCCTGCTCTGGGCCCACTCTGGGGCGGGGGCTGGGGCAGTGGGGACCCCTCCCACGGGGGAAACCAGACAAGGGCAGGGGCGGTGCCGAGAGAGAGCGGGCACCAAGGTGTCCCCGGCCCTCCCGCCAGCTCGCAGCCCGGCAGGCGCTGGGCAAAGGCCGGTCTGACCTCCACCAGGCCGAGGGGCCAAGCTGTGTCTCAGGGCGACACCGACCAGCGACCAGCGTGGGACCCTGGTCTCCCCTGCCGTGCCCCCGCCTCCCCGCCAATGACCACGATCCTCACCGCTCGCGAAGCTCCGCGTCGTCTCTGAGCCTGGCCCGGCCGGCAGACAGCAGGTCCTGCAGGGACGCCCGCGCCTCCTTCCAGGCCGCCTGGCCCAGGCCCATGAAGCTGTTGAGAGCAGGCTGGACACACAGGGAGAGGGGGTCACGCACGGGGAAGCCCCGCTACCCTCCTGCTGACGGAGGCCCCTGACACTTCCCTTCCGGTCACGCCAACCCTCGGGACCTCTGCTCTGAGTTTTTGTCGTCTCTCCATCAAGCCAGAGAAAGGCATCGCCTTTCTCCATGTTGCTGCACCCCTCACGGACTCGCAGGCCACCCTCCAAGCCAGGAGCTGCTCCCGGGGACGGCGACCCGGCAAGCGTGGCCGGCCTGCGGTTGCAGGTGGCAACATTCTCCCAGTGCAGGACACGCCGGCTGCGGGGGCACCGCGGCCCGAACCAGCCCTTTCACGGCGCTAAGAAGACGCGCCGCAGCCAGGGAGGCGAGGCACACTCCCAGTAGGTCCCGCGAGTCGGCGTCCCAGCCCAGCTCTGACCCTTCCCGCCCGGGGCCTGCGAGTCCTGTCTCCTTCCAGATGCTCAGGTCCCGCCGTCTGGCGACGGTTCCAGCTCCCATGCCGGGGTCGTTGGAGGACCGAGGGAAGGGTGTGAGCACCGCTCCTGGCCGACCGGGTGACGACGGGAGGCCGCACAGCAAGGCGCTGCCCATCCACAGGAAGTTCACGCCCATCCCACGGTGCACGGACTTCAGGCCGACCCTCCCCCGCTGGTCTGCAGACCTGGGGGCAGGGCTCGCGCCCCCTCGGGGAGGCTCAGAGCCTCGGTGAGGGAGGGAACCGGAGCTCCCGGAGCGCTTCCCCTCAGAGACAGGGGAAAGACCCAGCGCTGCAGACACTGGTGCTCTTCTTTCCCAGGAGCCCCCGCCGTGAGAAGCCACCCTGAGGTGCCCCAAGGCCACCTCCTGCCAGCTCGTCTGTCCCAGAGCAGCCCCAGCCATACGTAAGTAAAACCTCCGAGGCTGCTGACAGCAAAGAGTGTTTCTTGGTGGCATTTGCAGTAAGTGCTGCCGAGATCAGGGAAAGGCCCTTTCATAGTGTCCTACCTGATCGAAGACATCCCGGTGTTGGGAGAGGACAGGCCCGGAGAAGAGGTGTTTAACGACACTGAGGTCCAGGATCTGGTCACCGATGGCCACGCCGATCCTTGGTCTTGGCTGGGAGGGAGACGGCATGGTCAGTGCGGGGCGAGCCTCCGACTGGGCTTGGCTCACTCGCTAGAGAGCCTGTGTGTTGAGCCCTCGGGTGCCCCTGGCCCTGGTGCAGAGGGGACTGAGGAACTGGATCCACAGACCCTGTGTCACCTCTGCTTCCAAGACAAAACGGAAAAAGAGTCTGTGTCCCTTGAATGGGAAATAAATCAAATACCCCTTGGAGTGCAGGAAGAGTAGGCAGCCCAGCCCAAGCCCCTTGTCTAGGCAAAGTCCCCAGGCATTGCTTAAATGCCTCCAGTGACGAGGAGCTCACCACCTTACCAGGAAGCCGGATTAACTTTCAGGTTTAACCCAGGCCTTGGCTCAGGGCAATTCATGTGTGCAGCCCGGCAGCGAGTGCCTCAGCCCCAGCACCGAGGGCCAGGTGGCCTGGACTGGTGGCTCTGCTGTGGCTCCGGGGGAGGAGAGCTCAGGTTGTGAGGGAACCAGGCTGCTCAGAAAATGGGGGGCCGGAGGGTCCTTTCTGCTCCCTAAAATCCCAGCAGCAGCGCTGACTAATACAATGTCCTAAACATCTGGCAAAGCCTGGCCTTTGTCCCCACAACCCTGAGCTCTGCTTGTCAGCAAGGAACGGTGTTTGCAGACCCCCTCCCGGGCCGTCCTGCACCAGGATTCCGGCTCTCCAGAACCGCCAGCTTTGCCGAGTCAGTCCCAGGAGCACAGAGGGGGGCTGTTGGTGGGGGTCCTGTCTCCACCGGCTGCTCACTGTTGGGGGCTGAGAGAAGACGGCCACTTGCCCATGCGTGTCAGCTCCTGGGGTCGGGGCCGACCAGAGCCGCAACCTCGCAGTGCTGAGGCCCCGGCAGAGCCTGCCCTGGAGGAGGCTGCCCGGAGCGCCCAGCTACCCACCCTGGAAAATGGCAAACCTACTGCAGGGGACAGAGCTGGCCCACCAGGACCCACGTGGCCATCCACTCAAGGGACATGCAGAGCAGACACCTGGGCCACATCTCTGCCTCTGGCCCCACACCCAGCTGGAGCCAGGAAGGAGCCATTGGGCAAACTCCAGGGTCTGGTCACAGCGGCTGCCACTTCCTCAGATACAAACAAAGCCCAGAAGCACCTGGTGGTCAGTTACTGCCCTCGTGCCTCCAACCGTGACCGAGGACCTGGCAAACCAGTTTGAGGGAGTGAGTCTCTCCACCTTTAGCCTTGGGAGTTATTTTCCTCAATGCCAGGCTAGAAGGGGCTCCGGGGTGGGATCCGGGATCCCTGGGGCCCCGGCTTGCTCCCGCCATCCTATCCCTTGCAACAAGTCCCTGGTCTTCTCTGAGCCTCAGTTCCTCATCTGTACAATGGGGACAGTAACATAACGGTAGGTTTGTTGTGAGAATTCAGTGAGTATCTGCAAGTCTCTCAGCATAAGAACAGACACAGGGAGACACATTCACACCACAAACAGTTACGGGGCATCCTCTTGGTGCCAGCACGGCACAAGGCTGCGGAGGCGATGGGGACAGAGAGGAGTGACCTGGTTCCTGCCCTTCAGAAGCAGCGCGTGGCGAGAGACAGCCGTGGCCGGGTGCAGTGGGGAGCTCATTCAGAGCGGGTGCTTAGGGGACGCCTCCCTGTGAGATGACATTTACACCGAGTCCTCAAGAGTGAGCAGGACCCGGGCTTGTAGCGAGAGAAGGAAGAGGATTCCAGCCAGAAGGAACAAAGGGCTCAGGCCCCGAGGCAGGAAACCACGTGTCTCAGAGCGCGGCTGGAGTGGGCAGAGGCCAGGCGGCTGGCAGGGCAGGTCGCAGGTGTGTGCCAGGGCACTCCGCCAGGCGGCCGGCAGGGCAGGTCACAGGTGCGTGCCAGGGCACTCCGCAGATCGGCTCCAGGCCACACAGGCCCGTCCGCAGGGGCCCCCAACCCGGCCTTCACAGACAGCACCACTCACGCCCTACCAGTCCAGAGTTAGCGGGAGGGTGTCCCCTGTGTCTTCGGTCCCCAACTCCCAGCCCAGAGTCCTGCCCAGAGCCGGGCTTTGTAAGCATTCATGGAACGGAGGAATAAATGAAGTGATGGCTGCATTAATTCACTGTCGTCCCACCTAACCCAGGAAGGCCCAGCAGCCGACGGGCAGGGCGGTTCTGCCTTTAACTAGGCCAGCCTGGAGAGGCAGCCAGCCCGTCGGAATGTCCAGCACGGCAGCGACAGCTTCAGATGAGGCCTGTTCCGCTGGAAGGCCCTGAGCCTCCGGAAGGCCAGAGGGCCACGCTCCGTCCCCAGCACTTGATCAGGGCCAGAGGGCCACGCTCCGTCCCCAGCACTTGAGCAGGGCTCGCCCTCCCGGACTTCCCTACAGCTGCTCCACATGCTCCAGTGTCATCACAGCAGGACACGCTGTCTGAAGGCCCCCAGCCACACTCTGAGGGACAATAATTTGATTCCCCTGGGAAAGTACATCAGAGCACCCTACTGGGGGGTGCCCACCTCCCACCAGGGTTTCTGTCCAGCGGATTTGCGCTCCCAGCAGAGGGGAGGTCAAGGACACCCCTGCTGAGGGCAGAGTGTGAGGAGGCGGCAGAGGGAGGCTCTGCCTGCAGAGAGGGCGGTTGGAGAACCAGGTTAAGGTTTAACACGCGTCTTGCTGTGTCCTCCCGGGGATTGAATGTTAACTTTTTGTGTTCTTGCGACATCTGGTCAGGTCTGCCAGTTGTGAAACCACAAGTTGACTCTTCTAGACCAAGGCATTGCCACAGGCAGGCCCACAAAAGACCAGCCACTCAGGGCCAATGACCAGCCAGGGGAGAGGGGACCTCCCTGTCCAGGAAGGGGCCTACGGCCAGGCACCCCGTTTAGCTAGCTGGCGTTTCCTGAATACTGTTCAGTACAAGCAGATTCTGGGGTGCTGCAGTTTACAGAGCTGAATCAGAAGTTTATCTTTAAAGTTGGGAGCAGAAATCTAAGAGAAATACCATAAAAAAATCCAACGGAATCTGCTTTTCTCACCCAGGGACGCTCTTTTTAGCTATGTGCTAATAAACCCCCAGTTTCCAAAGATTTCTTTCTACCAACAAGACCACACTTGACGAAGTCCAGGTTCCTTTCCTCTCCCCAAGGGCTCCCTTTGATGGCGGGGGAAGCCACGAGGCCGCACCGGCGACAGGACCGCGTCGCAGACCCCCTGGTCTGGGTAGGAGCCGTGTCCCTGAGCCGGTGAAATGCCGGGTTATGGGGTCGGGGCTAACCAGACAGATTAACCACCAGCCCCGGCCTGGGTCAGGGCTAACCAGACAGATTAACCACCAGCCCCGGCCTGGGTCAGGGCTAACCAGAGAGGTATCCGGCAGCCCGGATGGCAAAGCAGCCGCGGTCGCACGAGAGTGACCAGCCCAGCCACGGCAACCGCCCCGCGCTGCCGTCCGGAGAAGGGTCCCCCCCAACCCCTGCTGCTGTGCGTCTAATGTCGCACAGACCCGCGGCCACACGACGCGCACAGCGGGAAGGTACGCGCGGGACTCGAACCCGCGCCCCCAGGCCTGGCTGCCCCGCCCTCCTCCCCCGCTCACGTTGTCTGCGGTGCAGAACACGCCGTACGGCAGGTTGTGGATGGGGAAGTCGCAGTCCTCGGCCACCGGGATGAACGACATGCTGGAGGTGCGGCGGGCGGCGGGCGGACTGCACTCGCCGCGGCGGGCGGGTGGGAGGCCCCGCCCATCACCCCGGCCCCGCCCCCGGCCCGCCCCCTACCCACGGCCAGCTCATTACCCAGGCCCCGCCCCGGACCGCCCATCGCCCCGCCCCCGACCGCCCTCCCTACCCACGGCCAGCTCATTACCCAGGCCCCGCCCATCACCCCGCCCCGCCCCCGGCCCGCCTGGCCCCGCCCCCGCCCTCCCTACCCACGGCCAGCTCATTACCCAGGCCCCGCCCATCACCCCGCCCCGCCCCCCCTACCCACGGCCAACTCATTACCCAGGCCCCGCCCCGTCCGCCCATCGCCCCGCCCTCGGTCCCGCCCCCGCGGGTCCCAGATCCCCGGCCTGTCACTCGCCCGAGCCCCGCCCCGGCCCCGCCCCGCGGCCCGGGTGAGCTCGTCCCGCCGAGCGCGGCCGGAGGGCGACCCTGGGTCCGCGTCCCTAACGCAGGGCGGTCCGAGTTGACGGCCGGAGTGTCCGGATCCGAGGTCCGCTCCGACATCGGTGCTGACCCCGCTCTGCGGGCGGCTCTCTCGGCGGGCGGCCCCGGACCGCGGGGTCCGGTACGGCCCAGAGTCGGTGCCGGTCACCGAGTCGTCGCCCGGACGCCAGCAAGGACGTCATGCGCTGTCGTCTGCGTTTCCTTTTCTCTGTGAAGACAGAGAAGAGAGCACAGCTGCAGAGTGGCCTCACTGAGCAAAGATACGTTCGAAATATAAATGCAACGTTCTTACAAGTCTAACAGAAGTATTCTTGAAAAACAAGTTTAAAATTACA
The DNA here is from genome assembly GCF_041146395.1 of Eulemur rufifrons. NCBI lineage: Eukaryota > Metazoa > Chordata > Mammalia > Primates > Lemuridae > Eulemur > Eulemur rufifrons. The sequence goes on along the minus strand of NC_090985.1, from coordinate 1,317,799 downwards.
AAAGGTATAGGCTGCAAGATAGTTATCAATATATAAACCAGTATTTGAAACTCTTACTTTTTTTTTTTTTTGAGACAGAGTCTCGCTGTCACCTGGGCTAGAGTGCAGTGTCATCACAGCTCACTGCAGCCTCCAACCCTGGGCTCAGCGACCCTCCTGCCTCAGCCTCCAAGTAGCTGGGACTACAGGCACGTGCCACCACGCCCGGCTAATTTTCTTCTATTTTAGTAGAGACAGGGTCTCGCTCTTGCTCAGGCTGGCCTCCAACTCCTAGTCCCAAGGGATCCTCCTGCCTTGGCCTCCCAGAGTGCTGGGATCACAGGCGTGAGCCACCACACCCGGCCCTGAAACTCCTGCTTTCTATTAATTTGGTTTGGTTCTCAAAAATGCAATGAATTAATTAGAGTCAAAAGTCAATGAATTAATGGATACAGCAGAGCTGACTAAAAATGAAAATTGAAAAAACATTAAGCCAAAATCCTACATACTGATTTTAAAGAACATTTTAAAGGTTGCAGAACCATCCCAGGATTTGTAAAAATAACTTCTTCCTTTATGAGTGTTTTCAAATGATTAATAATGATAAACAGGCAGAGGACTTTCAGGTAAATAAGAAAGTGTTACACAAATCCTTTGCCCGCAACGCCCTGTCCCTCTCTGCCACTGTCCTGCTCCCTAAGTCACTGTAAATCGTCCTCCTTCTAAGCACACGTGTCAGCAGCCAGTCACCTGTCTCCCAGCAGCCCTCCTGCCTTCCCTCCCTTGCAGTCACCTCTAGAACTCTAGTGTCAAGTAACTTGTCATTTGAATAAAGTATTACGACCGTGAGCGGTTTGTGTTAAAAAAGGAAAAGGAGGCAGCAGAGAAAGGAGGAACGAAGCAGAGGGACGGCAGGCCGTCCCGGGCTGGATTCGGGGTCTTGTCTAATCGCCCAGGTGCTACCATTTGTTGAGCCGTGTCACGGCTGGGCCGCTGGGAGCACACCTGAGAGGTCTGCTTGAGCGAATGATTCAGGCGCACTTCTGAACAGCCAGGACGCTGCCAGGTGCCGCAAACGAAGACGGCAGTTTGGACAAAGGTCCCCTGCAGACGCTTCAGGCATGACGCAGTGACTGCAGAGTCGGGGAGGCCGCTCCGCAGCTCCGCATCAGGGAGGAGAGGCTGGAGGACGGCAGACGATGTGACCCAAGCACCCTCGAAACCAGAAGGCCCGAGATGGGGGGTATTTCAAGTAGAGCCGGCCACTGAGCCCCCTAGGCCGGGAGACGACCCTGGTGCCAGCCTGCCAAGCCTGACCCGTGGTCACGGTGAGGAGCTCAATCTGGGCACAGCTCTCAGCTTCCGTCTCCAGCCAGCCCTGCGTGTCCCTGCCAAGGACTGACCTCAGTTCCCGTACGTCTGCCCTGGGGAGGGAAGCAAGGGCGGTCTCTGGCAGCCGCGGGTGCCGTGACTTGTTCTGATAGGTTCCCAAAAGGGGAAAAGGAAGAGGAGAGTGTCCCAACTCTGTTCTGTGGCCTCATAAAGAGGCCACTCCAGGCAGCACTTGGCACCGCCCTGATCGTAGCTACTCAGCTGCCAGGCAAGGAACTGCTCACATGCCAGGTGGCCCTGCCCGGCCACAAAAGGCAGGACCTGTCTCGCTTATTTTGGGGGCCGTTTTGTCAGCACCCAGCAAAACACCTGGCACAGAACAGACTCTCCATGATATTTAGGTAACTAATAGCCGTTGACTAAAGGCAGAGTCATCGGTAACCAGTGGGCCCTGCTCCATGCCAGCAACTCGGCACCTTCAATGTGTGGGGACGGAGGGCCGGGGCCTCCGAGTGTGCACACGAGTTGGTGAGAGCCTAGATGACGAAGGTTGCATAATGAAAAAACCTGGGGGGATTTTGATTGGAATTGCATTGAATTTACAGGTCTACTTAGAAACAAATGACATCTTTACGATATTATCTTCCTATCCACAAATGTGTCTCTTTACGGAGTTCTTAATGTTCTCTCATTTAATGTTCATGGAACTTGTTTAGTGATTCTACAATAAAAGGTAAAAGAGAGCAAAGGGTTAGGACATTTGAGGAAAGATCAGGGAGGTGGGGACTTGCCTTGCCAGATGTGAGGACTCACTGTGAAGCCATATGTCAATTTAAATAGCCTGTTACTAGCTAAGGAACAGACAGATTTCCCAATGGAACAGTCCATATTGCCCAGATAAAGACCTATGCGTGGTCTTTGGCGTAAGAAAGGTGGGATGTTACATCAGGGAAAGGAGACTTGGATAATTAGGGCAGGGTGAGGGCACCGCCTGCACGGGGAGGCAGCGGGTGGCCTCTTTATGCAACCCTCAGTCATCCACCCCCCTTCTCCCCACCCTACGTTCACTTGCCTTGAATTACTTAAGGTCTGATACTGTTGTTAAATGATATCTTCTGGTTTTCTAGTTAACTGGTGTAAAGAAATGCAACTGACTTCTGGTAACTGTTGAATCTCCCTACCCACCTAAACCCTGTCGTTGCTAGGAATTGCTCTCTGGACCTGCAGGTGATGTGACGCGGACACAGTGGGAGCTTCCTCCTTCCTTCACCTGAATGTCTCGTCCTGCTCCAGCGGCCTGGATCTCCAACACCACTCTGAACATGACAGTCACAGTGGGCAGTCAGTCGTCCTTTGTTTCTGACTTTAAAAGGAAATGAGTTTCCTCTTTGTGGTACATGCTTGTTTTTTTTTTGTTTGGTTGGTTCATTGGTTTTACACAGAAACTATCAGCTTAAGAAAATTCCTTTCTAGTCCAAATTATCAAGACTTATTTTTAAAATCATGAGTGTTAAATTTTATTACATACTTTATCTGAATCTATTAAGGTAGTCACATGGTTCGCTCTTTTTAATCTGTTAATGTGATCAATCTAGATTTTAATATTAAATCCTTATTTAAATAGAATATATAAGTAAACAATTTTAAACCTAGACATTTATATCATAAAATACTGCTTTCATCTATTTTAGATATTTTGTTTAAAAAGGTTGACTGCCAGATAAATCTGAAACCACAGGACAGAATGGTCTATTGAGAGTCTTTGTGTTCTACAATTCTCCCAACTGTCCTGCTATTTGAAAATTACGCTCTTTCAACTTCTCTAACCCTACCAGAGAAAGAAGCTCCTATTAGATGTTAATTCAGTGAGAGTGCAGAATAGAATCAGACACGGGCTAGAAAATACAACATTTAAGTGACAAAGAGAAGTTCTTTCTTGTCTTTGAAGATATGCTGAGGTCTTAAACTCACAGGAATATAAGATTATAATGTATCATCATAAGATCAGTCATAAACAGATGTGAAACAAACAACAGTAGATACCTTACAAAAGTACCAAAGCAGAAAACTAAAAGACCAAAAAGCAAAATTAACCACCAGAAGGAGTAAGAGAAAAAGTAATACAAGGGAGCATTCTGGTTTTCCTTTTTATTTAATCAAAGTCTGGTGGATAAACATAAATACAGCACAATTACTTCAGATCATTCTTCATATCGTATACACACGGACTCGTGAGCGTAATCTGGAAGAAACCGGCAGTCAGCAATGAAATGCATGCAGCTTTTTCTTCCCTTGCTCAAAGAAAAAAAAAAAATTAAAACACACAAACTTAGAATCTCATCAGCACACACTCTCCTGTGACAAATGATTCCGACATAAATAGTGGGTGCAAAGAAACTATGTGCTAACATATGAATAACCTTTGTTAATGAAAAACAGAAGCAGCCGTAATGACTGAGATACATTCAGTTACTGGGAGCTAGCTGTGCCCTACAGGGCACTATCAAAAGAGAAATCGTGCTGCAGAGAAAAGCTATATATACACACAATGAGAAAATAAACTGCAAGATTAACGCATGCATGTTTAATACTGGAAAAATCACAGCCCTCCAAAATTTCTCCATGTTTGTTATAAAAGCCCTCTGCACTCAACTAAAATTAAAATGATCTTAAAAGGATAATACTTGTAAAGTTTAAGTCTTTTCAGCCACAGAAACTGCAATGGAAATAAATGTTCAGAGTCATTTTCAAAACAAAAACAAAAATCTATTCTTCTGATGACATGCATGATTAAAAGGTCTATGCAAGATACATTGCCCTACATTCCCAATGACTAGGAAAAAAAAGTCAAGTCAATTTTTAGTTTGCAGATGGTCAAAGGATTTTGTATTCCAGCAGGAGTTCAAATCTTCTGGATCTTTTCACCAACAACTACTGGATTTTCTTTTCTGATTTTCTCAGCAGCATCAGCTTTGTAATTGTAAGAGCAATTGTGTACGTCTGAGTAACGGTGTACACCACAGTAAACATTTCCACACCGGCATTCAAATCCTGAAAATGGATTAATAACATACATGAGTTGGATGGAAGGGCGACAGATTAAGGTCTCTGGCATAATTAATGCTAAACAGCACGATTTATCTAGGACAGAAATCTAAACTAAACAGTCATTCTAAATAAATAGTTTCACAAACTACATCCTCAAGGTTCACCACCTGACAGCTTCATTTCCTGTTCTGACCTATAAACATGTTTGTACTAGAACAACTCTCAACTCTTCTCCGAGCTCCGGTTTCTTCACCTGTGACATGGCCACAATTGTTTCCTATCAAAAACACTTGTTAGACTGAAAATGTGAATCATTTTTCAAATCCAAATACTGCACTGTGAAAAACATGCCTACTATGAGAAGGCAGTCTTAAAATTTAATGAAGAAAGATGAAATAGTATCTCTGAAAGAATGCTAACAAACAACGCGGTATCCACACTAGCTTTCCTCTGCCGCCCTCCCAGGGAGCTGTAAACCGCCCCCGGCTGAGAGCTCGGAGCCGGGGTCTGAGCTCCGCTGCCCAAACAGGAATCCACCTGTGGACGCAGGCAAATCACTCAGCCTCTCTGAGCCTCGGTCTCTGCGTCTGTAATGGTGGAATAATAAGTTACTGTAAGAATTCAGTGGGGAATGTATTAAATGCTTAACATACAGTAAACACACAATAAATGCTACTTTAGGGAAATGCCCAGAGTTGAAGCTAAAACAGAGACATAACGGGTGTCGAAAGTCTTTATACAAAACTGGTCCTTGGAGCTGGAGGCAATTATCTTAAGTGAAACGGTTCAGACACGAAAGACAAATCCTGCGTGTTCTCACACGTGAGAGCTAAGTAACGTGTGCACATGGAGGCAGAGTGGAATGACGGGCACTGGGGGCTGGGGGGCTGGGGGGCAGGGGTCGCGGGGGGTCGCGGAGGCCGGGGGTGCGCTGCGTCGCTGCACTGGCGGGCGCCCCGAAGGCTCTGACTTCCCCACACCGCAATGTGCCAATGAGGCAAAGCCGCACTCCGAGCCCACGAACGCACACAAATAGAAAAAGAAAAAATAAAACTGGTCCTGATCCTCACATCAGAATTGTAAGGTATGATGAAATTGTTGGAAATCGAGCATAGGAATCAATATTTTAAACATTAACATTTGATGTTAACCTCCTTTACCACATTTTTTACTTCAGAAACATATGCTGTTAATTTCATAACAATGAAGCAAACAACACTAGGTCAGACTGACAGATTGCACAAGATGGAAATAACTATATCTCAGTCTTCTAATCATGAAGTCTGAGTTTTTGTGAGATTTAGAAAGACTATCTTTGACACTAAATATGTATATTTTAAAATGTCTAATTTGTCCGTGTTTGTATTCTTTAATTTGCCAAGGTATGGGCCACTCTGAAACATCCTTGACAGCAAACTCCAACCTCACTTCTTTACTGCTAACCCGTTCCTCAAGCATCCTGCACGATGCCGACACACGGCCACTGCTGCAACTGCCACTGCTTTCCCACGGTTACCCACAGTGCAGTCGACCTCCCAACAACTCGGGTCGGGGCACAGACCCCTGTGCCGTCAAAAATTCAGTATGACTTTATGCTCCCGAAAACTTAACTATGAACAGCCTGATGACTAGAAGCCTGACTGATAACAGAAACAGTCAATTAATACACAGAATACATACTTTGTGTGTTAACATATTACACACTGTATACTTACAACAAGGCAAGCTAGAGAAAAGAACATGTTATTAAGAAAAACTCAAGAGAAAATGTATTTAATATTCATTAAGTGGAAGTGGATCATCACCAAGGTCTTGCTCCTTGTCTTCATGTTGAATAGGGTGAGGAAGACGAGGAAGAGGAAAGGTTGGTCTTGCTGTCTCAGGGGTGGCAGGGGAAGCAGGTAACTTTGTAGAAATACATGGAAATTTGTCTGACTTTTTTGCTTTTTCATGTCTCCAAAAATGTTTCCATATGGTACCAATCCTTCTTCCACCATTTGCTTTAGTTTCAGTGCCCGTATCACAGAAGGGCCGACGTCACAAAGAGGTCAACAGCAGTCCTGGATAACGGAACCTTCTGCCAGATGGTCCAGTGTGGATCTGTTTTCTGGCACTGCTTCCCCTACATCTTCTTCCTCCCTGCCTGGCACTGGGTCAGAAGACTCATCTCCAGCAAGTCGTCTTCTTCTAATTCCCCGGTGTGGTGTCTGTTAGTTCTTGAACTTCTCCAAGATCCAAGCCCTTCAGCCCTAACCTTTTTTTTTTTGCCTATCCACAGTCTCTTTCATGACCTCCTTGATTGACTGCCATATAAATTCTGCAAAGTCATGCACAATCTGCACATAGCCTTCTGCAGGAATTGTTTCAGGGCTGACGGCTTTCACACCTTTTTCCACAACAACATGGCATCTTCCATGGTGTGATTCTTCCAGACGTCCGTGGCATGTTCTCCATCGGGGTTCTCTTCAGTAGTGTTGACAGTCCTTTTCACAGGGTACCACGTGCAATGAGCCTTAAAACCCTTAAGACCCCCTCCCCACCCCCCGCCCCGCCCCGAGGCTGAATTGTAGACATTGTGTCCTGGGGCAACCGAGAGACTGGCAGCAGGTGTGTACCTTTCCTTCAAGGCACAGGGGTTAGCAGCTTTATAGATAAGGAAAGTCCCGATCATAAACCCACCTGCATTTGAACGAAACAGCGCTAACCTATCCTTTCCTGCCCTAAATCCTGGTGATCGCTTCTCTTCCTTACTCATACATGTTCCCTGTGGCGTATTTTCCAGCATACGGCATTGTCATCTACGTGAGAAACCTGTTCGGGAACACAGCTCTCCTCAGTGATGTCCCTAACGGCATCTGGGAACTTGTCTGCTGCCTCTTGGTCAGCAGAAGCTGTTTCTCCCGTGATCTTGACATTGTTTAAGTCAAACCTCTTTTTAAAATTATCAACCATCCTTTGCAGGCATTAAATTCTCCACTTTTAGATCCTTCACCTTCTTTTTGCTTTAAGTTGTCATATAATGAATTTGCTTTTTCTCAAATCTTGAGTCTGGAGTAGAGGTACGCCCTTTCTAACAGCAAGCCGGCACCCACATAAAAGCTGCACTTTCAATAAGAGATAAAAAGGTAATTCACAAAAGTGCAAGGTTTTCACGCCTGCTGACGTGGCTGCAACGATGGCTTCACAAATTTCCTTTTCTTTTTTTTATGGTGGTTCTTACGCCATATTCATTTATTTTGAAACGGTGGGCGGCTGCAGGCCTCAATCAAAGGTGCACATCAAACAATTCAACCTTGTCTTGTAATGTCATGGCTTCTCCCTGCTTTTTGGGAACACTTACAGCAACATTAGAGGCGCTTCAAAGGGGCTCCACGGTGTGATTCAAGGTTTATGGGACTGCACTAAACACAACAAAAAATACGCGAGCGCTGCCAGAGATCACTTTTTTACTATGATAATGCAATTTATGGGACAGCCGAACAGCTACGCAGAGATGACTGTGTCACACGGCGTTTACGTGGAAACTCCAGCACCCGAGCTCACCGCAGAGGCAAGTGCTACAGCGACTCTCAGGCCATCTCCATTTACTCTGCACCTCTACGTTTCTCTAACTGCGAATGGCTCCACGCACAGTCTGCGAGTTGCAAGTTTTGATAAATTGTAACTTACTCACCAGATGTGTGTGTATTTTATGGTAGGAAAATCATAAAACAGACTAGTATCTACATATAGTTTATGCATTCATGACACTTAACTATTTCTTATTTTTTCTTATAGTTCTAGGCTATGTGGTTCATCTTTGAGTTTTTAAAAATTACCGAAAATCTCCAAAAAAATTTCCAATATATTTATTGAAAAACATTCAGGCCTAAGTGGACCTGAGCAGTTCAAGCCCGTGCTGTTCCGGGGCAGCCTGTCGTCAGCCGCTCCCTCCACGCCTGTCTGGCGGGGTGTCGCGTCCGCCCGCGCAGACACTCCGCGCTGCCCACGTCCCCTGCACACGCGCTGGTCTTTCGTGTCCCTGACCTTTGGCTCAGTCGCGCGTCCTGCTCCTTGCTCAGGACTGAAACCGTCTTCATGACACTTTCCTTGCTGGGTCTCCACGAACGCCCGTTCTTTCATGTCAGTTACTCCCATCCCTCAATTCCCAGAGCATCTCACTGCACCTAATGTACTTCCTTTGCGAGATACTTGGGAACGTTGCTCTCCGTGTCTCTTAGTAACAACAGCATCCGACAGCTGTTCCCATAGTAGCAAACGCCAACCGTTTACTGCGCAGTCCCGGCCACCGAGCCCCGGCCACCGCGGCTCGGCTCGCTGCGCACACGACGCCCCCTGCACAGAAGGCGCCGCGCAGCCCCCGCGCCCCCCAGTGTCACACTCGCTCCCCGAATGCCTGGGCCACGTCTTTGCCTTTCCCAGCACCTGGCATGCTGACTCACTTGGCCAACACTCTCAAATTCAGGTGAAATAGATTTTTAAAAGACAAGCTACTCATTTCACTTTTAGGCATATAACTAAAGCTGTTTTATTTCTTTAAGAAAATTCAGACGCTGAAGTGTATCCAATATTAACTCGCATGGGAACTGAAACAATCTTAACTGAAGTCGGTAATAGTAAGCCATGCATTATTTTAAAATATAATCTTAATTTTAAACCACTTGATTTACCCTTACCAGTAAGTCCCACTTTCTTCCTGCACATGAAACAGCGATTCTTTTTTTGTTTTGGTTTTTCAAGAGACTTGCTTTGCTCTTCAGATGGCTGCTGTACCGTGTCTGATACTGAAGCTGGCAAAAATAGGAAGGTGACAAAATTTAATTATTCAGTAAGACTTTCCTATCTGGGTGGTTGCTGTCCCTCATGCCACCCCCATGGGTCTGTCATTCAGAGGATAACAGAGGAATGTATCTATTTATTAGCATGAGAAGTGGTTCACACTCAATTACAAAGTTGTTTGTAAAATATGACGTCGCTTTTGTTGAATGTGTATATATATATCACACACATGCAGAAAATAATCTAGAATATATCACTGACACGTTAACAGTGACTCTACAAGGTAGATTACAGATTTTCTTTTTTTGGTTTAAAGTATATTTTCTAATTTTTCTAATAATTATATATTTGACCAATAAAAGACACACACAAAAATACTTGGTATTCCACGGGACTGTGCAAGGCAAGAGAGCCACATGCAAGCTCCTTAATATTGTCTGGGGTCAGAACTATTCCAATTTCTCAGAGAACAAGGGAAAAAAAGGTAAAACCAAGATTCAGTGGAACACTAAGCATTGTATATTACACATAAAAACATTAAAAATGTTAGAAATAAGATAAATTGATGCAAAGAAGCTTTAAAATGTTATAATTAAGATAATAAACTAAGGGTTTTATGTACTGAAACCAAGGCCAGATGTACCAAGATTCAGGTGAAATTACTATTCCTAAACCCTAACTAATGTGCTCACCCCCCTCCTGTTCCTCACCACCCTGGCCCCTTCTGAATGCTGCCACCAGAGTCAGAGTCTATGACATGACCTGACGCCGTATCTTGCTTTATAACCGCTAGTGTTTTGCTCTGGGTCAAATCATTAACCTCTCCGATTTCATCACCCAGGAACCCACTGTTCCACCGACCTACACTGGGAATACGCCATGCACCTCTGCTCACACCTCTACCTCCCCAACCTACTGCAAAGGACTTCCTTTCCTCCCTCGTCGACCTAGATCCCCCTCTTTTTTAAGGCCAAGACCCTCATTTCAGTTCTCTGCAGCTTCTCACTCTAATCACCCCTAACACCCTTATCAAATACTGGGGACCCCACGTGAGCCCCCTCTTCAATCCATGCTTCACACATTGCATATAATCATCTGCCTCAAGTGAAAATCGCATGATGTTCTCCCTAATGTTTAAAATTCTTTGATGGCTCCCCAGTAACCCTCCCAGCATAAAACCAGAGGTCCTTCAAGATCTTCCTCATCCTTTTTCCTCCAGCCTCATCTCTGCCCACTCCTCAATGCTACCCCATGCTTCAGCCATACCGAAGTACCTGCAGTTTCCCTGGACTCACCAAACTCCCACCTCTGGGCTCTTGAGTAATACTCATTCTATGTCCCTCTTGTCCCTCTCTTTACCTGGCTAACTCTAAATTTGTCTTTCTTGTTTAAACTTATATCATCAACTCCTACTACACTGCCTTGGATTGGGAAACCCTACTAGGAGCTCCATGCCACTTTTCACATTATTGTAATTGCCTGTTTGACTTAACCTGTTTAACTGAATTCCCCGAGGGCGGGAACCTGTCCTACTCATTCCCATTACCAGGGCCTGCCCCAGTGCCAACTACCATGTAGCAGGCACTCAATAAATAAATACACAGCTGCTGAACTAAATTACTGAGTTACTTGCCTACTGGATTTATGCGCCCCGTCCCCAACTACACTACAAGCCTGCTGAGGACAGGACAGCATCTTACTCTGTTGGAATCTCCAGCACCTCGCACAGTGCAGTACACAGAGGAGATGCTCAAACATTTGCTGTCACGGATTCTAACCTACTTATGTTAACACATTATCTCCTATTTTGACAATATACGACAAAAGGTAAAACACCATAAACTTACAAGTAAATAAGCACTAATGAAGAACTCTAAAGCATGATTTCTTCACCTAGACATGCTAAAGTTAGACAGCAGACAGTTCTAGTAATATGCTGTGAACATTTTATTTTTGAAACAGAATATAGACATGTAAAACCTTTTATTTTCAATAAATAAATATCCCTAGAATGTAAGCTCCATCAAGTCAGGGGCTGAATGTCTTGTTTACTATTTTATCCCCAACCCCTAGAACAGTATTACATAAGGTTTGACTATGTGTCCAGAGCTTAAAAACAGTTTAGCTTGCAATCAGAAATAAAACTAGTGCATTTATTATCTTTAAAATCTATAAGCCATAATATCTAACCTGTTCTCCAAAAACAGGCTGATATTCAAATAAACTAATATAAATAGTGCTATGATGGCAGTAACACTATCACAATAGTATATTTTTAAATGAACTGGTTTCACTACTGAGACAAACTTTGAATGGGACCTGGAAGTGGAAAAGAGTGAAAACGCATTCACCTGCCATGCACACAAATGCTACTGCATACCCCAACAAAGACATTTCACAGCTTTAACCCTGAAGACCTAAGGCAAATGGTTTCCTTTTAACTGAGGCACGTGTGCAATTTTAAAGTTAAGGCTATCTAAAATGTTATAAGCTAGGACTCAAATGCGAGACCAATGAACATCAATTACATACCCACGAGGCCAGGGTAGCCGCAGCTTACCTGGAACCAGTCGCTGACAGCCCTGAACTTAACAGTCGACAAATGAATTCATGGGCAAAACAATACAGACTTTGTAAAAGTCTATGACTCCCCCAAACTACCGTTTCCTCAGTTTATATGTAGTCCTAAGACCAAAGAACACCTCATCAAATTTTAGTTACGTAAAAAGGAGACAATTCAATCTTTAAAGGGGCCATAAGATGGCTTACAGGCCAGAGAACCACAATCTTACTGAACCTAAAGCCAAAACAAGGACAGTTTCCTCAGAACTAGGTGGGTGTTTGTACTCTGAAGCGAGCACTGGAATTGGAGGCTGCCTGCCTGTCCCTGAGTAACAGGTGGGCGCCCGTGTCGTACCCCCAGCCCCGCAGGTCTCTGTGGGAGGCCAGTGTGACGGCGTGCAGGCCGTGAAACAGACCGTGCAGCACTGCTGAACTGGGTTTCGGTGGCACCCCAAATACACAAAGGCCACTGGCCTGTACTACTGGGACACTTCACAAAGCACCAGGCAGGTAGAATCAGTTTACCCACATGGAGGATCACATTCAAGACGATTAAGGCCCTCTGCTCTGGGTCCTGTTAAAAAAAAAAAAAAAAAAAGAAAGAAAGAAAGAAAAGAAAAGAACAAGTGCACAAATATAACAGTAAGTACATAGAACTATTTAGTACCACCTCTCTTTGCGGCGCAGCCATACATACGGTGCAAGATAAAACTGAACGCTGACAGGGAGCCCCCACACATTGTCTCTGTGTAGCTAACTGGTCCCGGCAGTGGATGTAGTGCCTATGTAACGTAACACGTACCCTTTCCTCACAAGTCACGACAAACCCCATTCCGAAGCAGACAGCGTTTCAGGCTGGCGACTATTTCTGCTCCACTGCACACCCTGTGCTAATACAGATCAAGGATCAACAGACACTTACTTACTGAAACAAATGTGTCACTTTTACAATGAACCACTGGGACAGAATTCATTTGCCCTCTCTGGCCCTCATTTTCTCATGTGCAAAATAAAGGCTTGAACCAAATGAACTTTAAGCTGCTCCTAGCTCAAGAATTCTTTACAAAATGAGAAAATTTTAAATAGTCAAAAGAGAAAATATGCCTGTATTAGTAGCAGCATCCAAAATAAATTAGTCATATAATTTTATACTTTTTAGTAGACACATTAGAAACAGGTAAAATTAATATATTATTTCAAAATGTAATCAATATAAAAAGTTTTAAATATTTTACATTTTGGGAGTATTCAGCCTTCAAAACCCAGTGTATACATTATACTTACAGTGTAACTAGCATATAAATATGTGCTAAAAATCTCATTTTGGATTAGGTACATTTCAACAGCTCAATAGTTCCATGAGGCCAGTGGCCACCACCCTGGACAGAGCAACTCTACAGATGAGATCAGGTTCTGTAGCATTTATCTGTGGGCAAACAACTGTTAATTCATTTTCCCAAAACACTCTCACGCTGTCACCCAGGCTGGAGTACAGGGCTGCGATCACAGTCACTGCAGCCTCCACCAACTGGGCTTAAATGATCCTCCTGCCTCAGCCTCCCGAAGCGCTGGGATGACAGGTGTGAGCCCCACACATGGCAGCCAAAACATAGCTTGGTGTCATCTTAAAAAACCAAACCAAAACAAAAACAACATTCAAAATGATTCTTTTCCCTTCCCACTGATTAGAACCAAACACCTTCGTGATTTTCCATTATCTGGTTCCAAACAACCTTTCCAGCTTTAGTTCCAACACACATTTGTCTGAATGGGCCATTTCCGCAACTGGTTATCTCACTGTTTCCCAAATTTCACGTTTTTCTACCTGTGTGCTTTTGCTCTCACAATTTCTCCTCCAGCAAAAGCCCTCTTCAACTGTCTTTGGGGGTGGGGGATATAATTTACATCCCATAATATTCACACTTTCAAGTATACAGTTCAGTGGCTTTAGTATATTTACAAAGTTGTGAAATCTCACCACTATCCAATTCCAGAACATTTCAGTCACTCCAAAGCAGAGCCCCAAACCCATTAGCAATCACCCCCTGCTTCCACCCAGCTCCCGGCAAACACTAATCTTCCTGTGCGTCTGTCCTATTGTGGACATTGCATATGAATGGAATCATGCAGTAAGTGGCCTTTTGTGCCTAGCTTCTTTTATTTAGCATGTTTTCAAGGTACATTCATGCTGTGGTATCAGAATTTCCTTCCTTTTCATGGCTGAATAATATTCTAGTGTACGAATACCACATTTTGTTTATCTAATCGTATGCTGATGGCCAACTGAGTTTTCCATTTTTTGTTAGTATGAATAATGCTGCTATAAACATTTGTATACAAGTTTTTGTGTAGACATGTGTTTTCAATTCTCTTGGGAATTAGAAATAAAATGCTGGATCATATACTAATTTTGTTTAATTTTATAAGGAACTGCCAGACTGTTTGCCAAAGCATTTGTACGATTTTACATTCCTATCAACAACATATGAGACTTCTCCACATCCTTAACAACTTGCTATTGTTACTGAACCTAGCCATCCTAGGGGCTGTGAAGTAGTGTCTCATGTCTTTGATTTCCATTTTCCTAATGACTAATGACACTGAGCATCTGTTCATGTGCTTATTGGCAACTTGTATATCTTCTTTGGAGAAATGTCTATTCAAATCCTTTGCCTCTTTTTTAATTGGCTGTCTTTTTTAATTGGCTGTTGAATTATAATTATCCACGTATTCTTATCAGCTACATGATATGAAAATATTTTTTCCCATTCTCTGGGCTGTTTTTCCACTAGTGCCCTTTGAAGCAAAAAACTTTTAAATTTTGACGTAGTTCAATTTACCTATTTTTTCTTTGGTTGCTTGTGCTTTAGGTGTCATATCTAAAAACAACTGCCTAAACCAAGGCCGCAAAAATTTACACCTGTTTTAGGAGTTTCATAGTTTTAGCCCTTATATTTTTTTAGGTCTTTGATATATTTTGGGTGAATTTTTGCATATGGCATGAGGTGGGGAGGTCCAATTCACTCTTCTGAATGTGGATATGAGCTTGTCCCAGCCATTGTGGAAAAGATCATTTTTTTCCCATTGAATGGTCTTGGCACCCTTGTTGAAAATCATTTGCCCATAAATGTAAGAGTGTATTTCTGAATTCTGTTTTATTCCACTGATCTATATGATTATTCTCCTGGCAGTATCACACAGTCTTGATTATGCAGCTCGTATTAAATTGTGAAATCAGGAATTGTTAGTTCTCTGATGCTATTGTTCTTTTTCAAGATCGCTTTGGCTATCCTCACCCGTGCTTCAAGATCGGAAGTAGTACCTGATTTTTTAATGAGATTGTTCCCCTCTGATTGCTCCAAATCCATGCTGTGACAACTTAACTTTGTATGATGTCAGGAACCCTTAAGAGTTGGAAAGAGCCTCAACTTCTGGTTCGTGCTGCCCCCCAGTGTAGCACCCTCTGCACGTCCCACACGGGAACTCAGCTTTCCTAGAGTGTGTCAGTGATGCAGAGCTCACCATCTTAACACCATTTCCCTCCACTGTTGGAAAGCTTTAAAATTACCTCTTATTCTAAGCCTCCGAGACTCCCAAATCACTTTGGCATCACACAGAATAAGAATATACTTGGCAGTTTACAAAGCTCATTTTACCTCCATTATCTCAATAACTTTTAATGCCCTATAAAGGGGACATGCTTATCATTTTCCTTTAAAAGTAATGCAAATAAGACTCAGAGAGGTTAATACATGAAAACAGAAACTATGAATCCAAATTCCGTATTTTTTTGCTATGACCCAAGATGTGAGTGACTGAGAGATTAGCCAAATTTAAGCATGTTGTTCAAAAAAGGCAGCCAGCCAAGTATGATAGTTTTGGAGTATACCAAAACGCTTAAAAGTCTGTTTGTAAAAGCTAGCCTTTGTGAATTAGAAATCTGACTTACATTCCTAAGTGACACTATGTGAGGTACTATTTTTTTAAATTAAAAATCATAATTAAATGAGAAACATGCTGCAATATGCCAGATTCTCAGTTAAACATACAAGTTCTTCAGAGCGATGAGGCCAAAATGAAAGCAGTACCACCCACGTGGTGGCAGCATATCCTAATTATAGGCAGAATACCTGCAGGGAAAAAAGCTGTTCTGAAAACTCCAATGTAAAATGTTAGGAAATTCTGGCTTAGACACACAGCCGCTACTCATATACCCTCTTCCATCTGGGATGGTCTTCCTACCTACGTAAGTGTCCTCTGAGGGGAAGAAAACACACCTGTGTAGCTCGCCCACCCAGCGGACCCTACTCTGGGAACTGCAACAGGAACATACGTATCCACCACCCAGGCCCATAAGCAGCACAACTGCCCGTGGAAAGACGACTAGAGTCGGGTGCCTGGATTCTAGTTCTAGCTCATACGACCATATGATTGAATCAAACAGACTTTTTCTCTCTTTTCATCCATCTATTAAAACAGATGAGAAAATTTTCTCTGAATTTGTTCTACTGAACAAGGAAATCATCAAAAGTGCATGTAAGTATATGTGAATGTATTTGTATACAGTATATGTATCTATATACACACAAACACATTTATATTTGTGTATTGTTTATATTAAGAGGTATTTTTAATTCAACAACATAAAACATTTTTTAAAACTAGGCTATTAAAAAAAGATTTTACGTTGAAAACTAATCCTCTCTTAAACTCAGAAAAAACTTATACCTAATTTATCAAAGATTCTGCTATGTTGAAATTATAAATGCTAAGCTCTTTTAAAAGGTACTTAAAAGTTAATACTGGTTTAACCTGAAAGTCAGTCAAATTATAAGTGGCGTCTAAGTTTTAAAAACCTTCTACAATTTCTCCTAAGATGATATCATGACCTCGATGTGAATGAATGCACTCAGGCTGGGTGGAGAAACTACGCTCTTCTCCACATGCCACGAGTGGTATAATAAAAGCACGTCCTACTGTGATAGCTCACTAACCTCAACCTTTATTCTTTGTCAAACTTGCACAATTGCTACTGTATCCTTAAGCTTTATACATTTTTTTCACTACCAACATTCTAAAATTTGTTCTATCATAAGACATAAGTAACATTTTCAGGATTAGCAGCCTGTTTTCTTCCTAACTTCCCTCTCCCTCTCAAAACTGCTGCACAACCCTTGCCTCCTGAAGCTCTCCTTTGGCATCTGTGGTCTGAAACCAGCCAGGATCCAGGTGGCTGCTGTCTCTGCTCCTTCGCTGGCTCATCCTCCTGCCTGTTCCCTTGTTTTTAAACTCTCATTTTTCAACCTACGCTTGGCTGAGATTCCAAATCTCAGGTATAATACTGATCACTCCACACATTAAATGCCTACTATCCATCTACAACCTCCAAATGAGCTCTTTCAGCTCTGAAAGTTGGTAACTTCCAACTCACTGTATCTAAAATTTTGTCTGACCACATTACCTTTTCCGGCCTCCTTGTCTAAAGTGACCACACCTTTGCCACTCCAATAAAATCAGAAGCTCTGACACCACCCTGTCTCCTATCTCCCATGTCCAGTGATAACTGAGTCTTGGAGTTCTTTTCTTTTTTCTGCTTTTAAAATACTGGTCATCTCTGCCCTTCTTTAAATTTTTCTATTTAACTAAAAAAAAAAAAAAGTTGTTCATTTAAAATATTTATGAATTTATAATAATATGCTAGATGGAGTAGAATATTTATGTTGACCACACAGTAATCTTTTGCTACAGCAAAATCTACACAAATAGGCAAATTATGTCAAGTATCAGTTGGGCATGAAATCAAAGCAGGGAGAATTAGCTAGCTTATCTAAATTTAAAACTTAGCAACTAAAACTAAGACTGCCAGATTTATCTGTCACCATAACGTGAGCACCATGCACGATGCAAAGTGTCACTGGTCAGGCAGAACTGCACCTGCTCATCCTTGGGCTTGTCCTTCCAGAGTATCTTCCTCGGTTAATACACTGTTTCCACACACTGCTGGAACGTAACTAATCAAGCAGATATTATTTCATGGCCTCCCCTGCACTGTCTTTTCCCACTAGGAAAGCCTTCATACAAATACAGAAGTCCTCCTGGATCACTTTGCTCCAAATAATGCGGATACGAAAAGCACAAGCACAAGGAAGGACATGGGACGCTGTGATGCGGCCACGAGCAACTGCAGTGGCTGCCGCACTGTGAACCGCAGGCGGGGAGGGCGGGGACAGCCAGCCAGGTGGTACACAGCCTCTCAAACGCAGGAGACGCAGATGCCCCTCAGACCAGCAGCCCACTTTGCTTGGAGAGTAAATAGTTTTTAGATTAAACTGATCAAAATAGTAAGAGAATAGTCTAACACTGCCACATGGTCATCTAATTATATTACTCAAGCTAAACAAAATTTTGAATTTTAGATGTTTATGCTGATGAAATAATTACTTGTGCTAAATGGCTCCCAACATTTCAGAAAATTAAATACTTGAGGATATAAATTATTATGTTCATAAAGAAAATGAGTAGAAAAATATGTACTTTAAGTACGGAACTTTTTATACACGTGCCTGGGACAGTGTCTGGCCCACGACACTGACATGTTAGAACATGACAAAATACATGCGAGTTCATACGCAAACCTTGCAGATCTTCTGTCTCAGGTACTGCTTTGTCCACAGATGTACTGTCCACTTGGGAAGATGCTACAGATTCTGATAAAAGTGACTGATTTGATACAGGGCTACAAAAGCAAAAATATTTCATTTTAAAAGATGATCTTCACACATGAATATTAACTAAAGCGATATAGTATGAGTTTAACATATCTAAGTAGATCATTACAGTAAGAACACCAACATACATTTTCATAACTTAAACATCGTCACAGAGCTTTGAAACTAGAAACCAATTTGGATGAGAATTTTATAGCCATGGAAATAAAGCAATAGTATATATCCTTTGTGTATTTCAAATGCCACATGAATTCGCTAAATGAAAACTACCATGATAAAGACATGCTTAAGGAACCCTAATGCAAAGCTGCAAATGATATCTGGGCATAGCAGAACTGAACATCTCCTGTCATGAACTGGAAACAAAGAACCATAGTACAGAAACTTAATATATTGGTTCCTAACAGCAGAATAAAAATGAAACACATATTTCTGCATGCAGGCTTCTAAATGGTGTGATTTCAGAGTTAAAAAGAAAAATATGTTACAATACAAACAAAAATGAGTACTTCATCATGATATTAAACAAAGAGAATCTGTGACAAGACTATTTTTTTTTTAATACAAGGCAGTAATACTGTAAAATAAAACTAAAATTTAAAGAACAACATGCTTCAAAAGGACTTCAGGGATGGGTCAGGACATACTATGAGGAAGAAAAATAGAAAAAGAAGACTGAAAAGGTAATCTAAGACTTAAAACATAACTCCCCACCCAATATTGTAAAAATAAGAAAAAGCTTTTTCTAACTAGTTAATAATCAGACAGATACAATTTAAGGCCAGTTAATCGTAAAAGTGGCTTTACATAGTTTTCCTTAATAGAACAGACCAAAAATGGAACGTATTCTTTACTTTTCCTTAGCATTACAACGACGTTTCAGAGACCACCTCTTACCTTGGCTGCATCGATGAAGACGTGGAGTCTAACGGGGACTGAGCTGCTGGGACGCTGCCATCTGTGCCCTGAACTGGTAAAGACTCAGACAGACTACTGACAGAAGTCGCTGTAACAGTACCACAGTTCATATTAGTGACTCTATACCCAGGGCAGTCTAGGACCTTATCTAAAAAAAAAAATCAAGGTCAATTTTCTACAAAATATAGTATATGGATTTTGTTTTACTATGTAATATGTCAATTCATTACTTTTAGTTAAAAGATTTTTAATGCCTTACAAATGAAAAATATGTAAATTTTAACCAGAAAGGAAATTTAACAATACAAATTGTAAAAAATATAAATTGTTTACGTTAATAAACTAAACTCCTATTTCTCAGGATTAGTATCACCCAAACCTAACTCCTTTAATTCAGAAACATCTTCCAAGTGCTAGTATACAAATGAGAGATTTAAAATAAAAGATAATGTAGCAGTAAGGCAGACACAGGTTTAGAATTACAACCTGTGCTTAGCACACTAGGTTATATTATTTTCCCTGCATATCGTAAAGCAGAAATGTAGATGACTTAATTTAAAAACAACAATTTGTACTCATTAGATCTTAGCCTTAAGAAAATTTGGCAAGTTTCTAGTAAATGGTTGTAGTTTTTGGCTTGAACATGAAACAATGATAAGAAAGACCTCAGACAAAAGTTTAAATGAACTAAGTCATAGCTTGCACTTTCATTAAGCACAAAAATCTACGCCATTTTAGGCATTAACCTGTATGAGAACTATCTTAGATGAATACTTTTGACATTTCCCTTATGCAGAGCTTATATTCAGAATTTCCTCAGTTCCAGGAAAATCCTTTGCACAACAAAGAGGCATGAAAAACCCAAGTGAACTGGGGCTGAATGTCCTTTACTCTGAGTCAATCCGTTACCCCCTCCTGCTGAAGGCAGGCTTTCTCTAAAGTCAGTTATAGTGATTGATAATCTACTCTTTTCTTCAATAACTCACTTAGCTGCAAAAGTCACCCAGATAAAAGGACCAAGGTTCTTTTGTAGCCTTCACTCCCTTACCTTACTTTCCAAGACAGCTACATAGACATCAGGTGTCTATTTAAAAACAGTAACAGAGTTTGCAGCACAGCAAATAAGACAATGGAATGGATTTATAGTATTTTCACTGAGCAACGGAACTCTTATTCCTGAGTCCTCACCTCTGATCATATCACAATGCACAACGAAAAATGTTACTGATAGAAATGTGATAATGCAAGTACAGTGTGAGAGCGGGAAGAGGTACAGGGTACAATGAACTACCTAAGTGTATTTCAACTATGAATACTGTTTTAACAGAATGACTTACCAGGTGGGCTTATTCTACCATTACTACTATTCTGTCTTTGAAGATGTTCTTTATAGCATACTGAACACATGCCATTTGTACGAGGGTTTCCATAAAATCCGCAGCCAGTAGAACAAAGCATAGGCACTTGGCTGTGATTAGTTTCTTGAGCCATGTTCCTCTGTTGCACACCTGAAATTTATATAGAATTAGCAAAGAACTCAGACACAAAACTCCCATCATACCTTATCCAATAAAGGAAAATATCCACATATATTACTCCTCAAACCACTCTCTGTAAGTGTCCCACGACCTGGGGCTAAAGATAAAGAGAAAAAATAAAGACCAAAAGGACACACACTGAACTGTTCTCTCCACCCCACTCTGCACAAGCAGGTCTGCACAGGCTCGGGAAGAAAGTACAAAGAACTCCTACAGGAAGGTATCACCAGAAGGTTAAGGAAAAACCCTTACATCTAGTTCAGTTTGGCCTCTTCTAGTAGTAAGAAATATAAATCATGAGTTTTGCTATATGTTACACTCTTTAACTTCTAAGTATTTAAACTTTTGCTGGAAGTTCACATGCTAACATGTACACAGCATATTTATAATGATAAATTGAAAATAACCTAAATGTCTAACATTAGGAGAATGGACTTTTAAAAAAGTGTTATACATATTAATGACAGAAGTTATGCAGTCACTGGAAATATAGAATACTTAAAAACCCAAGTGACCTGGTTAGAATACTTTTGATGGGGGAAAATGCTGATAATGAATGAAAAGGCACAATATGAAATGTACATAAAATATGTTGCTAATTAGGAAAAAAAGGAGTATCTATTAATCATCAAAAAAGTTAGTAAGGAACATGTCCAAGGATGGAAAAGCTAGTGACTCTTTTTCCTGATTTGTACCTTTTCTGTACTTTTTAAAAATTCTCTAAAATGAAGATACCACTTGCCTAATTGGGGGAAAATTTATTTTTTTAAGTATTTAAAAATAAAAACTAAAATTAAAAGCAGGACAGAGGCATTAGTCAGCCAGGGAAATGATGCTGGGACTGAGGAACTGCTTGGGAACCACATTAATAATCAATTACAGCAGATGGAAGAACCTCATGTGTCACTTCTCCCATGAAGCAACTGGTTCCTTGGCATAAATAACACGACAGAAGGTACTAACGGGCTCTCTCTCTTATTAAAAAGCAACTCCCTAAATGAAGGTTTACTCCAAAATGTGTGTATGTGTATTACAGACGAATCTATGTTCAAAGATCATGAAGAGTGAGACTAACCAAAGGAGGAAAATGTTTTGCCACTGAAATTCCCTGGAATTGATAAACACCTACAGGAAACAGCCTGGGTTCACTATTACCAGATTTCTCTTTGCCTAAATTATGCGAAGACTGTTGAGGGGCGGGAAGGATTTAATGCAAATTTCACAATCAAGAGCAGCAATGCCCTTGACTGCAACAAAGCAGCAGGCATTTTTTTTTTTTTTTTTTGCTTTTAAAAAGAAATGTCCTAAAACAGTAAGAATATTTAGACCTTTAGCCTAGGAATACAGTTTGGGATTTTGACAATCATCTTCCTTACTCCATGATGACAAGTCATTTCAGAATCCAGATATCTCCCTCTTCTGTAGCCCTGTAAATAACACGTATCGGAAAAAAATAACAATGATGGTGTAGAAAAGTTCATGGCAAATATTTTTTTTTTTTTTTCTTGCGTATGTTCATGAGGGATACTGACCTATAGCTTTCCTTTTTTTAAATGTTTGTCTGGTTTTGGTATCAGGGTAATTCAAGGTCATGTAGCTCATTAGTAAGTGAAGGAGCTGGGATTCAATCCAGGTAGCCTGGCTCCACCAACGTCCACACTCGAAATCAGTGGTCCTCAAAGTATGGTCCACTGACCCCTATGAAGGTCAAAACTGCTTTCAGAATCACACTAAAAAGTTACTTGCCTTTTTCTCTGTTATGGACATGAGCACTAGTGGTGCAAAAAAAGCAGTGGTGGAAGAATCAGCGGAAGCCTTATCAAGGCAGTGGCACTAAACTGAACTAGTAGTGGTATTCTGCAATGTCATGCTCTCATAGTAAAACTTATTAATTTTATTAAATCTTGGCCGTGAGCACACGTCTTGTTAATATTTGGAGATAAACTGGGAGGCGGGCGTGAAGCACTGCTGCCGCACACAGCAGGATGACTGAGGAAAAGGCACTTGAGCCACTGTTCAAGTTATGAGCTGACTGAGTTACCTTTTTAAAGGGACATGTTTTTTATTTGAAATCATGACTGATAAGCTGATTATGCAGACTGGAGTATACGGCAGACATTTTCTTACAAACGAATCAAGTATACTTGTTACTTCAAACAACTAATAGTATTCATTATCAAAGACAACATTCAAGCATTCAAGTGAAAAAATGCTTAACAAGCATCTCTAATATTTTGAGTTTTCTGATAAGATCAGTGGTGATATTAATAAAATGTGATTAAAAAATACTGTATCAACATTTCAAAGATCTTCATAAGACAGTGAGTGAATCAATATTTTCCAAGTGACCAATGTACGATGGTACAAAATTATTCATGAACAAAAGACCCATTCAAACTAAAGAGAGACCAGTGGATTTCCATATAACAGGACAAAATGTTTTTACATGGTTTCAGATTCCAGGTCACAACCATCCTTTAAGAAACTACCAACTGTCAAGTTTTGGTGTATTATCAAAGAACAACCCCTATTATCTGAAAAGGTTATTAAAATATTCTTTCCTTTTCCAACTACATATTAGCCCAGATTTTCTTTATAACACTGTAACAGATTGAATGCAGAAGCAACTATGAGAATCTTGCTATTAAGCCAGACCTTAAAAAGATTTGCAAAAATGTGTTAACAATGTCACTCTTCTCAGTAAAGAACGTAACGGAGGGGAAAATGATTATTTTTCATAAAATATTTTAAAATGAGTTAGTATTTAAAATTTTTTCTCAGCTTTAATTTGTAATATGATAAATATCACTAGCTATAACCCTCATAAACAAAATTCTTCATGGTATTCGATAATTTTGAGAATGTAAAGGTTCTGAAACCAAAAATTTTGAGAATCCACTAAACTATGCAGTATGCATTCTCAACACAGGCAGAGGTACCAACACTAATTCTTGGAGGAAATGGGGCACAAAACCCCTTACTCTTTATGTATAAAACACACAGATACATACAGCACATAAACAGACATACAGTGTATGTGTGGAGGTAAAATTTATAAAAGTGGGAGTCAATTAGAAAGAAAAGTCTAAAAAGGCCCCTGAGAGAAAAAAGACTGAGGAACCCGGATCTAAGCCGGCAACTGTGCTACGCTGCCCACTGGTGACATCAGAATGATGTCCGAGGAGTCACAGGGATCCCCCGGTGCTGACAGATCTCTCAGCACACAGCTGCAATCACAAACGCCAGAGGAGATAAATACTCTATGTTTGTAAAACTCAAGTAAATAGGCAGAGATAAAAACCACAGCACGACCACAGCTTTTATATCATAACATTTGCTTCAGAACAGTAAGACTGAAGTTCAAAACATGTAACCCCCGCAATTTTCCCAAGCCCAACTGCGTGCACAGCAGCAAATTAACAATGATTTTCATAACTCAAGAGGCACAAAGGATTTCATGGGTTACTTAAAAAAAAAAAAAAAAAGAATCAACCTTTATTTATGCATCTTTAGGCCACAAAATGTAACTTTACATGAAGATTCAGGAAGGCCAAAAACCATGAAAGGGTAGTTTACCTGAATGTCTAATGGCATCGACGGGGCAGCTCTGGTGACACTGAAGTGCTGCCACCCCTTGCCACTACTGCGGGGCACACCAGATGGCAGTCACGTAGGTACCAGGGAGGAAAAGGGCAAGAGAAGAGAAACGAGGAGACAGAACGACTCCTTCACTGCTGCACTGCGGGATTGTAAAGCCACAAATCCAAGGACACAGAAAGCAGGACCACTCTGCCAGTCTTAGAAACACTATCAGCGTGGTACAATCAACAAGTCTAGGAATTAGAGAAGATTCACAAAACGTGAGTTCTGACTTTTCCTAACAATTCATAAGCAAAACCACAACACATTGCTCCCTCAAGCCCCCCAGACAGTACTTAATAGTTATTAAGAGTTTATTATGGGCAAGGAGCAGTTTTTATTGTTTTATTTATATCTCAATTAATCTTCCCAAGAACCCTATGATGTTGGTGCTATTGATATCCCCATTTTGAATATAAAAAAATGAGACTCAAAAAGACTTAGTAACTTGCCCAAGGCCACAAATCTAGTAAGCAGCAAAATCAGAGCCTTTTGATAAATCTAAAAAACAAAAAAAAAACTGACTCTCGAAGTCCATCATATCCCCATGAAACTAAAATTTTGTGAGCATTCATGAATTCTTATTACTTTCATTTAAGGAAGAATTTTAAATTTCATTCATTTACTCAATCTTAAGACAGTATACAGCTTTAATTAACTGTAACCACGCTCCTGAAAAAAATTGTTTTTCATTTATGTCCTTTTACCTAAGAAGTTCTTATCAGCACAAAAAATTCAAGATTAAATATTTTATGACTGCAAAGAAAATATTACCAATTATTAAAATTCTGACAAAAGAACTGTAATGAATGAATGTAACATAGACTCAATTACAACAGCAAATACATGTCAATTGAACTTATTTTCCTTTGCTTTACTTCCTAGAGTTAAGTCACCAAATTCCAATACTTTTCATTTTGAAATGTCTAATGCTCTTTTGTTTCCCATTCCAATCGTGGTCCTCATCACTTCACATCTGGGTTATTTTAACACTTTTTCTTTCTGTTTGACTGCCTTTCATCCCAATGCATTTATCTAAATTCTCCTAAGACACCCTATTCTCCTTACATTACTTCTGCTTTGGTTACAGTAATTGCACCAGAGAGGAGTCTGCACCTAGCATGCACGCTTTACAGAGTTTACCCCGCCCGGCATTGCCCTGGACAGCGGCTGTGAGTAAACAGAACAAGCCTGGAGCCAGGCTGGCAGCAGCCTGAATCCCAGCTTTGCCATTTTAGTACCTGTAAGAGCTTGGACATGTTACGAAACTTCCGCAGTCTCAGCTCCCCTAGAGGGGACTTATATCATCTATCTAACGACATTACATAACGCCAGGCACACAGCAGAAGTTCACTAACTGTTCTTACTCTGCTCTTCCTGAAAGTAGAGGGTCCTTTGCTGCCATCTGTTTGAAACAAATCATGCTCACTCCTTGCCACAAGCTTCTAGCTCACCCTGTTCTTTCTTTAGTCCATTTTTGCACTCTTGTTTATAACAATTCTATTTCAGGAAATCAGCTTAAATCCTCCTTCTTCCGGGTCCACTTTCTGCTCTGTGTTCCCAAAGAAGCTGCCTGAACCACACCTACCGGGGCACTTAATCAATCTTACCATCACTCAGGTGCCTCATGGGCCTGGAACTCTTGCTTCCTCAAGCCCTCTTTATGGCTAATATGAATCCCACAAAGTATTTTGTTGAATAAACATATCTCATTATTGTTGAAAGTATTCATGTTAGGCAAAAAAATGGTTATAGCCTGTTGAAAAGGGGAGAAAAGAGATTGATAAAAAATGTTTTAAGCCAAGCACAGTGGCGTGCACCTGTAGTCCCAGCTACTTGGGAGGCTGAGGCAGGAAGATCGCTTGAGCCCAGGAGTTCCAGACCAGCCTGGGCAACATAGTAAGACCTTGTCTCTTAGGAAAAAAAAAAAGTTTCACACTGCAGTATTCATAATTTATATATTAAAACAGTTATTCAGCAAAAACAACCAGTAGTTTTTTCATTTCATTGTTTTTCTCCCTCTTCCTGAAAGAAATAGGGAGAAAATATAATTTATAGTGATGAGTTAGTCTAGAGAAGTTGTGAACTAGAAAACTTGAGTTAAATCTGATCCACAGCCATGTCTGACTGGCCAGCACCTAACAATTTTTTAAAAAATTAGTTGTTAGCATTTAAAAATTAGGGAATATCTTATGAAAATTCCAGATTTCCAGCTTCTCTTGAAAAACAGGAAGGCCTGACAAGATCGGACTCGTGTTTTCAAAATTAAAACCCATCGGTTAAGGGCCTCGTACTCTCCAATTCGAGACCACCTTCACTTTTAGTTACCCGACCAATCTTAGGTTTTTTAATCCTTAGGTTAACGTCTATGATCTTGTCAATTTGGGATTGTCACTATTAATTTCAAGAAGAAAAAGAAACATAACATGTTGAGTTAAATAAGAACTACGTTAAACTTTGAACTCCTACCACAGCACAAAGTGGCAAGACAAGCCCCTCCTGCCCCCTGCCTTCTTTTAATCAGCGGGAAACTACTCACTCAGAATTAGCTAATTCTCTTTGCAATTGTATCAGATGGAGATCTCAGAAGAGACCAAAGTAGAATTTATGGTACCATCCCAGTATAACTTTAACTTTTATAATAATAATTGATCAAAACACGAATCTGGCTTAGGTCCTTGACATTCCTGGTGGCACACAGTAAGTCCCCAGAGTTCTGAGAATTTGGCTCCCCATCTGTCGTATGGGGTGGAGGAGGAGCAGGAGCCTTTGCAGAAATGACAAAAAAATCCAAGGAAGTTCATAAAGCAAATAGATCAGAAAATATGACTTGCTACAAAACACGTGGGAAGAATGCTACTCACTGTGATAAAAGAATGGGGACTTGGGACCAGGGCTCCCACTGTACTGAGGGTGCTTGTGGCTCTGTGTGTGGCAGTCCCCACTTCCCCACCTCAGGCTGTCTTCCCTGCTGCTGCCCGGGTTGAAGGACAAAAGGTGCTAGTCCGGCTAACATGAGGACAACATCTGGGGATACTACGTATTCCCTCCCAACAAATAATTAATTCATCATTTCCAACATACTAGGCTGACTACATAAATACAAGAAAACCCAAAGTTAATTCCAGCAAATACAAACTTCATTTTTCCAGTTATTTCTGTGGGGAAAGTTTCCATTGACTGGTATGATAAACTCGATTGAAAGAGGCCACTGAAGACAGATTTTATTAGTAGAGTAACTCTGACCGGCCTTCCTAGCTTAGGTGGTTCTCATTAACTGCACTCTGCACAACAGTCTTTAAAACAGGGGTTGGCAAAGTTTTCTGGAAATGGCTAGACAGTAAATATTTTAGGGTTTGCAGGCCATACAGTCTCTGTTACAACTACTCAAAACTCTACTGTTGCCATGCAAACGCAGCCACAGACAATATGCAAACAAAAAAGCATGGCTATGTTCCAAGAAAATTATAGCAATGGCCACTAAAATTTGAATTTCACAGAATCTTCATGTTACTAAATGTTATTCTTTTGATTTTTCCCCTCAACAAATATAAACACCATTCTTAGCTCATGGGTTGTACAAAAATAGGTGATGAGCCAAAAGCTTAACAACCCTAAATTGAATATGCAATGATAGATGATGGGGGCGGGGCAGAGAGACAGGACCGGAGCACAGGTACTATTAACTGCAGGACTCTCTGATCCAAAGCTGAATATCAATTTTAAGCATTATTTACTCTTGGTAGGCCTTAGGCGTCTCTTGGTTAAGTACTCTTGGTCACCGCACCCGTGGGTTCTGCATCTGCAGATTCAAGCAGCGTCAGATGGGAAGTACGGTACTCCCAGGACGTGAAACCTGCGACACGGAAGACTGACTTCTCCCATCTGAAGGTTCCACAAGGGCATGACTTGAGCGTCCACAGATTTTGGTATCCTCGGGGGAGGAGGGGCATCCCGCAACCGGTCTCCCATGGATACCGCGGGATGACTGTGTATGTTCATCGACCACAGAGGGGAAAGGACTACAAAAGGCAGTATCTCACCCAAATCTGTATCTCCAAGCACGGTTCACACGGAGAGTTACAGCTATGACACGACGTGATGAATGACAGACATGCTCTCAGCACAAACCCACCTCAATTTAGCACACCAAGGCTAAAACAATCTGTGGTGTCTTAGTAATTATGAAATCATTCAGTAATTGAACCTGAAGGGTATCTGTGTTAGTGAAACTGACAGTTTTTGTCTGCCTGGTATGTCTTCCTTCCTTGTCCTTGTAGGTTACAGAACCTCTCCTTCTTGCAGGAAGACCATTCCATTTCATTTGCTCTGGGCAGGCCTGATTCGACCCTTCCCAGGGCCGACCTGGCTCAGAGGGAAACACGTGAGCCAGGCCTGGGCATGTGACTCAAGCTGAGCCAGTCAGTGCTCCCTGCGTTTCACGGGTACTACTGGGAAAAGGGCAGACTTTTCTGTGGGATCACCAGTCGTCAGACAACACGATGCCAGCCTGGTGCTGCTGGTGGCCATCTCTGCCCAAACGCAGAAGCAGCCTCCCTAAGCAAAGCACAAGGCGGGGCGGGTGCAGAAAGCCACACCTGGAAAGGGACGAAGTCCTGCATCCACCTTGCTGAGGTCAGCTTCACTCCTTAAGATTCCTCAGTTATATGAGACAAAATTCTGGTTTTACTTTAGTTTGATTTGGGTTGCTGTCACCTGCAATTCAAAGTCCTTAGAAATATCAGAAGCAATTACTAAATGCTGCTTTACTAAAACTCTCAAACCTAACTGAATAACCAATGCAAATCAAAATGAAGACACTCCATTAGTTCAATCCAAAGATGTCCTATAGTAAAGAAACCTACAAAAGTAGCTACCAACAATTCCCACTTATTTTTCTTTTTAACATATAAAAAGTACACAAGTCCTATGTAAGTTTTAAATTTTGACAAACTGAACACAACTGTGTAACTAGTACCCAGATCAAAAAGCAGAACATACTCCAAAGGCTTCTTCATGCCTTTTCCAGTTACTACCCACTCCTGCACAAGAATTACAACTACACTGACTTCTAACACCCAAGATTAGTAGCTTTTCCTGTTCTTGAACTTTTATAAATGTAATTATACAGTGTACACGCATTTTGTGTCTAGCTTCTCTCAAACTATTTGTGAGAATCAACCATGCTGTTGTATGTAATTGTAGTTCATTCTTATTGCTATGTGGTGTATCCTACTGTATTAACAACCAACCCACTACCCCTTCTAGTGTTGATGGGGATTTCAGAACTTTCTAGTCTAGGACTAGTACAAATATTACAGTTATAAACGTTATTTTATGTGTCTTCTGACTGACACACACACCTAGGCATGGAAATGCTAGGTCCTGGGGTATACTTATCTTTAGCAGATACTGCCGAACAGTTTCCCAATATATTATAGTTACACAAATTTACACTCCGCTGGGAATGTACGAGCATTCTGGTTTTCCTCCGCTCACCAACACTAGTACCGTCTGTTCTCCTGGTGGTCCCAAAGACACACCCATGTCCTAATCCCTAGAACCTAGAATACGACCCTTTATGGCAAATGATATGATTCAATTAAGGATCTTGGGAGGAGGCTCTTATCCTGGATCATGCAGATGGGCCCTAGATGCAATCACATGTATCCTTATAAAAAAGAGGCAAAGGGATTTTGAGATAAACACACACCACCACCTTGATTTTGGACTTCTCGACTCCAGAATCATGAGAGAATAAATTTCTTTGTTTTTAAGTCACCTAGTTTATATTAATTTGTTACAGTAGCTCTAAGAAATTAACATATCTGCCTTTCTATTTTAAATATTCTTGTGGGTATGGAGTGATATCTCATTACAGTCTTACAATTTTCACTGTCATTAAGACTACTGCTGCTGAGCACATCTGCATATGCTTACTAGCCATTTGGGGGTCCTCTTCTGGTAAGTGCCTGTTTAAGTTTTCTGTGCGTTTTTTCTGTTGGATTGTTTGCCTTTGCTTATTATGTCTTCCACTTTGTGGCTTGTCTTTTCCACTTTTAATTGTGTCATAGACCAAAATTCATCTTAATTTAAATTTTGTTAATAATTTTCCTTTATAGTTAGTGCCATTTGCATGTTATTTAATAGCTCTTTTCTACTCCAAGGTCATAGAGATGTGCTATATTTTATTTCTAAACTTTATTATTTTACCTTTCACATTTAGATCTGTAATCCATCTGGAGTTGATTTTTTGGTATGGAATCAGGCAGAGATTAAGATGCACGTTTTTCTGCATGTATTTATTTGCGCGTGCGCGCACACACACACACACACACACACGCACACCCCTAATTAACCCAAAACCGTGCACTGAGAAGATCCTGCTTTTGCTAGGACACTGCAGTCTCGCCTTTGCCCATACATCGGGCGCCGTGCGCGCCTGGGTCTCAATCCTGTTCTACTGGTCTGTCTACCCTGTTTTAAATTACTACAGTTTTTTGATATCTTACACCAGCTTTGGTTCAGATATCTGGTACCTGTTTTGTTCTTCCTCATGATTTTGTTGGCTATTTTTGGCTCTTTATATTTCCATATGTTTTAGATACAGTTTGTCAATTTCTACTTAAAAAAAATAGGATTTTGATTGGAACTGTGTCACATCTCCAGATGTGCATACACTGTAGATTCCCCTCAATTTATTTAAGTCTTTAGGTTTCCAATGATCTTTTACAGTGTTCAGTGAAGAGGTCTTCCCTATCTCTTTTTAGGTATTCCTAGGAATTTGTTTAAAATCTATAAATAGTATCTTATTTTAAAATCTCATTTTCTATTTGTTTGTTGCCAGCCTTCAGAGTGGCCCCCAACCTCCCGGAGCCTGCTGTATTCAGGCCATGTGCAGTCCCCCCACGCAGCAGTGTTGGTCTGGGAGACTATAGAGCACAATGGAAGTGACGGTTTGTCACTCCCAGGCCTAGGTCAGACGAGCCACTGTGGCTTCTGCTTTGCTTTCTCTCTCGGTACTTACTCTGGGAAAGCTGGCTGCCACGTCGTAAAGGAATGTATGAAGAGTAGCCGAGGTCTCTGGCCAACGGAGATACGAGAGACCTTGGAAGCTGACCTTCTACCTCTGGTCAAATCTGTGGACGACTGTGGCCCTGGCTGACATCTGGACCGCAACCTCAGGGAAGACCCTGAGCCAAAACCATACAGCTAAGCCACTCCTATATTCCCAAAAGAAACTGTGAGATAATGTTTGTTGGTTTAAGCCACTAAATTCTGGTGACTCCTTACACAGCAATTGACAACTAGTAGTTACTACTATATATGTCTCCCTGCTTCTGTTCTGGCCCTTTTGTAGTCTATTTTCAACACAGCAGCCAGTGATCCTGTTAAAATTTAAACCAGGCATGTTGCCTGCTTACTCAAAATCCTCTAATGGTTTCCTGACTCACGAAGAGTAAAAGCCAAGCTCCTTACCATGACTTGAAGGCTCTTCAGCATCTGGTCCCCGTTACTTGACTTACTCTTCCACTCCGACCCGTCCTACATGCTGCCTGTTGTGTCAGGTACGTTCCTGTCTCGATGCCCTGGTACCTGCTCTTCCTTCTACTCTCCACAAATCCTTACGACTAGGCTCCCCCACCTCCTGCAGGTCCTTACTCGAATGTCACCTTTTCAGGGAAGCCTTCTCTTACTGCCCTGTTTAAAATTGCCCACAGCATCCTTTACAACCCTTTCTAGTTTCATATTTCTTTAATGCCATTATCCTATCTTAATTTACTATTAAATTGTACTTATTTTGTCTGCCTTTCCTTTACTAAAATGTTGCCTCCATAACGGCGGGGATTTTGTCCATTTTGTGCACAGATGACAGGCATGCAGTATTTGCTCAGTGCACGCACGGAGCGGCCATCGTACCATCACTCCACCACTGGCAGCCCAGTATTCATCCGAAGGCAAGAAACCAGAAAGGCTCCTTTTAAAGAAAGTGAATTTGCTGTTCAAGAAGAGACCCAGGTCTGGCAGCAGGGTCCACTACATACGGCTGTACCGTTTGTGCACTAAACAAACACCTGGCCTCATGTTCCAAGCCTTTGGGCATCTTTTTCAATTCAGTCCACTCAGAAATAGGTTCATTTGGCCGGGCGCGGTGGCTCACGCCTGTAATCCTAGCACTCTGGGAGGCCGAGGCGGGTGGATCGCTCAAGGTCAGGAGTTCGAGACCAGCCTGAGCAAGAGCGAGGCCCCGTCTCTACTAAAAATAGAAAGAAATTATATGGACAACTAAAAATATATATATAGAAAAATTAGCCGGGCATAGTGGCGCATGCCTGTAGTCCCAGCTACTCGGGAGGCTGAGGCAGGAGGATCGCTTGAGCCCAGGAGTTTGAGGTTGCTGTGAGCTAGGCTGACGCCATGTCACTCACTCTAGCCCGGGCAACAGAGTGAGACTCTGTCTCAAAAAAAAAAAAAAAAAAAAGAAATAGGTTCATTTAGCAACTTGCCCAATTTAGCATACCAAATAGTAATTTTATGAGTAAAATTAAATTGCAGTCAATTTCATATTCTCAA
Organism: Eulemur rufifrons; assembly: GCF_041146395.1. Lineage (NCBI taxonomy): Eukaryota > Metazoa > Chordata > Mammalia > Primates > Lemuridae > Eulemur > Eulemur rufifrons. The sequence goes on along the minus strand of NC_090985.1, from coordinate 1,284,702 downwards.
ACTGACCTAGGTTCCATATTGCATACCTTAAAGAACCAGCACGGTTTTTACCAGCACAAGGCCACCCAATATCCTTTTTTTGCAAAAAGAGGGGAAATCCATTTGAATTTTCCCATTGGCTTCCACATTCATGGACATTCATTTACTTTTCTTCTCAAGGTTCATAAAAGGCCTCCTTGCCACACAGAAAATAACCGCTTGTTCGGAGCCCTCCGAGTACGCCACACTCCCACCTGACGGGATCCCACTTTTTTGATTAAAAGTGTGAGGGAATTGTTTCTAAAATCCTCCTCTCAAAAGTTTATGAAATGATGTATCAATTATTCTGGATGCGTGCCAACAGAAATTTACTAAGTGCTTATGCTCAGTATTTATAATTGTGGGAGAGGATAAAAGTACGTGGTTTATCAGGGCAGAGAGTTCTGCGTGCCTGGAATATAGGATGGTGGGAAACGATCTTAAAAACAGAGTGAGGACACATCAGGGAAGCTATCAATGCTAAGAAGTCTGAATTTAAACCCACAGGCAATGGGAAATCCCATTATTCTAGAATGAAACAGTAAACAAACGCTATTCATTAAATACTTTACTACCATTTTCATATACCTTACATTGTTCTGAACAGAATTCAAGGTGACTTTAGAAATCCATGCTGTACAATAATATCAAAAGCAAGCAGAAATAGTCAATCCAAGGTAAAATGGTAGAAAAAATAAGAATTCAGAAATACCGTCAATAAATAAAATCCATGCCCATTAGGGCCTCTTTGCTAATTAGAAGCCATTCATTTAACTCTATTCTTCCTAGCAGCCTGACTCTACAGACCATGGACTGAAACATGTGACATGGCCTTACAAAGCCCAGAAACGTCATCTTACTCATCTGCACAATGCAACATAAAAGAAGCTAAACTACTTTCACAAATCTAGGTAAAACTCTGTCACAGGAGTGGGTACAGGAACAACGAGAAGCCCATGCTACTCTGGTAAGGGAAAGGGTAGGAAGAGAGAGAGGGGAAAGAGTAGAAGAGCTTGATGTACGGTGTTCACACACTCCTACGTGTACTTGATATCCCAGTGAAGTTAATTAGCTTCTTAGCACTTTCCTCTACCCTCTTGATAGAAGAGTAATATAGAACACACAGAATCATCTCAGAGAGATAAAAGGAAATTTGGGACCAATTTACTATCACACAATTTTCCCTAAAATCCTCTATAGTTATAAAAGCTTCTCCCTTTCCCACTGTGTGTCCTTTCTGCCTGAACTCATTTTAAAAACCAAAGCTTCATTAGTATGTTCCAAAGACTTCTTTCACCTTCAATTTTCTTTATTTCTGACACTAATTAAAAAAGAGAGAGGAGAGAAGAGTGTTGAAGTACTGTACACAAAATAGCAGCACCAAATTAAACTTGGCTTTACAGCCAAATGACTGTAACTGGAGAGTTAATCTCATGTGACAGACCTTAAAATTTCACTAAAGTGAGGCTTGTCATCATTAAACAAGGAGATTTTAATATTTCCTCTCCAGAGCTACGGAATGGTTAGGAACTAGGCAACCTCTGGAGACTCACCCAGTACTAAAAGTCCACTGACCAATACGGAAAGGAAGAAAATGGGGCACTCTGAAACCTTTGAGTTTTTCACCAGTTTTCAATGCAGCTGCATCTCTCGCTCCTTCATTTCTGCCACACACCCTTTGACTACTTCCATAAAAATATCCACATTCAATGTGTACTCTTCACGTTTCAAATGTCTTCTCACTTACTGATTCTAAAGACAGGCTACTTTGATTTTCCTCCAGCCAACACATTTGTGGTATGAAAGAGAAAGTAATTTCAACTTAGTGCAAATACACCATTCCAAACAAGTCTCCTTCTACTCCATGCCTCACTACACAGTTAACAAAATCTTATAAATCTTTACATGCTCATCATTTTGCTCAATACAACGTTTTATATTTTATTTTTTTATTTTTATTTTTTTTTTGAGACAGAGTCTCACTCTGTTGCCCAGGCTAGAGTGAGAGCCGTGGCGTCAGCCTAGCTCACAGCAACCTCAAACTCCTGAGCTCAAGCGATCCTCCTGTCTCAGCCTCCCGAGTAGCTGGGACTACAGGCATGCGCCACCATGCCCGGCTAATTTTTTCTATATATATTTTTAGCTGTCCATATGATTTCTTTCTATTTTTAGTAGAGGTGGGGTCTCGCTCTTGCTCAGGCTGGTCTCGAACTCCTGAGCTCAAACGATCCGCCCACCTCGGCCTCCCAGAGTGCTAGGATTACAGGCGTGAGCCACCGCGCCCGGCCTCCGTTTTATATTTTAGTTACCCCATCTGTACAAACCATGCATTCTTCTAAAGCAGGAGAAAAAAAACATCCAATTAAGAGTCTCACTCCTACATCCATGAAGGAAAAAAGGGAGGAAGCAGAAAAAAAGACACTCCCCCCAAAATGGATTCTTAAGGTGGTAATTTGTAGTAAGAGAAAAAGAATTTTTTAAATAGGGATTTACATTATCAAAGCACTTTAAAAAATAAAATTGGTCTTTGTGGTCTAGCGGATAGGAAAAAAATAAATAAAATTGGCAAGTTTAAAAGACTTCTGACTGCATTAGGAAACAAGAATTTCTTTACTCTGAAGTGCATATGCTCTCTGATTAAAGCTATTTTTTAAAATATTAACTTTAAAAATTATTAATTATAATTTAAAATATTTCTAGGAGTACTTTTCTACAATAATATCAAACATCATATTCCCCAAATATATTTTGTATGCTTGTTTGGTCAAAATATTAATTTCAAAAGGCTGAAATCAACTGCAAAATAAACGGCAATCTAAATTATAACCTTTTGCTTCATAATAAATTTAGTAATGCAGATTTCAATGCTTACAATAATTCTGAAAAAAGATGCATAGTCATTAATGCCATTAGTTGTAAGTGTTACTGCACAAAAATATTTTATAAATAAAAAGCTACCACCCACTCCACCCTCAGTATCCTACCCACCAGAAAAAAACAGACCCTAAAAAATGTCTCACCATGCTGACTTAATTGTATCTTCAAGAATTTAAAAAAAAAAAAAAAAAAATTAAGTTACTATGCCCAATTCCATAGGGTGACAGGCTTGAATCTACTCACACAGTTGAGGTTGATGAGCAAACAGCTGTCCTGTGTCTTGAGACAGACATTAGCTTCCTGCCTTCCCTATCCTCATAAGCAGCTACTTAAAGTTTGAGTTTTATGCAAGAAAACATTTTAAAGCCTTCAGTGTTTTACCGCAGCAGACTTCAGATTCATTCCTGTAACACATTTAACATGAAACAGAGTTGAGACAATTAAAATTTATTATGTACCATATTTTAATCATCTAAAATTTTAAGGAGCGCTTTCACTATTATAGCTACATACAAAGGGTTGTTGAGGTAAAGTTAAGAAATAAAAACATCCATTTGGTATTTGACACTAATGTAACATGTAACAACATGTACGTAACTTCAACCTATAGACTTTCAACATCTGGCCACAGGCTAGGTAAGGCTTACTTTTTATAATCATCTGTCCCCAACGTAAGCAAAAGCAAGTATTTTTCTGTTGTTCTAAAGTCTGGCTAATTTATTTAGAACAAACCACCACCAAGGAAAGGGCACTTGTACCGTCAGTGGAGCCGTCAGTGTCCCGAGCGTACCTGAGCTACAGCTCCTGAAGGAGAGTGGGGCTCTCAGTCCTGTCGCAACAGCAGGAGCAGCCACGTTTCTGACATTTTCCATGGTTTAAAGCCCATTTCCTGACACACTCAAACGTCTATAGCAGCATTATCACTACAGGTTAATCAAGTGTTAGAAGGCTTGTCTACAAAATAAAACTGCATTCCCACAGAAAATATTTTATCCTACTCGAACTTTCAAAACAAAAAACCAGAAGGTTTGTAAATTAGGAACTACAAAAACAAGATAAAAATCCCTATTTCTCCATCCCATTAACAAATATGTATATTCACAGGCAGTCACAATGATAACCTGCACTGCAGAAATAAACCATAAAATTTTTTAAAAATTACCCAGGAGTTGCGGCGCGCACTCCAGCTACTCCAGAGGCTGGAGGGTCACTTGAGACCAGGATTTTAATTTAAAAGGTTAAATTTTTAAAAAGTTATATTTTTAGATAAAAATGAAGTACCATTCAAAAATTTGACACACATTACTCTTACTTAATAGACTTATTGTTCATATCCTTATCCAATCTAAGTTTTAAATAATAATCTAACACCATTATTATGTATACACTTTAATGCAGAATAGTATCAGGAAGCCACACACAGAGGCAGATTTTAGGCTTAGGTGTTTCAATGGTTTTCTTTTTCACGTGCATTTTCCCCTATAATTATAAGTAAATTTCAAACAAAATATGTACACTTCATTTCAGTCAAAATGTTCTATAGTACTAAGATAACTACTTTTCCCCTATATATATGTACACTGGCCTAATACATATATTGGCCTCAATTTCTATAGTAAATTTTAGAAAAAGCCTTAAAATTTCATGAACATAATAAATGCACTATTTATATTAGCAACATGATTTTAAAACACCATGAGAAATAGCATCCAAACATTCCAATTTCATGGGCTAATTTTAAAAGTATTATTTAAAGCTGAAATATTGCACATTTGCTATGCTGTAAGAGACAATTTTTTTTTTTTTTTTTTTTTTTTTGTAGAGACAGGCTCTCTCTCTGTTGCCCAGGCTAGAGTACAATGGTACAATCATAGCTCCCTGTACCCTCAATCTCCTGGGCTCAAGCAATTCTGTAGTCTCCTGAGTAGCTGGGACTACAGGTGTGTGCCACCTTGCCCAGTTATTTTTTTAAATTTTTTGTAGAGACCACACCTGGCTGACTTAATGTTTTAGGGTTTATTCAAAATAACTCAGATGGACCAGGTGTAGTGACTCACACCTGTAATCCCAGCACTCAGGAGGCTGAGGCAGGAGGATCACTTGAGGCCAAGAGTTCAAGACCAGCCTTGGCAGTACAGTGAGACTCCATCTCTACAAAAAATTTTTAAAAATTAGCTAGGAGTGGGGGCGTGCACTCCAGCTACTCCAGAGACTGAAGCTCACTTGAGACCAGGCGTTCAAAGCTCCAGTGAGCTAGGACTGCACCACTGTACTCCAGCCTGCACAGCAGAGTGAAACCCTGTCCCTAAGAATGAACAAAACAAAACAACTCAAATGTTTCTTTATAATCTACTTATACTGTACATATACAATAAAAGATTTAAGGCTGGGTGCAGTGGCTCACACCTATAATTCTAGCACTTGGGAAGGTTGAGACGTGAAGATCACTTGAGGCCAGGTGTTAAGACCAGCAAGGGCAATAGCGAGACCCTGTCTCTACAAAACAGAAAAATCAGCCGGGCATGGTGGCACATGCCTGTAATCCCAGCTACTTGAGAGGCTAAGACAGGAGGATCGCTTGAGTCCAGGAGTTTGAGGTTGCAGTGAGCTATGATGATGCCACTGCATGCTAGCCCAGGCAACAGAAGGAAAAAAAGATTTAAAAAATAATTCAAAATCTCTTAAGAGTTGTAACTTGATAAAATATCCTTCACACAGTTACAATATTTTTCCAAGAGTCTAACTTTGCTTTAGAAGAACTTATTAACATTTTCGGATTTTTACCACAATACAACAGCTAAACACAAAATGTACCAATCCTGGGCTATAAACATAAGCATGCTGCCTGCATAATAATAACTAACATTTAATGAGTATTTATGACACAAGAGACACCATCTGAGAGTTCTACATGCACACTGAATCCTCACTCTACCCTAAAAGGCAGGTTCTATTATTACTAATACCGACTCTACACATTATAAAACCGAGGTTTGGAGATATTAGGAACCTGTTCAAGATCACAGAGTTAGTAAGTAGCAGAGCTTGGACTTGAAGCCAGATCTGTCTGTCTCTGAAGTCTGGTGCTCTCAAGCATCAAGCTAGATTACAGGCAAACGGTGATCCATTGTACTGCTAGATCAAACTATATCTGGAATTATTAACAGTATCCAGATTTAGGTACCCTATGTTAAGTGTGACACTGATGAATAAGTATTATCAGGAAAACAACAGGGTGATTATAAATTCAAGAAAGCCATCTCTTGTAAGAAATGACTATATGAAATTGGAGCAACTAACCTAGAGAAATGACAAAAAGGCACACATTTTGAAGGGCTGTTAGAGAAAGAGAGAAGCAGGCTCATCTCATGTAGTACAAAGCACAGAACTTGAAACAAAGTACAGAAGTCTCAGGAGACAAATTTCAATTCAATACAAAACACTTTCTAAAGCTAAGGAATCCAACAGCCGTGCCAGGTGCCCTTCCACAGTACTGAGCTTGTGCAATTAAATGTCTAAATCCAATTAAAAACCTGAATTATCACCATGTTAGTAATAACTGATTCAGGCAAAACTATCAGAGAATGAATGTTAAAATTCTTTGTCAATTTAAGTTTGAAGAGGACTGGTATATATTGAGTCTCAAAGTGTCTCCCTCCAGATTGCTTACTAAAAGAGGAAAAATAATAACAAGTAGAGAAATCTGGCCAATATCATATTAACCAAAAGGTCAAAGTTAGCATCACTGATTAGGGAACAAGTGGACATGTGTCTCCTGATGTGATGGCCTGAGAAGCACAGATCACAACTGTAACGTTTCTGCCCATACTACAGATCCTAAATTTAATTCAGAGGATGCATCAGACAAAGCCAAATTGAGAGAGACTTTACAGATAAATGGTCTATCACTCTCTTCAAAAATAATCAATGGCATTAAACACACACATACACAAAAAGCTGAGAAAATGTTCTGATTAAAGGAGAATAAAAGGATATGACAATTAAATGCAGGGAATGATTCTAGGCTGGATCTTGGGCAGGAAAAAAATTATTAAAGAATATTATTGGAAAAACTAGTGAAATCTAAATGTGGACTGTATATTAACCATATATTTCCTTAATTTGATAACTGTAATGTAGTTATATAATATTCTTGTTCTTAGAAACTATTACTATATAGTGAAGTATTACATGGTAAAGGGATGTGATGTATGGAACTTATTCTTAAACAGTTCATTTAAAAAAATGATGGGATGACTAAGCAAATGGGACAAAATGTTAAAAATGGGTTAATAATGTTGCCAACATGTCTGTAGAAATTATTTGTATTATTGTAACTTTCTATAAATTTAAATTATTTCAAAATACAAATGACAAAGAAATATTTGAACCTGATGTTACAAGGATGCCAAATACCTAAGATAACCTGATTTCCTATCTCGTCTCCACACACTCAAAGTCCAATCCAACAGCAATCTGACCTGATTTATGGTGATCTACTCAATGAGTTATAATAAAGAGTGCTCTGGTTTAAAACATAAAATATGAGTGACAAATAACATGTACCAGTCCACTGATGACAAGGTGTGACTCATGGATCTAAGTAGGTGAATGTCTGTCTCCTCCTAACCTTGTTATTCTATTGTAACCTTCCCAAAATTACAAGCAGTTAAAAAAAGAGAGAGAGAGAGAGAGAGAGAAACTTCTCCAAGAGAGCACTGCTATTCTTCACCTGGGAATGCAGCAGCAAGTGTGGCTCCTGCCTGAAAACTCCAAAGTAAGTTAATTTCTGGTTACGCCAGGTAGCAAAGCAGAACCAAAGCAAGAACTAACGTGTGATCAATAACATATACGGGAAACATTAAAACAAACTTCCTACTTTAAACAAACATAACTTTAATGCCAATAAAAAGGTGACCAAGTACACTACGCATTCACTACAGAGCAAGAAAAAAAAGACCAAATAAAAGAATGTTAATCACTGAGAGACTAACACACAAATGAATAGTACACAAATATTTCAATGGCATAAAAAAAATAAAGAGCAAAAGGAAAGAAAAGGGAAGAAAAAAGAAAAGGAGAATATGAAGAAATATGAAAGAAAACATGTCAGAAAAGAGAAAATCCTGAGGGCTACACATTACCATAGTCACCACACCCTTCCTCCCTTCCTCCCTCCCTCCCTCCCTCCCTTCCTTCCTTCCTGACAGGGTCTCACTCTTTCACCCACTAAGTGCAAGTGGTGTCATCATAGCTCACAGCAACCTCAAACTCCTGGGCTCAAGCGATCCTCCTGCCTCAGCCTCCTGAGTAGCTGGGACAACAGGCATGCACCACCATGCCCAGCTAATTTTTTCTGTTTTTCACAGAGATGGGGTCTTGCTCTTGGCTCAGGCTGGTCTCGAACTGGCCTCAAGCAATCCTCCTGCCTAGACCTCCCAAAGTGCTAGGGTTACAGGTGTGAGCCACTGCACCCGGCCCGTCATACTATTTCAAGTTTTCCCTCTTCTCCAATGGTTAAACAGATTTTTCCTCCACATTTTAGCTGATCTTCCATTGTCTTCTACCGCTCCTACTCTAAGAGTCTATCTTTGTAAGACTGCAAGAGCTGTAAAAGCATAGCTTTGGCTGCATCTTATGCCACATTCCACGTGTTTTTACTTATCAAGAAGCCCCAAAACCAAGAGGTCCCTTAGTCTCTCTACTAAGAAATTCTCACAAATAATTCACACTGGAAAGGAGTGGACCGACTGACACATCATTTAGCTTCCTGTTTACCAGAGAAGGAAGCAGGAATTGGAGAGGTAATGACGGAGAAAATCTGACCTGGGAAGAATGGGAAGAACTTTAGCTTCTCATCCTCGTCTAGATGTATTCCGCATCAGGTGTCAGCAACCTACAGCACAATATTTACTGGTACTGAGCTCTGCTGCTGAGCTGTGCTCCTCATTCAGGAAGGCTCTATCAGATTAATCTTTGTAACTGCCAGAGCTCCAAATACCACCTTGTTTAAAGAAGGCATTTTAATAGGTTCTTGTAGTATAGAATGCCCAACTGCAAAATAAGCAAAACTATTTTATCTCAATCCCAATGCCTGTCTTCTTTCTCTCCCATTTTCTCAGGCAGTGGGTTGTTAAATCCTCTACCCCTGCAAGATACCTCTATTAGCTCTCCCTGTTTCCCCCATCTCAATTTAAACTCTAATTCTCTGAATGCTGCATGTAAATGATGCTATAATAAAAGGATCATAATAACCCACACTGTATATGAAACTTTAACAAACTCAAACCTAAAATTTAAGTCAACTTAAACCTGAAATCCCTAACTAAGAAATACAGGATGTGTGTATGGATACACGTATGCATACAGACACTATGTACTTGCAAGGGCAAGGACCAAGTTTTCAGGTATCCCTTGTCTTCTAAATTAACTCTTACATCTACACTGCCAGGGAGATTATAACAGATACCTATAAGTCAGCAAATGTGGCTCACTTCACAGGCTTTAATTAAGTCATTAGTCACAGCACATGGTCATGCAGTGGAATTTCTAACAAACCCCTAATATATGACATTACAAATCATAAACCTTGGTCTGTAGCTTCTCCTTTATTTCCTTTCATTCAAATTGCACTAATTCCCAAACCTGAAGAGAAAGGAGGTGGTATAGAAAGAAATACAAAAGGCTCCTAACAGTAAAACTGAGTATAAGATAGAAACATTAGGGAACAGGGGACAGGAAGTGTTGCAACATGGCCAAGGTTAACTAACCCATTCAAAATCCAGCATATTCTTATGAATAAGAGTTTAAAATATGGAATACCATTCTCGGAGTGGTTTAAAGGAAAAAGTAGTAGCTTTGAGGGCAGGGGATAAAGAATAAAAGGAAGTGATAGCTGGCAATTCAACTGTTTCCCTGAGATAAATATTAATCTTTTGGTTTAATATACTTTTCTATCTTCCCTACCAAAACTAAGAAATGAAATATTACATTTAAAATAGAGCAAAGTTCTCACTCCTTTGTCTTTACATACATGTCCACACAAAGACTTGCACTGAAATGTTCACAGTGATCTTACTTTTAACAGCCAAGAACTGGAAACAACTGAAATATCCACCAGATGGTGAATGGACACAGGAACCGTGGTAAGTCCACAACAGAATGCTACTCAGCAATACAAAGGAATAACTCCTGAGAAACCCAATGTGTCTGTCTCTCCAAATTATTATGCTACTTACAAGAAAAAAGATACAAAAGACTACATAATATATGATTCCACTTATATGAAATGTTACAAAAATCCAACTTATAACAGACAGCAGATCCAGGGACCACAGGATTGACTCCAAAGAGACACAAGGAAAGTTTCTCGGGTGACGGAAATGTGCTACTAGCGTGACTGTGGTGGGATCAGTTACACAGCTACGTATGTCGCAAATAAAACTGCACACTTAAAATCAGTGAATTTTATTTTATGTAAATTTACCTCAAGAAGGCTGATTTTAAAAGACAAAACAGGACAAAAGAGTAGAAATAGTCATTTTGATTTAAACTGTTATTTAGTTAAATCTATAGTAAAGGATAAGTATTAAAAGTTTCAATTACACCAAGAGGAGCCACATAACTGATGAGCACAAGTTTCTGCAAGTATTCGTTTTTTACTAAGTAATTTTTTATTTTTTATATCTAAAAATAAGTTTCTAAATAATTACACTCATTTAGCTATAAGCAGAGAAACAAACTTTTCCCTTTAACTTTACCTCTATATCCACTTCTTACATCATTTCAATATCTTGAAATTTCTGACTTGCTACCTTGAACAAAATCAACTTGGATTGCTTTTAAACACATATGTTATTATTTTATAATAAGCATAAAGCATGAATTAGACATTAAACATGTTCATAATCAATTTTTAAAGTAGGGAGTGTAAAGCTTATAATTCTACTAAACATTTGCAAGTCCTAGATTTTAGGGTATAACTGCCATTAAGTAATTTATTGCATTCAACAAAAGACACCTCTCATAGCTTAGTCCTTCAATAAGGAATCACTTCTAAATGTTTTCCAATTCAAGTTCCTAACTTTAAAATAAAGTCCTTTTGAAAAGTTTAGTAGCCAATATTTAAATATAAAACCTAAAGATTAAGTTATAGTAAATTGGGTTATCTGAGACCAAGAGACTTCGTTAGAGAACTGAAAATAATTAAAAAGTATTTTGATAATAATCTTAGGAGCCATCTGTCTTGCACACCATTGTATTTCCAGTATCTGGCACACCTGCCTAGAACAGGTGTTCTAGGCATTCGAGTGTTTATGTAATAGATGAACACTTGACTTGCATTTATCCACATCACAAAAAGAAACCCTGAACTCCTATGTATCAACTATAGGAAATCCAATTACCCATGCAAAAATCAAATTACCAAAAGTCTTTTCCATCTTTAATTTTTAGGAGCAATCAAAGAGTGCTTTAACAGTGTAGGACATCCTAATCTGGTCTAAATTAGCTCCTTTCCTCTTTCCAGGCCATTAAATAGTCAGCAGTAGATTAATCTACGATAATCTAAAAATAGTATTCCAGATGACACGTCCTTCTTTGTTAAGACTTTCTAATTTGTACTATATTCTCTTTAAGAATTTAATGGCACCCATAGGTCATTTAAGACAAACTGATGGACAAAACTGTTCACAAGTGCAATCTAGTAGTCTCCTTTTTCATATCATTAAAACATCCTACATGTAAATTTTCACTACTTCCAAATTCTGAAAAAGCACAAGGAATCTGACTAATTTTCAGTCTCCCTTAATTAAAAAAAGTGGAAGCCTATTAGCTCTAAAACCACTTAGAAGTCAATCCCAACTGAATCTGAATCGATCTGGTTTCAACATTGCATACAGATCACCTTGATAACATAATTTCTATGTTAGTGATACCTCACCTATAAATTATTTGACAAGTTTAAATCAGTCATTCCAAGATCAAGATTTTTCTCTTCTATGTGTAGTTATAAAAGCCACAAAATAAATTGTTAGGTACCATATTCTTGAAGCCATTTAGCATCCAATTTTCCACTTCATCAACAATGGTCCCTGTAATAGCAACTTATTTATTGGCTTTAACTCTGCTGGATGAAGTCCAACTTTCTCCAACATTGGCCTCAACACATTGCTAGGAAGCTAAAGTACTGAAGACCTAGCTTTAAGTTATCTAGAACAAAAGACCAAGGAGAGTATGATTCAAAATATCAAGAGATAAACAAGTTTTAAAAGTTGGGAGTTTTCCTGAAATGATCACTAAACATAGATTTCTCTACATAACCATTAACAGCATCAGAAAATTACAAATTCCTAGGCCCATTCCACACTTAATAAATCAATTTCTGGAAAATGGGCCCAAGGATTAGCACTTCCCAACAAGCTCCCAAGAGATTCTTAAATTCAAGTTTGGGAACCACTACTTTAGGTACGTAATGGGAAATATTATTTTCAGCACAGAACACAACTATATATTTCTAGCTGAAAAGAAAATGGTTTCAAAACTACTATAAAGGTGATAACTTCAGAATAATTAGGTGAACTGAAATTAGGCTGAACTTTGGAGAATCACGATTTGAAATTTTAGCAAATGCTTTTTTTTGGCCAGACATAAGAAATCCTGGTCAGTACGAACTATAGGGACCAAGGTAGGGACCAAGTGGTTTCACCTTTTCACCATTTAGTAAGCATAACTAAAAAAAAAAAAAAAAAAAAACGGGGGGTGGGGGGGTAGCATTAATACAGAGATTTGCTACTTAGATTTTGGGGCAAAAAATTGCAAGCAAAATTCTGGGGAGATGGAAATTAAAGTGCATACAAAGAACTTAAATCAAGATGGTACACCTTGAACTAACTAATACAATACTCTCCTGCTGGGGTAACAGTGGGCCATTTTATATGCTTCATTCTAAATTGTTGGAGAAACACTGTGATATAAAAGAAAAAGAGCACAGGAACTTCCAACTTCAAGATAACAGATTTAAAAACTTCTCTCAAAAACTGCAGTAACAAGGAGAACAAGAAATAAGAACATAAACTCTACCTTCAATGAAACATGAGACAATGTAACCCTGAACGATCATATATTTGTGACCATGGTAAGAGAGTAAATGGATGACAAATGGCTTAGTAAAAAAGGAGAAAAGCCAAATCTAAGTAACTGGATGAAGAGAAACGTACCAATATGGCCTGTGCCGTTTCCCCTACAGAAACCAGGAAGTTATCAGGAAAACTAAAGTTTGTATAAAGAAAATTTAGATCTCCTCTCTACTCACCGGCCCTCCATCCACTCGAAAGGGCTCAAACAGTAAACAAAAAAAAAAGTTTCTCAGACAAAACAGTGCAAAATAGTACAAACAGACTTCTAACAAACTGCATTTCACTACTTACGAGGAGGAAATCTACAAATAAGAAGACCAAGAAATCACCCAGCTGGGCGAAAAGAGATGGGTGTTTATTTGGGAGGCGTACACGGAAGGATGGGGACCGCTCCTTCTGAAAGCCTACTCTGCAGCAGGCACTGTATGAGGCACCTAACAGACTTCAAAATTCTCAGCGTTCAGGGGCTTACAATTTTCAGCATATCACGTTTAAAACATGTTTGCAATATACACTTCTCAAAATCTTGAAGACACCCGTTCAGCTCATGCGATTTATGGGAAATGGCTGCCGTATCCTCTAAATGGCAAAGCCAGTCCTCACTGGCCTCATTCCAGCTTCAGTACCACAGCTGACGTACAGCAGGAAAGCTGTGGCAATTGGGAAAAAAAGAAAAAGAAAAACCATTTTTGAGAGGAAAAAAATCGCTGGCTTCACTCTCTCTGCCCCGATTATTCCTGGAGGGTGAGACCCCAACCCACTGAGAACACTGCAAGGCTACTCTCCCACACCAACAGAAGACCCCGCAAGCCCTTCTTCACTAAAAGGGCCTCTCACAGAGAACTGAGAGTTCTATAAGCTTTTCATTTGTTTCTTCCTTTTCTCATAAGATAGGCAGCATATATGTAACATGTAAACCAAATGTTTAACTTCACAGAACAAAGTTACAATGTACCTATGCTTATATTATTCCAAGACATTCACATTTTGCAGAAAATGAGAACTTCTATGGTTAAATTGGTTTCTTTTCCTGCTTTTTCTCTTTCTAAACTTTAAAACCAACTACTATTCAATAAAGGTTTCCATCAAAAAGATGAAATGCCCATTCAGGAGACACATTCTGATCAGGTAAATGTAAGTTATGAAATAATTAGACCTCTCGAGATTACCATCTTTTAAGACTGCTCAGCTGTGGCCAACACTTTATAAAAACCCTGGAGTACAATTATCTTGCTACCTACATTCTACGTACTTTGAACATTACTTAATACCTTTTCATCTCTTTTATCCTGTTTAAGGAGTGAGGTCTAACAAATGACAGACAATATACAAAATATTGTACCCACAATACAAAATAATTCTACTTCTTCCTATCAATCCACGCTCACTTTCCCTCTGCTAAAAAAGTGGCAGTCATTTAACATGGAAGAGTTCTAATTAGCATGAAATGTTTGCCTTCTCAAAGTTATTCATACATATTTTTTTGTTTTAAGATGTACCATAAACTGGACTCAAAAGACTACAACCAGCAAGCCAGGATATCATTCTCTCCCTACTAACAAACACTCTAAATTATGTAGCTCTCTCATTTTAAGAGTTAGAGTACTGAATATATAAAATGGCTTCTATTCCAATCTGTCAAGTGAATAATAACTGCAATGATTTATTCTTAACTTGGAAAATAGAGTTTCTGCATTATCAGGGAGCAAAAACTTAAATTCAAGAATGCTATCAGCTGTTAACATTAATGGTCATAGTGAGATATTAAATACAAACATTAAAAATTGGGATGTTTCTCATTAGAGACAATGAACAAATCAAGGATACTGATGACAAACCAGCAATTTGCAGTGTTATTTTTATCTAAAATATTTCACTCTTTTTTTTTTTTTTTTTTTTTGAGACAGAGTCTCACTCTGTTGCCCGGGCTAGAGTGAGTGCCGTGGCGTCAGCCTAGCTCACAGCAACCTCAAACTCCTGGGCTCAAGCGATCCTCCTGCCTCAGCCTCCCGAGTAGCTGGGACTACAGGCATGCGCCACCATGCCCGGCTCATTTTTTGTATATATATATTTTAGTTGTCCATATAATTTCTTTCTATTTTTAGTAGAGACGGGGTCTCACTCTTGCTCAGGCTGGTCTCGAACTCCTGACCTCGAGCGATCCACCCGCCTCGGCCTCCCAGAGTGCTAGGATTACAGGCGTGAGCCACCACGCCCGGCCTCACTCTTGATTTTCATAGTAAGACAGCATTATAAAGATTACCATTTTATCTAATGAAACTCTTCGTAAAAGCAAATGGACAAAAGTCCCTGGTAACCCATTTCCTTCAAAAGAGCATTTTATTATTCTAAGAAAAGTATCAAAATTATTAGAAGAACAAAATATGGCTTAGAATTTAATCATATACAAATCATCCACTAAGCATCTAGATTCAGAGATTCTCGTGGTACCCTCTCTTCTCACACTTTCTCTAGTTTCATGTGTACCTACTCTTCTTACTCCTTGCTCCATTCTCTGATACAAAATCATCTAATAAACTGATAATATATATATATATATACACACACATATATATAAGTCAGTAAGATATATCTTATTGACTAAAAAACTTTGGCAACTTCTCTTCCTCCTACTTGCCAAATGTGGTCACACCTATGATAACCACATCTTCTAAATCTAAACCTAGGATGTGTGACCTAATAAGTAAGAATATTTTAGTAGAAAAACATAAATCTTTAGTGGGTTGCAGCAAAGGGGCACTATAAATTTCCGTGCTGCTTGTCTAAGTGTGTGACCCTGTATTTTATGGATGTCAATAGATAATGAGAAGGCCTACAAAAAGTATTTGGCAACTGGGTTGCCCAAAGACATATGGCTCCTGGAACCATATCTCAAAGTCCCATGGCTGCTATTTGTCTTTTTATATACACTAGCTCAGGTTTCAAAGTTCTAACTAATGTCTACCAAATACGACTCTAGCTCAGACCTTTCTCCAGGTTCTCCTTTTGCTAACTGTCTACTAGAAAGTCACTTAAATGTCTCATTAGCTCTGCTAGGGAAAAAAAAAAAAAAAATCAGAGAGCCAACGGGCAGGAAAGACTAAGAAGCTAATAGCTAAGTCAGAGTAGCAGGTCAAGTACTATGAACAGAATTGAGAGGCCCCAAGATAAATGATATTTACCTGCACCGTTTCCTTAAAGGTAGGAACTATTTAGAAATGGGGAAACTGAGGCTTAGAGAGATCACAGAACTTGTTCGGGTCAAACAACTGGTTAAGTGGTAAGGCAAGGATTTAAACCCAGACAGTCTGACTCCAAAGCCCAAGCACCTAAGTATGTTAAAACCCCAAGAAATAAGATGTAGATTCTACAGAGAACTGTGGCCACTGGTCAATTCAAAAGGCATTTCCTGAGCACTAAGTATGTGCAAATACTGGGGATACAAAAAAAGTGCACATGGATTCAAATTTTTGCTTTACCACTTAATAGTATATAATCTAAAGTGAAAAAGTTCCTGAGCTATATGACTCGAGTAGGCCACTACTCTCAAAAAGATAGGCAAGTTAACAAGTCACAACGTAATCTAAAACAACCCAAACATAAACAATGAAGACAAGTTATAGAACAGAGTGACTAGCTTTGTCACAGGGAAAGGATTATTTTGCTGACGGTGGGTGTTGCCCAACTAATATTTGGAATGATGAATGACACTCCAGGCTAAATACAACACGATACCATGAGCCCACACAGTGCGCACAGAACCACAAGTGGACTGATCCTCCTAAAGCATAAGTATCTAGGAAGCTGGAGAGTTACCCTGGATTCTGGGTGATTAGAAAAATAATCAGCAAATCATCATTCAAGCATCCAGACAGAAGTCAAGGTGCAGGCAAGCCCAGCCACAAGGGACTGGGTAGAAAGCAGAACTCGGGCAGTGCTCCAGGGAAGGCTCCTCCAGCTCACAAACAGCCATCGGCCCGCAGTAGGCAGCCAGAGGGTAGAGACTACATCCTCATTTCAACTCAACATATAATTTGAATGCCAGGTCATGGGGACACAAAGATAAATAAAGTACGTCCCTACTCGTTAAGGATCCCACAGCTTCAGTACCAAAAGCAAATGTGTGAAGTTATTACGACCTGGTATGATTAATGCAGTAAGAACAGAAGAGGCTGTCAATTCCGAGTAGGTCTGTCGGGAAGATGTGGGAAGAGCACACCAGGCAGAGGCCTATAGGAGTGAAAAAGGCATGAAACAGGGTATTTGAAGAAAATGCACATGGTTTGTTGCAACTGAGCACAAGGTACGTGACTAGCGAACGAGACTAGAGAATACATAGACGAGTAGAGGCCAGTTCACAGTGGGCCTCCTGTGGATGCAGCAGCAATAAAGGAAAACCCTTCAAACGCTGGGAAGAAAGGAATCTACAGATGCGCCGTCCCAAGAAGTACCCCATGGAGCTACTGAGCACTTGAAATGGAGCTAGTGCAACCGAGAAGCTAAATTTTTAATTTAACTTAATTTTAATTTAAGTAGCCACTAATGGCTACCATATTAGGCAGCACTAATCTACAGCATACATGAAGAAAATTTTCTTACCCAGGAAGAATGTATCTTCTACAAAGAAAAGGGGCAAAATGAAGATAGAAATATTTGCACATTAAGGAAAAGAAGGGGCAGGAAGTTGTGAAAACTCACAAAATAATCTCAGTGATAACAATGAAGTAAAAGGAAAGAGTCATTTAAAGTCTTAAAGAACAGAGAAGCTTAAAAACTGTCACAGAAGAAGGGGAGAGACTGTGATCAGAATGGGTGGCCAAGTCCAAGCTTGAGCTGTGAATTATAAAAAGTTGTAAGCAAAGTTTAAGAATAAAACAGCTATAAAAGGGTATTGTTGAGGGAATTAACAAAACTGAATATTGACAGTAAATTAAATAATACTATTGCATAAATGTTAAATTCCCTGTTTTTGATAAGCTAATTTTACTATGTAAGAGAATATTCTTGTTCTAAGGAAATACACTGAAGTACTTAGGAGTAAAAAGTCAGTCTCCAGCTTATTCCCAAATTAGTCAGGAAAAGTTGATATACATATATATTACATATATCACATGATGCATGTTAATTTAATTACTATTACATATGCTATATAATACACACAGAGAAAGAGAATATAATGGAACAAAAAACACAGAGTATAACAACTGGGAATCTAGGAAAAGGATATGAGTCCTTGTACTATTCATACAACTTTTTTATGTAAAAGTTTGAAATTAAATCAAAATAAAAAGTTACCAGAATGGGAAAACATGCACCACATGTACTCGTCTCAAACTGGTACTAACGGATGGACACTAAAGTGCTCACACGGTTGGTCGTCATATTCATGGGTGTCGGTCAAGTGGGGGCCTGGGGGTGGTAAACTCACAACTACGGAAGGCAGAGCACACCGTATGGGGGAAGGGCAGGCTTGCAGCCCTGGCTTGGGTGAGGTAAAGGCATTACATGTAACCAAAATGTTTGTACCCCCGTAATAGCCTGAAATAAAGAAAAAAAAGTTACAGAAAAACTCATAGTGGTGTCATAACATAAAACTATGATTTGCTCTGATACCACTCAGCAGCTGAGGTTTAGAAGCACAAAAAACCCTAAAATTAAAAGCACACAAAACATACTTGGATTTTTAAAACAGTATGTACAATATGATCCCCTATTAAAAAAAATAAAAATATGAATGCATGTTTATAAGAAAATGGCTAAAGAGATGTATAGGGCATGTTTATTTGTTTTTACCTCTAGGTAGTTAGCTCGATAATGGACGTTTTTGTTTCTGCCCACCCATTTTCTAAATTTTCAATAATTAACATGTATTATAATTCTATAATCAGAAAACAAGTTCAGAAGTGGACTTGTTTCAAGTAATGATAAGGTCCAAGGCTTGATCTCGGGAGTAGATTGCGAAAGCTCTGGAGACAGAAGTCGTAGGAGTTTTAAAAATTAATTTACTTTTGAAGCTTAAAAGCATTCATGTATTCAGTAAATATTAACTAAGCACTTCCCATGTGCCAGCTACTGTTCCAGCATCTGAGGATACAGCAACAAATAAAACAAGCCAAAATCCCAGCATTCAGAGAAGTGGAGAGTCACGGGAATGACTTGAATGGGAGGAAGAACTTAAACCCAGGGAGCAAATCCTCAGGGAACACGAGAGGATGAGGAAGGGAAAAAGATGACAACAGGAGAAGGAGCCTTGACAGAAGGACCACAGGGTTTTTTTCCTGGAAGAGTAATGGCCTGAAAACAACAAAAGGAGCTAGAAAACACAAACGTCACTACCCTTTTTACCTTCTGGTGTGGAATATGGAAGAATCAGCAGTCACCACTTGAGAGGACCACAGGGAAAGCAGTATCCTTTGGGGGAGGAAAACATGAGTCAGGGCAGGAGACAAAGGAACATTCTGTGAAGAGTTAAGTACCTTGTTCACTGCAGAAAAGAGCTCTAGAGCCAAAGGGGGAGGAAGAAGAAACTGCATTTGGTACAGAACCGTGAGGGCATGGTAGGAATGACTAACTTCAAAATTCTTAACTAGGTCCACTCAGTCTGTAGCTCAAGAGGTATTTTGAGGTGTGATGACGCCAGAAGACACCAGCCTGGTCCTCAGAGGCTGGGGCAGCAAGTGTCACTTACCCCAGTGTGTGCAGCAGAGCCAGGTCTGCAGGCTGGTGCACACCCAAACCTTCAGTGATTTGAAGAGAAAATCCTAAACCTCAAAATTCAACATAGCTCCATAACTTATTCCAAAAATCAATTGTGCCTAACTTAGTAATTTTTTTCAAGGGAACTATCATTCTCTCTGCCAACTTGGCTTAACACGTTAGTCATTTCTGATGCCCCCCCAACATAAATTACTAACTAGGTCAATATTTTTCATATGGCCCTTTTATGCCATATAACAACTGGTTTAGGACCTCATCCCTCCCACTTATCGGTCAGTTATGCCTCAGTTTATTAGGTATACAGGTTGAGTATCCTTTATTCAAAATGCCTGGGACCAGAAGTGTTTCAGATCTTGAATTTTTTCAGATTTTGGAATATTTGCATTGTATACTTAACAGCTGAGCATTCCTAATCTGAAAATCTGGAAGCTGAAATGCTCCAATAAGCATTTCCTTTGAACATCATGTTGGCACTCAGAAAGTTTCAGACTTGAGGGCATTGTGAATTTCTGATTTGGGATGCTCAACCTATACCTCATAATAAATTTCATGTAATCTCTTGCCTCTCTGAATTGACTTCCAGTAACTCTGTGTGTCATGAAATCACTCCCCTTGCCTATGTTCCTGATCAATGGGCCTGAACACAGTAGGCAGCTTAAAATAATCTAGGCTTAAACAAACATACAGAGTAACAGAGGGCTGTAATATTGTCAAGGTCTGGATTCAAGCTTGAGCTGTTTCCTACTAGCTGTGCAACCTTGAACTCCTACCCACACCACTTTACTGCCAAAGAAGATACTCAAAGCAAATAAATACAGGATCAGATCACTCCCCAGACCAACAATCCAAGGTTCTCATGGCTGAGAAAACAGGCTTGGCTCCCTGCCTGTCCAGACTCAGCCTCCTGTCATTCCTCCTGGGTCCTAGAGCGCTCAGCCTCCATCCTCTTAATCATCTCCAAGTACACGCTTTTCTCTCAAGCTACAAGGCCTGCCTAGCTCATCCCTTTCATTCCTTCTGGTTAAATTTTATTTATCTTTTGAGTCTTAGCACAGCCACTTTCTCTGACTCTCTGTGCTCCTATTATAGCCTGATCTCTGTTTTCCCTTATATCGTTAACATTTTAATTCTCTGCATATTTCCTCAAAGTATCATAAGTTGTAGCACAGCGCCTAGGAGGAATCAGTGGACTGTCCGATGTTCTGTGTAACACCACTACTGACTCACAGGGCTGTGAGGTTTAGCTATGCAACAGGACACAGAAGGCGCTCCGCCCACCATCATTCTTACCTAGACCCATTTACCTCAGAGGGGTACTTATAAAAAGCAAATTAGGGAGATGTAGATAGTTTAGCTGATTAATAAATTTCTAAAGAGAAATTCTGATTTTAAGCTCACAGGAAACCAAAGAACCAGAAAATGTAAACTCAGTGAAAGCAGGTCCAATCCTCACAAAATTCTTAATAATCTGGAACTCTAGCAATTTCTATCAGTTGATGTTTACTGAAATGAGAATGAATAATCCTCGCTACATGCCTCTGTCAATCTTTCTACCTTTCCCGGGAAGTCACTTGACAGTGATCTTGAGATCACACACCCAAGGCTCAGTAACATTAGTAAAATTACTCAGATTACCATGGAGCCTCAAAAACAGCAACTGGTAGTCTCCCTGTCTTGAATTTCTCTCCCTCTCCAAGCAAACCTGCATGGCAAGATCATGCTCTGGTTTGAATACAGGCTCTGCCACTTAACCAGCTGTTTACTCTTGTCAAATTCCCTAATCTCTCTATGACTTAGTATTATTACCTGCGAAACAGAGACAGCAATAGTGACCATCTCGTGGTACTGCTCTGAGAACTTAAGAAGTTAATGGGTCTGACACAGTGTCCAACACATGAGTTGCAATTATTAAATTAACACTGACACCATAGAAGCCTTCACAGCTCACCACTGCTCAGACCCGCCGCCCCACGCCCTGCGTACCCTCCAGGCCTCTTTCCCACCTCAAGAATCCCAGGAAGTCAGGGCTCACTGGACAAGTGGAAAATTATATGACACCAGCTACACCAGTAAAACTTGGGCTGAGTATCCAGAGTCTCTGTTATACTCCACTTTACCACGCCAGGGCTGTCCCTTTTCAGGTAAATAAAATAAGGCTTTTGCTCCACATCCAAAATTTAAAAAAATAAAAATAAAAAAAAGGCAGCAGCTCACTGTCACCAGGGCAGTCTCAAACAAATCTAACAAATCTTCAAGGCATGTCTCAGATTTTACTTTTTCTAATTTCCCGATTATCTTGGCGTACAGTGATCTTTCCCCCCACTGAGCTTCCACCGCAATCCTTTAGGACAAACCACAGCTTGGCACTTAGTAACACATCACACTGATGTTCAACTAAATTAAGTCTGGCCTAAAGCTGCCATCACACACGTTTTCAGTTGGGCCTAAGGCTTCTCTGCACAGGGTGAACTGTAGGCTGACCTGCTGTGTGAACAGGCGGGAAAACCTGCTCTGGTAACAAGCAGCAGAGTATCAGCCAACCCCGGGCGGCCGACTGTTCAAACCCTGTTCAAACACGGTCAGTGCTGAGCTGTCACCAACCCAGCCAGCTCTTACCTCATGTCCCTTTTCCGTATGTCACTTCCCTTTTTCTGTCCATAACTGTTATCTGACCACTCGGCAGCCTTGAAGTGGATCTGAACCACTGTGGTTCTGGGGGCTGCCTGATTCTTGCTCTCTGCTCAAACTCCGTTAAATTTATTAATAATCTGTCTAAAGGTTTTCTTTAACTGACTTACCAGACAGGAAACATTCATATCGCCCAACTTTACCAAACAGTATGTGAGCTTCCTTCAGAAAGGACCATCTGACGGCACTTTGCAAACTCACCACACTAGGCGGTTTCACTACCTGACTAGGCCCCAGGCACACAACTCAACAAGAATTTGCTATTAAAACAATTACTTTAGGCAATTAATGGGAACTTTTTAGTGTAGGTTTTCATTTTTTAAAATCTGCCAAGAACAGATTTTCCTCCTAAAGGTAAATATGTTTTATAAAAGTCTACAGCTACTGAGATTCGGTATTCACTGAGAGAAGAAATACCCTACTGTAGTCCTCCATCCACACTTTCACCATCAGTGGCTTCCGCTAATGAGGTCAAGTGCAATCTGAAAATAGCAATATATTCTGAGAGAAAGAGAGAGACCACGTTCACATAATTTTTATTATAATTATTCTGTTTTATTATTATATTGTTGTTAATCTTTTACTGTGCCTAATTTATAAGTTAAACTTTAACATAAGTATGTATGTATAGGAAAAAAACATACATATATAGGGTTCAGTCTATTCATGGTTTCAGGCATCCACCGGGGGTCTTGGAACATATCGTCACAGATTGGGGGGGCACCACTGTATATATTTTAAACAATTATCTAAAAAATTTAAGAAAAATGGTTGTGTATTCTATTTATCAAGGCTAAGTAAAACAATTTCCAAATTTTTATTATATAAATCTATTATAACATTCAAAATCTATTAAATGAACTTACTTTACATTTTTATTATTTAAAAAAAGACTATTTTGGATAGTGAAATATGCCACAATAAAACTTGTGAGAGTAATACAACATTTCCTGCCTCAAAAAACTTTAAATGTTAAAGAAAAAACTCACTCTTCCTTCTCCATGGATTTTATATAAGTTTATAATTACCTTTAACTCCCAACCATAGTTAAGAATTCAACCCTTTCAAAGAAACAAATATTGGTAATTTTTACATATTTTAAAAGTTCTATCCATTTGATCTTTTTCCTTTTCCACCAAGTTGCTTCCAAAGTTATGAATGAAAGGCTATTTTTTCCCCATTTATTTTGCTTTAAAATAACATAGGAGGGGCAATACATGGCAAAGGGAGATAAAGAGAAAATATTTCAAATGAAAATGATTCCAGATCAACTATGCCTCAGTTTACCTCAATTTTAATGTGAGGTAGTTGTAGTATTTAACTTTTTTGATGATATAATATTAAACACAAAAGAACATATATAGCCTCTCTGCCCTATCTGCAAGTTAGTCAGCAGGTTATTTGACTTGTGTTCACAGGGACACGCTTTACACACCTGGATGCAGAATGAGCAAAGTCCAGCCTCATAGCTATTTCAGGAGACATTAGCATTTCAAATTGCTCAGATGAAGTGCTTCCCCACTTTGCCTAATCTCCCCATTACACAGCTTGGTCTCAAGCTTTTATTAAATGTGAGGAATTCAACAACTTTGAAATTCAAAACTAATTAGAGAAAGAAAACTACCTTTACTTTTCCTGTGTCTCACTGTTTTACCTTCTCACATTCTCGGGATGCTAAAGCACCATATCTTTTTCAGAATGACCCAAAAGCTTGTCAGAAATGCTTTTTTGAAAATGTTTGTTTTCCTTAAAGCATTTTTAGACTCGGGCAGCAACTTTTGAGTGTGCATTAGAAGCAGGAACTGCAAATAGCTGATTAAAGGGTGAAGTGGTGTAGGGAAAAAAAAGGATGGAAAAGTTTAGGAAGGCACATAGCTCAGTGGTTAGGGGAAAGGATTTTGGTCTGGTAAACCTCAGCTCAAAGAGTGCTGGCCACTTACTAGCTAAAGCACCCTCAGACAAACTAGTTAACCTTCCTAAATTGCCTCACTCGTTCAAGGACAGCAACAAACTTAGCTCTTCGGGTTGTTTGGGGACTACCTGACAGAATGTATAGCACAGACGTAGCTGGTATTATCACAGACCCCAGATAGTTAAAGTTCAAAGGGCAATAAGGAATCACTAATGTGAAAGAGAGAAAAACAGACTTAACTGCACAGTAAAGAATGTGTCATACAGAACCAAAACTAGTAGTGAGGATGAGTCAAGTTGATGCTTAGTAATCTAAGCAAGAAACCATAGTGTGGCCTGTGCTAAGGAGGAGAAGAACAAAAACGTACATGGATTCTAGAGAAACTATGGATTTAAAATTAATAGGACTTTGTGGCTAATTGGGAGTGAAGGAGAAGAAAGAATCAGAATGACACCCAGGTTCTGGCTTAGATGCCAATATCATCCATTTACTGAGACACCTGGTGAGCTGCATATACATGGGTCTTGAGTGCAAAAAAAAAAAAAAATCTGGATTTTAGATACAGATCTTGGAACCATTAATACTTATAGGATGTTAATTAAAGATCTGGCACAGGAGATTACCCAAGGGGAAGTTTAGAGTGAGAAGACTGTTAAGATCAAACTCCTATAAAACTGCATTACTTAATGGCTGTAAAGAGGGAAAATGTGCAAAGGACACAGATCACAAATAGGAAGAAATACAGGTGGTGTCATAAAACTCATGGAACAGTCCAAGAAGGCAAAGTAGTCAATAGTGCCAAATGTTGCTGAGAAATTGAGTGCTCACAAAAATCCATGGGGTGGCTGGCCGTGGTGGGTGGGTGACCCAGGGTGCTTATACTGGGTAAGGATAAAAAGGTGGAAGAGGGACGGATGGAGCTCCTCTCCACCCAAACATGGCTAACCATGAGACAGTCTGTGGTTCATTTTTCTAATGACATCCAAACACAGAAAACCAAATTCAAATAGGTTCACAGACACATCAGTTCACAAATAAACACTTCCTAACTTATCAACCAAAAAAATACTTCCTAAAACATTTACCTACTTTTATAAACAAGCCATATAGGAAAAACACTGTAAAGCTGTTAAAGTTCTCATATTATACAGAACAGAGAACTTATAAATACTAAGCCACTGGTTCCATGTTCTTTCAAGTTTTATCAACATATTGCTCATTAAAATTTTTCCTTATATTATTAGGAGGAAAAAAAAAATCACTATATTCCCCTTGAATGACAATTACCAATAGAGACTTTGAGTGCATTTAATATCCCCCTGTATCGTTTTTACCTCCATTCTAAAAGGACAAAACACAGCCACCACTATTCATATTGTGCCCCAATATCTAGGTCAATTTAAGAGTTTTCTTCTCCCTGTAGAAAACTGATTTCTACTCTCCGCATGAAATGAATCTTCTAAGAGGATACTCCCAGTTCTGTCAACCAGAGACCAGTGCAGCACAGACACAGCAGAGAAACCAAAGAACGTAATTTCTCAAAGATCTAGTGTTTCCCTGAGTGTAAGAGTAGGCAAACCTTTACCTTGGGGTACCACTAAAATGTAATCAACAGCCAAACTTGAAATGACTTTCACTAAAATCATTTTTACAATTATCTTCATTTCTACCTGGTAGCAATAAGATTAAATTTTGCTAAGAAGACAATCAAATACATGTTCTCAAATTCGCAATAAAGGAAATATTTGTGATATAAATATGAACACAAACATACCAACACTGGCTCTGAAAGTTAGAGATACTACGTTATCAGTAAATTGAAATAAATGTTTACAGAAAATAAATTTTTTAAGTTGCAAAATGAGCTAGACTATTTAATTCAAGATCATACAAGCTCAACTACACTGGTGTCATCGATGAGTTATAGCTCAACCTAGGGCTTGTTATTTGACCCCCATTTACAAATTAAATTAGTATTTAGAATTGTCTTAAATTTTGTATTAACACAAGTTTATCCTCGAACCTTAGTCAACTGGTTCATAACGGAAACAGTTACAGCCTATGCCATTTAATAGACTAGCTAGTAAGAGCACACACTATCAGCAGTCATTCCCAAACAAGGCATGACCTTAAAGACAAACAGAAAAAACATATGTTCAGCGCCACTATGTGTATGTCCAATCTTCTTACCTTTAACTGAAAAGCCTATTAAATACTGGGAAAATGCTGATATACCATTTCAAAACCTAGAACTACAGACACAAATTCTCCATTCTTAAAGTGTATTTTAAAAACTCAAAATTCAGAATACACAAATAGTGACAAAGGTCATTCATACAGGTTTAGAGATAGGTAATGTAACCAGCACTACTCCAGTCCCCTAATGTTAAATGGCACTACTCCAGTCCCCTCTCTAAAAATATTGCTGATGTATTTTCTCAGAAGAAAATATTTCCTCTGGCCAAGGCCAGTGTACAACATTAAGCCCTGTATTTATTCACAGCAATGCATGTAATAAACAAATACCTAACAAAGATATAATTGCTCACTTAAGTGGGTGAAAAAAAATCTTTCCAATTTCCTTCAGCTGATTTTAATGTCCAGAAAATGGATTGAGATTCCTCTACATATTGAAAAATGGAGTTTAAAATAGGCTATTAGTTTAGGCAAAAACTAATCAAGTCAGAGTGCTCCACAGGTACACTTTAACAGAACATTTAAAGGGCTACCCATTACGAAGATTTTGGAGCACATCTTGCTGGTGACAATATAGATTAGTATAACCCTTTTGAAAAACAATTTGGCCAGTGAAGTGTTCATATCCTTTGATCTAGGTAAGCCCACTCCTGGGGGTTTGTCCAAAAGAAATAAATCTTTTTTAAAAAGGAAAATATTCTAAAGCTATACACAGAAGTGTGTTCAACACAACACCATTTAAAATGGTGAAAAATCAGGAACAGCCTGAACAGGCGAAAGACCAGGTTAAGTAAGGTTGCATCGGCTTAAGAGAAGTATATAGCTATCAAAATCAAGACAATTTTAACAACACATTTTTAGTGGAAAAAACATAAAACTGGACTTATTCACAATTATTAGAAAAATGTGAGAATATAAGATATAGTGAAAGAAGAGAAAAAAAGATCATACAATAATCTTCTTGTGGGTAATATGGGTGACTTTTCTTGATTTTATTATTATAGTATTGTTTAAGTAACAGACATAGCAGAAAAGCATTAATTTAAAAACCTTTGCATGATCTGGATCAAGTAGTATAGCAAACAAAAGTACAATGGCTGAAAATGCTTAGCTGGCATTTGGTCTGCTTACTGAAATGAACTTTTATACCTTAATTTCTATGAGAGCAAAGAGCAACGATATAAAGAAAACAGTCTCTAAAAATAATCTGGTACTGAAACACACTGAAGTTATTTCATAAGTAAGAATGTTAATAGATTCATACTTTTTTTAAAAAAGTTTTGGTAGCCTACGTATAGCTTTGAAAAATATAAACTCATTCATTTCCTGTTTCAAAAGGGTGTTAATTACTTATCTCCATATTTGAAAGCAATGAAGAGTTTAAATGAAGTAAAAAAGCCATTTTACTTTGTTCATAACATCAATCAATGACCTTTTAAAAAAACCAAGCTAAAATTGTGAGCATATAAAAACGTAAATGTATTGCTAAATTTAAAATATATTGAAGTTAAAAGGGGAAGTTTGCTAGGGGTCAAAAAAAATTAAACAGGCATTTCAATTCTTAAAAAAAAAAAAATTTAAGCTTACCACATTTATCTGTCTTTTGGCAACTTAAGATCTTAAGTTTAAGAAAAATGACATATCAAATAGACCTCCTCAAGATGTCATTTATAAAAACTGACAAATGACTCCTCAAATATCCAATCCAAGAGAAAAGCCTGTTATTGGAGGTGATTTTGATTCAAAGATTTTTTTAATGACACTCAAATTCTGAACGAAAAATAATGATAGTAGAAAGTCAAGTTTGATTCTCTGAACACCTATTTCCTGTCCAAACAGCCCTTTTGTTCTGCTTCCCTGCTTAATTTTAATGTTCAGTTTGCATCAGAAAATAGAAACAATGACAAAACGTAGCACACACAAAAGCATAAAGGAGCAAAAGTATAAAATAAAGGATCATAAAAAGATTAGAACAAAAATCCTACCAACAAAACCTCCACAATTTTCTGTTTGCTTCACCTCAGATTAACTTCACTTGAAGCTGTACTCCAAAGCAACCGAACCTGAATGCCAAGCTCCACCTTCTCCAATTCTAGTGGCTGAGGAGTAAAATCTCCGCCCCGTTAGTGAAGCTGGTCATTGTGATTGGATACGGCTAATATCCATTATTTTAAAGAACTTTTCCTTGCTAGCAGGTTAGGTTAGACACACTAAAACCCCCTGGATAAGCTGGTTTCTTAAAGAAACAGTATGCAGTGTTTCAGTTTTCCCACCATATACTGTTTGCTTACTCTTTTGTCTAGGTGAAAAATAAATAAACCAAGTAACATCAAGGAAAATCTCAAAGAAGCAGCTTTAATTTTGAGTTTAGTGATCAATTGTTTAAAATACAATGCTTTTAACCTAAATAACTCGATTATTTTTACAGAGCCATGAAGGTGAAGTTATGCTTTAAAAGACAGATTTCTTTTTAATAGAGTTCACATTTTACCTAAAAATTTTAAAACGGCAACAGAAAACCCACTACAAAATTTCACTAAGAAGAACAAAACTGTATTTTCTCTAAGATTTAAAGACCATAACTTAAATGAAAATATACAGCACTAAAATACTGAATGCAAAGATTCATTTCTAACCTATCTAGCAAATTCACTGACACACATTCTCAATATCACAATAAAGTAAAAATTTCACTGATGTCAAAGGTAGATATTTCCACTTAAAACTGAAGAAAAAACTGGGCAGAAATATTATTGCTATATTACCACATTTAACAGGTCGGAGATTGTGTGAGCATTTTGCCAAGATATTAAGCTTATCCATTTGCAAACCGAGATCAAAAAGGAAAAGGCATTTGTTCTAATGACATGTTCAGGTATAAGGCTTAGGAAGGTTTAAGATTTTTGTTTTTTAAAAAACGGCTGGAAACTACTTTGCACCCTACTTGAGTATTACTTCAAGGTGGCATGGGCACCCGAAAGGTGCAGATGAAGAGTATATTCCTCTTAAACCATTCACTAAGATACATTAAATGATATTTCTACTACAGAGGTTCTAAAGACATAACATATAGGCACTCTGATTTTTAAACAAAAAAGATCTACTGTCACTTTACACATTACTAACTTTACTATTTTATAAGTTTACATGTTTTAATTAGAACTGCTTATGTTTTAGTAGCTTGGTCCATTAAACATTATTCTGACATTACTCATCTGACTGATTCAATCACATTTAATGTGTTTACTAAAGTATAATTTTTACTTCTACCAAAAATTTCGATGGTTTCATAAAAATAAATTCAAAATTAAAACAAATAAGTGTACCATCTTCTTAAAATATGCTTTCAATAAGTTTATATATTAAAATTTTTAAATTTAAATCTACATTTTTCAAAGTTCAAAATCTTCAATCATTTTTCCTCAGAGAAAACTCATATATTAGAACACAAAGCCAACAAAATTGTTTTGAATACAAAGGAAAGTCTTTGTAACAAACTGAAAATTCACATAATTGCAACTAGACATGAATATGGAGCAATACCCTGCTGAAGCCCAAACAGCTGCATAATCTATTATGCCCTTTAAGTGGACAAATTGAAAGAGCCAATTCACAGAGACCTAGTCCCAAGATCCTTTGCAAGGACTTGCTGCTTTGAATGCCCAGCACTTCATGAGTCAAGTTCAGGTTTTCTCCCCACTGTGTGGACACTCTTGCAAAAGAAACTTGGAAGCTGAAGAGGTACAGGAACAATCAGCAGAAAGAATACATAACTTAAGACTTCAGGAAAACAGACTGTAGATGACCAAAGTTTTTAGGGAAATCTTTTTCTATTTTTATAAGAAAATAGATGGCAGACATTTTAATCCCAAAGTCTGGCAAGCATAAAATTAGTAGACAGCTATGGGAATAAAATAAACCTTTGCTCTGACATCAATTTTTCACTTCAAAGTTAATTATTGGTATGAAACAGACACTAATCATACACAAATATAACCAAGACCACTATCAATCCATAACCAAGAGAAAACAGAGACCTGGACTTAGCAATTCCAGATTGTTCGAAGATCTTCATGCAAGACTTTGCTGAGAGAACTTGAAGGTGATAATTACAGTTTTAGGTGGCCTACAGGTTAAAGTTAAGAGTATTTGATTCCATTTCTAAATCAGCAGAAGAAAACAGTAAAAATAAAAGGAAAGCAATATCAGAACCATAAAATTTATAACTGAGATTACATGGAAACAATGTTGCTTCACAGGAACAAGGAGCCTGCAGAAGCTCCAAAGTCCCCTGGCTGCATGCAACAATACCATTTTTTGAGCATCAAGTATTCAAAGGATGTATTGTGTATTCTTTGCGGAAGCCCAGAGCTTTTCCCAAACGTACCAGCTAAAAACAATTTAGAAGAGAACAAGCCCCTGAACAACTTGGTCCCACTTCACTTTTGATTAAAAAAGACCTTATATAAATAATCAATACCTAGACAATCAGAACAACTTTTGGTAGAGTACACACACAGCAGGCAAAAACTTTTTTAGAATTTAAAAGGCCTCAGAATAACTCAAACTGCTCTTCCTATGAAAGAAATTAATCCTGAGCACTCTCCCTGGGTAGTACTACTGGTGGTCTATGCAGTGATTTGATAAAAAGACCACCCTGACATTAGCAAAACATTACTGGGATCACTAAGAATAAAGTCTGAAAACTACCATCCAATGGAGAAAAAAATAAAGAACTATTTCCCTCACAAATACACATAGCCTACAAAAGTGAGGTAGGTATTTGAGTTTGCACTTCCTGGTGCATCTCTTCTAACTCTTTAAGGGAAAAAAATATTAAATACAAGGTGTCTATGAGGAGTTGGGGAGGGTGGTTACAGCCCATTCAGCAAAACAATGAACACAAAGGAAACATTAAGGAAACACACAGATAAGAAGGCATAAACCAAGCTGATAGAAGAGATATCTTTCTATAAGAGACAGTAAATCACTTTGTTTTAGGTCAAAGGGATAAACAAGGCCACCAATAAAAGCAAAATAAAAAGAAACAGGGACCACAATAGTGAGACCAAAAGTAAAGGAAAAGGCATTCATAATCTTCAACTATTAAGATTTAACAGTCATAAATTTTTGAGTGCCAAATAACATGCCATGGGATCTAACTAAAACTGCTAGACACAGAAAAATGGACAGAAAATAGTTGGGATATTTTAAGTTTCCTCTCTCTCCTTAGCAGCCTAAATCAGGAAAAAAAAAAAAAAAGATTAAAAGACAAAGATTAATTTTTTATATAGCTATCAAAAGAAAAGCTTTTCTTGACATTCAATTTTAAAAACTCAGGCACAAAGAAAACAATTCTGAAAAGCAATTCTAAAATTGAATAGGTAATATTCCCTGTCAATTATATAGTAACATCCAAAATTAATAGAGTCAGTTTACTCATTCACCAAATCTTTTGCACATCTACTATTGATATGCGCTCAGCACCACTAGCTGCGGCAGGCAGCCTGGTAAACAAAATGGAACAGTCCCTACCCCCGTAGGAACTGACAGGCTACAGTCAGACCAGTGCTGTCTCATAGAAATATAATGGGAGCCACGTGTGATTTTTGATTTTCTAGTACATTAAGTCATTAAAATAAATAGGTAAAATTACCAGTTATATTTTATTTAACACAATACATGTAAAATATCATTACTTCAATATGTAACCAGTATTTTTAAATGGAGATTTTTCATTCTTATTTTATACTAGAAATCAAGTTCATATTTCATACTAATAGTACATCTCAATTCAGACTTGCCACATTTCAATAGCCAATGGCTATTTAAATAAAATACAGTAGCCATTAGCCACAAACCCATAAATGAAGATAAATTTCTGTTTTTGCAGAAGATTCTATATCTCTGCGGTCCAATACAACAGCCACTAACCACATATGGCCACTGAGCACCTGAAATGTGACTAACATGAATGAGGAACTAAATTTTTGATACAATTTAATTTTAATTCATTTAAATAGCCACAAGTGACTGGTAGCTACCAGACTGTAAAGCACAGCTCTGGAAGAACAGACACTAAAACAAATCACACACACTTAATGAATTGCAGTTGTTGCAAATGTTTAAAGAAATGCCCACTATGAAATAAACAGACATAGCCCATAGAAGGACCAAACCTATTTTGCCGCATCAAGGAAGGATTCCTCCAGGAAATCACAATTAAGCAAAAGAACAGCATATGCAAAGGCCTTGAGTAGAAAACTGAAAACATAGTAGAAATAATGAAGAAAAGAACCAAGGGGCAAAATAATGTGAGTTACTTGTAGGAGACTGATCTGGATCACAAAATCTAAACTGGACAGGCAGGTGGAGGGGTGGAAGCGGCCCTCCGACTTGTAAATAATATCTCCCAAATAAATCTTGAAACAAACTTTGTCCCACTCTCCCCACTCAGTAAACTCCAGTCATTCCAATCTTCAATTAAATTCTAAACCAAGCCAAACACTTTGCGTACCCTTTGTGCTAACCGTTCCCTTCATTGGGAAGCTTTCTCCAGCTTCTCCTCCATCTTAGAACTCAGAATCATAGTTCCAAATTTTCTACACAGGACAAGCTTTGGAGCAGTAATCCAGGTGGAAGATGGAGGAGGGACCTTGGAACTGTTCGCAAAGTAATTTTTACAAAAAATTTTTATCAAAAAACTTTGTTATTATATCTTGAAAATGTTTTGACAGATTAAGGAAGCTAAAGAGACTCTCAAACACATCTTGGTACCACTTCTCAAATGCTACATCCTAAGAGAGACATTCTCAGAACCCCCAATTAGCACCTTCCATTTCTTTACTTCCTAGGCATTGGTCAAAATCTGAAAACTCTTTATTCATTGGTTTAACTGGCTTTCCCAGCAGATTGTAAGCCCTATGAAGGCAACGACCTCTTGTTCACAGTTGCATCCTCAGCACTCAGCACAGTGTCCAGCATGGAGTAGGTCATTAAATACCTGCTGAACAAATGAAAACTGCAAATGCAGGGACTTTCAAAATATATATGAAATATTATGCATCAAAATTTACGGAATATAGCTAAAGCTATGCCCAGAGGACAATTTAATGGCATTACATTTTTTTCATTATATAACATAAAACATTTAAGTCTAGAAATAACACATTCAACTTTTTTTAAAAAAGTTAAAAAATTTAAAACCAAAACCAATTTGTGGCCCTAAAGGAATCATCTAAAAAACCTGAGGACTAACAAAGCAATAACCAAGAATTTGGGGGAGGCTTACAATAGCAAAATGAAAACACTCTGTTTCACTAAAAGAAATATCATCCCTGATGCATACAAGAGTGCACCGGTACCAAATCATTGGTATTTCAGTAAAATCCAAAAAGAACCAAGAACATGCACATTTAGTACATGAAAAATGTACCTTTATTTCAAGGCAACAACAACAGCAATTTTTTAACGGGGCTGAAATAACTGGTTTACTATTTAGGAAAAATAAGGGAAGTTATTTCACTTCACATATTATGTCAAAATAAATCCCAGATGAGCAGAAACAGATAGATGTGAAAAATGAAACCAGAAAAGAACTAGGAAAAATGTATCTGGATAGCAGAATCCTTTAAATGCAAAGGCAAAGAGGGTGCCACAAAAGAAAGTATTAACCTAGATTTCTTAAAAGGTAAAAAATCTTGCATGGTAAAAAGAGAGAGAGTGAGAGAGAGGAAAAATAAGAAACAAAGAAAGAAAGAAAGAAAGAAAGAAAAAACACTGTAAGCAAATAAAAGGCAAATGAAGAGCCAAAAAAAATATTTTTAGAATATGGCAAAGTGTTGCTATCTTAAGAACAAAAAAGATATCACAAATATAAAACACCACCCAAAATAGGAAAAAGGCAAAGTGGAAGATGTCCAATATCTATATCTCTATTTACCATCATAATAAATCAAAAAAGATTTAATAAATCCCATAAAAAGGGAAGGAAGGATGGATAGATGGGTGGATAGATCACAGTGTCAGTAAAGATACACAGGAAATGTGAGCTGGATGCAGCGGCTCACACCTGTCACCCCAACAACTCTGGAGGCTGAGGCAGGAAAACCACTCGAGGTGTATCACCTGAGGCCAGGAGTTTAAACCAGCCTGGGCAACACAGTGAGACCCTGTTCCTAAAAAAAAGAAAAGGGGAAGGGGAAGGGGAAGGGGGAGGAGGAGGAGGAGGGGAAAAGAAAAGAGGAGAGGAGAGGAGAGGGGAGAGGAGATGAGAGGAGAGGAGAAAAAAAGAAAAGAAAAGAAAAGTAGCCGGATGTGGTGGCAAATGCCAGTAGGCCCAGCTTCTCTGGAGGCTGAGGCAGGAGGATCACTTTAGCCCAGGAGTTCGAGGCTGCAGTGAGTTCCAGCCCAGTTCCACCCTGGGTGATAGAGCAAGACCTTGTCCCTAAAAATAATTAAAAATAATTAAAAAAAAGGAAATGTGTATTCTCTTATATTTTTAGTCAAACTTTATACAATAATGGTGGTTAAACTTTTAAGGACAAGATTTGACAATATTTATGAAAAGACTTTAAGAAATGTTCATATGCTTTGACTCAGTGATTCTAAGACTGAGACTAAATCCTAAAGAAATAATGAGGAATACACAGAAAGAAGTGGCTCTTAAGATTATCTTCACTACACCATTTATAACAACAGGAAAAAAGAGGGTAAAGTAACACATTACACCCAACAGATGACTGGTTAAATTGCAGTACTTTTGTAAGATGAAATGGTATGTACCCTTTAAAAATCACATTTTTAATAAATGAGGATCTAGTGGTAAACATGAGGAAATCCCTGACTTCAAGTAGTTTACATTTAAACAGGGGATACAGATGATAACAAAGAAATAATTTTGGATGATATGTTTTATTTTTCTTTTTTAAAGGTGATCGTGTGCTCCATGCAGAAGGAACAATTTTAAGGGAATAAGCTTGGCATGCTCAAAAAATTCAAAAAGGCCAGGATAGCTGCAGATGCCTGAGTCAGGGGGAGAAAGGTAAGACAGACGAAGCGGGCGGGCCGGACAGACTGGAGCAGCACTGTCCAATTCAGTAACCACCAGGCACCTGAGGCTACTCAGCACTTGAAACGCAGGTAGCTGGAATTGAGATACACTGTTACGTGGAAAATGGATTATAAAGGTGTAAACTGGATTATAAAGACAGTCTTGAAAAGGAAAATATCCCATTAATAATTTCTTACACGTTGAAATCATAGTATTCTGGGTTAAATAAAATATAGGTCACCTGTATCTTTTTTAGTAATGTGGCTCCCGTTTGTGCCTCACATTGCATTTATATTAGGCATTGCTAGGCTAGAGTATACAAGCCATAGTAAAAAGTCTGAATTTTATTTTGTGTACTGAAAAGCCACAGGAGGGCTTTGAGCCTGGTAGTAAAATAATCTAATTCACACATTTAAATGACTGCTCTCCACAGGAGCAGCCAGAGTCACCCTCAGGGGAGCCAAAGTTGCAATGATACCTGTTAGAGGACCACTATCACCATCTGACATGCAACAAAGGTGGCCAGACAGGTCATATTGGGGATAAGTTTTGAAGGAAGACGTAGCCTAATACTGCTTAGAATTAACTTTTATTAATAACAGTTTAGGATATAATACACACGCAAAGACCAGGCGTATACCTGACAAAATGTTAACAATGGTTCTCTATGGTGGTGTTATAGATGGCTTTTCTCTGTAACTTTCTATTCCTTCTCAAAGTTTGGAGGAAAAAACTACACACAGTTACCCTTATAATCAAAAACAAAAATGAATTTTTTAAAGCAGAATAATACAGCCCTACCAAAACAAAGCACCCTGATGATCTGTCTGCAAACTACATATATAAAAAATGAAATCATCTCTATTTCCATGCCTTCAAACAAAAACAGGTTGTTCAGAACCATACATAAACTCATATTCTGTACACAAACACCATCTTCAGAATATTAAGGAAACAGTGCGCCCTAATTTGTCACTGCATTGCTGTTAGCATGATAAAACAGATTGCTCTGGAAGCACACCTTAGGGCATCCTCGAATCTAAAAACTACATAAATGTGTGGTTAAAAAATCCTGAACTCTAGCCACCACACATCTTTCTCCAAAAATGTCTCAAAGGAAACATAATGTAATTCCACAGAACAGCACCTTGGTCTTAATGCTTCGCCTTAACAGGGTGTGCCATTCCACAGGTGCTTCCCAAGTCAATCTGAGCAAAACTGAAAGGATAAGCACAGGACAGGTTTCTTTTACACGAGTATACTTAGGCACTAGAGAAGTTTTTAAGTAATATGCCTGAGATTTGGGGGAGGAGAAGGCCAGCAGAAAGAGTGATTAATTTTACATACAATCCAGTGTTTTTTTCTACTATATACTATTTTTGCACTGAAAAAGGAGATACCAAATAGTGTCAGACTTTTCACAATGTGATCTCAAAGGAAGAAATTCATTATACGTAGATTAACCGAAATCTCCCTTTCTTATGCAAATGTTCAATAACTAGGAAACAATCACTATGGCTACGACTCTTCCATTTAAACATAATACAGAATCCTAATGTTTTTCATTCATTTTATTTCTAAGTATTTCAATTTATTTTACTCCTAGTTACCTAAAATATTCTGATGCAATCCATATTAAGTAGTTACTCTAGAGAAATTCTAGAGAGCCAGAAACAAGAAATGTTCATTGAGCATGCTGTTAATAGCAAAACAAAATCAAAAACAAAAATACAATCTAAATGACCATGAGTTATGACAGATTAACACACTATTATAAACCAATGAAATTAGTGAACTACAGCCACGTACTACTTTTTAAAGCTTAAAAGAAAATCAAACTAAATACCACATTCTTTGAGCATACAAGTGACAAAACTATTTTTTTAAAAGGCAAAGGAGTGATATACGCAAAATCCACTGGACAGATAAGAAACTCAGAGCAGATGCAAGTTTTGGTAATATTCCAGGTTTGGTTTGGAGGGAGGAGTCATGGATTTTTAGTATGTTTTATCTCTTTATACTCTTAGGATGGAAAACTTAGGCTTGGGGGTGCAAGATTTCTCCCCTTTCAATACTATACTTCTGTGGTATTAAATATATTTTGGTTGCTTTTTACAAACTTTATTGAGATATACTTGACACACAACAAACTGCACATACGTGTTTTGGCAGATGTATGCACACGGGAAGTTATCAGTACTACAAGATAATCAATCCCTCAACCCCCGTTTTCTTCCTGCACATTTGTGGTCCCTGCCCCCCTAAATATATTTTAAAACATAAAAGAAATTAAAAGACAACCAGCTTTGGAAATTTAAATGTGCACATTCTGCAAAACATTTTCCCTGAACCCCTGAAGACTACAGAAAAGTCTGACTCTTTCTGATTCAGAAAGTGCCAGAAAACTGGTGACGTTATTACCTAATTTATCTTTCAAGTTGATGGTATTTTACATTTTAAAAAACCAAATTCCGAATCTTATTTGAAAGAGGAATCTAACCCTGTTTCTCAGACCATCAAAATCGTTCATTCTGCCCATTTTTACTGCCAAACAACATAAACCCCCTGTAACCACAAGGCCCAAGTTCGCGCCGCAACAACTCGCGAACGGCGCGCGGGTCTCGCGGTTCCCCACGCGGGGGACGACGCCGGGCGGCGGCCTCGGTGTCCGTCTCGGAAGAGCAGAAAAGAAACCGGGATCCCGAGCAAACCGGAACCGGGCGGGGAAGTCGGACGCCCGCCCGTCCGCCGGCTCCCACAGCCAGGCCCGCGGCGTCCGGCGCGCGGCAGGTGGAGGAACCCGGAACCGGACCCCGGGCCGAGGACGCGTCCGCCGCCGCCGCCCGGGGTCCAGGCCTCCGCGCCCTCCGCGGCGAGTCCCGACGCCGCCCACCCGGCGGGACCCGGCCGGGTCTGAGAGAGCCACCGGCCGCCCGCGCCCGACACCGGCCGCCACCTGCTGCGCGCTCCCGCCCGTCCGCGCGGCGTGGGGGAGGGGCAGGGCAGTGGGGCCCGCTGCTAACCTGGCGGCGGCTCCCTCCGCCTAACGCGCCGCCCGCCGCCGCCTGTCGCCGCCGGTGAGTGGGCACAGGTGAGGCCGCCGAACCCCAGCTCGCTCCGGCCCCGCCGCCGCCGCCGCCGCCGCCGCCGGCCCTCGGTCCGCTGTTTATCAAACTTTTCCGTGTGGTTGTTCGGCCTGTGACGCGGCACGGGTGGCGCACGGGATTGGCCGCAGCGCGGCGCCGACGCGGCGTCCCCCGCCCAGCGCGATTGTTACCGGCCGGGAGGGGGCCGCGGCCGGGAGCGGGGCGGGGCGCGGCCGAGCCCGGAGCGCGCGGCGATTGGCGAGCCTGGGACGGGGGCGGGGTGGGATCGGGCTCGGGACGCGCGGTGATTGGCGATTCTGGGACGGGGGCGGGGTGGGGCCGGGCAGGGGCGCGCGGCGACTGGCGGCCTGGGACGGAGGCGGTGCGGGCACACGCTCCGCCCCCTCGCCCTCGCCGTCCTGTCCTGGCCCACCGTTCGCCTCTGCCTCCGCTGCGGGCGAGGGTCCCGCGTACACGTGAATGGCCTAGGCTGTAGGTTCGGGCCCCTCCGCCACCGCGCAGAGAGCGGCGCGTTCCAGTCTGAAATAGTGCGCTCCGCCTGCAAAGGAGAGCCTGAGCTTCCCGTTTCGCGTGCAGCCGGGTGCCAAGTCTTTGCAAGCTCGGAGTCCGAGCTCGGGATGCGTCCTCGGAGGCCCTGCGCCGCCCTGCCTCGAGCCGGGGCTGGAAAGGGAAGCAAGACTGGAAGCGTGCATGCACACGCGTGCAACAGGCACACGCGTGCAACGTGCACACGCGAGCAACATGCACATTCGAGGGCACTCGCACTCCCTGTTCCCAGCCTTTTCCGAAAGCACGGCTCCCCTCCCAGCTGCTTGGGGCAGGCTGTGCTGCTGCACTGGCACAAGGGGTGACAGGGAAGGCTCCTGGGAAGTGCCTCAGCCTTCATTCGCGCTGGCCTGCAGCACCAGCAGGGAGAACATGACATTTAGTTCGCGAGGTCTTTCAATTCCACTGGCAGCCAGGGGTTCGGATGGGGCCCACAAGTAGGAGGTGGACCAAGTCCTGAGGATCCTGCCTTTATTTTAAATTTTGATATTTTATTATTCATGAATTTTTTGCATTAATTTTGATTTTTAAAAATAGAGTATTCAAATGTTATTCATCTTGATTACTGAGTTTTTTGGTGCTCCCTTAAATTTTATGCCTGTAGTGAGTACCTGTTGCATTTGGCAACATGAAGAGCACCTTGGGGAGTATGTGCTAGTTTAGGTGGAGGGCAAAGGCCTGCTTGGAGTGGTAAGGCCTACTTATTAAGGGTTTTGTGGGGGGTTAATAAGATAATATATGTGAAAGATCTTTGTGAACTAGCAAGGATATGAGCAAATTTTTATGGATTTTATCTTAAATGTATTTTTGTTCGAATTCTTGTCCAGTTTATCATTGTATTAACGCCGGCACCTAACACAGTTGGGTGTTCGTATATATTTGTTATGAATTTGCAGAAATTGGGTTTACATGACCTTTACTGCTTCCTTTTGTTCCAAATTTGCACATAGAGATTGAGAACACATGCATTGCACTGTGATTTGGAATTCAAACAGACCACTGTCAATGATTAGCTTTGTGGTCTTAGGATAATCATGTGAAATGGGGACAAAAACCTACCTCAAAGAGTTGTTATGAGGGTTAAAAGGTACTAATCTGTATTCATCCCGTGAGTGTTCATGCAGACTTTCAGCCAGCCTGGGCTGTAGGTGCTGCCAGAGAGATAAAGGCCCTCCTCTCGTCCACTCACCCGGGGGAAGGGAGGGAGCAGCGGCAGTAGACATACAGCCAACCGGGCAGTGCACAGAAACGGTGTGTTTACAGTGCTGGGCACGTAACAGATGCTCGCTAAATGATCCTTATTTGCGTTGTTATCTCCAGCCACCCTTTTTCTTGCGTTCCTGACCAGGATATTCAATATTTGCTCATCACAGCCGCTGCATGTCTCCAAGGCTCATTTCCCCCCAAACCTTCTGCCTCCTGTAGTCCCAGTTTTGGTGCACGGTGACACCATGTCTCCCGTTATTAAAGCTGGAAACTCATTCTTTTATTACATTTTAACAGTTTTGCTGAGATTTAATACACATGCCATATATAGTTCACACATTTAAAGGATACAAGTCAATGGTTTCTAGTATAGTCACAGTTGTGCGAATATCATCACAATTTTAGAACGTTTTGTCTCCCCCAAAAGAAGCCCTGTACCCTTTAGCAGTCAGGCCCTCTTTTCCCCAATCCACAGATCAGCCCCACCCCCAGCCCTAGGCAACCACTAACCTATTATTCATCCCTATAGTTTTGCCTGCTTTGGACATTTTAGAAATATGGTCTCATACAATTTATGGTCTTTTGAGACTGGCTGCTTTCACTTATCGTAATGTTTTCGAAATTCACCTACGTTGCAGCATGTATCAATACTTTATTTCTTTTTACTGCTAAATAATATTTCATCGTATTGGTATTGGCATTTCATTTAACCCTTCACCAGTGTGTGGACATTTGGGTTGTTGTCCACTTTCGCCTATTATGAGAGTGCTTCTGTGAATACTTTTATCCAGTTTTTTTTCGGAGGCATTTGTTCTTATTTCTCTCGGGTATACACCCAGGAACAGAACTGCTGGGTCATGTGTAACTGTGTTTAACCATTTGAGGAGCTGCCGGACTGTGTTCTGTAGGGACTGTACCATCTGACATTTCCACCAGCAATGAGTGAGGGTTCCAATTTCTCAGTATCTCTGCCAACACTTGTCATAATCTACCTACTTGATTGTAGGCATCCTGGTGAGTATGAAGTGGTTTATCAGTGTGGTTTTGGTTTGCATTTACCTGATGGCTAAAGATGTTGAACATCTTTTGATATGCATATTGGCCATTCGTATACTTTCTTTGAAATAAAGTCCATTCAGATCTTTGCCCATTTTTAATGGGGCCATTTGTCTTTTTATTATTGATTGTAAGAGTTCTTACATATTCTGGGTAAAAGTCCCTTTTCAGATCTATAATTTGCAAATATTTTCTCCCATTCTGAGTTGTTTTTTCATTTGCTTGATGGTATCAATTGAAGCATAAAAGTGTTTACTTTTGAATCATCCTTTCTTAAGTCCTCCCCTCCCAACATGCAATTAGTCACAAATTTCACTGATTCTGCCTTAGAAATGCCTCTGAAATTTATCCCCCCACCACTGCCCTGCACAACCCCCCTGTTATTTCTCACCTGAATTTAAGCAACAGCCTCCAACTCGTCTTCTCTTTTCTACATCCCCCACATCCTGCCCAACTGATGCTCCAACTGCTTCCAGAAGGATCTTCCTGAAACACAAATCGAGCAGATCGAACCTCTGTTGGGTCCTCATTCCTATGTAGCAGTTCTCAAACTCCTCCAATAAGAATACTTGAATATTTTAAAAGTTCAAATTGCAGGTTCATGATCTGGACACGGTAAATGAGACTCTCTAGAGGAAAAGCCTGGAAATCTATTTTTAACACCCCCCCCCCCCAGGTGATTCTGTTCTCCGAATGATTTGGCCTAAGGCAAAGGTTCCAAACCTGGGACCATCTTGTCCTCTGGGGGACATTTGGCAATGTCTGGAGACATTTTTGGTTGTTATAACCAGGGACGGGGTATGTTACTATCACCTAATGGCAACAGGGATGCTGCTAGGCATCCCATAATACACAGGGATGCCCCCACAATTATCGGCCCCGAATGTCACTCATGCCAAGTGGAGAAACCCTGGCCTAGGAGATAAAATACAAACTTCTGCATTTGAGGACAGCCAGTTGATCCCCAACTCTCTCAAATATTGATTGCTCCATAAGAAACATCCCAAACCTCATAGCTTAAAACAATGATTTATAATTTCTTACGACTCCGTGGGAGTCCTGTGCAATTCCACTGCTGGCCGTGCTGGGGCCTGTCATGGAGAAGCCACAGGTGGCCTTTGAGCTGTGATGGCTGTTGAGCTGGGGCCTCCCTTTCCACCGGTCTTCCACAGCATAGAACTTTCTGGGATGCAGGGGCATGAGCTTGGTTTACAAGTCACATAATGCCATCTTCTATTGATCAAAGAAGGATATAAGACTGGCCCAGACTCAAGGGACAGGGAGAGAAACTCTACCTTTTGAAGCAAAGAGCTTGCAAAGAGTTTATGGCCGTGTTAATCTATCACCCCAACCCACCATTTCAAAGTATCTCCCAGGGCGCACCCACTTCTAACACACCCCAGGGAGGAGTTGGACCAGAACAGAATCTGAGGCACTGGTTTGCGGACAGGTGGGTACTCTTAGAAAATTCCTCATGGACTTCACTTCTATTAATAGTGCTTCATCCTCCAGTGACTTTTCATCAGAGTCTGAAGCAAAGGTTCTCAAACATTTTGGTCTCAGGATCGCTCTTCTGTGTTTGGCTTAACACAAGGCAGCCTGAGGCTCACATCTGTCCCTGCGTTCTGTCCTTGCGATAGTGACATCACATAGCCTCTGGGAGACTCCACTGTACGGTCATGAGAGAATAACAGGGAAATAGGTAAACAATGATTCAGTATTACAATGAAAATAATTTTGACCTTGCAGACCCTCTCGAAGGGTCTCAAGGACGCCCAGCAGTTCACAGACCACTCCTTGAGGACTGCTGGTCTGAACTACTGTCCTGTTGCCATAGTGCCTCAACTTGCCGAAAGGTGCTGCACTTGGGGAAGGTGCCCAGGCAAGCAGCCCCTCGGCGCACAGACGTGCTTCTGTCTCCTGCCGTTCATGGCATTCGGAATGCTGGCTTGTATGGGCCTCACCTTTGCACATGTACTCTGTCCTCATCCCTGCCAAATCCTACTCGTTCCCTAAAACAACAGTCCCCAACGCCCAGGCTCAGACTGTGCCGGTCTGTGGCCTGCTAGGAACTGGCCACACAGCAGGAGGTGAGCAGCAGGTGAGCCAGCGAAGGCCATCTGTGTTCACAGCCGCTCCCCATCGCTGGCATCACCGCATAAGCTCCGCCTCCTGTCAGATCAGCGGTGGCATTAGACTCTCATAGGAGTGCGGACCCTACTGTAAACTGCACATGGAGGGATCTAGGTTGCTGCTCTTTGTGAGAATCCAAAGCCTGATGATCAGAGGTGGAGCTAGCTCTAGGGAGCGGCTGCAAATACGG
The DNA here is from genome assembly GCF_041146395.1 of Eulemur rufifrons. Classification (NCBI taxonomy): domain Eukaryota; kingdom Metazoa; phylum Chordata; class Mammalia; order Primates; family Lemuridae; genus Eulemur; species Eulemur rufifrons. The sequence continues at coordinate 1,240,868 of NC_090985.1, read as the reverse complement.
ATTATGATTAGCAGGGATAATGATAAATACATAATGTGCTTGAATCATCCGAAACCAAGCCCCTCCCCCACAACCCCAGCCAAGTCCATGGAAAAATTGTCTTCCATGAAACTGGTCCCTGGTGCCATAAAAGTTGGAGACTGCTGCCTTAAAACTCAGTATAAGTGCCTGCTTCTTGGTGAACTCTTTCTTGACTCCCACAGGCAAAATTAAGGCCACTCTCTTCTGTGTTTTACAAGGGTGGTGGCTCATGCCTGTAATCCTAGCACTTTGGGAGCCTGAGGCAGAAGGAAGGCTTGAGGCCAGGAGTTTGAGACCAGCCTGGGCAACATAGTGAGACCCTATCTTTACAAAAAATAAAAATTAGTCCGGCGTGGTAACATGCCTGTAGTCCTAGCTACTCGGTGGGGGGATCACTTGAGTTCAGGAGTTTGAGGTTGCAGTGAGCTATGATTATGCCACTGCATTCCAGCCTGGGCAATAGAGCAACACCTTGTCTCAAAATACAATATAACAAAAATTATATTCAAAAGGCAGCTACTATGAAAACAAAACAGTAAGTGTTCACAAGGATGTGGAGAAATTGGAGCCCTCGTGCACTGTTGGGGAGGGTATAAAATGGCACAGCCACAGAAAGTCAAAATGGAATTATGTGTCATGTGATTCAGCAATGGCACCTGTGGGTCTACAACCAAAAGAACCAAAAGCAGAGTCTCAAAGAGATACGTGTGCACCCGTGTTCACGGCAGCGTTATTCACAGTAGCCAAACGGTGGAGGCAACCTGCGTCTATTGACGGATGGATAAACAAAATGTGGCGTAGACACACAAGGGCATATCCGTCAGCTTTGAAAGGAAGGAGGTCCTGCCAGGTGCTACATGAGGACGTTGTGCCAAGTGAAACAAACTAGCCACGGAAGGACAAATACTTTATGACTATTCAGACAGGGGACCTGGAGCAATCAGATTCACAGGGACAAAGTGCAGTGGTGGTTGCCAGGGCTGGGGGAGGGGTGGGGGCTGCTGTCTGCTGGGCACAGAGTCTGGGTCTGGCAGGATGGAAGGACTGGAGGAGATGGACGGTGGTGACCTTGCACAAGGACGTGGATGTGCTTGATGCCACTGAGCTGCACACTAAAAATAGCCAAGATGGTAAATTTTAGGTTGCTATGTATCTTTACCACCATTTTAAAAAGCTTTAAATGACACTGAAGAATACCATCTGTTTTTACAATTATTGTTTTTTTAGAAATGGCTACTGAATTTAACGACGGACTTCTCATCTATGAAGATGATCATTTTTGTATTTGAGCTGTAGTTTCAAAGTCGTACGTCAATAGATTCACTTATTGAATTTTTCTTACATTCCTGATATGCTTAGCACAACTAGGTGAGTTTTCTTTCATTGTGTTGTTTAATTACACCTGCTAATATTCTATTTTAGATTTTTCCTCTAGACCTGTCTGATATAGCCCAGTTCATCAATAGTACCAGATGAGTTTATATTAAATGGTTCTAAACTCCCATCCTGCCCTCCCTTTTGTGATAATTCCAGGGCACTTACTCAGGCCAAAGGATACTTATCCTCAAAGAGGGAAAACCAGAATGCCAACCAAACCAGCGTGTCTTTGCTGTTTGTTTGTTTGTTAGTTCTGCTGTTCCATGCGTTGGTGTCCCTGGAAGTCCTGTCCGTCTTTGGTGTCTTGTCCAGCAGTAGTTCATCCAGGCAAAAGAGGAAGGGGCTTAGGAGATCTGCTCCCCGGAGGGGCCCGTATTCAAACACTCTTCCAACCACCGGCAGCAACGAATGCTCAAATGCTCACCTGGACCGAATCCTCCCCCTGTTCTCCGGCCCCCAGTCCCACCGGCTTTAAGACAGTCAGATGCAGGAATACCCATCGCCTGGCCCCATGGGCCCATAGACAATTCCAGAATTGGTGTGTTTACGATTCCCAGCCTTCCCCGTGGTGCTTAAAGTCTGCTTAATATATTAATATTTTCATGAGTGAGGCTGCTTTCCAATATAATTCTTGGTAACCTTCTCAGCCTCTGATTTACTAATCTAGTCAGGTTTTCAATCCACATTTTATTAATTTAGATAACATATATTTTGATAGAAAGTCACCTATTTGACTGAGATTTTCAAATTTGCTTGTTAGTGTATGCTTGTGATGTCAGTAGTCTGAGGCCCAAGTGAGTTGCTTCTAAGACCTAGGATGTAAAATTGTTTGCTGAGAATTAAATTGCAAACCCTGCTCGTAAGGATTGTAGTACAGATGGTTAAAGATTGCAGTTGTTTTCAGTTTGTGGGCCTCTTGGAGAGTCTGATGAAGCCTGTAGATTCTCTCCTTAGAAAGTGCTACAGTGTAAAAACTATGTGTAAACATTTCTTTCTAGCGTAGAAAGTCCCCATGTCCCCCAGGACCCATCTGTGGACCGTGGACCCATGTCCTTGAACTCCAGGGCTGGAGAGGTGGAGTGGCTTCAAGGACTTCCATGGTCATGCAGCCTTTTCAACGCGCTGACTGTCCGCAGCCAGCCAGGTCAGAGGAGGGGAGGGCTGGTCGCCATGGAGACAGAGAGGAGGGAGAGTCAGAGACGCCCCTGCCACCGTCAGCCCCCCTAGGGGACGGGCAGGTTCACCTGCTGGGTTTCATGTTGCTGGTCTGGCTGGCAAGGTCATCCTTGGTGTAAAATGAAAGTATTTATCCAGTTTATGTTCTCTGTGAGGCTATCTTGTGATTAAGCGCTCAGTTTAACTAACAGAGTTCCTTCGTGTGAGTTCGTATGATCAGACTGTTTTCCAGCCTCAGTTATATTTCTCATTTTTTCAAAATAGCTAGAAGAGAAGATTTGGAATGTTCCCGACATAAAGAAAATGTAGATGTTTGAGCTGATGAATACCCCAGTTTCTCTGATTTGATCATTGCACATTAACTATTTCAGTACTATCAAATATAAGAACTGATTCCTTTAATCTATTTTTATACCCATGAATGTTGGTCCTTTATAAGCTTTTCCAAAGTTCTAGAGAGAAATTCAAACAGCAAGAGAACATACGATACTAAGTGACGTGTTGTGAAAAGAACCTGGTTTAAAATAATGCAAATAATTGTAATTTTGCCGTGTAAACCATCTTCCTTAATAAAGGTGTTCTTTGTTACTGAGTTAAAACATAGTCCAGAGTATAAAACCCTCTTATGGCTTTTCTGATCACAACACATTGTGGCCATCAGAACGGACTATACATAAGGCAAACCCTCCTCTTGATTTAAAAATAAAAATGCATTATTAAGCCAAATTTAGCAGTGGGATGTTGTATAAAAAAATGCGTTTTTTAAACCATGTCCAAAATGGGATTTAGCCAAA